>NW_027269275.1:16470541-17079567 GCF_023055355.1 Agelaius tricolor | reverse complement strand
TTAAAACTTCTTAAGCAAAGTTGCAGCATCAGTCGATCTAAAATGCATAGAAACTACTTTTTCTCCAAGCATTTTCATTAGTCCACATAACTTTGTCAGTTAAAAAGGCCAAGCTTTGGAAAGCTACAACACATAAATAAATGATGGTTTGCTATATTTCTACCAGATTTCAAAGTGCTTTCAAATGGAGACAAGTCCTTTTCCTTCTCTCCAGTATTAAGGCTCTTATAAAAGTATAAAAGTTCAACTAAAAGACACTTGGGCTTGCTTTATCAAATACACCACTTAGTATGTTTTAATCATGAACGTTTTAAGATCCTATTTGTGCAATTCTAGCTTTATAAATGTGTTCTAGTAACTTACAGGATTACTGCATTACAAGATGGGGGCCTTAATATACTAAAATGTGAAATACTCAGTAGATGCTGACAGTGTATTTCTGTTAAGTTTAGTTTCATTCAAAGCACAGGGATTAGAACAATGACTGGGAAATTAAAACCAAGCCACCAATACTACAGAAAGCAGTCTTGCTATTACTTCCATTAAATCAGAACCAGTAATCTACAGAAATGAAATTAAATGCTCTTTTTCCATTGAGTTTCCACACCTCTATTTCCCCCAGAATTTATAAGTTTAATTATTCTGACTGAATCCAACCCTCAGGAGACAAAACTGCTCCCAATTCTCACCAGAGTCAAAAGGTTCTGTGAGAACTCATTACTCCAGACATTACTCAAGCTGCTTGGGACATTTAACCCTGTTAAGAAACACCAAAATGCAGTTTTAAAAAATTGCATTTCCTCCTGAAACCTACAGAAAATTCAAAAGCGAAATGCCTGATCTTACAGCCCTTCACAACCAGAAATTCACACTGACATGGCTTTACCACTCTCATTAGTTATATTTGCAGAGGCCCCTCTCCAGCAAACACATTCATGCCTCAATCCTGGAAAATTAGCACCCAGATTTGGCACCAGCACAACCTGTATTCAGCTGAACTCCTGAAAAAGCATGTTAAAAAGGAAAATGTTTTGTTTAGTGCTGATATAATTTAAAAGATACCTTTGAAGGCAGAAGTCAGTATGCTGTGTAATTTTGATTGATATACTTTTATATGCCAAGGTAGAACTTTCTTTGATTTCTCTGATTAAACCTCACCAGTTTTATAAAATCCATCACTTACTGAAATTATTATGAAGAATTTGGAGCAGGAAATTGAGAAAGCAGGCTTCTGCACTGATACAGTTTAATTAAACTGTCAAAAGGAATAAAAATGAAGGTGTTGCTCATGATGCAGACTGGAATTACGGATTCAACTCTTGTCGTCTCTCGCTCTTTTGGTGCAATTCCACGACTTTCCTGCTGACCTGAACACAAGCAGCTCTGTGGGACCAATCCTATTGAAACAAACACCAGATCCTGACAAACTTTTCCATTAACCTACCACATGAATTCTAAACCAAAACACTTTCTTTTAAAAACCTCTCAGTGAGTTGCCTTTCAAATAGGATGTGACACGATTTTTTTGCTTTCTAAGTATGATTAAATACCCGAAACAGGGTTCAAAAGTAAAAAAAAAAAAAAAAAAAAAAAAAAGTCTTTGCTTTAAATCGAATACTTTCACTGCGTAATGAAACAAAGCTACGCCTTGGGGCATCCATATTTTGTCTTTTTGTGTTCAGACTAACCCGCCCCTCTGCAGCCTGCACTATCAGGCCCTTGACCCCGCGGGACAATTAACAGGCGCGGGTCAGCGAGGGGCTGAGGGCGGATCCGAGCTTTGCCTGAGCAGGATTAGGCAAACACGGAGGATGCCCTGTGGCAGTGCCTTCCGTGTAAGCTGCGGAGGTGACAGCAGCTCAGCCCGACCTCCGGGGCCGGGAGGATGTGCACTCACCTGCGGATCCCGGTCCTGACCGGCGAATCCCGCACATTCCCGGCCCTTATCACAGGAGCCCGGCCGGCAGCCGCTGCTTTGGTGAAGCCACAGTGCTCGGGACACTGAGGGGGAACCCGCGCCCGGCCTCCCAGCCCACACCCCGTGAGCGCCTGGGAGGCGAGCCAGGGTTCCCCCCGGCCCCGCTAGAACACAGAAAACACAAATTCCCCCTCTGTAAACACAACTCGGGAGAGCTCCGGGCGGCTCGTGGGGAGGCGGCGGGGCAGGCTCCGAGCCCCCCGGGAGGGCTCCCCCGGCCCGGCGCGGGCTCCGCGCTCCCCCCGTTTCAGATGAAGTGGATCCAGGCAGAGCTGTCGGGGTCCTGCGGGGGCCCTGGGGCGGGCGGGACGCGCTGCCGGCCCCGCAGCCGGTAGTTCTTGCCTTCGTTGTTGTCCCAGTACTCGGCGCCGGCGACGCGGTAGCGGACGGCGAACTCCAGCGTGGTCTCGGCGGCGGCGGCGGCGGCGCCCAGGGGCAGCAGGAAGGCGAAGCGGTCGCTGATGCCGTCGGCCGGCGCGGGCGGCTGGTACGTGGCGGCAGCCTCGGCGCAGCTGGCCCAGCCATTGAGCGTGTAGCGCACCGACACCACCTTCTCGTAGGCGAGGTTGAGGACGCGCACGGCCCCGCGCAGCCCCGCCGGCTCTGCCCGCACCCACTCCAGCCTCACCTTGTTTTGCCGCACCCGCTCCGCGAAGCCGGGGCTGGCGCCGGGCTGCGGCGGGAACAGCGGCTCCAGCAGCGGCGGCGGCGGCCCGAACAGCACCGGCTCCAGGTCGCCCAGCGCCGGCGGCTTCCTGGTCTTGAGGAGGTCGGCGGGGCGCGGCGTCGGCGGCGCGGGCAGCGGCACCCGCGGCAGGTCGGCCTCGCAGAAGAGGTGCACGGAGGTGAGCTCCAGCCCCAGCGAGTCGGCGAACCGCACGGTCTTGCGGCGCGACGGGCTCTGCTGCAGCGCGGGGCGCAGGCTGCGGTCGCCGGGCGTGGGCAGCGACTTGGCGCGGCGGCGCTGCGTGGGGCTGGGGGGCACGGCGGGCAGCGTGGGCTCCCGGCCGCGGGTCGGCGGCGGCTTCTCGCCCGCCGCTTCCCGCACCACGGGCGTGGGCGCGGCGTCGCCGTCGGGGCTGCAGCCCGCCCTGCACTGCTCGGCCAGGCTGCCATAGAGGCAGGCGCTGCAGCTGAAGTTGCGCGGCAGGTAGAGCCGGGGCGGCGGCCCGGGCACCGAGCTGTGCAGAGAGCCCGCCTTATCCATGGAGTGCCGGCGGGAGCGGCGGCGGTGCCGGCGGCTGGCGCGGCACCCGGGGCTCCTCCTCTCGGACCGCGGCGTGCGGATGGCGAGGCGATTTTAGCGCCCGGTCCGCGGGCTCTGTCTCTCGCGCGGACCCTGCGGGATGCCCTCGGCACTGTCCAGGTCACGGCCGGCCCCGGGGGATGCCGGCGGGTGCATGTGTGCGGGGGCGGCGGCGGGACCGCGGCGCTCTGGCTGCTGCCGCCGGTGACGTGCCGCGGTCAGGCAGCGACACACGCCCCGAGCCATCCTTCCTTCCCCATGGCTCCCACCCGCCCCGGTTCCCGCCTCGGTGTCGCTCTGCCACGGTCCCTAACTACGCCCCGCGGCTCCCCCTTCCCGCTCTCCCCGGTACCGCGGCTACGCCGTCCCTCTCCTCCTCCTCCTCCTCCTCCTCCTCCGCCTCCTCCTCTCCTCGCTCTGTTCTGGGTCTTTCCTCGAGGATCTCATCCAAAAAGAGGAGGCGGCAGGGATTCCCCAGTGGAAGCATTAAAATTCATAGCGGTGCTCTCGCTCGTCCGATCCCGTTACAGAAATAGCTGCGAGAGGAAGAGGCAAAGCCGGGCTCGGGAAGATTACACGGGCCGATAAAAAACAGCTGGCTTGCGAGTTGGATCTCACAGTGTACATTTAAAGGAAGAAATCCAGCTGATCTGCTGTAATGCGTTTACAGTGCATCTGCCGAATAAAATACACCTGCCGCAGTCCTGCCACGCGTCTCCATCGGGGGCAAAATGAGCTCCGGCCGAAACACGGGGCGTTGATTGTGTGAAACATAAACTGCGCCGCCTCTCCTCGGAAGAGCATCTGGAAATTGCTGAGCAATATTCAAATAAATTACATTTTAATGACAGACTCTGATGTGGCCGGTTCAAGGAGCTAAACCACCACTTTAGTAAGCCGCTTCATTCCAGACTTTCCGTAATCTGGGACTCATTTTTAATTAGTAAATGGCATTAAAAACAATGATCCTACCATCCTGCCAGAGCCTGAGCCTGAACTGTGTTGACATGTGATTCTGATTTAGCCTCTGAGCAGGAGCTTTTTACACCTCTAGCATTTTATCTTCAGCACTTGGTGTCCCTTTGACAGTCTAGGCAGTGGAAATGCGGCTGATAAGATTAAGAATAGGACAAGTAAACCTGATAAGGACTAAGAGAAAAAAAAAAAAAGCCACCAGAACACAGGGAGAAGTTACCCACTGCCTCATATTAGCACAATCAGCTTTAATTCCTTTACTAATAAGTATGAAAATAATTCCTAGATTATTGCTGCTGGCTTCCAAATATTTTTTATGACAGATGATTCATAAGTAGAGAAAATTATGCCCATTGGTATTAAATTTGACACCATTATGTTTCATTGTGCCATTGTCTCACATTTGCAGCCTGATTAGAGGTCTTGAAAAATCAAATAGTAACAACATAAATAAGTACCTCTGAATTCATTAGTCCAGAATCTTTAAATTATCTCACTTGTCCTTTAATGCACACCATGGGAAAGATATTTTTAGGTCTCCTCCTGTGTCTCCCTCACAGAAATGAGTATTTCAGTAAAAGAACATGAACTCATGTGTGGTTTTTGTCTACTCATGTTAATATGGGGACAAGAACAGACTCAAATAATTGTCAAACAGGTTTTAAGGCTACATCCTTTTGAATTAATTTTTCTGTAATTTCTATCATAACAAACATTTTCTAATGAACTAACACTTGGTTTTGCTGACGTTCATTTCACTTAAAATTGAGTAGAGAACTTTATTTTTACATCAATATGCAAAGTCTTTGCATTTTAAACCTCTGTGAAACTATCAGCACAAATAAGCTAAATTGGTTTAAACCAAACTACACATTCCATCAGGTCTGGATGTTTTTCTGGTATTCCTGGGAACACAACTTCAGAGTAAATTGGCTTCTGCTGTACTTTACACAATTGGGGTACCTTTGAAAAATTTCACTTCCCCTCTTCTGGTAATGTTAGTTGCCCAACTTGTTCTTATCATAAACTGTGTGATACTGTTGCTTTTTGGGTTTCTCAGGTCTCCTCTTTCCTTCCACAACCATGGTATTTCATGGAACAAAAACCCCAACTTCCTTCTTCTCTGGTGATTGCAGGCGAGGTAGTTTGTGTAGCTGAGTTGAAAATAAAGATTCCTACAAAGTAGTAAGCAAAAAAAAAAAAAATAGCATAAAACCTGAGAAATCACAGTGAAAAGAAAGGAAAAAAACCCCAAACCAGCACAATAAGCTTTTTTTTTTTAGCCAGATCAAGGCAACATGAGATGCAGGGGCACCTCAGCCTTGTCTCAAGCATTGTCACTGTGTAAACACCACCAGAATTCTCACAATGGTATTTCTCACTTCTCCCAATCCAAACATTCCCAGCAAGTCTCACTGAATCTGAGGATGCTGCTGCTTTCTTTTTACTCTTGCTCACTTGCCAAGTGTGCTGTGGGGACTCTCACCCACGCCTTTCACTTCTGAGGGTGTCCTTACCACCAGGCTGGTCTGCCCCCTCTGATGAATTTTAAGACAGATGCAGTAAATGAAAGTCTTGAGCACTGAAATTTAGCAAATACACACGCAGGCATTCCCTCAAATAGCCTGCAGCTTTGTGCATCCTTCTGTGATGTGGAAACTGTGGTTTGAGTTAGAGATGGGAAGCATCAGGCATGGTTTGTAAAAGGAAATTTAAAAAGAAATTTTGGGTTTGCCTACTATAAATATTTGTACACAGCAAATGCTGAAATCCTTAGAGGCAAGCAAGCAGTTCCACACACAGAAACTATGGTTTAATGTATGCAGTAGTAGGCAGCCATCCACCACCCCCTCAGTCTTAATTTAGTTCACAACATTTTGAACACTGAAGTTTCAAAGCCTTATCTGTCTCTGCTTTTATAGTGCTATGGTAAGGACATTTTTCAAGACTTTTTTCTAAATAATACTGTCAAAACCAAGCTGATACAGAAATCATTAGTACTGCCCTAGCTACCCCCTTTAAAGAAATACCTATTATCTCTTTGCTGGAAAGTAGTATTTTTATGACAAGATAAATTTGAAGGTGCCAGCAGTAACTGAGACAGCATCCTGTAAATTCTAGAGCTATGCAGGTTTGCTCTATTACAGGGCAGGAAGAACAGAAGGTCTTACATTGCAATTAGTGTTGACAGCCTTAGGAAATGGTGCTCAGGCATGGTTTCCATTCCTCCAGATTCCTCTCCCTCTGCAGATTTAAATAGCAGGGTCACAGGATAAAGGTTTGTCCTAATTAACATTGTCCTAATAACATTTTGTTGACCTGTCTCTGTGTCTTTCAGCTGATGTCAAAATTTTTAAAGACAGCCTCGTTTGCCTATGTGAGCTGAGTGCCCCTGACATTTCTGCCATGCCAAAGTGCATTTAAAATCCGTCTGATGCTTGACAATTTCCAGCTAAATGAACAGAGACATTTGGTCCCGTTTTGTTAAAAGATTTGCAAAGAAAGAGACAGAACTGTAGCAGAAAGTGAATGGGGAGCTTTCTTCTGCTGCTTTTATTGATTGTGTGAGCCCAGGTAATCGAGGAGAAAGCAAACACCGGCGCTGGGGAGCATTAGGCAGAACCAGGATGGAACCATTAATAGGGCAGAGTGTCTGAGTGCTGGGGCTTATCCAAAGTGGCCCCTGTCACATGTGCACTTTAACTTTCCAGAACAGGTTTATATTTAGCAGGCAGATAAAATGGATGTAAAGGCGAAGTGCATTACAGTTACAGCAGCTTTGGAGATGAAGTTGTGACTCAGTACATGAACTGTAAAGGTCAACTGCTACTTCATTTGTGCAGCTCCTCTGAAGCTGATGAACTATGTAGGTGTTACATGAGAATATCACCCCCAAATTTAATAATCTTATGTGACTGCATGAATGTGACAATGGTATTTACACTGGCAGTCTGTAAGCCTTGTGTGATACAGTTGTTCTGCATGCTTCTACTTTAAAAATACCTTCCCACACTGATGATTAACTCAGACTTTATTTATTTCCCCAAGAAAATATCTTAGTCACATCTCAAGAAGTGCCAGATTAGAATTAGATAGTGTGCCTGAGGTATATAAAAGAACAATGGTATTGATTTCTGCATCAAATATTATCTTTACCAACCAGGTTATGCAGTCTTTATCTATTAACGTGAAAATTCTTTGCTTCATTGAGTTGTATCAAGGATATTTGATGTCGAATCAGTGAGCTGATTCCAGCAGGCTGAAAGTTCTGCTAAACACTGTGACACTTGGAAAGGGTGCTTTGTGCTTGGGTATTGGTTTCTAGGGTATTGCTTTTGTTTTTGCTTTTTTTTTTTTTTTTTAAGTATTGGGATCCAAATGAAGATATGGCATTAACAAGGAAATAGAATTTTAAGAGTTTACCTATGTTCATGACCTTGTGAATCTGCCTTAGAGTATAGTGATGCTCCCACAAAATTTTATTAATTAAACATTAACTGTCTGTTGACTCTTGAGTGGCCTAAGAATTTTGAAGAGGGCAAAAAAAAAAAAGCCCAGTCACGACAGTGAAAAAGCAAAAATACCTTAACATATACATCACATTTCTGGAGAAAATTAGAAAGAGCATTTATTCTTCTTATATAAATAATTCTGCACTTTTTAGAAGGATTGAATTTTCTTAACAAAAAGTAACAGCAAGCAGATTTGGGACTCTTTCAGTCCTAGAACTTTTAACACAACTGTTCACACAAGTATCTGAAAAAATGCACTTAGGGATGTCCCCAAATCCCATCTCCTGGTAAGAGTCCTTGTGACTCAGTCTTCATGCCATGCTGTTAAATAACCACAGGGCTTTCTATCAACTGCAAATGGTCTCAGTGGCACTAGTTCATGACTTTATAGAACCAAAAATAACCTTGTTGCACACTTTATTTTTTTTTCACAGTTAAAAGAAACCAGGCCATTTTCTTCCCTTCTTTGTACCTTCCCCCATAGTAAAATATTTTCTAATCTGTCTTCCATATTTACATACAAAATGCAACCTCTACAAAAGCATCCTTCACAAATAGCCCCAAGATAAAGAAATTCATATATACTTGTTTCAGTCGCATTTTCCACCAAATAGAAAATGCAAGATCGATCTATCTATCTAGATCTAGCTGTGAAACTACAAACATTTTTCAAAGTCCAGAAGGAGATAATTTCTTCCATTCAGACAACTGAAAAATAATGCTGCTTCAGTGAGAAAGCTGAAAAATGAATGCATTACCAATTAAAAGTAAAGCTGAAGATGTTTGTTATATTAATTTTAAATTGCAGCCATTGCAGACAATTAGTTTTTTAGGACTACATAAAAAGAAAAAAAAAGTTGCAGGGAAAACTGTAAATATTATTTGCATGTTTTCCAGTGTTTCATACCAGGTAAGAGTTTTGCTGTGTTTTTTGAAACTGTCAGATTAGAGAGAGGTTTTACTACAACCTGATCCAAGAACACAGACTGCACTCACAGATTATTCTACAAGACCCACAGCAGAAGGCCAGAAAAGCTGCTGATTAAAGACCTAGAACAAATAACAAAGAAACAAATACACAACACTTCAGCCACCATAAACTTAATCAAGTTTTGTGCCTTTGAATACACTGGGTTCTTCCAGCAGAGGAAACAGCAGCTTCTTGTTTTTGTGTTAAGTTCTCTCAAGAACAACACTATTCCTGTTCAAGGAAAGGAAACAAAGTTACAGGCTGGATCAGCCAGAAGTGCTTCCTCCATTCAAGGTGCCAAAACAAAACACGTGAATTGTTGACAACAATGTGAAAATGCAATGATGGAACACCTGAAAGTTAAATCAACATTTTTCTCCTATTGTTTTAGGTCCAAACATCCAAAGGATGGATTCACTGTCAAATCCTGGAGCCAGAAAGAAAATCAGCCTCTGACTGCATTGTTCTGATGGAAAACAATCAGCTTGCCAGCATGAAATTTCTTCAAGTGAAAGAAATTCAGGAACTAAACCCAAACCAGTCAGGAACTGCCAGCAAAATCTCAGGAACAGCAGGCAAGAAAGTAGTTTGAAAATACATGGGGCTTCCCTATCTCTGAACAGCCACTTTCTTCTCAGTCTGTTCTCAATCAAAAGTTATTTCTTCCTGACTTTTGGACTGTCTACCATTTGTGAAAGTTTCCAGAGGTGCAGTCTGTCAAAATAGCTGATTTCTGCCTATAAATCCATTCTGAATGATGTAAAGCCTCAAATAACAGCCTAATTTAAAACAGAACCATCCCTATGATGGGAATAGGGCTGCTACTCCAGAAGGATCTTACACATCTGACTGTTCCATGATTTTAAATGCTCTGAACAGGAATTTAGTTTCTAGATATTTATGACATCTTCCCCTCTGGAAATACCTGAATGGTGCTGTTTGCAAATGCTTACCTCAGGCTGTGATGGGGCTGCACACAGCAGCCTCCTGCTGTCCATCAGGGAATGCTCCATTCACGACTACAGCTGGGGGAATAGTGCAGACAAACCTTCAGTCACGAGGCTCCTGCTCATTCACCTCCTCTGAATCACACAGGCAAGACTTACAGGTAACAACAAAAATCAGCATTTTATATCCTCCAACTAACAGAAAATGGTGGCATCATCACTAAGCATGGGAGCTGTGCAGGAAGAAACAGGACAGAGTATGAGACATGCTCAAATCAAGCCACTCTAGGGTTTGGGGTTTTTATAAATGTAGTAGCAAAAAATATTTTCTCAGTTAAATAAAATACATTACAAAATAATAAGGAGTAGAATAGAGTACCTTGAACAGCAACCATCATACTGCAGGTGAATTTCTACTGGGTGTTAGGGCACTAGAGAGCTTAAATCACCTCTACAGGAGGGGTGGATGGTAAGGCTGAGGAAGAAAGCAAAGGAACCCTGTCCTGAGAGTTTGTTGTAGAGGTGAGGCATCTGCCACAGAGCTGAAACTGCAGAGGTTCCCATTCCACTGCACGAACAAGGTAAAGATTGCATATTGTGCTGACGAGAGGTTTGAGACAGAGAACCTTTCTGCACCTCCAGAGATCAAGAACTGACATTGTAGGATATGTTTTGAAAGCTTTTCAGTTGGTAGAGATTTTGTAAACTAAAACTAAGATATTCAGGAGCAATGAGTGGTACTTGTGGTGGTACTCCCCCACCTAGGCCTGTGCAGGCAGAGGTCATGGCCATTAAAACAGAAGGCAAAAAGTGATTGAAGTTAACTTTATTCCAAAATATGTATAATTTACAGGACTGAATAAGTGCTTCATTTGTGAACAAAACATTTCATTACTTGTGAATAACTTACTAGTAGCTTTGTGTAACACTTCAGTTTCCAACAGAGGGAAATATGAAACAGTATTTTGGCACAAGGTTTTCTCTGCATGCAATAATGTAATTACAAGTTTCACAGTTACTAGGACAACATTCCTTCTTTGGGATTGTCACTTGTAAAATAGGTCTAAGAAATGAATGCTTGATTTTGTCTGGTCACTGCAAGTTTACTGGCTTAAATAGCAAGAATTAAACATGAACATCCTTTGAAAACTAGATTTGTCCACTAAATAAAAAAAATCCCACCAGTAATGAAAAGAAAAATATTTTAAGGACATTTCTCAGCCTTGCTGAGATTAACTCACACACGCTTTGGGAAAGACTCACCCACATGAGATTTATTACTCATTCATTGCAAATAATTACAAACTTAAATGAGATTGTAATCAAGTGTTGAAGTCATTAAGCTGTAAAGATATGGCCATCTTTCATACCTAGCTTTATCAGAGATGCACTTGCAAATGTCTGTAGATAGAGGTACTGTCAATCTAGCTCTGCATGCAGGTGCTTGAAGCATGTAAAGCACTGGATGTTGTGAAATGCAGAGCTGGCATCACCACAAGTCATCTATTATATTCCATAGCCAGTTGTTGCAGGCACTGTAAAGCCAGCATATGAAAAATGGTCACAAGTAAAGGGACTTCTGTTATTTAACTCAGCAGTTCCTTGAGGCATTTCCACCACTTCAGGCTGTCTGGTTACATTTTCAGTGCAGAGTCACACACACAAACACAAACATTCCTCACCCTGACTGCGGGGCTGAGCGCTGGGTTCTGTTCATTGCATAGCAATGGCACTTGAAACAAGAGAATTCAGTCCTGTTCTAAGCAGCAAGTCCTTCTTGCACATGTTTGAATTCACATCAACTCTTAAAAAACAACAACAAAAGAAACAGAAGATGCATGATTGCACCATACACTGGTTTGCTACCATTAAACAGCCAAATCCTCACAGTGTTCCTGTTCTCAATGGCAGCCTGGTTACTGGAGGCCCATCCTACCAGGACACAAGCATAGCAGCACCTTAAACCAAACAGGAATGAAAAAGCTTGCAAGGCCCAGAATGTTACCAACAGTTTGGTGTGAATGTATTTGGAACAGTAAATGGTACATTAAGATCATGTTTAAAAAATCAGCACATGTCAGAAATATATTAAAGCAAAGGAAGCTGTACAACCTTAATGATAAAGGCAAGCACATTTGGTTCCCCTCAGAGTTGCCATTTCAGGAACGTGTTCTTTTGCAAGTTGAGCACCCTATGTTGATTCAGTATCAGTTCTATTAAATTTCCCTACATTTAAAAGGCTATTAAACTTCCTCTAGCCCCCTAAGCCCCCAGTCCTGTCAACTCTTACATTTCTACCCAGGTTCACAAAAAATCAATTCACATCTTAGCAGCATAAGGATTTAGAACAGTGGAAGGCAGCCATCGTTCTTTGTTCTCTTGCTCCTACACAACTGGGGTCCATATGACTAACAGGGAAATTCAGCCTCTTGTTTCCAACAGAAAAAAACCTGTGTATTGTGCCTTGAAATAAAAATTTCTAAGGAGTTAATTATGTACATTAGTTACAGACATTGATCAAGTTGTTCAAAACTAAACGAGGTTTTACAAGGTTTCTTTTACAGCTGTTTAATTCACAGCTGCAAGTATTTACACATTTTTAATGCTTTCATATCCTTTGGAAATGAGAATTTTCTAAACTCAAGCGGCTTTGCATAACTAAGAATACGTAGTGCTAGCAAACTCTGACTTAGAACTACCAATTTTTCTAGGCCAATACAAAGTTTTGGGGAGGACTCCCTCCCTACCCACAGCAAAAAAGTATTTACAGGCATATTAGCAGAAATAGACACAAAAAAAGCCATAAGAAGAAGAAACATCTACTATCAGACAAACTTTTAGCATTCTGACAAACAAATATGGAAGGCAACAAGACAGACCTTTCATTTTTCAGCTTATTTGTGCTTATGTTCTCACAGAGTGCAAGTTCCAAATCTGCTGTTTCCTTTGTTCAACTGTTTATATATTAAAGAAAAGCACAAATGAAACTACAAAAGTACTAATTCAATTTTATAATAGTGTTACACAGGCATCCAGATCAAGATCCAGCAATCACAGCTTAACAGAATTAAGCAGGAAACACAAAGGGTAAGTACACATAACATTAGTATCACTTCCAGATAAAAAAATGTGCTAGGAGGCTACAGAGAATCTGATGTTACTTTCTGTGTAGCAGCTCTAATGGCAATAGAGGATACAAAAAAGTGAGATAGTAAGTCACTGCTGACCAATACTTACAATACAGTGCCTTGAAAATCAAATCAGAGACAAACTGCAGAAAAAGGGAGATAAGTATCATTTTAGTTCTACCCAGAAATAGTTGTGTCTGAAATTTATTTTATAACAAAGGCAAAAATAGAAAATCAGCCTTTTTCAAGAATTTGTTTAAATGTGAAGAATTTGTAATATTCAGCTATAGTGTTTCAGATCAGGTTTCATGAAGTTTTCTGTGGGATTCACCAAACTATGAAGTCTGGCTGCAATCTTCACATTTTCACAAAAGCACTTAATAAATCCAAACTGAGTGACATATGCCAGACATGCATGATCCAAACCTGTTTTTCACTTTAATGAATAATTTATGGAGAACCAAAGTAGTGAAGAAAGAAGTTAATTTTGGTCAGAAGTTAATTTCATCTTTCCTAAGCCAGTGCAGACATGTAATAATTTCTTAATCCTGCACTTTCAATAAATGACTTCAAGTTGTAGTAGTGAGTCCATCTAATCAAAGTGCAAACTGTTTTAAACAAATATAGATTGAGTGAAAGGATTGTGATTTGAATGTTCTAATAAAATACACAAAGCTCAAAAAGACTTTTAATTATAAAGTACAATAACTGGGTAATGATTACATTATAAGATTCTGTTCACACAAACTTTTGGGTCTTTTCCTGACAGTCCCTGATGCTAAGGGCTTTGGCTTACACAATAACATGGCAATTATCACTCTAATTTGTAAATTAGTTTCAAAGTACTTTAAACCTCGCTGGTCTCTCAGATGGTACAATTCAAACCCTTCAGTAATTCTGCTCCTCAGCACCCAAGATTCCTTCTCTTGCAGAGTAAAGGCTGACTTTCTAAATTCAGAGGTAATGAACAGCTTCTACAGCTGTGGAAAATACCCTTTTCCCAAACCAGGTTTATAGTGACTGCCTCTCTTTCACATGTCAGTATAGACAACTTGCACATGGGAAACACAGAAATTAATGTATGAAGAAGCATTCTCTGGCATTCCAGAGGAGAAGGAAAAACACTTTAAGATGTGAAGTTGCAACATTACCAGAAAGATATTGCAATAGAATAAATTAACTTAATTTTGTTCTTTATCTTATATCTTAATTTCAAAGTAGGCAAGTAAATATGAGTCAGTCATCTTCACAAGAAACAAAATTACAAGTGAGGCCTTCCTCTTTTAAGTTTATCCCACCCTTCAGATAAGAACTCTACAGACATTGTGAAAGCTGGGGACATTCCCCACAGCAGAGTGACTTTCTCCTGAGGAACTGCAAGATTCCCTTCTGCAGTTTCTTCAGCCAGACTGGAAGTGTCTGAAATCATACCTAGAAATGTTGAAAAATCAAACAGGCAACACAGATGGGGTTTCAGGAGGAAAATATGAGTTCCAGGATTAATCTGAAGAGATTATTTCAGTAAAGACACTCACCACAGCAATATAAAGACTATTAAGAAAAGAAAAAGGGAAAAAAAAGGGAAAAAAGAAAGGTATTGCTCATCTGCAACAAAAACAAGCTGGCTGCAATGGATGAGTAACTTAACTCCCACATTCTTGAACTGAGAATATGCAACACAAAGCATAGGGAGTCCTCAAAACCTAAGGCTTGGACATACATTTGCTGCTGAGCTGCACAGTAAATATGCAGCCAATACCTCTCCTCTAACAATGGAGGAGTAAAGTCTGTTACAGGCCCAGGAATTTGACACAAAGAGTTTTCCTTTAAGGTTACAGAAACTAAAACCTGTCCAGTATAAAACCAGAGACCTACATTTCACAGATATTATAGTAAGAGATAAAAATTATTTAAGGCCAAATTCCAACATACATTCACAACTGGCTTAATGTAAATGAAAAATACTGCAAACAGTGGCATGAGGGGCAACCACAACATTAAAAAAAAGGTGCCAAGAGGTCATATGCTTCTTCTCTGAAAAATCAGTTTGTGTGAGTTTGACTACACTCTGGGAAACTGTGAAAGCTGCAGGAGCTGAGGGCTGCAGATCAAATTGCAAAAGCAAGATAGAGCTGTTCCGGAAGGGCTTCTGTGAGCTGATCTCCCAGCTCTGCTGTAGGGATTCCAACTGTTTTTGGAAGCAGGAAGTCCAAAACCAGAAGTCAAGGTGAGTGTTTTAAGGAATTTAATTGTCCATTTTTAAAGATTTTTCTTAAGGTAGTAAACCACTGTAACATTTCTGAACTCGTATCTCAATAAAGCTAGGAGAATTTCAGCAAAACCAAATGATTCCAGTCTCTGAGGCACACACATTGTAACATTTGCATCTTCAAGACAGAAATAATTTAAGCAAATCCCTTCTGAAGACTCTAAAAATGTTAGTCCCATGTATTACACTAGCTAAAAGGACGACATACTAATTTTCCCTACAATTACGAATTCCAAGTTCTTTTCCTACCCTTCAAAGAGCATCAGTGCCACTCAGGGAAAAAAAAATACTGCTTTCTACACACCTGTTTAATAATAAATATTTTCAACAATTCAAGAATCTCTATGCGTCTAGTGTGTTGGACAGGTATTTGGAAAATGTCAGCTTATGCAGGAGAAAGAGCTGTGAAGGCATAAAGTAAAAGAAGACAATAGGGCTGATTATGTTCATGCCGGATTTAAAATACAAGCTACTAAAAAAAGTAAACAGAAGTAGCTTACACTAATAGAATCCTCCCCCGTAAGTTCAGGGAAGCATCTCAACTGAACAGCTCAGGGTTTTGGTCCAGCACATTGGAACCCTGCATGTAAGCCAGGAATAGAGAGATAGAGAGAACAACTTTAAAAGTTCTTCCACTTAGATGAAAGCAGTAACAGCTTCGTAAAGAAGTTTGAGGAAAAAACATAGGCACCACATAATTTTTTAAGGTTCAAATGTACATTAACATGTTACAGCCCCCCCCCCTTCCCCTCTATTTATACACACATAGTTTATGTAAAGTTACATATTCAATAGAGTGCCTTCAGCATGAAAAGTCTCTTAGGTCAACTGCTCGTGACAAGTACATTCAATAATGCAAAGTGGATCACTTGGTAAAGCCATCTCTCCCCACCCCAATAAGTTAAATTGAAACCACAAGAAACAGTTATATTATGTAGCACTCAGTGGCTGGGCTTGTCAGAGCCCTGGAACAAGGAGCACAGCTCTTCACAGGTCTGTGTTTCTACTGAACTGAACTGGGACTCCATTGTATTCCAGGCTAAGTCAGCCAGGAGGAAGTCATCCATTGCTGTCTGTGTTTCATTGCTGGTAAGGAATAAACTCCCCAGATTCTCAAAGCAGCTATCCATAGTCTGGGTCTCAGCACTGCTGAGCTGGACTTTGCTTTCAATATTCTGAGCAGGTGTATTTTTAGTAGCCATATATACTTCTGTCTGGGTTTCTGTATCGGATGAGTCAGTGCTCATCGAGAAACTGGACTGTTTCAGAATACTTCCTAAAGGCAGGTGGGTAGTACTGTCCAAAAAGAAATTCAAGTCTGTCTGTGTCTGTGTGTCAAACATCTCCAAACCTAAGAAGTTAGAATTGCCTCGGCAGTTATACGATTGAGTGGCACTATCTGAAAATAAGAAATCAGTCTGAGTTTCAATGTCCAGTGACTCCAAAACTGGCTCAGAGTTCAGGGTACCAAGCTCACTCTCTTCAGTCTGAGTTTGGATGTTGGATGCTGAAAAGAACTCTTCAATGTCGAAGTCTATCCCTGTGCTCTGTGATGGAGCAGATGGAAGATGTGTGTCAGCATTAGAACTTGTCTCAGACAAAAGGCCACGATTATCCAGGGTCTGGCCAGACATGTTTCCTGAAAAAATGTTTTCCAGATCACTTAGCAGGTCCATTGTCTGGGTTTGATTATCTGTTGTATTTTGAGGTGGAAGTATATTAGTCTGTGTATTGAAGCTGATAAGGGATTCAGACTTAACCGTATCCTGATTCAGGCTCTTGCAACTACTTCTTTGCAGCAAGGTTTGATCTATATTTGCAGGCATTAAATTGTTTTCTGGAAGTTCAATGTGAGTAGAAACATTATATGATGAAGGAACATTGTCAAAAATGTCACTGCACATTACAGCCTGGTCCATCTGTACTCTTCCATCAATACAGTCCTGTGTCCTGCTGGTTTGAGTCTCCCTGGAAATGCCACACGTTGGAAAACAGCCCTGGCTGAAAGCATCAGTCTGAGCAGCTATGGATGAAGTCAGCTTGGAAGCAGGCAGCAGTGTCTGTGTCTGTACACTGATGGGTAATGAAACCTGGGAACTGAATGACAGATCTGTCTGAGAACAAGAGGACACAGAAGAATTGGGAGTCCAGGCTGCAGCTGGTACAAAGCTCTGGGAGATGTAAGATAAGTCAGTCTGTATATTTATTGAAGAAATTTTGTTCTTCTGACAAACATTCCCCAGCTCTTGTCCTGGGTTATTTGATGTCACCTTGTCCAATTCAACTTGTACACCAGTACTCACTGGCTCACGATCACCAGAAGCTGTCACCTTTGAAACAGGCATACTGTCCTTAAATACAAGTGTTTCTGCCTCCAGGGCTGGAATCAGGATTCCTATAGACTGAGGCAATAAATGAACAGTACTTACAACTGAGCCTTGATTATCAACAGCCACTACAGCAGGCTTGACAGAAGAGTCTGTTGCAGATACATACACAGGCAAGTGAGCAACCTGCATCACTGGAACTTTAACCAAAGCCACCTTGGGCTTGGGTAAAAGCATCTTTGGTGCACATTTTGGCTGGATTTGGTTTGTGAAGTTAGAACTGCAGGAGCCTTCAAGAGAGGCTGCTACTTTCACTTCAGAGGACTCCAGTTCCTGAGTGCCAGGAGCAGTACTGTGTGTATTGCTGAACGCTTCGTTTGCCTTCTCTGCCAACTGCTGATTATGAACGGAGGACTCCATTTTCCTTTTCTTACTAGGAGGATCCCTGTGAACATGAGATCAATCATTTATACTTCTTTCCAACACAGAACATCTGCCTTCCATTCTTTTGAGTCACTGCATTGAAAATACCAACTGAAGTCACAGATGAGGTTGGATATGAGAAGACAATTAATCC
The DNA here is from genome assembly GCF_023055355.1 of Agelaius tricolor. Lineage (NCBI taxonomy): Eukaryota > Metazoa > Chordata > Aves > Passeriformes > Icteridae > Agelaius > Agelaius tricolor. The sequence continues at coordinate 17,061,638 of NW_027269275.1, read as the reverse complement.
AGATTAAAACATAAAAAGACTCCATGACGTTCAATTTTGCTAAATGTCATTCCTCACTCTCTCATTTTAAATAAGAATAAATACTACCCCTTATGGAGACCTATTTCCAAATGGATGTGCAAGTTTAGATGGTGTCTTCCCCTCTTACATTAAGCACACTGATTTGAAGACTTTTAATGTGTTATTTTGACATTGACTCAGACTGAGGCTTGAAGGGACAGAGCTCTTAAAATATGTATACAGGTAATGGTCTCTCATGGAAATAGAAGATAAAAAATAGCAATTCCTCACACAAAACTTAAATTTTGCAGCAGTTGAACCTCAAAGACAGGCTAGGCTTCAGAAAGTAGATTGTCCTTTATGAAATATATGGACATATTGAAACTATAAATCTAAACATAGGTGGTAAAAAATACATCCACCAACAATTGCAACAATGACCAGACTGTACAAGAAAGTAACCTGAACTGCATTCCACACCTCAGTTACCAGCTATAAATACCTCCAAATCATGTCTACTCTCACAGAACTGTAAAAGCAGATGCAACAAGAACCAGCACCATTTATGCCAAGCACTGCAGTGTCATCAGTACTTTTTGTTTTCTCTGTAGGGAAACCAGATCTTACTGATTAGATGACCACCACTGCTTTCCACAAAACAAAAACTCCTAAAAGCAACAAAGAAACTGCAAACTGCTTTGCAGCTAAAACGCCATGATCCTAATTTCCTATTTAACCAACAGAAAGGAGACAAAAAGGCAGCACATGAGACACACAGGACTTAGTGATGAATTATCATTATTTCACTGCTTCACTTTTACCTGTGTTCTGCAGGGATTTCATGGCCAGTTCTGTAAATGTGAGACAGTAATGCTGTTCTGCTGGCATAAGGGCACCCACAGGTACACTGGAAAGTCTTGCCACAGACCTCTATATGCCGTTTCAAATACCATTCTGTGCCATAGGAGTTACTACATTTATCACATTTGTGCTTCTTTTCAGCATGCATTTTCATAAAGTGCTAGAATACACAAGGGAAAGTAAACATTAGCATTCAGTGAAGATTAAAAGAAGAAAATCACGGTTAAGGGAGAAAATATCTGCAATTTTTTAGTTGCTAAGTAGCGCTGAAGTGCAGCATTAATTATTTTTTTAAAGTGTTACTACAAATAAATTTAAAGAAGTCAATAGAGAGAATCTGAAGTTTGCAAATCTGCTGATGCTACACGCATCTTAAAAACATAGCTAAACATCTACCCATTCTAATGCCACTGAAGGATTCCTGTGGACAGCAATAAATCCACAGATCAACCTTGCCCAAAGAGCACAGTAAATCTGTGCTGCAACATGTGCACACTCCTGAGGATCTACAGCTGAGCAAATAATCTCAAGTCATACAGGTCAACACCAGAGCTACCACCAGAATTCTTCCTTTTCATTTATGGCACCAAGTGCCAGCCACTCAGCTCCTCCAGGTAACCCCAGCTCAGCACAGGTAACCAAGTGCAGCACAGTGCTCTTTTTGCTCACTAATGCAGAAACAAGTCTTCTATGTTTCCTTAAACAGGTTATTAACTAGTAAACAAATGAATTTTGGTATTAAAGTAGAGAAAAGCTCTTAATCCTTGACCACTTGAAAAAGCAGTTAAAAGCATCAGCCACAGTTTAAACCTTCATCAGTTGCTACTGTGATTTTTTTTTCCTCTCTAATCTTTCTCCATCTATTTCATTTGTGGAGAGGGGCTCTGATCTAGTTTAGAAGAATATACTGGCATCTGTCTGATCAAAAGGTTCAAGCCCTCTAATATAAACATGCAAACATGCAAACTCATGAATCACATGTGCACTTGGAGCTGCTGCATACAGTTCTCTAACTTCTGCCTATGTGCTGAGAGGTTATGCTTGTATCTGTATGCAAAAGTGCACACTCTTTGGAGTAGAGACAGGACTAAATCAGTATGAAAGTACTTCAGGAAACAGGAGTACCTGTTTTACAAGAGAAAATTGGGAAAATGGTCTGTTTGGTCCTCTAGGGCAGCCTTCAATAGGACAGCAGTAGAATTTCTGTGAAGTTTTCAAACCCTTCCTTATTGGTGCATTAAGTTTTCCATCCTGAAAAAGAACCAGTTGAGAAGTTGACAATTCTACAGGTTTCCATATTCAAGACAATATTCAGAAAACACATCAACTATGGCTCATTGAGTCTACACATCTCAGTGAGTTGGAGGCACTTTCCTATGTGATTTGAAAGTTCAAATGGAAATTTTGCCCTGTGTGGATGCCACTTTGCAAATATCCCAACAAAATTACCAGGTGCAATTACAACAAGCTCTATGGAGCAGTGGTACTGTACTATTTACTTTTACCAAGACACTCCCTGTCCCATGTTTCCTGTTATTTGAGCCAAAAAAAATTTCCCTACAGATACTACCCTAGACTGCTGATTCAATGTGGTTTTACTTGTTAGCAGCACAGTACATGAAGCTCCATTAAGATCAGTCACTGAAACACAACACTTCCTGATGATGGAATTCTGTTAGCACTGTTTAGAGTTTACTTGTAATAAAAATGAAAAATGCCAAGTATGCTCTGCCACTTAATTTAGATCATAAACCAAATCTCACTAAAGTCTATGAAACAACTGGTATGCTAATTCTGACCCTCCAAACACTAAGTGACCAATCTATCCAGGCATCCACGTGAGCTGTTTCACTGACCCTCACATGAAGAAAGCAACACAATTTGCTCAAAGAGGACCTCAAAGTACATATAAGAAGGACATACTAGTGGGATTGTCCAGATTGTTCAACCACATAGAAACCCTTCCTGCTGAGGACACTGGCATGGAAACCAGACAAGACATATCCCTTTAGACAAACCCTAACTGAAAGGGTCTCAGTGGAAGCATCAGGCATCTGTATCTAAGCAAAAAATTAAAAGTGAACTATTTAAAATCTGATGCTCAGAGTGGCTGTGAGTCTCCTTCCATGCTGAGACTGAACTGGAGGCCAAGCACAGTCCCCAGAGGCAGTTAGTGTAGTCCATGATGGCACCCCCAGGATGATTTTTCAGGGAAGAAACGGGACCATGCCCGTTTGAACTCTGCAGCTGATATTCCTTAGCATGAGGACAGTGAGCACAGTCAGTAAGGAAGGTTGATTTCACACCAGTGTCCCTAACTACCTCTTTGGGCAGATCTCCAGCTGGTGCTGTTTACACAGGTTACACCAAACACAGAGAATGCACAAAGCACAACAGTCCTCCCAGTGTGAAGCAAGGCAAGTCTGTCCTCAGCTGCCAGGCCCCAAAGGGCTTCACTGCTCACACCCGCACCTTGCCCAGCTGCAGTTACTCACAGCCCAACAATGCTGTCCTGAGCCACCCATGCCTTGCTTCTGAACTCCTCTCATTTACACCTCAGGAAGCTGGGCAGGGGGATATTTCAATGATTCTGCTTTCCCCCAAATCACCTCTTAAACTATAGTGATAATCCCTTCAAGCAACGTTTCAGTTGTATTTCCACACAACACTGCTACTTGCTGCCATTGTCACAAGTTCATTTTTATTATGACGTATCAGACTCAAGCAATGTTTAGAGCCTCTTGACCAAAATGATCACCTGCCATATCAAGAAAACCTGGAATAAGTCTCTAAAAAGGGAGTTTTCATGTAACATTTTTACCTTCTAAGCACCTTGTACAGCAGTTTTCCCTGTGGACAGCCCATTCATAAACAGGCCTGTTCTATCTCTGCTGAATCATCACTGTGACTATTGTTGTACCTCCCAGAGCCACTGCCCTAAACAGGAACATGACACAAAGAAATCCAGCTGCTCCAGCCCCAATTCCACTTTTTAACCCTGACTTTACACAGAACACTTTCATCACATTTTAAAGTCCTTAGGAAAAAAGATCTGCCTTTAAGTCAAAGCTATGCTTGGCCTCTCCCACTGCAGATGATACCAATATGCTGAGTAACTGGTAATTAGAGTTACTTATTCCTAAATAAAAAGTTATTAAGTGTGTTATATTTAACATCACAACCCAACAACTGACAGGGCAATATGGGAAACATGTTCAGCCACTTGACAGGTAAAGCTCAGTCAGGTTATTTAGAATGACTGAAATACTAAGGTATAGAATAATACCAAGTGTTTAAAAGCTTTATAGACACCAGTAAGATGCTTTTTTAACAGCTGGAACACAGCCTTTAGTGGCAGAGACCATAACACTTTAGTTGTGACAAGTTGAGACATACTCTACACATATTAGATATTGTATATGGACAGTAATCCTGCTTTGACCTTTCTCAAGTCCTTGTGGCTCTTAAAGGTTAATCCTGCATCTTCTCAAAGCCCACCTGGCCAGTCCTGTTTCAGACATTCTCACAGCTTCCTTCCTTACCTATCTGATTTTATGTCCCATGTTTCTACAACATCCACCCACCACAATTATTGGTAGATATTGGTCCGATGAACTTCTCCAGTGCAGACACTTGCACTGCAAGGAATACTGCCATGGCTTGTGACAACAACTGGGAAAGCAGGAATTAACAGTCCCTGCTGCAGACTTAGTCAAGGTGAACTTAGTGACGTCTTGCTTTCCTGCCCCAGAAAGGCTTACTCCAAAGGATTAATTGGAAATGATGTTGCAGTGGACTGTAGTCAACCATTTAAAATATGGGGGTTTGGCAGCAGATGCTCGGGCATTTCTTTACTAAATAGGATATGGAGAGAAGTGCATTTATTCTTATGATAACAACCATTGTGCTGGTGCAGTATTTGAGTAACCTACCCCAAGGGTGTGCTACCCTTTCAGTTCACACTGACTACAGCCTCCCAGTTATCACAGTAATCCACAGAATCCCCTCCCTTACATGAGCTTTTCTAGCTTCATTTTAAACTAAACTCATGTAGTTTCCCTTCTTCCCATAAAATAATACAGCCAAAAGACCAAAGAATTAAAATAAAAAATTCAAGTTTATATCCACTGCTCTCATTTTTTAAATTAGCTTATCCTCTGTCAAAGGGCCAAAAAAAGATTATGTATCAACACTTCATATCTTCTTTGTTAGGCAAAACAAGCCAAAATTTTCTAATTTCCCTTTGTCAGAAACACTTGCCATTAATCACCCTTAGCAGTTATTTTCTACACATCTCCTGGTTCATTTAAACTTATTTGAATCAGATTTTTACCCCATAGTACTGACATAGAATATCCCTCTGCCATATTTTAATTGCCCTTTTCACAGCAGCTTTACCCTAAATGCTCATTCGTGTATGACCAAATTATTTTGCAAGTGTTTCCCACCTCAGGTTACTTCTGTTACAAACCAGAGCTGATCAAACTGTTTGATATCACTTCACAAGACTAAAACCTGGTACTGCTGCACTTGACTCTGTTTTTACAGGGCAGTCTCTGTGTAAATGTCCTTCCTTTGCCACTGCAATCCCTCTTGGGTTTTGGTATAAAAACATCCTACTGGGGCTACTTTTATTAATGAAAATTAACCAAGTTATCCTCACTTCTCTTCAGGAGTACTGTGTTCCCTCCTTCCCCAATAGCTTCTTACCATCTCATTTGCCAAGTTGCCTCTTCACTAATTTAATATTTCACTAATAAATGCAATATACTAAATTATTTTTATCTGGGAAATCATCTACCTCTTAATAAGGAATACCAATATTAAAATATTTTGTCTCCCTTAAGCCTCAACAATATTTTAGTCTCAATTACAATGCCCTTGAAACAAGTCCAGAAGTTTCTGAAAGTCTGCATCCATCCACGTGTCAGTATTTATTCCAAGCTATCACCAGATTCAGTAATTAGGTGTATGGAGTTGCTCTAATTCTACAGGCACTGGTGGCTAACAGCAAGCTGGGTGAGAAAGCAGCATTTGCTCACCCATCATAGCCTGAGTTATGTAACCCACCAGCTGCACTGCACGCTCAGAGCATCAGCTCACAACCAAAATGACTCTGCTGACCTTAAAGAACACTTGGAACTTCTGCTGTACCTCTCCCCTCACAGACATGTGGGATCTAACACATAACACACAGTAAAGCTGTTAGTTGTCATAGGAAATGAAATGAAAACATCCCAGAGACACAAGACAGCAAGTACACTTGACACTATTTCCTTTTGTGCCTCACCAAGGAGCACGTGTGACCCACACTTGACTCTGTAGCCATTTCACAGAACAGGGATGTTTATTGTTCACCCACTGAGGCTGCACTTTCAGAATGCAGCTATGAATGCTGCACTTGAAGTTTTCCAGGAATACGATTTGTCCTTGCACACTTGGCATTATAATTTTGGGAAAAGCAAGGATATCTTTCCAAAAGGCCCACTCTCAATGTGTGCCTGCTGAACTGTGGTTCTCCTCCCCCCCAGCACATGCTTAGCTCAGGAGTATTATGGAAATGAGGGCTTGTTTCCAAAATGGCATCCATCTGTTTTGCTGGGGTTTTTTTTAGCTCAGACATTTAAAAAAAACAAAACAAAACCCCAGCATAACAGCCCTCGGCGTTGGGATGGAGATGGTTTGCCAGCTGATAAGGTTAGGAAATGCTGCATGTTTGCACAGCACCTCACAAGTGGGGCTTTAAAGTCTTACTGCAGAAAGATTGGTGATAAGCAAGTAAAACAACAGAAGCTGTGTCCCAAAGAACTCCTAACTGCCTGTGGTATGTTTACAAAAATGTGCAAATTTGGTTATTTTCTGTAAGTAATTTTACAGGAATCCTCAACACAACTGGCCAGCCCGTTCACATACACACTTTTGTATTTATACAGAGACCTGCAAGGGCCTTTTACGAGGGGAAATTTAAACAAAAGACAACGAGAAACATTTCATTATTCCCATCCGGAATCACAGAATGGTTTAGGTTGGAAGGGGACCTTGAACATCATCTTGTTCCATGCCTGTGCCACGGGCAGGGAAACCTTCCACAATCCCAGGTTGCTCCAAGCCCCGTCCAACCTGGCCTTGGACACTTCCAGGGATGGGGCAACCTGTGCCAGGGCCTTCCCATCCTCACACTGAAGAACTTCCTCCTAATATCTGACCTAAACCTACTCTTTCCATTTGAACCCGTCCCCCCTTGTCCTGCCACTCCAGGCTCCTGTCCCCATCCTTCCTGTGAGTTCCCTCCAGGTACCAGAAGGCCTCAATGAGGTCACCCCAAACAGCCTCCATTCCAGGCTGAACACTCCCAACTATCTCAGAATCTCCGGGAAGAATCCCAGTCCTTCTCAGGGTGGGGAATCCCTCAGTCCGCCCCTCAGTCTCACTACCAACCAAACCCCAGCACAGCCAACACCGCAGCCGCCCCCCGGCCCCGGACCCGAGCCGGCCGCAGGCCCCGGGGCGGAACACGGCGCTGCGCCGGCCAGAGCCACGGCGCCACGGTGAGGGGCCGAGCGGGGCCGGCCCGGCCTCACGGCGGTACCTGCAGCGGGTGCGCCTTGCTGAGGTGCATGTTGAGGGCCGGGCTGTTGGGCAGCACCTTCCCGCAGCCGGGCACGGTGCACAGGATGTTGGTCCGCACTTGGGACAGCTCTGTCACCGAGGGCCGCACCAGCTCCCCGGCGGGCGGCACGTCCCTCACGGGCGCGGGGGGCCGCCCCAAGCCCCCGCCACGCCGCCCGGCCGCCGCCGCCATGTTGCTGTCAGCTGCTCAGCCCCCGCTCCGCTTCCGGGGGCGGCGGCCAATCGGCGGCGGCTCTGCTGAATATTCATGAGGCACGTGGCGCGGCCCCGCCCCCGGCCGTCAGCGCCCCGCGGCGGCGGCTGCGAGCGGTGCGGCTGGGCCCGAGCCCGTGCGCGCTCCCGCGGCACAAAGCGCGCACACGGCGCACCGGGACACGCGGGGCAAACGGTGAGGGGCAGCCTGGGCACGGCCCCCGGCCCGGTGCACACAGCTCAGGTGGCTCCGCTGCACGGCCCAGGGGCTGCAGTGCTTGTGCTGCACCGGGAAGTGGAGAGGAGGCACCGATTTCTCCGCTGGTCAGGGCCGGGACACGAGGGAACGGCCGAAGCTCCGGCGGGAGGGTGGGGCTGGGGATTAGGAAAAGTTCTTCATCCAGAGCACGGTCATCAGAACAGAGTGCCCCGGGCAGTCACAGCTGACACAGCTCCAGGAGTATCTGGAGAACACTCTCAGTCACACGGTGGGACTGTTGGGGTGTCCTGTCAGGGCCAGGAGCTGGACTTGAGAAGCCTCGTCGGTTCCTTTCCAACTCAGCATATTCTATGATTTCCGTATATTGGAATCACCAACACAACACACAGAGGTTTTTCTCCTATAGCTGGTCAAGTTAAGGGTAAAGATGCACACCAGTCTTTGGGTAAGAGCTATACCATAGGTGTAGCCCCAGGATGTGTGTTCCTCCTGCAGCCCCTGTGCCCTCAGCTGCAGGCATTCTGCTGCTTGGGGTTAGCACAGAATAGTTTGGGTTGAAAGGGACCTTTAATCATCATCTAGTCCGACCCCAAACTTCCAAACTGCTGGAAGAGACCAACTGGAATGGGGAAGACAAGATTGGTCTCCACGTTCCCCTTTCTCCTCACCTCCTCCATGGAGACACCTGGTCAGCAAGAAGGAACCCCAGAGCTGCAAATGTTTCCTGACAAATTAATAAATACACACCTCCTTGCCTGGAAATGCTGTGTAGTTCCTGGAATATCCCGGCTTACAGGAAGTTAGAGATACAACATCTTTGAAAATCAGAGATACTGAAAAGGGGATGGAGGCTGCCTTTCCCAGAAACAGGAGGCAGGAGGCCAGGTACTCACAGTGTTCTAGAGCACTTGGGAACTTTACCTGTATGGTAAATCACTACCCTCTCAGGCATTTAGGTTATTTGGGAGAGCATTATGAAGAACAAGTGGCACAGAGTGAAATATATGCTGGAATCTTAATGGATCTGAATCCTGGAGGTATGGTGGAATATGTTAAGAGCCAGCTCTTAATGTCTATCACACCAAACTTGGAATTCTTCCACAATCCTAACATTATGTTAAGTACTTTGTCAAATCAACATTTAAATCACACAGGTGGAATTCCCAAAATCCATACCACTAGCAGATAGTCCTAAACCTATTTTCATGTGTGAGTTATAGAGATGCTGAAAACCAAACCAAAAATCTGTATATAAGTAATGTTTTCAAGTCAGGCCAAACAAACTTTCATGAGATGACTTAATTTACACATTTATTTACAGTCTAAAACAAAAAACATGCCCATACCACCTCTGGAAATATGGCTGCTTCTGTACACTGAGATATTGAAAGTATATGGGAATTCTACATTCACCAAGTACACACAAAACAATTCAGATAACAGAATTAAAAGTAAAAACTTGTACATTTTAAATGAATCTCCAGATCAAATCAATCTCAAAAAACAAAGCAGGAAATATCTCTATAATTGCCAATGTTTAGCAGCTCTAAAGAATTTCATTGCAAAGCTGTTTGCATTAGTGACTGTTGCCATCTCAATTCCATGAACTTTGTTCCCAAGCAAAAATCCAGTGGCAGTGGGCAAGGATTTGAGAAGGATCAACCACTGAGATATTCTAAAAGATGTAACTTCCTCAAAAGAAAATATTGCCTCTTCCATTGTATTCTTCTGAGACAAAATTTTCTAAGACATTAATAGCAACAGGCAGATTTTCTTAGTGGCTGTTGCCCTTGGTGAGAAAGACTTTGGAAGCTGAATTAATGAATCCCTCCTAAAGCTGGATGGAAGCTTCATTCCCAAAGTCCATTCTCCCCCATGCCCTGAAATAGTCTTAGAATACAATTTTTCTACTTAGATAAAAACATGCCTGAGCTGCAGGCAGGGAGCCCCAGCCATCTGAAAGGGACTGTTCCCATGTCACAAACAGGGCAGGTGCTCTGTCCAAAATATGAAAGGCCACCTGGAATATTGTAGCCATCTACAGCTATTATTGTGTCTTTATTAACTTCACAAATACTATTAAAATACAGTTAAGAGCAGTCATCACATGTAAATTTAAAATAACTATCATCTCTGTTTAAACTTTGCAACTAGCTTTTATTAGTTAAGGCTAACTTCTGTTAAAGACAGCTGTGGAAAAATAATTCAAGCAGAGCCATAATATGGAAAAAACTTTAGGGTATTAAGAAAGAATAACTTATTTTTTAAAACCTTATGATGATTTAGATTAATTCCAGTGATAAATGAGTTGCATATTTCTCTATTAATCAATTTTAAATTAAGGGCTTACAAAACTTTCTGGATATAAACCTTTTTTTTCTCTAATTTTAAAATAATTCCTAGCTTTATGTGGTATGCATGTAAGGAGTGGTGAGAGTGGTGCATCAGCCATACCTGGGGAGAGAGAGAGACACAGATAATTGCAGCTGTACTCAACCACTACTTACCTTTAATAACTGTTAATAAAACTCAAACACAAAACAAAACCACTAAAACTAAAACCACAGCTTGAGTATCCATATACAAACCAGTAATTATAAGAATAAATTGTTTAGAGATAAGTTTTTAAAGTGGTAACATTTTTATTCTACGTTTCTCTTTCTAAACCAACTCTGAAGTTGCTCCCTTATGTGAGATACAAGCAGAATGGAAAATGACAAAAATATTTAAAACTCTGGAATTTCCATCCATTTTACAGAGTTGGAACACTTACCTGCTGGTGCCAAGAATTTCAGTGATTCTAAAAGATGTGGACTAGAAAACTTGACCAAACATCTGAATGGCTCTTTTTTATCCAAAACATCCATTTTAGGATCACTTTTAAACATCGTCTCAAGCTGTTAACACAAAATTTAACCAGTGAGTACAAGCAATAAATATATTTATATGTTATTACATATTACATTTGAACATTTAATAAGGCTGTTTCTAATTTGTAATGATAACATGATTCCAGCTGGAGGAATGTTGTAGTAAAATCTGAGGGTGCCACCATGTGGCAGAGTTTTCTGAAAGCAAGAAGCAGCTTGTTCAGCAATACTGTAAAACATTAAGTATTTCTTAGAATTTTCAGTTTATTTGTTCATGCAATAAAACCTGTGCATCATTGAGGAGTCAATTATGGTGTCATACATAGCATAAGTTTTTTATGTACTTAAAATAACCCTTATTTCTCATGCTCCAACACATTGCTGGTCTAAGTCTACTTTTGTTACAAAAACAGGGCAAAGTGCTGAGTTCACAGGGCTGAAAGACTGAAACACGATCTAAAACTCTGATCAAATTTCAACCTGTTTCTTACAGAAACTTTTAACTGATTTATTTTAAAATGTCCTCCCTAAATTTTAAAAAACTCCGTAGTAAAAAGTAAAAAACTCCATAGTATTTCTTAAGTTTGAAATTTAATCTAACTACTGCTACATTAAAATTAGAAAACCCCAAATCAAACTGGTTGCTTTTCCTACCCTGTATTGTGCAAATTCCAGTTTTGGTTGGGGACCACTACCAAAAACTTCCTGGTTCAGTCTGTGGATTCTTTCTTTCTCACTTCTGTTTTCTTCAACTATCCTTATATCTGCTGCAGGGGAAGAGAGTAGGGAAAAGAAAGCAGAAAGACAATGTTGTCAGCTGCTGCAATCCTGTTTTTCTGATCAGATTATTCCAATGAAAATTTGTAAATAATAGTTTTAATGAATTCATTGCACTCTTTTTTTGGATAAGGTAGCTGCCTCTATCATTTATATTTTCAGTTCTTACCAAGAGAAAAACACAAACTAATGTGAGATACTGGGCATTGAGTGGATTTGGTTTCCATGTCCAGTACCACTCATGGGAAATACTGACCTCTCCCAGTGCCAGCCAGTATAAAGGCACCAGGGATGGATAACATAATGGACATTTCCTTTTATCAATCTCATTTCACAAGCTAGCAGGAATGACATTTAAACTGCCTTTACATTTCAGTTATACATACCATTTTCTGGTTCTATGTTCCCTCCTTGCAGAGGTTTTGGAGGGCAAGTTTGGAAGTTCTAAATAGAGAGAGAGAGAGGAAAAATTATTATTATCATTATTATTATTTTAGAACCTCTAGCTGAAAAGAACTTTAATATATTTCCTTTTATTTCTCATTCTGGAAGCATGATCTTCCAAATTTTGACCATTACTAGAAGTCTGGAAGCCAACCTAATTTTGAAAAAAAAAGCCTGTCTTAGGATATTTGTGAACATTTCCCTATTTACAAGTTTTGCATGGATGAGCAGACTAAGCACCCATTCCAACAGCCTTCAATTCATGGCTCTAGGAAGCCTAATGAAAGGATGCTAAAAAAGCTTAGGACTGAATTGTTCATGTAATTTTTAATCTGAGTTTAGCCATCAGGAATTACAATAATAAAGAGTATATGGGATACCAAATAATTACATCCCCACTGCAATGTTACCTTCATGAAAGGCTGTCCACCTCAGTAGTTCAATATTATTTTAACTTGATGGTCTCTTGGAAAAGGTGAATTTTCCCCCTTGCTAAGGGGTGAGAACTAGGCCTGAAACAAAAAGCAAGACTTATCTTAGGATTTACTTGTGAAGTGGCTCACCTGGCTATATCTTTTAAACACAATATCTTTAAGGGAGTTTAAAGAATGACTTCGAAGCTCCATGTCACGGATGTCATGGTAATTGGAAGCAACAATCAGGGCCTTTAAATAAAAATTAAAATTGTTTTAACATCAGACTTCATCATCACTGTGTTTATAATATGTAAAAAACATATAGCATCTCTAGACATTGTGATGCTTTTGTTCCAAGGTAAGCAACTGCCCTTTAACAAGGATTTTCATATCTGAAAAACATTGCAGAGATTGTTACACAGCTGAGGTTAATATTTAAAAGCATTCACAGCACTAACAAGCTAAGTCCCATAGTCTTATCAGTTGAAAAATAAACAAACAGAATCATATTTGAATTACTACTACAGAAATTTGAGGAAATTTCTAAATAGAGGAAAAAATACTACCAAAGCTGATCATCACAAGTACACAGAAATGATTCCCTGATGAGCTCATATGCTTAGTTCTTGAAGTTAACAGTGTTGATCTAATATTCTTCCACTTCTGTGAGACAATTTAATGGAATACTGCCCAAGAGTTAGTTAAGAAATTAAATTCAGGAGCAGTAAGAATCCCAACAAACTGAATTTATTCACAATGCACCAATCCAACGATTTGGATTTTGCGTCATTTTTATCATGAGCTAAGGAGAAAAAAAAAATGGAGTTTAGCAAATTCTGTTAAGTGAGGTGTCTTTACCAATCCTCTTAAAAGCTAACCCAATTATAGCTCTACATGACTGTGGGGAAGCCAGCCTGAGCAGTTTTAATCTGTACCTGACACAGCAGAGGCAAGGTGCTCTTCAGCACTGAGGAAGAAATGAAGACATAGGGGGTCTGTGAATGGTACACAACATAGCTGGGCTTGTACTGGTTTGGTTTCTTGTGTGGTGTTCCCCAGGCAACTCGGATCCAGATTGCATTGTCCTCATACTCCTTAAAGGTGATGGTGACCTGACAGAAATAGGAAAGTTTTGATTTACCAACACATTTGGGTATCCATAAACATCTTCTTATCTCTTAACACCTCTGTTCACAAGAGCCAAGTATAATTTAGTACCACTGCTTGAATAAGAAAAACACTAAATGGCATAAGGATTGTATTTAAATAAAATTTCCACAGAAAAACAACCTCACAAATGGGATAAAAAGAAGAATTACCTTTCAAATTCTAATATTGTTTTTCTTCCTGTCAATATACATTTTTTTCTGAAGGTTGAAAATAGAAAATTGCTTGTTACAAAAGCACTGATCTCTCTTTTGGGAAAACAACACAAAGATGTCTGTTTAGAAGGAGGGCTAGTGGCAATAATTCCAATACATCAATTTTTGGAGAAACTAAACTTTTGATCAACTTGTCATTTTAGACCTGAATTTAAGATTTAACACTGCTCAAGAATACACAATCAAAAGTCTAAACATTCCCTTTTCTATTCTTGTTGATTTGCTCCTTGTTTACTTCTTTTTACCTTGACTCAAGTAGGTTGACTTAAAAAAAAAACCTGAACAACAAAACCCCCCAAATATTGCAAAACTTTACTCTAAGAGTGATGTGAACTGCAGCTGATTGGCTGTGAGTGTGATTTGGATTTGTTGCCTCTCCTGTTGTGAGTGGGAGCCCACTGGGTGTCATGGAGTGGCAAAGGTGATCAGCCAGAGGCATTTTCTATTCCCTTGCCAAATGAAGCTGGTGAGCTGAAGCAACTAAAGGCTCCTGCAAACTGGGCAAAGATTTGATAAAAACCACCAACATGCTGCCCTTCTTGAAGCTAGTCACATTTTAACACAAACCTGCATTTTCTTTCCTTCCAGCACAATTGTGAAGTCGCTAAATCAGATATGCAATACATTTTTCCTATTTCACATGCAGTTCCTATCATTCCTAAATGAATAATTCCATTTAATTCTTGACTCAAACTGTGAGGAACAGTTATAAAAACAACATATTGACCCCAGAGCCATGAAGCAAATTTAGAATGGATTCTTACATTTTTCAAGGCTGACCGAAGTCTTCTTTTAAACTTTTTTTTGAAATCTGTTATATCAAAATATTCCAATTCTTCTCCTGTTACATGAGACAAAAAAACCCAACCAGAAATAAGATTTGTGTTTACAAGTAGTTTACAGATGTTTTTAGTTTTGCTGAAACAAAATTAAGCAGGAAAAAATAAAGTTGCGTAACCTTAAACAAAAAGCTGTATTTTAATTCTGACTCATATTATTGTTATGCAGAGAAAAGATTAATATTTAAATAGTAATTTCTAATGTATAATAATTGCTTGAGAAGTTAATGGAAAGTATTCTAAAAACATTAAATGTAATCTCCATTGAAAAATACATACTAGGCTGCAGTAAAATATTAAAAATCTCTCTACAGAAAAAATCCAAATGAAGCTACATGAAAATGTAGGACAGTGGTTAAAATGTAGGATATGAGGCAGCACAGCACTAAGTTGCTGAGAATTGTGGGATTACAGCAAGGAAAGACATTTTACCTGATTTTTTCATCTGGTAAACACTCCACATTCTTTTGTTTTGGTAGATGTGGTTGTCTAGGAAAAATAGGAATTGCTCAATAACATAATGTATTATCAAACAGGAATTAAAGGAACAAAGAATTTTACAATACTTTTATAGACAGGTTACTTTAAAAATATGACTTCTGATAATGCAATATAATGTATTAACATTCTTAAACTACCACTCATAGCAATCATAAAAGCAAAATAGATTTTTGTTAATTAAAGAGATGTAAAGTTCTTTTCTAATTTGTTGAGTGGTTAATAAAGGGCATCCCTGGGGTTCAATGTTTAAGGGAGATTTTACCTAAACTGCTCAAGGTAAGACATGTAGACTGTTAGAAAAAAACCTTGAGATTTAAACTGTTGTCTAAACAAGTTGTGAATTGATATTGGAGTTGGAGTTATAGACTTTTGTTGATCTTGAGCTTTTTGTAAAAGAGGCCACATCCAATAAGATTCATCTAAAATGTGATGTGATGTGCTTACCTCAAATGCATCTGCACCCCACAAGGGTCATCTCTGTGTAATTAAGGGTATTACCAACTTACTCAGAAAAAAAAATGTAATTTTAATTCACTTTTTACTTACAAATTATGTCTAGAACTGCTGCTTGCTTTATGTCTGCAGAATTTTCCTAGAAAGAACAAGAGTGCATGATGAACTACAGGTCCAGAAAGCCAGATCACACTGTTTATCAAGTGAAAAACAATCTCAGTATTGGTAGTTTAAAGGACATTGCACTGAAGCCCACAGCACACACACTCCCTTCAAAGGCACCACACCTGGTCCCAAATTGTGAGAAATCAATAATGAAAGCTATTTCAGCAAGGTTTAACTGTTCCTCTCCAGAGGCAGCAAGAGGAATGTAATCCTTTCAGTGTGATGAACAAGCAATTAGAAAGAAAATTAATGGATATTTATGACAATGCAACAGTGACTGGTAGGAAAACTGTCAGGAGTTTTAACCTACTAAAAGTGTCAGGAGTTTTAACCTACTGGCTATTGATTATTTATGCTCTACAGCATGAAAGGATTTTTAAGAAACTGCATGACACAATTTGTCACAGATACAAGTATTTCAGAAAAAAATGCTATTTTAAAATATGGCATTTGCCATTTTATGAGAATAACTTAAGAGTATTTTTCCTCTTATTTGATCTACACTCCAAGTAAGCAATTTTTGAGTATGAAATTCAAGGGAATCATACCAAAAGCTAGAGAACTCAAGATGTAGCAGTAATAACTGCATTTATCTGGGTTATGATATTAAAGACTTCTGGTACACTAAAATCAGAGTTAGATCATATAATTTTTTTGCTTACAGCATGCTGCATGGAAGTAATTCTGGCCAAGGAAAGTTAAAAAAAATTAAAAGTCTAAAAGATATAAACTAGTGCTACCATTACTCATACTAAATAGCTTTAAATCAGGACTTTGTGATGAGTCTAAATCTCAATCAATGCCTTTATTTTACAATTTAGAAAAACACCCGCTTTTTAAAGGTTTAACATTTTATCTACCATATGTAGATAATTTTATCTACCATATGTAACTTAGAGCTAAAACCATGTATTTGCATACTTAGTATAGGGCTGTTCTACACTCCTATAGATCAGACAAAACCAATGGTGTTACAAGCTCAGCTTTACATTTTCCAAACTACAAAGTTCCATTTGAGGCTGTGTTGTGGCAAAAGATTAATGTTTCAGTTTCTTTTCATGATGCTTCTCATGCATCCTATATGTCAATGACATTTTTTGAAGGAGAGCATTTAGCTTTACCTCACAGAGTTGAACAACTTCTTGAGAAATGTTGTCCTTTATCTGGTGGAAATTCAGAGTCTGCAGCTGTGCCTCAGAGAGAAAGCCCCATTTCTGCAGCATCATCTTGATTTCATCCCTTGGGATTTTTAGCACAGTTCTTCGGATGTATTCAGCCACAGTTTCATCCATGATGGAACCACCTGGAAAGCTGAAAGGTTAAAGAAAGTAAGACCAAGCCACAGGCAGGCTCAGGGAACTTGCTGCCTTCAAAGTTGTAGAGAGCTGCACCTTGGCTCAACTGGCTGACATTGATGGCAGTCCTAAGGGCATCATACTACAGACTTAGGCAGTGGCAAGTTAAAATACATACAATAACTTACACAGACACTGAGCTATAAAATATCCTGAGTTGGAAAGGATGCAGAAGGATCGAAGTCTAACTCCCAGCCCTGTGCAGGACACCCCAGGAATTCCACCAGGAGCCCAAGCGGTTCGTCCAAACACTTCTTGAGCTGTCAAGTTTGGCGCTGTGACCACTGCCCTGGGGAGCCTGTGCCAGTGCCACCTCCCCACTGGATGAAAAACCTTTTCCTGATATCCAGTCTAAACCTCTGAGACAGCTTCATGTCATTCCTGTCACTGGTGGTCAGAGATCACTGCCTGCCCCTCTCCTCCCCTCAGGAGAAAGTCGGTACATTGCCGTGAGTTCCCCCCTCAGTCTCCCGCTCTTCAAGCTGAACAAACCAAGTCTCGTCACGCGCTTAGAAGTCTCCCTTACCGACCGAGGCCTGGTGCGAGCAGAGGGCTGTTGCTGCTGCTGTCTGTCCGGTCCGATGAGTGTCCGGGGCCCTCGGACAGCGGCCACGGGCGCGCAGAGCCCGTAACCGACCGAGCGGACCGGATCTGCCCCGGCCCGGCCGCCTCACGCCGCTCCCGCGCCCACCTTTCGAACCGACCAATCAGACCCCGCGCCGTGCCCCGTCCATCCAATCACAGGGCTCCCCGCCCGCAGCCCCGCCCCGCTGCGGCGCCGGCGCGCTCTGCGCTCGGAGGCGGCTTCCGGCCGGGGCCGGCCGATTCTCTGCGTCCGCCCCGCACTGGGGTGAGTGAGGGGCGGCCTTGGGCAGGGCCAGCGGGAAAGGGAAAAATCCAGGCAAAAGAGGGTGTAAAGGGAAACCCTCCCCCCTCCTGCCGTATTCTGTTCCAACCGCCTGGCTTTGGTGGGGGGGCCGTGCTGAGCCGAGTTCGGGTCCGCCTTCCGGGACCCTCCGCTCACCGCGTAACGTCCTCCAGAGCTCTCGGAGGGCTTTGGAAGGGCAGCTCTGAGGGCGATCTGGGGTCTTTCCGCTGTGGCTGCCGTAAACTGCTTCTCCTCTGTCTGTCTGTCTGTGTGTGTCTGTGTGTCCCGTCGCTTCCTTGAGGCCTCCCGGGAGCAGTGAGGAGCTGCGGAGCTGCTTCCGTGGGCCCCCCTGCATTAAGGTGGTTACAGCAGCTGCCAGCCCCTCGCAGCCCATGGCAGAAGCCGAGCACTGTTTACTTTCTGCGAGTGCTGCCTGCCTTTGGTCACGGGATCGGTTTGCTAGAGGGGTCAGAGCCTGTCATTTCCGACATGGAAATGGATCCTCTTGCTCCCTTTCTCTCTGAAGGGGAAAAGCTGTTTTACAGTAAGCTGCAAGATTTTGACAGATTCATAGAATTCTTCTTTGGGAAATTAATAAAATGGAGATGAGATGGAATGAAGCTTGGTCTGGTGGATGCAGCTGAGGTATGAGAGCAGCTGGCAAAACCGGAATTTGGTGACAGCACCTTGTCCTTATGTAATTGTAGAGTGAGTTGGGTTGGAAGGGACCTCAAAGATGATCTTGTTCCAACCCCCTGCCACAGGCAGGGACACCTTCCACTGGACAGTGCTTTGTTTTATGCTGTCTGGATCTCGTCATTCTTAACTGCATATTCTGCAATAATTTGTGCCAAAACTCTGCTGATGTTTCTTGCATGAATACGACCTTAAATAATTGCCAGGAAGTGAAAATAACTTCTTGTGCTTTACTCAATCACCTATTCAACCTTAAATAAAATTGTAGAAATTAGTATTCAAGTTGGTGTTCCACCTGCTCTGTTCCTTAGGATTAACACCTTCTTAATTTATTTTGCTAAGTATGAAATCAGGTATGGTGTAGTTTCATCAGGTACTAAAAGTAGGTGAGTTCATTCTGCTGCTGTGAGGGAGGTTGAATTGTGGGCAGAAAACAGTCATGTAAAAATAAAATCAATATGAATCTTATTTATCAGCATTAAAAAATATTATTCTTTAGGTTCAGGGAAAGTAAATGCATTCTACATAATTAAAAAGATCTCAAAGTAGACATAACTGGCCCCTTTTCTGTTTCCTTTCTAGTCTTCATAGATATGTTTGTAAATTATTTTCCCTCATTTTAATAAGTAATGTTGAAAAACCAGTGCGTGGTTTTAGAGACTGAAATTCAAGAGGTCATGAGTAACTTCTGTAAGATTTAGCTAAGCTTGGTTTATTAAAGTGGATTTTTAAATTTCTTGAAGATGCTGGAAAGTTTGGGGTCATTCTCAATGTGCCTAATCATAACCTAAAGGACAGCAGCATAGAGTGACACTTGAATATCCTGGTCTGGAGGATGTTAATGGTATTACTGAAAGGTAGAAACAAAGTGCTGAGTTTTGAGTTCCCTTGGGTTTTGAAATGGTGTGTGTCAACTGTGATTTCTCATTTCACTGATCTCTGAGTATTCAGAGCTTTTGTCAAAATTCTCTGTGTAGGAATGCAAGATTTCTGCTGAAGTGTCACCGATGATACCTTGATGTAAACACCAGCCTGTTAGTTGCGGAGCTGAATTTTTTATGCTAAAAATCTTAGAGAAAACATGATTTGAGTAAACAAAAATCGTTGAGATTGTAAATATTTTTTTCCAAACAGAATAATACTGCGTAACCGAGAACGCGAAACTCCAAATGGTTTGTATTAATCAAGTTAGACATGAGATTAACCGCAGAAAGAAATGCTAAACGTGGAGAGTGGAGTGGAGGGTTTGTTCCCGTCCCTGCTGTGCTTTGCACGCTGCTGCTGCCGCCCTGTGGGCGTTGTTGGAGCGCTGGCTGCAAATGTTTGTGTTCTGCGTTCCTGGTCAAGAGCATCGTTAGCAACGTAGGTGCTCAGGCGTCATTTTTCATCATCAGGGTTGCTAAACAAGGATTTGCATTTTGCTTTAAGGGGTCGTTTTTCTGAAGAGTGTGAGAATTTATGTGGTTTGGGTTTTTTTTTACCGATGATCTTAGAAAGTTGAAAAAAATGTGATTTGTGTTCTTTTCAAATGGAAAAATAGTAAAAGTTGGTTTAAAAAATAGTCTTCTAACATGTTTTAATTAAATATACAAAAAGCATCTTATTGAAACAATTGCCTAGATCTAAACCTTCCCTTCACTGTTGCCCCTCAAGCATGGAAAGATTCAGCACTGGGCTGAGCAGCAAAACTAAAGGAACCTAATTCAGTTTTCCTGCTGCATCAGGGAACTGGTCAGTTCATATTTATGGGAGTTTCTGAGAAAAGAAAGGAACTTCCCTGGATTCCTGACATGCTGACCTCATAGTTGATTTTGGGAAGAAGTGGGAATGTACTGAACCCTTTATTTCTCCACACAGGAAGTGTGAGGAAGTCAGGAGGAGAAATTGGCATGTGGAGAGAAATGAGCATTTTATCCTAAATTTTGGTGTCAAACATGAAATGCCCACAGTGTTTTTCCCTCCTTTTTTGGGTCAGCCTTTGGTTTCTGCCTCCTTCCTGGGTGTCTGCAGTTTTATTTGAATTCTGTAGTACATGTAGGTTCCTTTTGCAATTAATAGGAAATATTTAATGTATTGAACACATGTATAGATCAATTTTCAGATTAGGGATGATTATGACATCTCGATAATTTATTGTTGATTGCTTTTAGAAAATATGAGATGCTCAGTCTCCCAAGATTGCTTACAAGGAATGATCTCATTATTTTTCTAAACAGAAATTCTAGTATTGGAAGTTCAGTATCATTATCAGAGAATTTTCAGCTTTAGGCTTTTGAAAAAATCTGGTTTATGATGGAAACAATACAGGTAGAATATCCTATATTTTCTCTACTTAAGGAGAAACCAGGCAGGATATGATACTGGAATGAAACAATTTCTTAATTATTTTTTTCCCAGGAGAATAATAAAGATCTAGAAACTGGTTTAGGAAGTTGAAAGATTAATTATCTTCATCCATGTCTTCTATGTTCAGAGACTAATAGTTTAAGGAAATGTTTATTTTTAA
Organism: Agelaius tricolor; assembly: GCF_023055355.1. Classification (NCBI taxonomy): domain Eukaryota; kingdom Metazoa; phylum Chordata; class Aves; order Passeriformes; family Icteridae; genus Agelaius; species Agelaius tricolor. The sequence goes on along the minus strand of NW_027269275.1, from coordinate 17,040,463 downwards.
AGTATTTCAACCAAATTATTGAGATACCTATGTAATGTAAGTTTTATCAAGAAGTAAAAAATTGCACTGAATCTCTTATCAAACATATTAAAGGGCAGAACATTTCTGTGCAAAACAGTGAACTATATCAGTGCCATTATGTAAAGAGATAATTTCTTTACTTCTTTCCAAATAGTCACTTCAGATATTAAGATTTGCTTAGCATTTTGCAGTTCTAAAGCAATTCCTGTGTTTTCTAAATATTGTTCTTTTACTTCACTTCCAGTATTTCTTCTACAGAAATTGTGTGTTTACCTTGGCATTCTTTACCCCACATTTCTGTTAGTAGTTTCCTCAGAGCAATTTATATTGCTTATTCACGATTTTTTCCTGTGATGTTTTTGTTCTGTTTTGTTTTCCCAGTATTCTTTTATGTATCAATTCCCTTTGAGTTACCTTTATAAAATTCTGTCAATTTGGAGTTAGATTCTGCTAAGATGGCACCTTGCAATTCTTATTTTTCATTAGAATGTTACTAAAAAGAAACTAAGGAAACCAATGTTCTTTCTTCACACAAATTGTTGTTTCTCTTGAAAATCTTTTGTTTGTCAGAGTCATTCCCCTCCAGCAAAAAGATTTCAGCCTTCCCTGCTCATTTATAGACCACTGTCTAATCTGACATTTCTGAACATCAGTTTAATATTGAGCACTGGGAACACTGCTCTGACCTAACTTCAGAAGTGCTTAAAGCCTCCAGGGAAGCTCAGAAAGATGTTTTGTTACTTAGTCCAGCACATCCTGCAAGAACTGAGTGCTAGAACTTGAAACATTCTAATATGGGATGTTATTTGAAAATTTCAGGAGTACTGGTCTGTGAACTGGTTTAGACCTTTGTTTTGTGGCATCTGTTCCACGAGAGGGGCCATTGGAAAATCCCTTGGAGTTCTAAGAAGGCTTTTCACTAAAATAGTCCACCAGCACCTCTGGTGGTGGCACTGGTGGCTTTCATCCACTGCCTGAGGATACTTTTGCCAACAATGGCAGTGATTACTGTTCTTGGTTTAGAAATAATGACTCTTCCCCTGAAATGCTCCATTTGACTTGCTGGCCTGTGTTGATGTGCATTCCCAGTTTCATTAGGACACTGCTTTGGCTTTCTCCTGACACTGCCAGCTCAGATGACAGTTTTAGGAGGCACGGGCAGAGCTGAATGATGAAGAGCTTTAATAATCATCTGGGTTCCCACATGTTAAAGTAACACACAGCCATTGAGCTGGTCACCCTCTCAGGGGAATGATAACTCCAGAGCTATCCAAAAACCTCTACTGATAAATTTAAAACATAGTGACTGCGTGTTGAATGCTATCAAAAGCTGGTGGCAATAACACAGAAGGGTTCTAAATCACTTTGCTGTTACAGTCGTGCTCCTGCTGTCCTATTTCTAAAGGTTCATTTGTTAATTTGTTGGAAAGAATGCTTAAGCAACTTGTACAGTTTCCAACAACTTCTGTGCTAAGAGTAAGTGTAGTGTAATGTTAGACTTCCAGATAGCATGGGGAAGGTTTTTGGAAGAAATCACTACAACACTATGTGGAACATATTCTCATGGTTCTCAAGTGGCTTTTAAATGTTTGGATTTTTAAAATTCAGTTTGCTTGTGGGAATCTAACTCTTGTTAAGCTGAACACATAATGGGAAGTACTGAATATATGAGTGTACATATATATATTTTAAGCTGAACATATTCCTTGAGCATTCTAGGAATAGCAGTGGAGATTAGAACTGTCAGCCCTGCAGCTGAATTTTGGGATTTTGCAATAGCAAAATCTGACCATTGGCTACTTGTATTTGTCCAGTCTGTCTAGCAGGAGTGTTAAGACAGTGCTGGCTGCTTACTGCAAGTGGTAGTGGTGTTTGTCTGGTGTATTGCAGCTGGAAAGGTGATCCCTTTGGGAGAAGGGGAAATGACAAAATACTTAGCAAACAAACAAACATCTCTCCAAGTCAGTGGCAGTATGGGCCATAAAAATAAAATTTTACCAAGATGAGCCCATTTGTCCTGGTATGAACTGGACTTTTCTCCTCCCCTTCATGATGATTTTCCTGAACAAAGATGTCGTCTTCCTTCAGCCACTGTCATATGATGCTTTCAATCCATTTCAACTAAAGAACTTGCTCCCTCCCCACAGAACCCTGCAGGAAAGGGTGTCCCCCTTTAATGTTTCAGGGAGTAAACATGAGGGAAACCTAAATGCTTCCTTCCACTGTGTGATGGAGTGGGGGATTCATGGAGGAGAGCAATCCCATTGCTTTTAAAGGAGCACGGTGAAGAAGCAAGAGGCAACAACATGGAGTTGCAAGAAGGGACATTTCAATTCTTAGTGATTAAAAAACAACATCAATACTGTGTTGATGAAGTGATTAAGTATTGGTTTTTAAAGCATCACCAGTGTCTGGATTAGGATTTTTTTAAAGTGTGTAGATAGCTAAAAAAAGATGCCAGTTCTCAGAGTGCTTTGTGCTTCCTGTTGTAATCTTTGTAAAAGGTAGAAAGAAAATCACATACACTTAACTTTTTAAAGTAAGAAAACAGAAAATTGGAGTAGGAAGGTGAAAACTTAATCTGGAGTTCAAGAAAGATTAATGCTGCTAGAGAGTCCCTGAAAATTAAAATCTTAGTTTTGTGTTTGTGATAGCCAAGATTATAAACTTCTAGCTGACTGTTAACATTTGGGTTGTGTAGAAGATCAGACATGTGCTGAGTTTAATGACTGTAACCATTTAATATAAATTATATGATTAACTGCATTTTGATCTCAAATATTGATAAAATAACAAGTGATAATATCTTAGGTGTTAAATCAGACTTGCTAGTGACTCTATTTTAATGTTGGCAGGTGGAAATTTTCTCAGATTCCTGTCCCTGTGCTACTAAAATCATCCCTAACTAAAGATGCATCCAGACCTGTCTCCTCATCTGCACACTGAAGAGTGTAACCTAATTATCAGTCTGCTCAAGAAGTGTCACAAGGAGGTAAGAAGTGTTGAGCAGAGAAAAGAGTGGGTGGGTTGGGGAAATGAGTGTCAGATAAATTAGTGGTGATATTATATGATCATGGAGAGAAAACCCTCCTCTAGGCAGAACAGCCATGAAATACAGCTGGTGTGTTTTCACTCTCTCATGACTGGATGTAAAATCATGCCAGTGATTTATTTAGGAAATACAACATACCTTAAAGTTTTCTGTGCTACAGCTAAACACTTAGGGACCTGTTTTAAGAACTGGAATAACTTCTGTATCTTTTAGTACTGTGAACCCCTTAAAAACAATAATAAAATCAGCTTCAAATGCCCTCTTTTTGTATGCTCACAACATTTCCATCTTCCAGCTGTCCCTGGGGCAGATGCTTCAGTGTGGTTAGAAGCAGATGTGTTGATGTTGGGGATCCCAGCAGCCACATGCCTGATATTCAGTGCTTGGAGAGCTAATTGGGAATTTCTCCTTGACTTCCATCTTCTTATTAGGCACCCACTCAAGGATGTGAAATGCTACGTTGTCTTCAGGCTTCTCCAGGCTCTTTATTGCTTCAAGATTATGGAGTCCTCATCTCACTTGTTTAAAAGCCTTTTTATAAATTTGCTTTGTCCACATCTCCTAGATGTAGAAGATTTGGCCTCTGCATTGAAAGCTTTCTGCAGCATCCTTGCAATGTTGTTAATCATTTTCCCAGTACATTCTAAATAGATGTTCTGCAGAGATAATCTCACGGTATTAGTGCATAAAAAAGTTAAATTTCGTTGTTTTTACTGAGATAAAAATATGTTTAAATATTCACTATGAGTGTGAAAGCTCTTGATTTACACCAGTACATGCAATCTACAATATTTTCACCTCCATGGTTAGTTGTGACGTTGATACTTTTTTCTAATGCAGTTGGATTCTAAGACAATACAAGGGTTAGCTTTATTGTTTTGAAGAGAATTGTAAATTTTTCTTTTCAAAAGCCATTGCAGGATGAGAAGCAAGGCTGATAATTCACAAAATGTGAGAGAAGACGTTTTATCTGAAAGATGGGTAACAACACTTTTGCAAGATTTTAATATAGCTAAAGTAACATATTAAAAAACATTTTCAGCACCACACTTTGTTATGATTTTTAAATTACAGCAGTGAAGAGAGCAGAGTTTTAATACTAAAATTCATTTGCAGGGAGTATATTGTTCTGGTTTTCTTCAGCAACATGTAATTTGTTTTGTTGGCACTTGGAGTGCAGTATCTTGAAAGATCAGCACACTGCAGTCTGTTGATACCATCTCATAGGAGGCACTTCCCATTCCACTGCTCCTGCACAAAACATCTCCAAGCTTTAAGACTAAAAGTTGAATTGAATGTAGGAATTACGCTTTTCTTCTGAGTTCAGAAATTTTAATTTGCCTAAAAAATGCTTTAGGAAGTTTGAGAGACTGTAGAAACTTTTTTCCTTTCATTTTTAGTTGATTTTTTTTGCAACAACTTTAATGTTATAATGTAGGTAAATGTTCTGTAGCTAGAATTTAGTGAGAAGCCTGCATGTACATTAACTACTGTGGTATCAAAAGGATTGCCAGATGACCCTCAGTTAGGAGAACAGGCAGCATGTAAGCAATATAAAGTGAAACTGTTGTAATTACTTTTTCATAATTGTGAAAACAAATCCAATTAGGAAAGGAAATACATTCAGATTTGTCCTGCATACCTAGGGGGGCTTTCTGTGCTTTGACGAGGAATGCAGCAGTATTGATTTACTGCTTGCAAGTAGTGAATGGTTGGCTGGCTTTTTGTTTGTGTTTTGGGGTTTTATTTTAAATGAATGTGAAGATAGAAATATCATGGACTTGTGTGATGTAGCTTATTAGACTGCCTTGAAACTGGAGCTAAAGGGTGCACTTGAACTCCTTGGCAGCAAGTGATTCAAAGGAATCTGTTGTCAATCTGCCTTATGAAGGCACTGGGAGCAGCAATAATAGTCATGCACAGAATTATATTCTCTTGCTTTTGTTTGAAGTTGATCTTTGCATGAAGAGGAATTACTTTTGTCAGTCTTGTGCTCAGCTGGGAGAGGATGTTTGTGCTGGCAGTTTCAGAACAGAAAGGGTGAGGATGACTTTTTCACACTCAGTGGAAAGGGAGCAATACTTTTTCATTTGAAATTCAATGGGAATTTACTGAAATATTCATTCTAAATTGAACTCACTGAAATCTGAAGTCAGTGATAGTAATGAGTTATTGGTGACTACTTGCTGTTTTCTTAAAATGCCAAAATGTCCTAAGACCCTTAATCTGCAATTTAAATTGCCATTCCTGAGAGGTGAAAAGCATTATTTTTTAATTGGGTGTCCATTTTCAGAACAGTCAATTTGATTTACTTTATCCCTAATCCAGAACCTGCCCTGTATATCAAGTTTTGTATCAAGCAAAGAGAGGTTAATGGGATTCCTATTTGATGTCACTTCTTTTTTTAATAACTCCCCTCTGGTGCCAAGCATGTGCTATAAATAGACGAATTTTTATAGGTAGCAGCTCAAAGAAATGTGTATTGTCTTGCATTTGTATCACTGTAATAGGTGTAATAGCTATTTTTGAGAAACTGATTCTTTGTTCCCCTTATAATCTCAGTCAAGAAGTTGACATTTTAGGAATCTGGCTAAATAAACATAGATTAAACCCACTGTATGCACTAGTCAGAGGGGAGTTAGCTTGAAATGTGAGTGTTCACCTTGAAATTGAACATGCAGGTATGCAAGTAGAATACAAAATTTAATCTGTATTATCTGGAATGAAAATGTTGTAAAAGCAAGATTGGTGTGCAGTAAAGTGACAACTTGTTCCATGCAACTGCTTCAGTCATCTGATGCCCTTTATAAATCACAGAGGTATAAACAAGCTAATTATAGCACTGCTGTAGTAAAGTGTTTGTCATAAACTTTATTAACCCACTCCTACTTCACTTGTGTTCTATTGGATGAGATCTTGTTCATAGTTTGAATCCTTAATGGTGTTCATGGGTGACTTGTATGAATCCATCCAGCTGCTGGTCAGCTGTGGAAATGCACACAGGATTTCCTCTGAAACGTGGAAGGGACTTCATTTGTATCTATTTTGTTCTTCTTGGGTTTTTTTGTTTAAATTCATGAGTTGTTTGTTAAGATTGGCTGAGTTGTCTCCTTTCATTGTGTAGCTACAAATATCTACTAAAAGCCCCCTCCTTCAGGTCTTCTAAATCACTTGGATGCTCTGCTGCCAGGTTGTGCCCTGAGATTCTGTAACATGGCACAAGCATGGCCCTGAAAAGGCAGTCCTTGTACAGCCATGCATTCTGAGAGTGCTTTAATGCCCAGGAAAATGGAATTGCTCTAAGAAATCCTGGCTAAGGACAGACTTTTATGGTGAATACCATCATGTTAGCTGTGGAGAGCCTTCATGAGGACAAGGCCTGCAGTTCTTTAGAAAATAAGGAACACTTAAATGTGCTTCAGGCCCACAATTGAGCTGTGCCCTAAAGATGGTAAATGCATCTTATTTATTAACCTTAAGATTCAGAGAGGTTTTTTTGTACTGGTTCTGATGTTCCAGTCAATTAAGCCTGGTGCCTGCATCTTCTGGACCAGCAGCACATTCTTCATGCAGCTGGGATAATGGAGCAGTGAGTCCTTTGCCTCTCTAGGTCACAAAGAAATATTGAAAACTAATGCAGGGAGGACATTGCCTCTGTATCACAACCTGGAGTTCAGAATAGTTCTTGTTTGTATGTTATTTAAACTAGTGTGAGTGAGAGTTGTGAGACTGACTTCCAGATCAATAAAATGTATGTTCTGCATTTAAACAATAGCTTCAGCTTAGGTGTCCTCCTTTGGTTATGCAAGGTGAGTGCCTTCAACTCTCAGCCAGGCAGGGGTGGCTCAAGTGAACTTCAGGAGTAGCTTGAACTTCTGCCTGCTTGGGAAAAAAGTTACCAAACACCACTTTTCACAAGAAAGGGAGAGGAAAAGACCAGGATATGTTGAAAAATGCAAATGAATTTAAATAAATATAGAGCTTCAGAGGAAGAAACCTTTGAATTGTAATTTTTTTTCTCCTTAACTCATCAGCACAATGTTTTGAAGTTTTTTGGCCACTGCAATGATATTGACCGTGAGATGAGGAAGTGCTTAAAGAAAGAGGTAAGCAATAAATTATAAATATTGTGAGTTAAACGCTTAATAAAAAATGGGAGAGAACTAGAGTTGTTTTTTACCAAGTAGTATCAATCAATGAATGTAAGCATGTTCTGCTGTGGGCACTTGAGACCAAATCCAAACTTTTAAAAATAAATTTGTCAAATAAAATCTGGCATTAACAAATGGCATGGTGTATTTTTGATATACAAAAATAGGCAAACACATTTTAATGAAACAAATACTGCAGATAGGAACTGACACTTCACAGATTGCTTCTGATTTTTTCCTTAATTTTTTTTTAGTAGTGATATTTGCACAGAATTTAATATAAAGCAGTAATGGTCACTTCTGCATAAATAACACTTAAAGCTGAAGTGAGTTACACTGACTGAAACTGCTTAATGAGTTGCTGAGCTAAGCCCTAAATAAAAATATCTGCAGATATGAAGGAATGAAGACAGAGTTTAAGTGGATTAACTGTTTTAATAGGAACATTTTCAGTAGAGTGCTCTTTATATTTATGGTAGTTGTACCTACATGACAGAACATCTAAATGAACGTTTCATGCACCTTTGAAATGTACTTTCTAATTTTTACATACATTTCACCATACTAAAAAGTTTCTTTCCACGTAATCTCATTATTCTTATTTTTTCTTCCACTGAAGCCTTTACATTAAAGGAGTTCTTGATGATTATATTTATCTGCCTTCTTAAAATGTGCTTATATTGATATGCCATTACTAGGAAGCCCCTGAAAGGTTGTTCACCAATATTGAATAGGTAAAGATGTAGTTTTTAAAGATCCATTGTTCTCATTCTACATAAAAACATGGATGGGTTATTGAAAAATTAAATATTGGCAAGGGAAAAAGTTAAGCATTCTGTAAATGTTAAGTAATGTTTTGGGTCATTATTTCAGTTATAGACCAATCAGTATAATGGATGAAAAACTGCAAATCCTTTTCAAAATAAATTTCTTTAGTAGTTTATTACATTATATAAAGAATTGAACATTTGTGGCTTACTTGGGTTTTATTCTTGATACCAATTATTAAAATACTGAACAAATATATGCTCTAACCTAAGGACAAAAATAATTTTCTTCTCATGAAATGCATATCAAATGATGCATTGATTTTTAATTTTTCATTTATTTGAGCCATGAAAATGTTTCCTTTTTGCTTGCCATGAAAGAAAGGCTCTTCAAGATTCTGCTAGTGGAGGGGGGTACTTGAAAGCATGATGATCTTACACATGTGTCTTACCTGTGAAGGCTTTCTCGATTGCATTTTACACTGGACTCCTGCCTCTGTTGTGGTTCTTGTTTAAACCATTAAAAATCCCCATATGCCTTACCCTCATTCAATCCAAATTTGTCTTTGTTCCTTTCATCTTGGTATCCTGCTTTATCTGTGCTTGTAGTTAATGACCAAGATCAAAAATAGACCAAGCCTGTGATGACAAATTAATTTTTCAGAAGGCAGATACACATTAATCAGTATCTTGCAAAAGGAAAAGAGTCTGACCTGTGCTCTAGAATAGCGCCAGTGCAACTTTTTTTTCCTAGTTCATGTGTGAAGTGTAGCTGTGTACGTTAGATCACTGTATAATTAAGTTCCTCCTTAAGATTAACTGAATATTCATTATTAGAATGTTCTAATGCTCTTCAGCTTAATAACCTCAAACTTATAAACCTGTATTTTAATAGAATAAATGTTAATTTCAAAGTACAAATGTTAATTTCACAAAAAAATGAACCTATATCTAGATATTAACAAGAGCTGTATTTCTAACACATCAGCCAAATGTATTGTTTCTGTTCCTGGGTAAAAAATGCTTCTAGAGTTTTAAATTTGACATATGTGTTTAATGATAACAGCTGATCTATTCATTTCCTTCTCTGTCTTCCAGTATGAAGAAAACAGGCGCAGGAACCGGGAGAAGCGACAGAGGATAATAAATGCCCAGAGAGCCGCAGAGAAGTGAGCGCTGCTGGGGCTGGACAGCTGCAGCTCCACAGGGATTTCACTTGTCCAGCCTGTGGTTTTTGAGATGGTGACAAAATAAATGCATCTAATACATATTCATTCTCAGCAAGGCAAACAATGTGAAAAAACATACATCACTCACAACCTAACTTAATTTTCGACCTCTAAAAGAAAACTACGGTGGCAAGTCTTGGTTCTGGCACTTTTATGATTGTTAGTAATGAGGAGTTGGTGTGTGTGAGGTACTGTGTGTTCAGCTGTGTTCCCCACTTTGTACTGAGTGGCATTTATCTCCTTGTGTTTAGCAGTTTCTCTTTCATATCATAGATTTTGTAGGGACTTTTTCATTGTGAAACACTAAATTACTTTTTCCATCACTTTTTGTAGTGTTGTGATAACAGTTCTTAAATGGATTAGGAAAGAGAAATTTTAAACAGATGTGGCTTGAAATTGGGAATTTCCTATCAAGGAATAATTGGAGTTCTAGTATTTTTATTGGAGCTAAAAGGATGAAGCTACTGTCTTCAGCTGAGAAGATTACAAGTCCTCCCTGCCAACCATATGTACAGTGTAGACTGTTGTAAGACAATTTGTTCATCATACCCAAAACAAGCGGCTTTAGAAATTCAGAATGGAACATTTCCAGGCATTTACAAAGCTTCCCCTTGATTTTTGTTGAGTACAATCAATGTGTGCTGAGTGATTTTTGAAGAGGAGTGCTACCAAAAATATAAGCTGAAGTTCTTCCACTTTCTCTGGTACAAAAGTAAAGTCACATTATGACAATTGAGGTTGAAGCAAAGCTGACACTGAAGTGAAGAAAAGTGTAACTTTCTCAGGCAAGTCAATATGCATTGTGTGACCAGGTTGCCTTGTTAGCCTATGAAAGGTGTTTATTTTCCATCAAACTGCTGAAAACCCACAACAAGTCTCAGAATTCAGAAGATTTGATATCAAAACATACACTGGTTTGTCCACTGATGGAGCTGCTTCTCTGTGTGTCTTCTGGATTCGCCTTACTTTTAAATAATGCCTCTGTTCTGCCTAGCAGCAAAAGACTTTTTTAAAATATAAATTTTGTTGAGCCAAATATACAAAGTATCCAGAAAACTTTTGGAAAAAAGGTGCCTATTCTGCAGTGAATTACATGGTTTGATGTAAAAACCATTGTTGATACTCAATCTTGAAATGGTACATGCCCCTATTTTTGGAAGAAAACGGTATTTTGTGAGCTCTTTTGAAGGGTGAATTAGATAGAATAATTTTAGTTATTTTTCAATACCTGGATGGACCCAATTAAATCAGTTAAATTAAACCACAAATGTTTTCAGTCAAAGCTCCAAGCAAAGCTGAAGCAATTGTTTGTGCATCTTGACATGCTGTTTGTTTCTTAGAACAAGTAAATGATGCACTGTTTGAATCAGTATGTGAATGCTTGGAAGTGGTGCAGCCATTATTGGTACTTTTCAGAGTATTTTGAAAGAGTACTTTAAAGTGAACTCCCCTATCTGGCAACTCTGCATCCATGGTACTTCTTCCATTTGAGATGACACAGCCTACTTCAGGCAAGCTCTTAAATAGGATTTGTAGCCTTTAAGTAAATAAATAAATTGAGAATTGTTCTGGAGATTAGGTTGAGAAGCTGATATCTGAGTGCAGAAGCATTGAAGCTTTTGTTTCTTAAATCAGCTTCTGTGAGTCCCAATCTTTCACAAAGCAACAAAATAAGAAACCAAGAGCCACTTAACACAGCTCATTAGTCAGAATCATGTTTGCAAAGATCAATGTGCTTACTGAATGAAAGACCAAATGGCACACAAATTCCTATTGATACTTTTAACTACATTCATTTATAAATCTATTTTACAGATCAGCTTTGTTTACCTAGTGAAAGTGTGATCATGGTCTTCCTTCTGTTTCTCTTTGCTAATTGCCCACTAGTGTGATATGAGAGTGCCCATTGATTCCTGTGGGGTTTGTTCCTTTTGTTTGACAGAGAGTTCATGTTGCTAATTTGATCTTGAAGCTGAAAAAAGCTGGTGTAAAAATACTGATGATTTATCTGACAGAGAAAGGGGTAAGGGTGAAATAGTAAATGTGGGTTTTTTTCTTCTTTCCTAAAGCGAGCTTGGGTGAAATAAACTTTTTCTCTATAGACTTTGAAGACAGTTTATTGCAATGTCATTTGTGTATAGGAGCATTTTGCCCATTGTTCTTTCTGACAGATGGTATTTGAGAGAGAAAAGAAATTTCATGGAATTTGTGTTGAATTGCATGTGAGAAGCTCATGTGTGTTTCATGTTGGAAAGTGAAGAAGGGGGAAACAATGGGGAAATGGCAGCTCTGGCCATAACGGTGAGGATTTTCCATATTGAAGTGCCATAAAAGTCTAGGATACATGGACAGGAGGAGGACAGAGCAAAGGGAATTATAACTGTCCAGCAAAATCCCTCTAGTTTTACCAGAAACACCTGGTAACGCTATTCATAATGTACTTTCTCTTGCTGAAAAACTAAATGACATTCTGTTTTCCTTAATTTAAAAAAAAATTATATTTTAGTAAAAGGAAAAATATTCTGCTGAATAGCAGGAGCATAGTGTAAGAACAGCAGGGTGAGTTCTTGCTCTGGTGTTAATTTCTTTATACAACAGGGCTTGTCTCCTGTTAAGCTGCAGTGCTGAGTGTTAATATATTATGAATGTACCACTTGTCTTTTCCCTGTAAACTTTAGTTAGTAACATCCTCCAGGAATTATGTCCTTTGTTGCTGATACAGGTGATGTGTCGTTCCTAGACCTTGAAGCAAAGCCTTGATTTAGTTGAGCAGACTGTACAATTTGGGAGATGACTAGTCCTGTGAGTTAGCTATTCCCTCTGTTACTGGAAATCACTGTAATGAATATTTCCAATGTGTTATGCACTTTGCTGAAGCTCCACACCTCATGTATAAAGTGCATTCAACAGTCAGGCATTCCTGAATTTGGCACTGCCCATGCTTTAAAAAAAATCATGATGTTCAATACAATTTTTTTTCTGACATAAATGAAAACACACTTCTGTGGAAAACCTAAAAGGGTTTGAACAACGACTGGAAAACTGATACCACATTCTGACAGTTGAGTTAAAAATGAATTACTAATATTACTGCTTAAGCAAAGAAGATTCTCTACCTGGGCAACATAGTGGATTTTAGTGCTGCAAGTTAAGTTACACATTGAGTTTTATTAACATGGATTAGAATGGAGTATCAGCAAATCTTCAAACGCCTTGAAGAGTATGGGTATGTGTGGCTAAGTTACAGGAGCGCTGATACCACCATGTCATCCCCACCACTGAGAGCACAGGCCGTGTTTTGTTTGCATGACATTCGCGGTCTAATTTTTACAAAAACCTTTGATTGGAACTCGTTTGCTTTGATTTGAAACCTTTGCTACCAGCAGCCCGACGCTTGAGTTGTTCGACTTGAAGTAGATGTGATTTCCCCTCCAGCCCCGGCCAGAGGCGGCTGCTCCCCGCGCTGCCCTCACCGCGCTCCGGCCGTGCCGCGATGCCGGCGGTGACTGCGGCTCCGTCCCGGCAGTGCCACTGGGAAACCCTTCCTTACACACTGCCAGGAAGAACATTGGGAATGTTTTGGTGTTTTCCCCGAGGGCTGGCAGAACTGCTCACTGTCAGCCGACAGACACCGGACGTGATCGTGCCCTGAGCGGGGCGGCGACCGGTTCGGAGCTGCACAGGGCGGCCTGCGCTGCCTCCCGGGGCCAGCCGTCAGCGCTTGGCGCTGCGGTACCACCGCGATCGGCAGCGCCGTCTCTTCTCGCCGCCTGGCAGCCGGGAACGTCGCCAGGCTCGGCGGCCACGACCCGGCCTCCCGCATTTCGTATCCCGTCCCCCGTATCCCGCTGCCCTCATCCCGCTCCCCTCATCCCGCATCCCGCACCCCGCTCCGCACCCCGGGCTGCGGGGCTCGGCAGCGCCGCCCAGCGGCCGCTCCGTCCCGCGGGAGGCGGCGGCTTTCCCGCCGCGCGGGCGGGGCTCCCTCAGGCCGCACCGCCATGTTGGTGGGTGCTGCTTGTGCCGCAGCCTTGCCGTGGTGAGGTGTCGGTCTGTGCCCAGGTGTTCGTGCTGTGCTGAGGAATGGCCACAGTCCTTGTAAGACCCGGGTGCTGGGTGCTGGTGAGGTGCCATCGCACCTAGATTCTGTGCAGCCCAACCGCAGTGTCTGCCTCAGGTAAAACAACATCCACACTCTTCCCTCATGGGCCAAAAGTTGTCACAGCTGACCCCCGTGCTCTGACATACTCTGAGGATGCTGCTGATTGCTCGTTGATGCTGAATTCTCTTGCACAATCCTACTCCCGTTTATCAACCAATGTTTTTATTTTATAAGTCAAGTCCATGTTGTGCTCAGAACAGCACAACAGTGCTAATTTCAACAGTGTTGAAATTAGCAAACATGGTTGGACTTTGCTGTGTCCAGCACTGAGCAAGGATCTGGCACAGGGCCTCACGTGTAGCTACAAACCACAGTGGGGATTGACACTGACAATACCAAAAACTCATCCCTGTGGTGTTTGGTAGGATTAGAAGACTACACCTCACTCTCTTCCACCCCCTGGGTTGGTAGTTACAGCTATAAGAGATATTTTAGAAACAGCTATGTTGTGCCTTAGTACAGCCACTCCTGTTTTCCAAAGTTCATGGTATTGGAACTGGCTGATGCACCTGGCTCTGGAAGCAGCCAGGAATAAAAAAATCATCCTCAAAGACAACTGGCATGGATGAAGTTTTGATTTATTAGTGATTAATTTTGTGTAGCTTAATGAGTGGTTTGTCACTTGCTCTGGGTATTCGGTAATATTGTAATTATTTAGCCAGTGGCACCTTAGACCATGTGTGCAATACACAAAACAATCCACCTCGACTGTCTCTGTTAATTGAAAACTCCAGCTTTTAATTCTTAACTTTCCTGTAGCTTTCAGAGCTGCATACTTGTGTGGCTTATTTAGCTGTGTTTTGGTTTGGTTCATATTCTAACATTCCTGGTAATGAATATATAAAGTACTTTGTGTCTAAGTGGCATTAGTTAGACATTTGCGGTTACAAACAACCCACATAATCATATTAAATCAATATTAAATGTGTGCTACTGAATAGTTGTCTTTGGGATGCTGATGGTCCCAATTTAATTTAAACTTCATCCCACTAGCGCTCCAAAAAACCTCAGAGGGAAACAAATCAAAAATCAAATCCCCAGATGAGTAACTCCGAATGGAATAACAGATCTTTCATAATTGGTCCACAGTGGCTTCATTTAGGTGGATGTACGAGTGTGTGGTGTGTTGCAGCAAACACTCCAAAACCTGTTGTCTGTTCACTGCAAGAGAGAGAACAACTGTGAAGAATGGGTGTCAAAATGCTTTTTTTTTTTTTTTTTTTTTGTGATAAGATAGTTTATTTGAACTAGGAAAATAAGCTCATTTGAGTTATGTTATTTCATGTAAGGAGAAGATATAAATTCTAGAAGTTTCTTCAGAAAGCCACTTTGTCCTCAGTGTAATGCAGCTGTGCTGCTGTTGGTTCTGTTTGCAGGATGGCCAAGAATAGATGGTGAGGGCTGAAGAGGGGCAGCAACAAGGAAACCTGACACTTTCCTCTGGAGCTGCTTGGTATTCAAAATGGAGACTCTTAAATCATCTGATTATAACAAGAGCTAGGCATTCTCCCTTGGATTTTTTTTTTGTGCTGGGCTTGTGTTCATGGGCTTCTGTTTCTGTTCTTGGGGCTGTGTTCAAGGTGAGGGCAAAAATGATTTAGTTGATCTAAATCTCTTGGTTGGGAAATTGCAAATTATTGCAGGGAGTGGTGCATTGAGTGCAAACCAATTCCAGTGTCCAGTACTCACTGGAGATGTTGTAATTTTACCTCTTGTTGTTAATTAGATCTTAAAATGTTTTAGAAGAGACTGCATACAGAAGTTGTGTACTGTATGTATTGCAGGAGAACAGAAAGTGAAGAGACCTGCAAGGGAAGTGAGAATTCTGCCTTTGAAGAGAACAGCAGGAGGGGAAGCTGGTTGTATGAAAATATGTCTTTTAATAGATTGAATGTCTGAGGAAGAACTTGGGACATTCATTAATCATCAGGACTTTTATTTGGGGCTTGATGTAGTTACAGATGATCAGGCCAGTTTTAGTGTATTGTGGTGCTGCTAAGGTGAAGTTTCCTTGAGTTCTTACACCAGAAATGGTGCTTAAGAGATGTGGGTCATGCCTGGCAAGGATGGGTCAGGTGAACCTGGGTCTCTGCTGTGTCCATTCCTTAGCTGTGTTCCTTCCATTTGCTGCTGCTCCAGAGGGTGCCCAACAACTCCTGTCTGGTGTTTTGCAATGGAGCTATTAAAGAATGGGAAGAGGAAGAAGTAAAGGCAGAAATGTTGGATTGTCAAATTATTAGTAGCATCTACAACTAGATTTGGAGTAGTGCTGTGTGTGTGCATGTGTACCTATATCTGTATGTGTATAAATGTATAAAAATTGAAAGAAAAGAGATGACCCATTTAGCCAACGTTTCCAGTTTGGAAGGATTATGGTCCTTGTTCTCTCAAGCTGTCTGATGGATCAAAACCCAGCAGTAACACAACAGTACAGCCTTAGTGAGGGTGTTGCTTTATTTGGGGATTTTGATTCACCATATGAAAAGAGAAAAAAGTATTACCAAAAATCAAGAGTGGAAACAAAATACATGAATCTTTCTGTTGTCTTTTGAGACACTGCAAATAGGCATTTTAATTTAGGTGTGTTTGACTTGGCTTTGACAGTGAGAGAAGCTAAAATAGCTTAGTAGCAGCAAGAAGTTTTGAATTATCATCTGCCTCTGTGCTAACCTGCATTTTAGAATTATTTCAGCTAAGTGCAGAATTATGTTCTGAGTCTTAGCATTCTCAAACAAATCAGATCACTGATATAATGACAGATGTGAATAGTGTACAAATACAGCAGATAAGAGTTTTGCTATTTTTCAGCCCATGGGAAAGGATGACTGACTAGTAGATTTCTATCTAGACTACACAGATGCTAAGTTTTTTTCCTTAAATAATTACAATAATTTCTTATAACAAATGCCTTTATTTCAATTTGATCAGCAATGAGAAGTAATGCAAGTTATTTTTGTTGATGCTATAAAATAAGTAACTATGGCTTACTCTTCAAAATTAAATCACCATGTTTCATCTTCATTTGAGCTTTCTACCAAAGTGGGGATGGATAAATACTTGAGCACAGCCCCTTGGGGTCTGTGGTACATTGCAAAGATCCAGTATTTAGCAGATAAAGCCAAAATCGGCCCTCAAGTCTATTGAGTCCTTTAGATTGGAGCTCGTGATAGGCTCCTACAAAAGCCATGGTCTTAAACAGCTGTGAACCTAAGTTCAGATTCAGATCTGGTTTTGTTTTACAACTTCCTCTTATCTTTGTGAGCAGAACCAAAACCATGGTTTCAAGTCTCTTTTGTCCTGAAGATTAGATGCATGGGCTTGAAACTTAAATTCAGATTTGGTGGTTTAGACTTGTGCTAATTTTTTTTTTCTTTTTAAAATGAAACAAAGTATGAACATCCTCAGCAGCTGGCCAGACAAGCTGCCATTTTACCATACCTAAATTGGGATTCTCAGTTTAAGTGTAAAATTGGCCTTTAGGAAAGGGAAGAACACAAGATGCTGCCCTGAGACAGTTGGCAGGTAGCAAGCTGACAGAGAATTTTCCTCCAGACCTGTGCTGGGCCCTCAGTCTTGCCTTGAAACTCAGTACTGGAATGATTGTGTGTTACTGCTGCTGAGCAGAGAGTGCTTCCAGCATAGAGAGCAGTTGTACACACCCAGAGTGGGTGAAGGAATTGGGTACACCAGCCATTTTCTCTTACAAGTGAGTATGTAGACAGGGAATTTGTAATTGCTGTTGATTTTCTGCAGAAATTGTCCTCTGCTATTACATTCTTTTCACAGCAGTATTAGGGAGTTCTTTCAGTTAAGCATCTTTTGAAATTGGTTTAAAAATTGTATTCTTCTTAGTTTACAAATAGGCACTGGCACCAGACTAGTGGTTTTGGTTTTTTGCATGGTTGTGGGGAATTGTTTAATTCTCCTTTCTGAGTCCTCTTTCTCTAGGTCAGCAGCCAGCAGTGAGGAACACCAAGTAAAAATAAAACTCCTATTTTTAGTTCAGCTACATAATGTCCTATTTATAATACTGAAATTTCAGCTACTACCTGGCCCTTTCAATTCAATGAACCTTCTCTTCTCTGGTAGCCCTCATTGCTCTTTTTTCACATCTGCCCCTTTTGATTCTTCTGCAATTATTTTTGTAGGTTTGAGGATGCTTTTCCAATGAGGCTTTTAATTCTGCAATTCTGCACAGTGCTGACAGTGATCAGTTCAAGTAGTTTGACTAGAAATAAGGGCAAGTAGCAGCTAGCAGGGGATACTCAAAACTTCACATAATTCATCCTCAAAATTTTAACACCATGAAACTCTTGGAGGGGGGGGGAAAGCAGCTGCAATCATTATGGTATATCAGTTGATCCAGATAAATGTTTTCTTCTGCTTTTAATCTCTCATGACTATGAAAACACGATACTTTAACTTCATTTTCCTTAGGATGATTCATGACAGTAATTTTCTTCTTTCCCTCCCCCCCCCCCCCTTTTGTTTTGTATAAATTTTAACAGAGGCCAGTGAGAAGGAGACAGAGAGGAGCACATACACAAACATCTCCTGGCTAGCCAATAAACTGCCTGGGATCTGGAAGTGAAATGGTTAAAAGTGTGTGGAAAACCTCAGAGTGTAGCTGAACTCTGGGGTTTTGGCAAGTAAAAGATGGCTCTCAACACGGGACCTTAGGAAAAATGCATTTGTCCCGAGGCAGATTTGCCCTCAGTCTTGGAGATAAGGGGGGAATTGTAACAGGAATAGTTCCAAAATACATTTGTCAGCTCGAAGAGCAAGAAGGAAATGCTGATGTGCAACTGGGTGAGGTTCTGCTGCCATCAGAGAGTGGGCTTCAAAATGGGGATTTCACTCTGGTTAAACCAAAACTAATGTAGAAAAATTTCCAGTTAGAAGCAGCTTATGAAATCAGATAGACCCTATTATCCACTGGGGACCAGGCACTGAAAACATTTTATTTATTTCCTCCATATGATGTATCTCACTTGAAAGAAATGAAATGACTTGTAAACCTACAGCTTTTCAACAGGGTTGAGTCATGCTGGAGACTGATGAGAAGCTGGATGGGGGCGGAGGAGGAGGGAAAGTAATTCTGGTAATGTGGAGACCTTGTCATTGTGTGGCAAAGTTTGAGTTTTAAGAACCATGATTATGCTTGAGCAAAATTTTTGCACGATGTGTATGATACATGGTGCTGAGCTGTGTTGGAAACTGAATAAATAGATTGAGCAAGTACTTAGCCAGGCACGGTCACGTTGTTGTAGCAGAGGTAGCAAAATCTGATGGCTGGAAACAGCCATTCTTTAGGAAGATGGGGAGCTGCTTTAAAAGCCAAAATAATATAAAAGCACAATTTCAAACCCCCGAGCAACAAACCCTGTAACCCACAGCATTCAGTGCTACAGAACACTTTATGTAATTAGATTCCAGGTACAAAGAGCTCTGCATTTCACAAAATTTCAGTTATCTTCTGAACAACAACAAAAAGCTATTGTTTCTTCTTGTCCTGTTTCATCTCCTTGTTTGAATATAAATCCAAAGAGAGTTCCTTCTTTTCAGACAGCTCTTTTTTTCTCCTTCTTTAATATGCAGAATAAACAATACAAAGTGGAAATAAGTGAGGTATAAATAAAGGAAAAATATCTATCTTATGACTGCTCTGTCTCAAAATCTTCATCTGTAGTTGGGGAAAAGATTCTTTTTGGAGAGGAAGGTGATGGTTGGAATGAGGTTAGGTGGGATAAATGTGTAATTCTATTGTTATATTTAGTATTGCAGTATCTGTGAGCCAAGAGAAAGGTAGCAGGGTGCAGATGTGCAAAAGAGGAATATTTGAGGGTTGTCAGTCCCTGCTTGAGGAGAGACCATATGAGTGAATGAGGTCAACAGAAGGGTGAAAATGGAGAATGTGAGAAAGGGATGGAGTGAGAAGAGCCCCTTGGAAAATGTCCACAGGGTGTGAAGGCAGGAGGAGGAAGAACAGACCACTGAATGGTGCTCTAAAAAGAGGGGCAGGGGGAAGCCCAGGGTATAAACTGTACCAAACTGGAGTTTTAGGGAGAGATGGGTAATTTGTGATGTCAAAGATAGCAGTGGGGTGTGCAAGAGATTTGGAGCAGGCAGTGTTGGGTCTTGAATTTACAGAGGTCAGCAGAGATGCCTGGGACAGCTGCTCTAGCAGAAGCTTGAGACTGCATTTCTGTAGCCATGAGGTGGAGACTCACAGCAGCTTCCTGAGTGAAGAGATTCCCATTTTTAACCTTCTTTACTTTTAACAAGTTATGATCATTTCTGTCTTGTAACAGACATCCTCCAGCTTTTCATTAAGTGACTAATTCTTGCACTTTATACAGTCATAAATAATGTGTGTTAGATGTGACCATTCCTGGCAGAGCTCCTAGTTCTTTTTCCACAAAGTAACATTTGTTTGCCTTCTACCTAATAACAATCAAAGCAATGAAGACATTGCTATAGTATTTTTCAGGTATTTGGAGTGTTTACTGCAATGTAATACATTCACTGTTCATTGCATTCTCCAAATAATTCATTTTAAAGACAAACACCCCCCTCTTTCCTGAACTCCCTTCCTCCATTCACCTTTCACTTTGAGAAGAATCCTTTCCAAAGCAATCAGCTGGATCTGACCCAAGTACAAATATGCTAAATTATGCCATTGTTCTGTTTTCCTGAAGTATTTTTTCCACTCCCCTCCCCCTTGTTTAATGCAAACCCATTTGTCCCCATGGCTCTGTAGTACACAGCACATACATTTAGTGTAGCCTATTTAATTTCACTATTTCTATTTGTAATTTCTTTTCATAAACTTTTAAGCAGTTTCAACCTGGTAAACTTTTCAAAGCTCGTGCTCTCCATGTTTCTGGAGCCTGAAGTGGCACCTTAGTATATCTACATCCACATATGCAATTAAACATCTTCACTTAGAGACTGCTTTAGGACAGGAGAAAAGTAGTTTGGAAAATTATCATTCATAGATCCCATGGTAATTCCCTCCATTTATTCCATTCCATTTAGGGAAGAACAGTTCATGGAGGCAGTTATGGCTTTAAATATTTTCTCTTAATTGAATGAAAAGCTACTATTGCTCTAGAACACAGAATGTGACCCCTGCACACCTGTGCTCTGCCTGCTGCAGATGAAAGGTCCTGAGAAGTAATGAAAAAAGTGGGTGAGAGAGAGAACAGTTGACATCCCTGGATCTTTGATTCTTTAAGTGCACTGAGTGGGATTGAAAATACTCTCCATAAGCAGAGAGGATTTAGGAATGTGGCTGGTGAATGATTTCTTATGGTGATACAACTGTTCAAGCCTGTCCCTTTCTTATGTAATGGAACAGACTGGGTTTGTTCCCTGGAACAGGGACCAGTGCCTGTCTGTTGGGATGTATCAACCACAATTATCAAATAAAACTCAAGGTGAAATCCCACCAGGAAGGCTGCTGATCCTCTGTTTCTGGTATGTGAGAGAATTATGACTGGAACAGTGCTTCAGTTTTTGCCTTAAACATCTTGATTTTTTTTTATTAATATGCAAAAAATTACTAAGATACATGAGACATACAGATTCCATTTGATATTTGAATATGTATGAGAAAGAGAAGGCTATTGTAGGGGACATCTTCATATAAGAGAGTCTTATTCACAGGAAATTGGGAGCACAGTTCAGAGAATATATTTAAGAATGCAGCATTGAAAGAGCCAGAAGAGGATGTGTGATGAGAGAGTACTGCACTCATAATAAATAGAAATACAATGCTACTGCACCCAGTAGTGACATGGAAAACAGTATGGAACTATCTTCCACTGAGATGGAGATGATGAAGCAGAGATAAAATAGGATTTAAGCTTGAGATACAAACTGTGCCTTCAGAATCCAGAGGTTGTTCATTAAGTATATTGGATGCTTTGAGATACTGCCTCTTCCTTGAATGGTTTAGTAAAAATTATTACCAAATTACTACAGAGAAAACTATTCTTCTTATTTTGACTTTAGATGAGGAATCTCAAAAATTATTTCCTGTCCTGGATGGAAAACTTCGAATTTTTATTCAATGCTATTCAATAAAGAATAAATGAAGAAGAATGTTGATAGAATTTTATGATTTGCTAGCACCTAATTTAAAGTACTGTGTTACTGTGCATCCTCCAGGTTTGCAGTTCTAAATCTGGTATTCCTGAGTAGACCTGTTTTTCTGCAAATTTGAATGATTGCTGGAATTTGGCAAGAGCAATTGTGTAATCACATTTTGCAAACTAGGTGATAAAAATTTATTTTGTGGAAGACAAAACAGAGTGTGAGTTTGCTTCAGAAAGGCTTTCTTTCTGCCACTGAATATCATATTTGTATAAAAATAACAAACCATCCTGAAGAGAGGTGTGCATAAACCTTTGGGCACATACAGAGGACTTGGTTTTCATCTGGGGCTCCATATAGAGGACTGGGAATCCCAAGGTCATTAAATGAGAGCTCTGGCTTTGAATATCATTTTGGCTCCTCTAGAGCCAGAAAAAGAAGAAAGATCAGCAGGCAGGACTTGCCCAAGTTTGATCCTCAAAGCTGTGTATGGTGGTTTCAACACCAAGCTCTTCATTGGCACATTCTTGCCCTTTCTGCTGAAATGAAGCTTGGAAGAACTGAAGAGTGGTCTGGGATTCTTGAGTGCTCTGCTCTCCAGGACTCTTTATCATTTTCCTTTGTTTCCTGGGTTTTTTCTCCCTTTTGGGAAGGAAAAAATCCCCTCAATTCGTATTGTGGATTTCTGCTTCCACATGGAGATTTTGTGTGCTTGGGCTCATGTTTCTAAGGGAGTAAACTTGAACAAGAAGGAAGCAAAGGCTTATGTATCCCTCTTGTGTCAAAGGCTTAGTCATTAAAAGGCACTTGGGAAATTTTCTGTGTGAGAATATTGTGATATTGTGAAGCAAGAATATTTCTTATGTGGCTGAAGTGAACTATGGACTTAAAGGGTAGAAACCCACTTAACTAGAAAAACTTCCAGTTGGTTAAAATAGAATATTTTTCCCCTTAAGAGTAGTTTTGAATCTGGTCTGTTCAGCAGACCCTTTTTTTTGGCATTAATTCATGTTTTGTGTATGTTTAAGTAGGACTTGTCTGTTCTGCTGTTGGATGTCCCAGGCTCTGAAGGTTCTCACTTCAGTGGAGAAACAGAGAAAAGCAATAAAATTATCAGGTATGTCTCTCCTTTAATTCAGCTCTGGAAAATCTGACTTGTTCCATCAGTCTGAGTGACAGCTTTGGACAAGAAATTAGCATGTTTATTTTACTCCCAGTCATCTTCCTCATTGTTAAAGGACAGGCAAGGAGATATTGTTTCACTGATGGTAATGTTCATGGCAGCACAGAAAATTAGCTTTAAGTAGGTGTATTTCTGAAATGTATGTTTTTCAGTCCCTGACAGGGATTGGAATCTATTTGCTGTTATGGGTTTAGTTGCTAGTTAACATATTTTTGTGTTTTATTCCTGGGACCTGTTTCACAGATGTCTGTGGCTCATCAACAAGTGCTCTGTGCATGTTTTGCATGGTAAAATTTGGTAGAAAAATTAGGATTCCATACAAACTCCCATTTGTTGTGGGTTTTTTTTTTGGTTTGAAATGAGAACAGAGTCATGGTTCTAATAGTTGTTTTCCTGTTTGCAAATGGTTAAAATTAATTTATTCTCCACAGAAATAGAACTAAACCAGATAGAAATCCTCTTCACTTACTCCTCCTGTTGAGTTGTCTATTAATGATGGCACATTAAGAAAAGGAGGAATGTGCTATTAATTGTTTCTTGCCTGTTAACATAAGGCAGTTATTCTTGACTGGAATTTTGAAAAAGCAGTGACATTTCTAGGGAATTATTCCTGACGTGATACTTAGTGCCCCTGAAAATCTAATTTTCATGCAATCTCCTGAATTTTCTAAACTCATTTAGTTTTGGCCCTTTCTGCTTTTTTATTTTTTCTTTTCTTTTGTTTTTTTTTGTTGTTTTTCCATTACTGTGTATAAACACAATTTATGAATAAACACAAATCAGGGTGGTAAGTACTGTTTGATATGTGCAACAGAAAACTTCCTCTGTTGCCTGACCCTTTAAGGGTTATATCCCACTCCTGATGTTGTCACTAAAGATTTGCAGAGTAATGTGATCCAGTTTGGTTTTCAAGCTGAAAGCAGCGAGCTGTGAGGTTCCCCTCACTGCTTTTTCTTCTGACTGGGACCCCTTTTTAGAAAGCTACAATTCCCTGTGAAGGAGAGTTTTACATTCCCCTCCAGTGTGTGCAGGTGTTACAGGTTTATGAACCTTTCAGACAGACAGAACTTTTCCTGAGCAGTGGAGCGCATGGTGTGGAGCGGCAGAGGCCAGCCTGTGTAACCTCCCTTTTCTAGCAGTGAAACTCCAAGGAGTGTGGGCTCTTTTGTCCTGGCTGTTTGTGTCGGTGCTGTTGCCTGTGTCAGGGATCTGGTACTGATCAGAGCAGCCATGCAGGCACAGGGAGTGGTCACTGGAAGCTGCTCTCAGTGCTGAGGGCACAGCGTGTGTGGCTGGGGGTTGCCTCGGTGCCAGGCTCTCCTCTGGCACTTCCAGACTCATGGGACACCAAGCTGGGGAAGCTGTTTTCCTTGGGTACTGGTGCATCCTACCCAATCTTCTCCATAAGCTGGCACTGATTCCAGAGGCAACAAAGGAGCTCATTGGCAATCATCCAGGAAGTGTTGCTTTGTTTTCTTTATTAAACTGTGAGTTTAGAAGACAGAGACTGCAATGGGCTTAGTTGTAGTAAGTTAGAACAGCCTAGAGGGCTTTCTGTTCTACCCCAGCAGTCTCCTGAGTACCACTGGTAATGTCCCTACTGCAGTGTAAATCACTGGGTAACTCAGCACACCTTTTATTTAGCTGAATATAAATAAACAGCAGGATACTTGAAAGAAATAACACTCCAGAGAAAACACAATCCTAGTGCAATTAGAGCATTTCTATTTAGATAATTGCTCACAGAAATTATAAGCTTGGATCTAATCCTCAAAGGATACAGAAAATTGGCAGTTCCAGGATGATCTGCTTCTTTCACTCTCTTTTCCCCCTTAATGCATTAATATCTGTGTTTCTCAAACCCTAAATGCTGAATTTTTGTCCTTTTTTCCTACTATACTGAGAGTGATACTGCAAATGACAAAATAGCAAAGGATGCCCTAGAGATAATCTAATTTTTGAGAGAATCTGTGTAGTGAGAGGAGTGATAACAAGCATGGTAATTTACTGCTGCTTGAAAGAAAAACATGACCTCATGCATTTACAGAGGGGCTTGCCCTAATTATGGGTGCAGACAAGTTGGTCCCTGGGGTGTTGGTGAGGCAAGCAGTAATCTCCACAAACAAGTATTTACCTCAATGAGACTGTTCTCTCCTGTGCTTCCTTTACAGGAGAAGGCTTTTTGTGAATATTTTTTTCCATTTCTAAGAGCTGTAGTTTGGTGCTCAGGTGAGGAGGGAGATTTAGGTTTCTGTTCCTGACTGTCCTGTTGACTTGGGCTGTGAGTTCAGGCAGGTTAACTCCATCCCTTTGCTTTAGCCATGTCTATGGGGTGGGGATTACCAGATATGGGGAGAGTGCTTGGAGATACTGCCCATGCTTTCATTTGGTTTCTTTCTTCTCTTCTCTGTTGATATTTATTTAATCCTTAAATTTTCTGAGACTGAGACCCTTAAAAGCTGGAAAATTTGGAGTAAAAAGAGAATTCTCTGTTACACTACTCAGCAGAGTGCTCCAAAAGAATAGAGCTTTGGCCAGAAACAAATACTGCCATATATGAAATACTGGTGTATAAAACAAATTACCCCTGTAATCCAGGTCACCCCTTTGTTCAGTTGTGTTTTCTTAAATATCTCCTCAATCTTCTGTTTTCAATGCATTCTGTGAGACATATTTGCACTTGCAGTTTATAGAAACATTTGCTGCTTTGAACACCTGCCAAAAAGTAGATTTCTAAAGGATGAAGCTAGAATAAAGATCTTAGTTTATGTTGCAGTTCACCAGATAAAATCAGAAGTTTTTAAAAATAAAACTTCAACAGATTAATTGCTGAAAAATGGTTGAATTCATTGATAAAGCAAAATGTGAAGTCAGTTAAGATGTGTATGAAGTACTCTTACTGGTATTGAAAACTGGCTCGGTATTTGTACAAGAATGTTCCAGATCAGCAAAATAATATCTTGTGTATGAGTTGGAAATACTTATTGGCTAGAGGGGTGAAATATGCCTTGAAGTAATTTGTTCTGTCCTGCATTTTCCAGTGCTCAGATTTTTTTCACAAATATATGAAAAAATGGGTAGGTATCCATATGAAGTTTCTGTGCATGAGGCCTCTTCCCCAGCTCTTGAACATTTAAGGGAAGGGAAAAAGCGTGGGTGTGAAAGTACGGGGGCAGTTTGAGAAGGCACTCTTTAAATGGGATGGGATTGTGTCATTCTCCCTCATCATTTACATCCTCAAACCATCATTTACTTCTTAATCCTACTTGGAGTAATGAATATTCATCTCCTCTGTTCTTGGTTCTCCATGTAACTCCCGTTGCTGAAGAACATCTTCCCACAGCCCCAGAAAGTCACTCAGGATTTCCCTTCTCAGGACTGCTCTGAGTGGGGCTCGCAGGGGCTGCTCTGCTGCATTGGAGCAGCCTGGCAGGTCTGGGTGCAGGAGGAGGAGTGGAGCTGCTGGAGTCAGCTGGGGTAGATGTGTTCCATGCCCAGAGTAAATTAAACCCCATACAGGCTGAGCCTCTGCCTCACTGACTGGGTTTATTGATTCAGAATTGGTAAAATACAGGGCCAGTCTGCTCCCAGTCCTCCCCATTCATTGTCTGTGACACTCCCAAATGGGTGCAGAGGAAAAGCCACAACAATTGAGGATTCTTCTGAGCTGAGGAAATGCTTGTTGACAAATTTCCTTGATTTTAATTTTGAATCATGCTCTTAGATCAGGGCACAACAGACTTAATGGCTGATGAAGTCATCCACATTCTCCTTTGTTTCTTGTGGTCAGCTGAATGTTCACTTGTGTTGCTGCAGGACACAAGTTTATGAAGTTGATGTGTTGTTATCAAAGCCTTTTAGTATGGCCATTATACACCTCTTTTTTTCCCTCCTCTTCAGCAGCCAGCCATCTGCAAGAGCTTTTTGTTGTATCCAAATGATTGTGAGAGGATTCAGTGAGGGTACAAACAATGACAGAGCTGGTTTCATTAGCAAAAGCCATGCAGAATCAGTGTCCAGGTCTGATTTCTTCCTTCTTAAACTTGTATCTCTGTAATTCACATTGAAGTGGTTAACTTCTGATTTACTTGAGCTCACGTAAAAATAGATAGGGGTCCACACACTGACACTATTCATGTTGATGGGAAACCATTTATATTGCTGCCAAATTGGTGGGGTGTTTTATTACAGTGGCAGTGAATAAAAACCAGAGTAAATTTTGAATTTCACTACCTGTTATATGAGAGAAACTGAGCTGTCTTGTAGGAGCAGCCCTAAACTAATTCACAGCAATCATTTATCTTTGTTTTCTGCAGAGATTGACTGAACTTTTTAATACACATAGTTTTATATGGGCACTGATTATAAAATATTGTTACATTTCTCACTGTTAAAACACTTCTCAATGATTATGTCGTGTTTGTCCCAGAGTGGAAAACAGTAGAAGGGCTCCCATGTAAAATTTTTATTCCTGTTGCTTCTCAAAGAATACTGAAAAAAATTCTCCTTTATGTAAGAGGAGGCTGTGAAATTTCCACATTTCTGTGGGGAGTATGTTGCAGATGAAGCAGGCATTCTCAGGGGGAATTATACCTCATTACTTGGGAAAGTTAATTGGTACTGCAAACCCCACAGAAGCATCTTACAAGATACCTGAGCTGTCCACAATAACCTCATTTTCTAGCCTTAAAAAGGAAAAAACCAGAAACCCCTGTGCACTTTAATATTATAAATTTAACTGGGATGAATCTATAAGCTGCTGAAGTGAGTGCTCCCACTTGGTGCAGTGCTGAGTGCTGGCAGGAATCACATTTCCTGTCTCCCCTCATGCTCCATGGCTGCTCTGCCATGCAGCTTTCAGATGAAATCTCCTTGGGGCAGGGTCACTGTGCACAGTATTGAGTAGCACGTGCATGGAGCATTGCATGTGCATGTTCAGGGAGGGAGTTTACCACCAAAACCAGCTGCAGGCTTCTCTGTGTCATCAATTCCTGTGAGTTCATGGCAAAGACACTGGGACTGGAAGACAGTGACTTGCCTCTATGGAACATATTACAGAAGATGTGAGTCAGAGGAACTCAGACACACCAGCATCCTCTGCCATATCACAGAAAAGGCTGCCTAACACTTAAAACTATGTACCTGATTTTCTGTTTGCATAGACTTTGCTGAAAGACTTTTGCTTTGAATCTCCTTTAATGCATACACTGATCTTGTTACAGGAACAAGCCGAGGCCTTTTATTTCTGTGTGTCTGAGAGGAAGCTCCCCATGTCTGTTCAGTATCCCAGCTCACTGGATGTTAAAACTGGTGCTGACAATGTCCTGTCATCACCAGTTCTCTGGAGCTCACCACAATCTTGAGTGGTTCTTCCAGTACTGCATTCTAGAGGGCATAAAATTACCGGTGCAGGAAAGGGGCTGGATTCTGTGCAAAAGTAAAGGCAAGATTGTATTAAAATAGCACAACATTTACAACAGCAGAGGCTTCATCAGTGGATTCACTGCTGTAGCCATTGTTGCCTCTTAGAGACAAGTGGTTATTTCACACCTGGAAAGTCTGTACCATCCCTCAAGGTTTTTATGATTTTTCTTACTGCCAGTGCTTAGCACACATCGATACCTAAAACTATTCTGAAAATACCCTTGTTCAAACTGTTCAATCAGGAGAATAACTGCTGATTTAGGTGCTTCAGGCAGGTTTTGGGATACAGGAGATGCTTTTGTGTCAAAGCAGTTTCAGGAAAGTGCCATTCTCTGCCCTGAGTTAAGGCTCCAGCTCTGCTTGCATTGTACCTGTGCAAATACAGGTAGAATGTCACTAAATCCAAAGGGCTGCTGTTTCCACAGGTACAGATCCATTGAGGTGGGATTGTTACCTCCACCTCTACTTTGCATTGCCTCTTTGTGTGCTCTCCATGGTCACATAAGCAGATGTGTAATTCCTAGATCCACACTGCAGCTGTTTCTGCCTTTATATCATTTCATCTACTTCAGAGGTTTCTGTGCCATAAAATGAAGATTATTTTTCTGAACTACAGGGACAGTTTGGTGACCTCAGAAACTTTTCTTTGTCAGAGGTTTCTGTGTTGCAGTAGAAGCTGTGTGAACATTTTCTGGGAAATTCTTCTAGAGATGTTAGTCCACCGTTGCTGGAGGGCACAGTCCTGGTGGATATTGATGAGAAGGTAGAGATGGGTGTGGACTTCAGCTGAAACTGGCAAAGATGTCTGTCTGTGGTTTCCAATAGCTTGTGGACAGGGGCCATCTTCCAGCCCTGCAACCTATTTCTGTCAAGTGAGAGTCCTCTTCTACAGCTTTTTCTTGTACCATGTCAGATTTAGTCGAAACATTTGGGGCAGTGCTTGCTAAGTGTGTCTGAGGAGATGGTGGTGCTGGCATGGTGTTGAAGGATGCAAATTCCTTCCAGACATTTGTGTGTTTACAAGGTTTGTGATATCAACCCTGTGTATGTAGATGTAGCCTGTGTTGGTTCACACCAACAAAAAATATTGCCCATAATCCTGGAGAAGCAGGAAAAACAGATCACAGTGAGGATACAGAGGCTTTCAGTGGTTTTTCTCCTTTGCACCACTTAGGTCAGGCTCTTCTCTGCTGGTGTCTATTGTTGCTGTTCTTTGAGACAGTAATGTAGAGAGTTTTGGTGTTAAAATAGAAGGTCAGGATCATCCAGGGTAGGAAAAGAGGCAATGTTATATTCCAGCAATAGTAAGGGGGCTGGAA
Source organism: Agelaius tricolor (assembly GCF_023055355.1). Lineage (NCBI taxonomy): Eukaryota > Metazoa > Chordata > Aves > Passeriformes > Icteridae > Agelaius > Agelaius tricolor. The sequence continues at coordinate 17,011,058 of NW_027269275.1, read as the reverse complement.
GAGCTAAAGAAATGAAATGCTGTGTCACCTTATCATCTCCCATCTTCCCTCCTCTCAGCTTGCACTCACACTCACAGCTGTGGTATAAAGGCTCCTGGGCAGGGTTATCCATCGGTAAATGTAAAATACCAGCTCAGGAGTGAAGAGCCAATGCTGTGCAGGGGGTCTCTGTTATGAGGCTTCAATATTTTGTTTGCCCCGGGACCTAAACCAGCTTGTGGTGGCAGAGCTGAGGTTGAGCTGGAGTTCTGTGCTCTGAGGGGACACAGATCAATACACGAATGTTGGTAACAAAGGAAGAGCCGACTCTTGGCTGTCGCTCCCATCTGGCAGCTGAGGTCAGGGAGGGGTTTCTTGTGGGGGGAGGGACCGGTTCGTTCAGCAGAACGGCGGCACAAGGAGTGCTGGCAGCAGTGCCGATGCTGATTTGAGCCACTGAGCTGTTATCTCCTCACAGCCACTCTGAGGCAGATCGGCTTCCTTGTTTCCCTCCCTGCCTCTGTGGAGCGCTGGGCTCGCTTTGAAGAACTCGGCAGTGGAGGAGGAAATGCGCACAGGCGCACGTAGGCATGAACACACGCGAGGAAATCAGGAGGAGTCAGCAAAACAAGGAAGAGTCAGCAGCCAAAAGTCAGAGCAGTGAGCAAAAAGTAGCATCTTGAGGAAGTCTTATTAGGGGTCCTTTTTGAGTCAAATATGTGTTTCAGTGATGAACCCAGCAAAAGGTTTACTTATCTTAGAACAAAGGCACAGAAAAGGGGAGGATTCTGGTTGGTGCTTTTTTTGACAAAGCAGGCAATATTTGGATGAAGTAGACCTTTATTGTTTTGACAATAAAGTAGTGCTTAAAGCCATACTTGGTTTTGTACTCTTCACTGCAGTATTAAAATGCCCCTACCTTCTGCCCTGAAGAGCTTACAATTATATAGACCAGGCAGAGGAATAAGGAAGTGTGTGAAATTATGAGGACTTATTGTCATTTTTCAAACAGATGGAATAGATCAGTAATTTTCAAGACTGTCTATATTAGTGATTTTTTGAGGGAGAGTGGGCTACCTCCATCAGGGCCAGAGAGTATATTGTTCCAGGGCACTATACTTGTGAAGTGCCTCAACTGCCAGAGATACCTGTTGTCTTTAGTCTTTGTTACTGTCAGGGAGCTCAAGCAGACTGATCCTCAGGGGTCTGTTCTGCTCTTGTCCTCTGGATGTTATTGATCCTGCTGCAGTGCTACTTGTACTTGCTCTTTTGAGGTATTGTTTGACTGCCTGAATAATGCACTTCTGGCTTAATACTAATATTTTGGCACTTAAAACATTTTAGCTAGCCAGCTTTCAAGGAAGGAGAATGAGCTGATGTTTCTGGAATTGAATACTTGGAGTTAGGATATAGAGTTAAGCTGTTCTGGGTCTAGGTCTCAGGAGGAAAGATTAATGTTTGTGCTGGAATGAGGAGAGCTTGGACTCCAGGTATGGAGGGAGGGAAGGGACTGTCTTGCACTGTGAGTAACCCCCAATGCTTTATTTGCTACTTTAATTCACCGCAGCTGTGTGAGGGGAGACAGGGATGGGCTGTGTGGGGGTTCACCTCCACCTGCCATTTCAGTGTGGAAGGGATGAAACATCTCTTCTTGGTTCCCATCAGTATTGTGTCCAACCTGGTGTTTTTGCCATGGGTTACAAACATGATTGTTCAGGCCTTATCTTCTGCAAGAAAAGCTCATATTGGAATTCTGTGCAGGGCAGTTTAGTGAATGGGTTAAATTTGTCGCTGCAAGATTTTTACTTGTTTCTTTAAAACATGTTAGTTATGCCCAACACTGCTGGTGAGGGTTATCTATGCAGTGGGCAGGGAGAAGTCAAGAGTTCAGAAAGTTTTGGTCTGAGCTTGTTGTCATTGTGTTGCAGAGGTGCACTTGCCATAGCTAAGATGGAATTAGCTTTTAGGTTAATAATTTAGGGCTTTTGCATTACCTTCCCTAAAATCCACAACAGTTCTTCCTTTTGTTTTCCCCTTGCCCCAAATTAGACACTGCACATCAAAAAAATGTGCTTACATGCAGAACACACATGCACTATTTTACTATTTTTTCTCTCCCTTTTTTTTTTTTTTTAACCAAGCAAGCACTTGAACTCAGACAAAAAAATAAATGCAGGACAAATGCTGTAGTTACTATTTGCATAAGCAATAAATATAATTTTGAATATGACAGCATTATCTGTTGCACTCCAAAGCAGAAAAACGACATCTTTTCTACTCTGACAGAAGCAACAGTAAGGTTAAAACATCATTTCTCAGGTTCTGTAAACCAAACTGACTGATGTGCTGTCTGTTGAAATACACATTGCTTCCAAATTGATGTTGCTGTTAGTTTTTATATGTCTAAACTTCTAGTGATTTGTCTTCCTCAAAGACAGAAAAAAGAGGTGGAGGGAAGAGATTCCTAGCCTCTGCCCATAATTTTTATTGGTTTTAATAAAAAGAGGATTCTTTTTATTCTGTATTTCAAATCTTTCTTATCAAACCCATGCCATTCTCTGAACTATATCTCAAGAAGGAAAAATAGTGTTTAGCCTTAAAGACAAGAATTAAACAGCTTGCCCTAGAGGGCCCTAAAGTAATAGAAAAGGTGAACACTTGTAATTATTCATTCTGTGTTTCAGGTTTGAAAAACGTAAGGTAAACCAATCTGAATAGTCTTTCTAAATGGTGAACAGTAAAATATTTTCTTGTCATGAGAAGGATAGAAGGTTCTGATTCTAAAGGAGAGGAAGACCTAGGATAGTTTAGACCTGTCTTGCTGTATATTTAGTTTACACTTTTCTGGCCCATTCTGTGTTTTATCTGCTAAAGAGGAAACAGTATGTTTCTCATTAAGTGAAATAAATTAACCTTCCTTCTCCCATTTGTGTACTGAAGATAAAGCCATGGCTTGCTGGTTACTTTAGTTCAGAAGACACAAAGCTGGCAACTGAAGACGGCTTTCCTACCTTCCCCCTTCTGCTTTTTCTCCTGTTCAATAAAAAAGAATCATTATTTGTCTATTTAGCATCCTGTGATGCCTGAAGGGGTCAGTTAAGTGCTGTTGCTTGCATGAGGGAGAGGATGAGTGGATTGGAGGGGGAAGGGCAGGGGTGTATTGCCAGCTTTCATTGGCATTTTTCTAACAGTATTAAGAGGCAGATCTGTGCTAATCTGCTTTGTTTTGGCTGAAGTGGTTTTGGTTCTGGTTAGAGGGGACAGCTGGGAGCTGCTCTGAAGAGGCAGAAGCCTCTGCAGCTGATGGTGAGGAACAGCTGGAAATAAACATTTTCCACCAATGCAGTCTTCACCAGGTGGGTGTTTGTTCACACCCTAAATTCTGTTCTGCAGGGCTGAAGGAAGGGTCTGGTGACAGAGAGGCCTGCAAACCTTGGGTACTCACTTGGTGTGGGGAGCTCTCCATGTTCATTTCCCATTCTCTCTTATTCTTTCCAATACTGTTTATTATTAGTTTGTTGGAATCCAGAAGCCAAGGAAGTCTTGCTATGATATATCTCAGGAAAACACACTGGAACACACTGTCAGTTAAAGGATTGGCAGAGATCCTTCTGCATGATTGCAAGAAAATGCTGAGAATATATTGCTCTTTATTTTCTTTTTTTCCCATTAGTTGAATGACATTTCTTCAGGAATTAATAGCCCCATTTTCCTTCTCTTCTCTCTTGATCAAGGCCTCTGAGGATCTGTAGCAGGGTAAGGCAGGGAAGAGCTGATGGCAGGAGTTGTGTTTATGGTATTGCCAATCTGGTGCCCTTAACGAGGCATTGATTAAGAACCCGTGACATTGTTTTTTTAAAAAAATGAGATTGTAACAAAGTGTGAACTCTTATTCCTTTTCTCCAGCTCTACCAACAAAGTCTTGAAGGGAACTTGGCTATAAGTGAGTGTTGGCTCTCACTGTAGTGAAGCTGCAGCTCTCCTCTGCTCTGGAGCACTGGGACACTTTCTGTGTGTCTGCAGAGCAAATCTGTTCCTTTTTTAAAGATTGGGAGCAATGTCCTTAAACAGCAATAAATGAAAAATGTTCCTTTATGTGGTGTCTCCTGTGGGTGTATAGAGTGTACTTCTTAAACTTTGAGTTCTTGATCATGTCAGAAGATGAACCAGCATCTGTTAGGAACATTCTTATTAAGAGAATAATAAGTAATTAATATGAACTCCTGTCATTGCAGGATTTCAGTACACACAATATAAAACACATTTAAGGCAGGTTAAAAAAAATAGAAATATTTTCTTAGATCATCGTCACCATCCTCTTGGTTGTCATGTTTTTGTTCTTGATTTTCATGTTTTGAAAGTACTGTAAAATGTAAAGTCCTGTAAAACAGCACAGAGCTTGGAAATTAAAACTTGGATAAGTGATTATCTAGTACAGCAGAAACTGATGTATTAACAATTATGGAAGCAAATGTCTTTTAATAAAGCAGAGTCTTTGTGCAGATCATAGCAGCTGAAGTTGGTTATTTAGCCTTTCAGAGAGCTGGTTTATATTTTATGCTAGGAGATTAGAAACATTATTGAAATGTGATAAAAATCAGCTGCATGTTTTGAAATTAGTGACACTATTTCATCTGGATGCTTTTTTTTCAATTCAGTGCCTTCTGTAGTGTAGTGCTCACTAGAGGACCTGCAAAATGAAAGCATCCTACATTTGATGTTTGTATCATGACCAAGGGACAAAATATTTAAGAGACATATGAAATGAACAAGATTCTCCATGGATGTAAATTAAGATAGCTCCATACATTTTACTAGATAATGGTATATAATTTAGGACTTAAGGATCTTGTTCTGAAGAATTTCCTTTCCAATATTTGATGCCATGAATATTTATCTTTCTGGCAGCCATGATATAATCTAAATGATTTGCAAATATCTACATTAAAAACAATAGAAGCAGAAAATATATTATTTGAGAAGTTTGAGAGAAGAAAGAGCCAATCCAAGTACTGCCTTTGAGCTTCATGCTTCCTTCAGGCTGTGAAATGACAAAAGTCTTAGCTGGGACCATGTTGGTTTTAAAACTGAGAAGCTAAGTTTGAGAAATTGATGTGATCTCAGCTTCCTGCTGTGTTCACTGACACCTATAAAAGGGTATTGAGTGTTGGTGTGCTTGGATAGATTAGTGTTGTTTTTAGCAGATGATACAAAGTTGTAAAAATCTGATATTGTTTCCTAGAGATCAATAAAAAACAAGAACTGGATTTAGAATTTGTTTTAATATTATATTCTCTAGCTTTGCCTTTGCTTGTATAAAAATATTCTGACAAAGTACTGTGGTTACCAAATCCACCAGCTTCTGCAGTGTCATTCTCATGTATCCCTCTTCTCAATTTCTGAATTAAAACATAAAGAATGAAATAAGTGAAATATGTACAATGAACTGCATTTGTGATCTGGTAAATGCTGCAAACAGCTCTGAGTCTCCCCAGCAGCTCTGTTTGAGTATTGGTGCTTCCCAGTAGGTCTGATGGAGTGCAGCTGACTGGAACAAGAGGCTTTGGCTTCATTCTGAGCACTGCTCAAGACCATGGGATTGGAATGCAGGAAGCTTTAGGGCATGTCAGAAAGGGAAAGTAAAAATCTTATATTACATGAGGAATATCTCTGGGAGGCTGGAAAAAAATCAGTTTTATTTTATCTGTGGTTGTAGGCTTTGCTGCAGTAATCCTTGCACATGAATGCATGCATTCACAGCTGGTTTTTAACATAATAAGCTGTGCACATACTTTTTCTGTTCCACATTGTGTTTCTTCCTTTTCTTTTCAGCAGTAGTGGAAACTGTTCTTGCAGATGCTGATAGAGTACCCATATACAAGAGTGGAGTAAGGAAACTGGGGCTTCCAGTAATAAACACACGGTTCTGCAGGAGACTCTGTGTTTTCTGAAGTAGTTATAGTCAGAGTTCAAAATGAACAAGTTATTTTTGGAGGCTTTAGTGTTACTTCATGGTTAATTTCTTCTCTCTAACAGCAAGAATTTGTCTGTACTTCTTGCTCTGTGTAGAGCAGAATGAGTGCAATAGAAAAATAGGTTCTGTTAAGAAAAGTAGTGATGTTGAAGGAGATCTGTAATGTAAAATACTCTACAGCCTCCTTTGTCATGCTCAGAAAATAAGGGAATTTCAGTATATGCATGCCCCCATCAAAAACCTGAAGGTTTGATTGCTGCTTTCCAGCTCATTGTAGGTTTATATGTCAGCCAAGTTTAATGATGAGTGCTATCCCTTCTGTAAATGTTTCATGCAATTGGTGAAAGCACATTGTCAGATTTGCTGGAAAGGTTGTCCTTTCAAGAGTGAAATTTGTGAATGAACTCCTTGTACATTAAAATGGACAGGAACTTGGTATTTTGGGTTTTTTTCTGATTTTTTAGTTGACCTATGTACAACATTCACACTCAACCACATGGACAAGTAGATTAATTCCTTCAGAGGCTTTCTTGCATGTTTGTTCTTGGATTATCATTTTTATTTCAAAACAGTCTGAGACATGTGTATAGCACCCCCATTTTACAGGTAATAAACTGTAGCAAAGGAAATTAATGACAGTTTGTGACTAATTCTGATGGCCTAAATTGTGACACCTAGAACTCAAGTTTCCTGTTTTCAACCCCCTTGTGGCCCATCACTCCATGATCAGGGAGCAGCTTCCAGTGCAGTTGGTCAGAATCATTGTATCCAGTCAGAATCCCTGAAACTGTGGGCCATGTTTGAGTCAAAAGATTTTCCAATGATGAGAAAGTAAATTAGAGATGGGGATGAAATCCCATTGCATTCTGCAATATCCAGGTGTCCTACCATGAGACCTGCTTCTTTTTGCTTGCCTTCCTCTGCCCACTCCCTGCCATTTCAAATGTGCTCATGACCTTGGACAATAACATGGGAGCCTTTTCCTCCAAAATCAAGCTGCATGTTTCTGTCCTGATACCAGGGAGTGTGGAAAAGGATGTTATGAGATGACATAATCTAGGGCCATGTGGTACTACATAATGTATGGGATGTTTCCCCAAATACTAGTTCTGCTGGCACCTTGCATAGCACCTCCCCAGTTCTCTGCTTTCCCTTCCCACTGAAAAGTCTTATCCTGCCAAATGTGCTTTAGTTCTCTTCTCTGTTTATCTGCTGTTCTCCTCCATCTAGACAAACGACTGGCATGGGTGTGTAAAGTCTGGCAAAGGCATTGGGAGCTGAAAGGAGAGCTGCAGAGCTGGGCTTTCCCTTGCTGGGGCTGCCAGGCCAGAGGGCTCCTGAGCTTGGCTGTGCAATTCCCTGTGGCTTACTGAGCTGCTGCTGTGCAATTCCCAGCCATGGCACTGTGCAGGAGCCTTTAGTAGGCTTCAGGTGTAATGATTTGTTTACTTAAAGAATAAAGCAAATAATCAGGTTGAGTATCATTCTTAAATGCACTCACAGTCACTTTGTGTAACCTCTCACTTTTTGCAATGAAACCTCTTTAACAGACAGGCTTGTTCTGGGAGATCATACCTTGTACCTGGAGCAAGAACATTTAGCTGCTTCAGTAAAGGTGCTCTTAGCTTAGAGTGTGCAAGACAAGTTTGATTTTTGTTCCAAATGTGAAAATTCAGTTTTCCCTGCCTAGTAGGTGTTCTTATGTGTTGTACATAGTCTCATATGTAAAACGTGCTACTGTGTTGACCCTGCAATTGTGTATAAAATAAGATTGTTTTAACCTTTGACTGTATTTAGATCCCTCCACTTTCTTCAGTGCATAAGAATAAAGAGGCATCCTAGAATTTCAGTGTTCAACAGCAAATTCTCTACTGATTTGGAGGTTTTACTGTGGCTTATGTCTGTAGGAAAAAATACAGTTGTATCTGTGGGCTTTGTACTGCATTGATTGAGGAACTGTATTGAAGCCTTAATCAGTGACACATAAAAGTGAATTTTTCTATACAAATATCCTTTGGCAATTATTGTTCACAGAGGTAGCAGTAGAAAATAATTATATTTTAACAGAAGTTAATATTTCAAAAGTATTGAGTATATTGTGGGACTTGTGACTTTGTGCAGTTGTCCACAGAGCATCCCAAAGGCATGGTTAAAGTTCATTAAGCAATTCCTATTTAGTGTTTATTTTAAAACACTTATGAGAGGTACAGCACAATAGAAGAGAACACTGGCCATGATCTGTGGTTTCATTTGCAGTTTATTTAATGGAGAGTCTGTGTTACCCTTTTCTAGTACAAATTGACTTTGCTTGTGCTAAATGTGCAAGTATGTGCAGTTGAGCATCTGTAGTCATTATGTTTTAAATTGTGGACATTTTTACTTGTGTGTATAAGTCAGGAGCTGCAAACTAGAACTCAGAGATTCATGTGCCCAGTTTTGAGGACATGTATCTCCAGTGTTGGGGATATGAGCACCTGAACATTTTACAGATAACAGAGAGAAGAGGGATGATTGGAAGTTGTTGAAATGTGCTAGTGGAAGGGTAGAAATGTTGAAGACTGTGAATAGCTTTACTTTCTTTCTCCTGAGTGAATTCTGTACATTGTAATAAAAGACCAAGTGTGTGTTGGGATGAATGAGGAATTCAGGGCACTGTCATATCTCTCTCCCAATCAGCAGCCTGTGGAACCCACACTCAGGGGCAGTCAGCAATGGTCTCAGCTGCAGGGCAGAACATGGGAAGCTCCCAGCTAATCTGGCACACACACAGTGAGTTAAAAATGTTTATTTACTGCTTCAAAGGCATCCCAGTGAACTCTCCCACTGGGTTTCCAGCAGACGTCAGAAAACATTATTGCTCGTGAACATGCAGACACAAAAAGAAAAGGACTCAGTAAATAAAACACCAGTCTTGCAGGTGATTCTCAATATGGTGTTTGCTTTATGCACTTGATATTTTCAGGTATGTTCTGCTTGAGTGTAACTTCCTTCATAGGTCATACCAAAGCCCCTGCAACTGTTGAGTTCAAAAGTTAAAATAGGTTGATGCAGCAAGGAAGCAAATTTTGAGATCTAGAAAGACAGCCTGGATGGAGTAAGTAACCAACCTTCCCTGGGTGTGATGTGTTTTAAAGTGTGCTTGGTAATAAATGCTATCATTAAATTTAGACTTGTACAGTAAGCCTGATTTACAAACTAATTTATTTTCAGCAGATTTTTTTTCATCTTGAAGAAGATTTTTTATGATTTTAGATTTTGAGAAAGATTGCAAAATGTCTTTTTTTCTCTCTTATCCCCATGCCTGTTATCCACATTCTGACCAAATAATAATTTCTGAGTGCTTTTAATACTCATCAGGTTCACAAGCCAAGCCACATTTCTGATATTTTTGGACATTTTGTTCCCCCAAACCTCACCCCCTTTCACTCTTGTGGCTTTCTTCCTTGTCCCTGCTTTCATTTCTCTTTCCCCAGGGTGGCCTCTCTCTGTCTTGGATTTCTTCTAAAGTGGGAACTGCTATTACCCTTCTGGAAAAGAAAAACTGTAGAGAACTTAGAAATTCCTTAGCTATGTAAAAATGCAAGCCATGGACTAGAATATCTCCAATGATGTAACTGATGACATTTGAGTCTCTGAAATTTCCTGACAGGGACAGGGAAATGGGGATTTGGTGTGCCAGTAGTAAAATAAATAAAAAAAACCCAACCAACCAAACAAACAAAAAAACCAAAACAAAAAAAACCTGGCACAGGTTTCCCAGATTTCCCAGAGAAGCTGTGGCTGTGCCATCCCTGGCAATGGAAGGAACCATATCAGGTGTAGTGGAAGGTGCCCCTGCCCATGGGGTTGGAATGAGGTGATCTTTAAGGACCCTTCCAACCAAAATCATTCTATGGCTCTGTGAAGCTGTTGATGGACTAGGGCTCTTCATTGATTGTCTGGTTTAGGGGATTTCAGTGAAAAGTGTCTAAATATTTTGCAGACTCACACCAAAAGCAATTCGTGTGTCACACCACATGTGTGGAGCATCTCATGCTGGAGCAGAGGATTGAACCTGGGTTTCATGGAGCTAAACTCACCACTTTGACCTACTTACTTATTTCTATCTCTCTAAGCTGTCTGATTAATTTGAATTAATTTGAACTTCATTTGAAGTATTAACTGATTCTCTAGAATTATTTGAATGCACTGATTTATTCAGAAATATGACCATGAGAAAAGTAAATAGCAGATTGCAACAACTGTACATTGCAAAGAAAGGGAGAGCAAATTTGATCTGCAGTGATGAGTCTGAGTTTAACTGTATTGGCTGGAGTTTAATTTGGGGAAAATATCATAAATATGATGATAGAGCATCTGATATTTTTCTGGGAAATAACTGGTCATGTAGGAAAACCTCTGAGTCTTCCACCCTCACAAATAATTTAAATTCCATTGTTCCTTGGGGTTTTAAAATGACTTCCAGTGTGTTTAAAAGGGGCTGTTGACTAGAGATGAGTAAGCAACCCTTCTCTTGAGATAAAATAAACTCTTTGGCTGGCAGCTCCTAATTCATTTGTCTTACTGTCAGTTACAGTGGAAGTATCTTTGTTTTTTGAATCAAATCTTCATAACAGTGAACCCAGAATCAATCATGTGATACCCACTAACAGCTTGTTTGCTTATTAATGTAATTGTGCACTCTGAGAACACTCAATTTTCAGTATTTTTAAATTTCTGTGGTTGTTTTAACAATTGTTGCTTCAGCCTTCAAAATGCTGTGTAAATCAGTCAGTGCATTACTCTGTCCCTCATGTTCAGACTAGTCCCTGCTTCACATCACTGGAAGCCCTCTTACCCAATGCCTGTCACTGTGCAGGCTGACAACAAATCCTTGGAGTAATTCCAAGTCCCCATTTTGAGAGCAACTTTTTATTTCCCCTAACTACCTTGATATAAAAATGCACTCAACCATCCTCTTTTCTTGGAGTAAAGGCCCATTTTCAGTCTCTTCATTCGTTGTGCTTTACCCTGTTAGTTTCCAAGCCGTGTTCATGAAGATGTTCCACGGTTCTCTTGGAGTTGTAACGATTTGTATCACCTGCTAACCTGTGCTATTTCCTCCTTGTCTTTTGTCTCATTGTCTCTTGATCCCCACCTTCAAACCCCATTTTTACATTTCATACAAACCTACTGTGTTTGTTTCTCTTTTGTATTGATCTGAAAGACCTCCCTCTAATGTGATGATTATAATAAATGAGGCTGTGCAAAGGCTAGGTAGAGGCTGATGAGCAAAGCTGGCAGATCTCCCATCTGTGGGCTTGATCCATTCGAGTTGGTGAAAAATCTCTTACTGTTTTTAGTGCAGCAAGGTCAATATCAAATTTCCATGGATCTGTATTTATAACTGTATTTCTGATGGTGAATTTTCCTCCTCCTTGGACAGGAACTATCTTTGTCTGCTTTACCACAGCATCTTGGCAACGGAGACAAATCTGGGTATAGGATCTCATCTCTGTTGTAATAGAATCATGAAATCATTTAGGTTGGAAAAGACTTTGAAGACCCTTGAGTCTAACCATAACACCAAACCTAACATTGCCAAGTCCACCACTGAAGTGTGTCCCTTAATACCACATCTGCCAACATCAAAGACTGGGAAAGAAAAGGGGAAAAGGATTTGGGTGTTCCTGCTCACCTTGCTGCCACACTGGAAGCAGTGAATTTGCCCACTGTCTGTTCAATTTTATAATTCTTAATTCTGTAGATCAGTGAGAGAGAGAGCAAACCCAGCATTGGGATTTATAGGAGTGTGGGAATGAAGTTCCTGTTGTGCTTCAGCAGTGTCACTTTGTGGATTGTTACATCTGGAAACCAAAGTGCTGTACAAGGGCAGTTCTAAAGAGATTGAGGTGACTGTGGACAAATGGGTTTGAGCAAAAAAAGGTGCAGGATAGAGCAGCAGTAGGTGCAACCTGGTCTCTGTTTCTTGGCTGGTGCTGCTCAGCAGTTTCCTTGATGACTCAGTTTCATGGTGAAATCAGCTTTCTGAATCCAAAGAACAGAAATGCCTTTTAGAACAAGGGAAGGTTCTTTCTTGGTAATCTGTTCACAAAGTAGAACATTAACCCACTGAATATCTTACTCCCTTAATACAAATGTCATCTTTCTTAGTGTTCAAAGCACAGATTATACACAGGGAAAATTGGGAGGTCTTGCAGAATAGAAAGGAGAACATTTTAGAGCATTAGTTGACTTACAGGGTGAGAACCTCACCCCAAGCATTTGAGTTCAGCATTTTGTACTTGCTTGGTTATAATTCATTTTATATCAGTTGAAGATGACCTATTTTTTCTAGTTGCAAGATTTGAATCTCTAAAAAATGAACCATTCTTGTCAAATGAACAAGACCTTCCTCCTGTTTTAAAAAGGTAGTTATTTTCATGCATGTAACCTGTGGTCAGCTGCTCTAATTAAATAAAACAGACCAATGATTTAGTGTTTCCAAATCTCTGCAAATCCAGTATCTCAGCCTGTTTTTGGAAAGGTGATAGGAAGGTTTTTAAACACATGGACCTGTTAAGAATATGACTGTCTGAAAGGTGCATTACTGAGCACCTGCTCTCTGGCCATGCTGGACTTAGGCAGTGCTCACAAAAGCAGGCACTTTGGTACCTTAAAAGGGATTATTGGCACTGTTCTAGGGGAGCAAAGGCTTTGCCAAAACACTGAAAGCTTGCCAGGGCAGACACAAAAGACAGGTTCTCAAAGCAGCTGTGTGTATTTGGTACCTGATTTCCAATGGTACAAATTTTGAAAAATCACAGAAGGAGATGCCTGGATTTTGACTTGGAAGGAGCCCCATGGCAGCCAGGATGTCATTCCATGGATTCCCTTAAACACAAGGGCAGCTCTGGCCTTGGGAGCTCAGAGGGGTTCAGTGGTGCAGAGATGTACTCTGTTAGTTTGCAAATCATAAAATAATTTAAGTTGGAAGGGCCTGCCAAGCTTTAGCTTCACGGACAGTAAAATTAAAATTTTCACAATTATTATCTATATTTATAAAGTATTTGCTACTGTAGTAATTATATGAATGACACTTATATTTGATTTTAGAACAAACAGGGGCCCATGTTCATGGCAACCTGTTATTAATTAGTCTAAAAGACACCAATGGCTGTTATGGAGGAATTTAAAGATTTATAAAGAATATAAAGATCCTGCAAGCAATTTTGGGACCTACTAGATTGTCAGCTACTTACTGCATTTATACACAACTTGAGAACTACTGTCATCACAAGAGGAGTTGTTAGAAAATCAAAATATCCCTGTACTTGGTGTTACTGGTTTTTATCTTCTAGAGATAATAGTATAAATTATATCTAAAAGATAAACATTTGTCGATGCAGTATTTTTATTTAATTTCTGCTGTGGTGGCAGTCTTGTGCATTTCAGCTTTACCCTTATTTGTTTTTTTCCACTGAGACTTTATCTTCATTGACACAATTTTAAGTTCTAAATATTTGCATTTTTTTTGGTTGCAATGCATTCTGGCTATGCCAAATTCCTTTTGCCTACTGCATGTTTTGCTTACCCATGAAGAATTATATTTATCTCCCCATAGCTTGCTGCAGCAGAACATTTTGGTACCTTCTCCAGCAGGTTTAGTGTTGAGTGCCTCACCCTTGGACAGTTCCTGTGGGGACAGGTTCCTGCTGTGTCCCCTGTGGTGAGGTCAGGGAGTGTTATCCTTCCTCACAGGCTCTTCCTCGTTTTCTTGCTGGTTTTTCATTGTGACCCTGCAGAAGAGCTGCTGGCCTCACTGGGACACTCATGCTTATTTGTTCCTATATGTGTTAAGAATATTTTCTTTTCATTTCTGTATTTTCTGGGAGAGAAACTTAGAGGATGCTTTTAAGTAAAAGCTTCTCCTCAGTGGCTGAGAGTTCAAGTTTCACAGCTTGCCTGTGCCCTGGCCACTGAACAGTGGCCACTGGAATCCTTTCTGTTTTCAAATGGATTTGTATTGTGCATGAAAACTGAACGTGGTCTATTGCAGAATGGTTTTGGCTCTCTTTTTTAGTAATTACATATCATTATACTGCTATTAAAATGCAACCTGCCTAAACATTTTATTAGTATTTTACTGCTTAATTACCAACTATTGCTGAAAACAGTTCCCATACTGAGACTTATTCCACTTAAGCATCCGTACTAATGAAATGTCACTCCCCTTTTGAAGGAAAATATGACATTCTGTGGAATGTTTTTTCTTGGTTGGTTCTTGAAAGTGAGCCACTTATTTAGTGCTGAGTAACAGAAATTATTTAAAACAGTATCTGCTAATGCTTTCTGCAAAACAATTGATAATGATATAAATAAAATTCTCAACAATTATTCACATTATCTGGGTGAAGAGCCTTCATACAAGAAGCCACCAAGCTCTAAAGTGTTCAGATATTTCTGCTGCTAAATTAAATATTGTGTTAGCCTTGTAGTGTCACTACATGTGTCATTTCCTTTGCTCTCTGACTCTCCTGGTATGTTCCATAGGTTCCAAGCAGTGTAGAATGGAATGACATGGAGATATTGTAATTTCCCAGGGAGGTACACAAAGAAAACCAAAAGGGTGTTTGGGTTTGGGAGAAAAAGTTAAAAGAATTTCCTTTTTGTAAATGGATTCTTTTTAAAAGATAATTTTTAATGGAGTGGTTCTGGCTATATAAAATAATGCTCTAGAGAGTTCTGGAACTCTGCAGGATTTCTGAGAATTAGTGTTGTTATAATTATGGAAGATTACTTAGAGCCTTCTGCATACAAGAAAGATGTGTCTTGATTTTCTTCCATAAACTGCATGCTTAATACTGCACACTGACAATCTTTTACATTTTTCTTTTTTCCAGAATCTCAGATGGAGGAATTTAGCAGCATGCATGGGGAATTTGCTTTCGAAACTGAAGATCTGCAGGACTTGGTTCTCTTCTCACACTTCTGTAGGTCAAGTGCAACCCGTGGCAGAGTGAGTGAGTGAGTGACATTGGTTTTTAATGAAGTTATTCTTTGGTCATAGTTCTGTATTCCCAGTCTGTAAGATGATGGAGGGGAATGTGGGGTTTGAAGAGAAAATCTCCTTCCTGCTGTGTTCTTCTGTGGGACATTGCCATCTTTTCATGTCCTAGATTCTGGTCAACCACTGGAGCTCACAGCTCAAATTTATCTCCTTTGGCTCAGATGTGTCTGTGTAATCTGCAGGCCCTGCTGCAGTTGGTAACATCTGGCAGAAGGACAGAGCTGAAGGATGGGGAATTCTTTCTGGCTACTCCAGTAGGGTTTGTCAGGCCTTGTCTCTTAAGGCCATAGGTGATGGTTTTTTCTAAACTTTGAATTAGACTTTATGAGGGCCATTAGATGGGAGAGAAGACTTTCAAAGATCTCTGAAGGGACACTCACTGTGATTCCACCCTGGCCATACTAGCTGTCTACACAAACTAATTCCTATCTCTGCCATTTCACAGCCCAGGCTTCACCAGGGCAGGACAAACTAACAGCAAATGCTTGATAGTGGCTGTGAGTTGGGTTCCTGCAGGAGATGGCTCTGGCCATGGAGGTCAGTAGGGCCAGATGTGCAAAAAAGCTGCTTTGTGTAGGCATTTGTAGGCTCAAGCAGCTTTGTGTAGGCATTTGTAGGCTCAAGCAGCAGAGCTGGCTGTCCTCAGCCATAACTGGGAACTGTATCTGTTCCCTAATGGGGGCAAGCTTACATTCACAGCTGCTCTAGAATTACCCTTAACTAACACTCTGAAGGCAGTCACTGCAGTCTTTTCTCCCCACTCCTTTCCCCTCCACCCCAGGTGTCCAACATGGTTATGTACACCTGTGAGGAGTGAGTAACAAAGTAGGTATAAAATGCTGTCATTCAGGTTTGGCAGTGTTTAACTACCTTGTAAATGAGTGTTCAAATTTTCAGGTGGATGATTGAGTACTCTTTCAAATATATATATATATATATATATATATATATATATATATATATATATATATATATTTAATCCTTACTTTTTAATGCTCTTTTTCCATCCTGAATAGAGTAGCTAAAGTGATCAAGCCCAGTGATGGAATTCAGTGGGGAATTTTTTACAATGGGTTAATTTAAAAATGATTTAGGAAATCTCGTGATTTCATCAACCACTTCACAAGAGCACTGTGAAGCAGTGTGCACAGATACTCCTTTGGGAATAGGACAGATGAGTTGAACTGTATTTTCATGAGGAAAATGTACTCCTTTTTTATCTGTGCAAGTATTAAATATTATTAATTCTAATGCTCATGTGAAACCCTTCAGCATTCAGTCTTACCAGGGTTATCACTGGGATTTTGGTCAGAGTAAGGATTTTAGGGCTGCACTGATATGTGTTCATGAACCTCTTTCTCATTAGTTTGCTGTTTGCTATTTACTTAAGTGTTTGTCCTAATTTAAAACTTGAGAAATTCTGTAAAGTTGGAAGAAAACTGAGACAGTTGCCTGACAGTATTAGTGGTTTAAAAGTTCCAGTAATTTTTTGCATTTTTATGGTGTTCTTTCATTCTGTTAGTAAGAAGAATGTTCTCTGAGTGAGGTTTAATGCCTCACTCCTGCCTTGATTCCCTCCCCTGCCTGCTGACTCACCATTTCACTGGCACACAGCCATGGTGCAGTTGTGGAGTGTGTTTACCAAGTGCTTGAATCACAAATGGAGAGCTGTTGGATTTTCTCATACTTGAAATGGTTGGGAAAACTTTTAGCCTTTCAAATCAGCCACAATGCAGACTGTTCCTTTAAAGCTCAGTTTTAATTTTTGAATATATTTTCTAATGAAAAGCATTTATTTAAAAAGCATCATTTAGAAGGAGACAGTGTCTCTGTGTTCTAACTAGTTACAGCCATATTTGGAAGGTGAGTTCTACCAGGTCTAACTGCTTTGGGATATTCCTTTCCAACTGGCATCACATTAGCATCCAGGAAAATAAGTCTGCTTCATCCTGCTACATGTAAATACATGAAGAAGAAAATTTGCTGTTTTTCTGGTCTGATGAAGGCAGGTGCTGGGGGTGGGGTGGTGTTATCAGCACCATGTCTGGGGCTTTTGTCAGATGCCCTGGCCATGGGCGTAAGGAGCTTGTGGGTTGCTTTAAAGTTAATAAATTACAAGGCTTCAGAGCTCATTCTGGGAGCAGCCCTATGCAAAGGAGTGATAAAATGTCATTACATGAAAACTCAGGGCTGCTGCACCACTGATCTCAGTGAGGCTTGCTCTCAGAAATGAAGGGAAGCTCTGGAGCCCACAGTCCAACAGTGGGATGTGCTGGAGCCTTCAAAGCTGTGCTCATCTGCCCTTAGGAGCAGGAGCATCCCTCAGCAGTGCAGCCATCAGGAGCTTGGAGTTGTTGCTCATTTTGGGTCTAATGGGCAAAAGGTAGACTTGAAGGGAATTGTTTATCAGAGTCTGAGTCCCTGACAAAGTTGCTGCAGCTGCATATAAAATAAACAAGTGAGAGGCTGAAATAATTAGGCATGGGAAGAGTTTAATGTGAATTCCTGTATTCATTTAATGCAAGTGAATTGGTGGGCAGCCTATGGAGTAAGCAGGCATCTGGAAGGACAGCAGTAGGAAACTGTTGATCTTTTTTGGAGTAATAGATAGTGTAGTAGTTTTTTACAGACACATCAAAAACACATTTCTGGATGACTGTGAATAACTTATTTCTAGATGATAGTAATTAACTCAGCTCTAACGAGTCAAGATTGCTGCTTAGTGTTTAAATAATTTTTCATTCTAGAAACTCCAGTGTTAGATGAAACTTTTTATTTCATCTTAGGAAGCAGCAGCAGTTCAACATCCCTTGTTTCATACATGACTCCTCGTTGCAAAGAGCATTTTTCACTTTTCTCTTTATAGTTGTGCACTAATATATTTCTATCTATGACCAATGTATAAAATCATTTTCACAGATGTGTTACACAGTCATCCAGAATTCAAGTTGATAAATGTGACTGAAAAGTGAGGAAGGTTAAAACACAGCAGGGCATGACTTTCCACTAACAGGAGTCAGCAAAAACATTGAAAATGTTTCTTTAGAAGCAAGTGAAGTCAGGAGGAGGATCTCTATTGATGCTTGTAGCTCTTGACTTGGATCCATGGGTTTTGTCCAAGTGACACCAGTGTCATGAAGTGATAATGAAAGGTAATACAGTCCAACATAGAATTTTTAAAGTTACTAAATATGAAATGTTTATTTTTCTCAAAATGAAAATTGCCTTCTTTCTCCCATAATATTTTAACTGTTCCAGATGAAAATTACTGAGTCACCAGATGGACTTAATAATTAGAATTTAACAAAGTTTTTAACAATTCTATTTTTATTATATATCTGTAATGAGCAAATTTGTAAAACCAAGGAAAGAGTATAAATTAAAGCAAAGTGGTGCTAACAGAGTTCAAATGGTTTGAATTCTAGAGGGGGTTGTTAGACTGGCTTTTTTAGTAATCTGAAACTCTCCACGCTATGACTGGAGATTGGTTTTCAGGCTAAGTCAGAGTGGTGAAGAGATGTGTTATGTTTGATTAAATTTTACTTCTGAGGGGGTTTCATGACAAATAAGACACCCAAGGAGAGGTGAATTCCTGAAGTTAATATGTCCAGAATCAAACCTGACTTTTTCCTTTGTAACCAAACTGTCCCCTAGTCCAACTTCTGACAATTGTTTTGCTTTGAACTCCTCCAGTATTTAAAATTGTCTTTCTGGTTTTTTCACATGCTATCATTTCCTCTCCTTGTTCTTGCCATATGCAATATTGTTTCTGTTATTCAAAATGAGAAATGGCACATCTTAGTGTATGCAGAGCTTTGACCTGTTTTTATACCTTAATTGGGATTAATACCTTCCTGTTCTTTTATACATGCAATTACTTCTTTATATCTACTTAACAGATTCCTCTTCCATGTAACTTGTGTATTAATTTGCTGCAACAAGGACTGACATTTGAAAAACCCTGAAACCCCCCTTCTCCAAATATTTGGATGAAGTTTTTAATTTGAAAGAATTTTGCTTTCTTTTAAAAATGAGTTATTTAAAATTAAATTCACATGTTGACAATTTGTGTCAAAACTAAACCAAACTTATCAATAAAACTGTTAGACAGGAAAGGTGTCACACCCTGTTCATCATGTGCATGTTGCTCACAGTCCATTGGATGCTACATTAATTCCTGACAAGAGTCACTCTAATAAATAATTGGATTTGTTGATAGTGAAGCAAGACTAAATTGCTCAATCCTGTGCTCCAAAGAGCTGACCACAGTTTTTTACTAGCAGTGCCTGTCAGTTTAAAGCCAACCAATATAATTGCCAGAACTAATTGTTTCCTTTGAGTGAAGTGTAGGTAATTTTTTCAGACCTTGTTAGGTAACTGGGTTGTCTAACCCTGGCTCTCTGTAAAAATATCCTTCCTTTTCTGCCCCAGGCAGAAGTAATTTACAGTTACTCTTCTAATCACAGCAGATACATGATTGCAAACAGCATTTGTGGATGCCATGGGCAAAGAATCCCCTGGACCACAAGAGCCTCTGGCAGGAGCCTTGTCTGGAGCCATGGGAGGCCCACAGGCTGATCCACCTCCTGCACCAGGCTGGGGCTGGCCTGAACCTGGCAAACACCACTTCAAAATCAAATTCTCTCATGTGGAGCCAAAATCCTGCCTGGAGCAGCTGGTTCTGGGCAGGAATGCTTTAGGTGCTGTGCACATATCAAGTAGTGGAAGTGGTAATGGTGGCCTAGAAGTGCTTTTGTGAGACAGTTCTTGCTGGTTTTCCTGGACTTGATCAAGAAATGGTAATTGAAATGGATCATAATTGATTTCTGAGAGTTCTTAATGCAGTGTCTCTTAGTGCCCTGGGTTTTGCCATTTGAAAAAAATTAATTTTCTTTTGAAAAGCCCGCTGTGTGCCTGGTGTCTTTGGAAAGGCAGGAGACTGTGAATAGCATTATCATATATAATGGCTACCACTTAGCATGTTCATTCTGATTATGTAAAACTGAAAATCACTGCAGTGAAATGAAGTTTCAATGTTTTTATTCAAAGCAGCTTCTCACAATGTATAAATACTGCATATTAACACACATGAAAAATACAACTTCTAAGGCACCCAGAAATGTGTCCATACACTAGTTACAGGACCATCAACAAATAAATTGTGTACAATTTGATCTAGACAGTCAATATTTGATATATCAGAAGATACAAGTCCCTCAGTACTGTACCAGTTTCAGAAAATATTTACAACACTGTGATATAGGGGTGCCTGTACCCTTATAATATTATAATATGTACTCATCATTACAAATATTAGAAACTGTTTTAGTCTGTTCCATGGCATTCTGACAAAATAACTTAAGGGCCTAATTTGCAAAGTTCTACAATTAATTTTTTGTGCAAGTTCTGAAAATAAATTTACATAGACATAACTTGTGAATTTTTGGTTCTTTGCTTCATCTCAGAGGTTTGGTAATAAGCCTTACCAATAGACATGCCATCCCAGCTGAACATCACTCCTTTCCCAATAGCTCAGTGGATACATCTTTCCCCCTTACACCTGACATGGATGAGGATGCAGTGTTTGAAGCAGAAAGAGACTGTTTGATCTTCGGTACAAATGTCAAACTAGTTCACTGGCAAAGGAACTAATGCTTGATTAGAATAATGCAATTCTTTGGTCCTTTGTTTTTTATGGAAGGCATAACATTTTTATTCACTAAAAATCGAAATCCTGTCTGTGAGCAAGCAAGCTAGTGAATGACTTTCAGTGTAGTATTTAAAATAGCAGTAAAGAGATTTAATATGGCTTAAAACATACGGTTAATTGGGCAGACACAGATAACACATCGAGGATAGCGAGTACCCAAATGTACTATGATAAGATTGTCTATAAGTCTCTTATGTAAACTTCTTTAGTGTCTCCTAAAGAGTGCTGGCTTTAGCCAGATTTGACTTTTATAGACCCAGCCACACAAAGCCTGAGATTAAACTACCATGGTTGGGAGCACAAATGCACAGTTTATATATAACAAAGCCCATGCTGACAAGTCTACCTATGTTGTTCAAAAGAAACAACCCGTATTATCCTTTTTACAAGAAAAACTTAAGGCCCTGTACTCTGATTTGCTAACTTTCTTACAGCAATTATTTGGGGAAGTCCTTAGTGCTGCACAAGCAATTATGCAGCTTTAAAGATTTCTTGTACCTAATGGTAAGGCTTATTCACAAATGCAATGCATTTATAAATTATATTTAAAACTGTAAAGGCTGGCAAAATAATTAAAAAACCCAAAACCAAAAATAAAACAAACCCCAACCAAAATTGTTTGTTCATCCCTAACATTAAAAGAGCATTTTATTCTAATGAAAAACTATTGGCACAAAACCATTATATTATAGATTAAAAGAACAGTTCATAGTAGTGAAAAAGATTGCCTAAAACGCATACCCTAACCTACCACAGAAATATAAAAGTTTATATTTTGAAAATATATACTGTATTAAAGTTTGTAAGCTTATTTATTTAAACAGAAATGTACTGAAATAGTAAACTAAGCAACACTTATCTACAGCAAAAATATACATGCAGGACAACACAAAATAAATCGCTTACCTTTAATATCTACAAATGCAAAACTGTAGAATTTTAAAGATTGTACAAAACAATTTACACAAGAATAAAATAACATACTTAAACAACAAATTGCATTTTTGATCTTAAATACTGTGAATATTAGTAAAGGTACCCAGACTAATATGTACAGTACATCTAGATATCTGAATACCTAGTAAGGATAGAAACACAAGAGAAAATTCAGATTCTGATATTTAAATACTGGAAAAGAAGCTTTCAACATTGTTATTACTCTTTTTTGAAGGGAAAATAGATTCCATGAAAACTAGATTGTAACTGTATAGATATGAATAATTAAAAATGTTAACTATGGTTAGCGCTTGCTTTAATGGAAAAATAATTATAGAAAATGTATTTCAACCATTCCTTTGTCATAAAAAATGCTAAGATACAGATATCTGAAAATTCAGATGAAATGGTGCAGTTTAAAAGATCCAACAATGTAAGATTCTTCTCTGTTTGCAAATCTCTTTCGGAACGCATTCCTTCACATTGCTGAGCAATCTTGCTATATTTATCTACAAAAACTAAGCATAGTATTGAAATAAACGTCCTAAAATCTTATTAACACATGACTAGGAGTTATGGCTCTCTGGACGGGAGTAAAGGAAATAAAGGAAATTGAGGAATCATGGTACTTTCCATTGCCTTTTGTTCTTTTCTGAAGGTGTATGCTGGAGGCCTGATTGTGCAAACTCGTGTGTGTGTGTGTGTGAGTGTTTGTGTGGTTTTCACTGGGGTAACCCCTCTTTTTCCAGGTGACTCCGTGTGCACCTGCCCTGCCGGGGCCTGGGGCCTGGATCCAACGTGCCCCATGGTGCTGCTGGTTGTGGACAAAAACAAGGGTTGGTATAAAACAAGTGGTGCATCCATCACTTCAAATAGTTATTGAAAGAGTTCTCTTTCAGTTATTTTAAAATAAGCTAATGGTTTCAATAAGTTTCTTTTAAAAAACATTTTAAACAGGCTAATTAGAAGCCAGATTCTGTCTTTTTAATGAAGAATTTCCATGAGTACTTCTGCATTTAGAGTAATGATTTCCTTAAAATTCAGTGGTACAATTAGGGCATATAACCAGCACTTCTAATTATTTGTGGAAAAAGAAATGTTACATTAATATGTTGAAGGCTACTGTTTACTGTAATCACCTGTTAACTTTACAAAGGCTTTGTTGAAACTCTTTATGGAAATGCTAAGAGGGAGAAAGCTGAGCAGCCTCATTTGCAGAGGTTTAAATCATAATAAGTCACTGAGCTCAAGGGTGGAGAGCAAGTGCACAAATTACAAAGCAAACAAATGTGCAAAGCTTCTGCTTCAAGAGGTTTCAATTTGGGCGTACTACAATGGCAGGTGAAGTCTCAGAGCATGCTCCTGTCCTTTCCACACAAACTGCCCATAGCAGGAAAGAACTGAGAGACATCCAGTGTTCAGAAGTCTGTCAGTGTCACTGAACAGTACTAGGATCACATTCCAAAAGAGCAGATTGGATTTTCCTTCTTTATTGTGGACTGCTTTTATGGATAGCCATAAGTTCTTGTAACAGGTGCTGGGGTGGCCAGATGTGGAGAGCTGGGAAAAGCAAAACAAAATCTCTGCCTCCACTGAGTTCAATGCCTAGCACCTTGTATAAACTGCTGGCCCACACCCAAAGGCCTCCAGAGCAGAAATTATCTCACACCTGAGGAATCAGGCAACTAGACTAAGGCTCATAAGGATTTGCTTTTAGACTTCAGACCATAAGGGGTGTTTAAACCTGAAAAACAGTACGATGCCACACAAGGGCACCACTCACCCTGTTACTGATATTGGCTAACAGGAGTATAGTAAACTTAAATATAGCATCTGGTTGGTGAGCCCTTCAGTGCTCCTCAAGAAGGCAGAAAGTGAAGAGAGACTTAAGGGGGACTCACTGTGTCGGAACCCACTTTTTTTTTCTCTTAACCCTGGCAAATGAATCTGTTTTCATACATTTTTTGTACAGTTTTACACACAGAGGAGCATGCACGTGGCTGTTTCATTTACTGCCCACAATATTCTGTGGGTTTTCTATATATTCTTTATTTTTCTACTCAGTTTGCTGCTAAAAATGTGTTTGCATTCTCATGTGATACCTTTAATTCAGTCTAACGGGTAATATGAAAATAAGATCTGTGATCAATAAACAGCTGACTATGAACACAAAATAAATAAGTTAAATAAATTTAACAAAGAAAAAAATTCTAGAAGTTTTTGTAAACTAACTTTACATATTATACATATAAATTATCAGATTTTTCCATTAAACTGTTAGAACTTAGAAAAAAATAATTAACATATTTCTAATGTATGGTTTTTGGGTCTACCAAAGGTCGTGCTGACCTGGATTTTAGACTGAGCCCTCTGTGTCAGCCCAGATGTGCTGCAACAGCAAGAATAAGTTAAGAAGGACAGACAAAATAAACCCTTACAGGTGGGTGAGCCTTGCTGGGCCTCAGTGGTGCTTCTCAGCCCATGGAATGTAGAGTTGGATGTGGATGAGCAATGTGAAAGATGCAGCCTCTGCACAGGTTACGTGCACTGAACGCCTGCCCACGTCTTGGTTACACAAAATCAAACCAGCTACAAGCAGCTGTGCAGCTCACACAGCCACAGGCATTGGGATCACTGTCACAAATTCCTCACTGATGCATTGCCTCTGCTTCTCAAACATGGTCATGTCTGACTCTGGTCACAACTGGAGCAATTTCTCTTTAAGTTAGGCCAAGATATCAGACTTCATAAATTTTGTCTTGCAAGTAGCTGAATAATGAATCCAGTCCTTTGGAAGAACTCCACAGCTGTTTTAACATCTGACACTCCTTCTCGTTCACCTCTTCAAGTCCGGATTTCAGGAAGCTCCGCACGAGACATTTGGACTCTTCCAACACCTAAAGCCAAAATACAACTCAGTATTTTATTCTGAATCTGAAAAAATTGCTGTGGATTATGGCGTGACCAGCATTTTTATACTGACTCTGTTTTACGATCTAAATAACTCCTTTGGGCACAGAAATTACATTTGATTTCCAGCCACAACTCCCTGTGCTGATAGTCAGCATCTTTAGGAATTGAGGCTGATGGGTTAGTGCCAGGTTTTTAAAAGAATGAGGGATTCCAAAGTACCTTAGTTTATTGAAGGTCTGCCATGAAGCACAAGGAGCTGAACTCCCTCACACTGAAATGAAAATATGTGAGGGACAATATACTGGCTACCTGTTTTCTGGAAGGTGGCCTTTAGGGGAGACATGTTGGAAACCCAAATGTGGATGTCCATTATCTTTAACAATTTTCCATCATGTATTATTTCATTATCTTTAACAATTTTCCCTCATGTATTATTTCCTTATCAATACAGAAATTAATACTGCAAATCCCTTTTTAAGCCTATTTGCTTACATTTTTATAAAAGTTGAATATTTTGTAAAAGAATGATGCTAAGCAAAACAAACCCTCTGACTGTGTTCTGGAGTTAGATTTAATTGGCAGATACAACAAATCACCTGAGATCTTTGCAATAGAAAGCCCAACCTCAAGCCCTTAGTAATTGTTGCAAGTTCTGAAAGGCACAAACTGCAGGTCCATGGTTGCTCCCATAGTTCAAGTCATTTTTCCCAGACCCATTTTTAAGCGCATTGAGACTGATTCCTTTAAATTAGTTTTAGAATACACACCACCAGTATGTGTCTCACAAGGACCTCAACTGGTCAAACAAACCCAATAATAATTCCTACATTACTGATTTTCTGAGGACAGGAGATTTAATATAACTAACACCGTGTTCTGTGGGAAGGGAGGTGCATTCTCTTCACTCAGCTTTGTCAAGACCTTCATGTTAAGCCCAGTTCCTACATGTTGTGGGTTTCAACACTGCTATTGCAAAGTAGTATTTGTCTTTAACTCAAGTAAATGGTGTTCATAGCAAATCAAGGACCCTGTGCATTTTTTGGGGTCTGTTTGTGAACAAGTCTTTGAAGATTTATCTTTGTCCACAAGTCAGCAATGGTCTTTCCAAGGGGTCTTGAGAAAATTTCACTGACAGCCAATAGCAGTGAGGGAAGGAAGAATTCACAGTAAAGCCCAGAGGTTGTCCCAACTCAAATAATACACATTATATCAGCATCATCAAATAAAATTCTGCTTCATTTCCAGAGAGTTTCATTCTCAATGTCTTCTGTGAGATCTAATCTACACTTTGTTTAATTAAAAATCTCTTGTGTCTCTACCTCCTTTTACAGCAGATCTTTTCAATGAAACTGAAGGATGCTGAGACAGTTTCAGACATAGGAAATACAGCAAGAAACTATAACAGTTTTCACTTTAATTACTGCAGTTTTATTGCAGCCAGTATCACTTTCTTCACTACATGTTTTTTAAACAAGGATGTGCCCAGAATAGGAGTATATCTGCCTGAAGGGAAAAACCTCTAGGAAGACAGGAAAGGATTTTCTTTCAACTTTTGTGTACACAAAAGGAAAGTTATAATACACTGTGACCAGAATGTGTTCAAATCCCTCTTGTCTGGATCTCATCTCTCCTTCACAGCAGAGCTTAGCTGGCACTATCCTGCCCTTCTGTCTGGAACATTCTGCACCAGGAGTGCAGGTGCAGAAAGAAGGCAGATTCAGCTGAAATCCTGTCCTGTAGGCCAGGACAAAGTGAAGGGCAAATCTGTTTTCTTACAGGTTTCCCAGTACAGTTGTAGAGTTTCAGACTGTTACACCTTCATGCAGGAAACCTGTGCTAAAATCCCCTTTCAAAATGTGGGGCAAAGAGGTGCCACTCATTGAATAAATGCCAATATTGTGAAAGGAAATAACTCCCCCCATCCTGATCCCTGAAAAATGAGGAACTCCATGGGCTCACTGTTTCCTATCCAGGTTTTCTGATGTCAGCCTTCTTTCACAGGTATGGTTGAGAAAACTGAGGTCCCACATGTGACAAGTGACAAGCTTTGGGAGCTCACCTTACCTCTGTGAAATGTCTGTGAAATTTAATGAGGGACTTTGATTTCTTACCACTGCACTGCAGGATGCCATTTCTTTCACTCGTAGCATCACTTCTTGGCTGAATGTTGTTGGCCAAAATACTTGTGACACCAGTCCTCTGCTGCAGGCTTCCTGTGCTGTCAGCTTTCTCCCACAGAACAACATTTCATTTGCCTGTGAAACCAAAAGACTCTGGTAATCTTGGGTTATAATTCCCTTCAAATTTTTCTCATACTTGCCTGCTATTTTTACGATTAAATTACAAATGTTCTTCTGTATCTTTCTATACTGCAAAATACTTTAAAAGGAGTTTCAGTAGCTATTTAAGGATTGTGCAGGTGGCCAGAGCACAGCATGGGTTTAATTTAAGAGAAATGTGCTGGCATGCATGGTGAATCTGTATTGCTGATTTTACAAGAGTAACTATCAGTGATACTGTGTGGAGAGTCATGGAACACAGTAGGAAATATTTGTGGGTCAAATTCTGATTTACTATACTGGTAAAAGCTAAGCAGTCTTACTGGAATCATTGTGGATTATCTTTAAAGAGCAGAGAGCAGTATCTGGCTGTATTACTGCCCACTCCTAACATGATGCAGACAACTACTCTGCAAGGTTATTCTGCTAATGTATTTCTTCACTTTTCTACCATGATGTTGACAATCTTTGCTTTTTCAATCTTTCTTGTGTACAGCAGGTGTTGTATATTGAATTCCAAGATTATTTCATGATAAGAAGTTGGTAGTGATTAGCTGAACTTTCCACAGATTTCATTTTCATTAAAGACAATTAAGAAAATTGTTTACTTTTTAAAGAGAGAAAGAATCGGGAATTTATGAAAGGTTCTTCAGCAATTGGAGGTGGAAAACCTTACCAGTGCAACACCCAGAATTTGTGGGAATGTGTATGACGAGCAGCCAGCTGGAGTGAGTCGGATTGTTGCATATGGTGTCTGAAACCAAGCCTTCTCACTTGCCCAAACGATATCACAGAGTGGTAAAATAGAAGCTCCTAACCCCAGAGCAGGGCCGTTGATAGCAACCACAATTGGCTTCTTAAATTGAATAAAAGCTTTTACAAAATCCCTAAAATAAAAAATAAAAGGAAGATCTTGAATACAGAAGTAACACATAAATATCCAAGTTTAAAGTACTTAATCTGAAAAAAACTTGATGAAGAACACAACAAATGGCCAGTTTTATGAGGTCAGAACTGCAAGATACTTTCTAGTTTGCACATGGAAAAGTCTGTTTATTTTTAGTTACTTAATCTTTCTGAGTACCTATTGCATAGTTTTGTGTATGTTGTATATGGCCTGATTAAGTGGATTGCACTGAGTGTTGTACTTTTTTCAGGAAGGTTTGGTTGGGTTACTTTTACTTCTGGACCAGTAACTCCTGAGTTTGAACACGCAGCACTTCTTGGTTTGCTCCACAGTGGCTGGAATGGACCTTGTTTGGCTGCTGATGAAATATAATAGTCCGATTTCTTTTTTTTTTCCAAAAAGTTCTCTTAAGATTCTGATCTTGCAGTCAAAGATTACTGCAAGTCCCATCAGTGGATTGGGAGATTGTAATGTTTATGGCACCAGCAGAAAGAACAAGACGTGCAAAGAGGAGTCAGAGAAATATTTGAACAGGATGAGTGATCTTCAGTTGGGTCTTCATTGCAAAAATCTTCAGCAAAGCTGTTAAAAAGCAGATGCCTTTGCCTGACTACCTCAGTAATGTGATGAGAAATTACAGGGAAGTTAAATGTCATCAGATTCATCTGGATGAATGAACTAGGATATGTTAAATTCTGTGCAATGAGGAGATCTTTTAAATAAGCTACCTACCAGCAGCTGTGGAAAGACATCTGTTGAATGGAACGGCCTTTACACCAATTAGGAAAAAGTAAGAGTGTAATTGTGGGCAAATTATGGGCTCCAGCAGCTCAGTGCACAGCAGGTATATGGAGGCAAACGAGATGCTCAGTTATTTTAGAAAAAAGACATGGATAAATCAAATTCCAAGCAAAAGAGGAGATTCTCTCCCTGTCCTGGGTGTTTATTAGATCCAGAGTGCATCTTTGCTGACAGATTTTAGGAAAGAACATTTTGTCAAATGTACCCTTTGATGAGTTGCTGCTCTCCCACTGAGGTCAAAAGGATCCAGGTCTCTGTACCTGAGCACAGGTGGGCCTTGCAGGTTAGAGAGCACATGTGGCAACTGGGCTGAAGTGCAGGGGCACTGGCTGTGTTTAAAATGAGGACAAAGAGGCTGAGATGACCCAGCATTAAATTTTCAATTAATACATTCTGTTTTTGAAGTCCTCGAGTAAGGAGGACCATGGCAAAATAGAGAATTGATGCAGCTCTGTTCACAGTAGTAAACCAGGAGATGACTGTCAAGACAAAGAGAGTGAAATAAAGAACATGGTTTTTGTCTGTTCAAGACCATTTCTGTCTAGAGGAGAGCAGGGTTAAGGAGAGTTGTGATTAGTTTTTGTTGCAGATACAATGCTGTTCCCTTATCTCATTATTTCGTTGGTTGTTTATGACTGAGTAGTGACTGTGGATCACTGCACCTCATTAATTCCAGAATTTTGAGAACCTCAGTAGTTACGTAAGTCTTTCAGACAGGACTGCAGCTGTGAATAGGGATGTGATGAATGATAGGTAAAAAGAAAGCAAACTAAGGATAAATGGTGGCAGTAAATCTGAGGACCCTGTGGAGGCAGATAAAACCAGTGTTGTGGAGAGAAGCAGGAATCATGGTGATAAACGGGACTGGAAGTGAATATGGAAAAGCAATTTGGGATGTGGAGAGGAAACATAATGTGGAGGAAGAATAAAGCAGAACACATTAATGGAGGGGAAGAGCTGAAGAAGTCTTCTAATGAGTGATCAAGGAAGGGAGGACCTGGAGAGAGTGGAACACAAGAGAAGGCACAGAGAGCCTCTGTCATGAGGGAAGAATGGGGAGCACAGAGGATGGTGAAATGGATGGCTATGGAACACGCTACCTCTAGGATGGAGTGGAAGGCTACAATATTGGGAGATGATGAGGGGAACAAATGCCTGCCTTTGGTCTCCAGAAGCTGCCGTGACCAGCACTCCATTTATCTTTGTTTCCTGTTTGGTGCCTTGTTTCAGTGGGTTGTCTCTGTACCCTGAACTTGGCATGTTTCCTTGTCTCCAAACCATAAGTTCACACAGGGAGTTTCTGGGCTGCAGGATCCTTGTTTCAATTCAAAGCAGTCTTTGAAAAGGATTTCACATTATAGCTCTTGTTGCACAGTAGATCCAGATGCTTAAATATAGGAAAAACTTTCTGCAGGAGGCTTCTGGATTTGCTAGAGCATATCTGGGAGGCTGACCATGGAATACATGCTGGGATGCTCAGACACCTCTCACTGTTCCAGGCTCTTGCTGCTGGTCAGGGCTTGCAGGCTTCACATCCAGGGCTGTAAAGCTGAGCAAGTAAATTTGTCCTTGTCTGTTTTCTTCTGAGCACACCCGGAATGTTGTGGCTCAGGTCCCACAGCGCTGCCCAGCTGGTGCTGTGAGCCCAGTGCTGGGAATGCCTTCCAGGAGTGAGTCCATGCCAGGGCTCTGCAGGTCACACTGTGCAGCCTCTCTGCCCTTTCCCTGCTCCAGGACAGCGTGTGGGTGGTGGCAGCTCACACTGGTGGGACTGGGATGGATCTGGGATGGATCAGGGACGGAGCTGCAGTGCTGCACATCCATTCATTGCCAACCCCAGTGGCTGAGGGCACAGCACCAGTGACTGAACCATTGAGACTTGATAGGCATTGAAACTTCAGCTGTAACTTGTGACCGGTCCAGGAGAGCCACGCTTTGGAAAGTGGAAACACATGGTAACCAAGATTTCAAATTCACTTTGATACAAGTCTAACTTGATGTAAAGCAGTGGAGGCAGAGATCCATGGATGTATTTAAGGACATCCAAACCATTGAAAAAAGCAATGGACATTTTTTCTTCTCTTATTACAGTTTATTTTCCATGAGCTGAGTCCTTTGTTCACAGAAAGCACAGAGAGTGCTAAATGGAAAACGTAGGGTATTGTTTCCAGAAGTACAATAAAAATCTATTTTCAGTGGGCCTGAAGCCGACATTCTTGACAAGGTACAAGCAGTACATTGTACCAGTATTTCAAGAGTGTTCTCTGAGTCCAAGGGTGGAAAAACTGAGTATCACAGTCTGGCTTATACTTATTTAAATGTTGGATTGATAAGTACACCTGTATATTAGATGTGTGCAAATAAATGTAAATTTATATAACAACACCTAACTGCACAATTTTTACAATAATACTAAATTTGTATCTTTTGGTAGGTGGTGAGTGTGCCTGTGTTTTCAAACAAGAATTTTGATTTTCGACCCTCACTTTTTTTTTTGTTTCACATTTTTAAAAACCGCTCACATTTAAAAAAATAAACTTAGACTGTGTCCTTCAAAGGGTTCCTCTTTTAAAAAACATCACTCCATGACATTTGAGCATATTTAGGGTCTTATAAACAGCTTGTAACTTACTACATTTAAGAAGTATCTTTAAAGTCTTTCAAAATAATTGCTACTTTGAGAATTTCAAAATTTTTTAACCTGGAATCCAAGCTGATCTGCAGTAGTTGAGATAATTGGTGGTTAATATACTTTGTGTAATACCTAAACCTGATCTTATGTTACACTAATAAATTCCAAGTAGAGATATCTTGTAAAAAAAATCTTTAATATTCCTTCATAGAATTGTTGCATAAAGTTTTAAAGCTCTCAGAAGAATATTTATTTGTAGAAAATGGGGGGAAAAAAAGGACCAAATCGTCTCCTGGTACAGACTGGTGAAATACCATTGGCTTTAGTGGAATAATATTGATTTATACTGGAAAATCTGCCTAGTGGATAATGGAACATTTGGTGATGTGTTGTGCAGATTGATTTGCAGACTGCATGTCATAAACCCTGGAATTCTATTAAGGTGATGTGATATATATATATATATAAGGAAAGTCGCATTTTAGTTACAAAACTAAAATTACATTTACATATATATTAAGTAATTTAAATTTAAGAAGAAGAGTGGAGACCCTTCTAGTAAGGTTCTGAAATACAGTGGCAGACTGCTATTTCAACAGAATATAAGCCATGGATTCCCATTTGGACTGAAATTAATTAAAATGATGAACATTAAAACAAGTAAAAGATCTGCCGTTCAGGAACCACTTTAGAACATGAAGCAATATTGAATTTGGAAAAACAACAACAAAGTTGTATTTGATTTTGGAGGAATGATTTGAAATATTAAATACAGAGAATTAGAATAAAATAAATCCCTATGGATATTAGCACTGGAATAAATATGCTTTCTTTTCTAATATGGAAAGGTCCAAGTTTGTTTTTACTAAACAAATTTGCAGGACTATAATTGGAATGCAATCAACATTTAAATATACAACATTTTTGGACCTGATAAATATCTTTATAATCACACACTGCATTTCATAATTTAGAGATCATAGGTAAGCTTGGGTCACCTTATAGCTTCTGCAATCCTAGTGCTTTCCTTTCTTCTGTCATTGGATAACCTGCCAATTAAATATGAGTAATCTAGGCCACTACAGAATACACTTCCCACTGCGCTGAGAAGTAAGAGTTTACTGTCATCAGCTGATGCATTGCACAATGCTCTCCGAACTTCCTTCATGATCTGTGGATAAAGAAAAGTAAACAATTCGACATGCATGCCGTGGCAATATAATTTCCCTACTTTTACAAACCTTAGTGATCTTGAGAGACTTAAATTTTGGGCACTATTAATAGTTACATCAATTCTATATAGAATTTTAATACAGAATGATATTAGAATCATTAGAATGATAACACTGAGAGTTTGCAGAATATTTTCTATTTGGCAGTGCTTTCTTGATGTTTTTTTAATTCCAAGAAGTTTTAGGAGTTGGCGGTTCTTTGTTGTATGGGAAATTCTACCCAGCTTATGCTATTTGATTGCAATTTAATAATTTCAATATCACTTCTTTATTTTCATTGTGTACATCACTGTATCCTCAGGAACATGTTTATCATAGCAAAAGCCTATTATTAACCTCAACAGCTTGAAAGCAGAATTTGTAAACCCCAGTTTTAAATTCTTCAACTATTTTGGTTTATATGACTTCAACCAGAGCAAAGCAGGACAAGAGGACATCATATACATCAACATGACAAATATATTCTTCATTTTTACACTTTACAAAAGGTAAATCATTAAAGTCCCTTGAAAAAGAGACATTTTAACTTTGTTTTACAACTGGATCAAGCTATTAATTACACCATAAAACAAACCTAATCAAAATCTGTATAGAATTGAGCTGCTGGTATTGTAGGAAAATGGCCTTTCACCTGAGCAGAGAATTCTTTCCTAATGACTTTTAAAAGGAAATTTTATTTCATAAACTTCTGATGCTTAACTTCTTGTTTGGTCACAGATGGGCATGGTTTGTGAGCTGTAACTCATTTCAGCCCCCTCTCCTCTATAATGTGCTCCTCATTTCAAATAATTTGCTCCTCACTGCAAGGGCCCTGATTTCATCTAGTGTGACACCTCCTGTCCTTAATCATAGCCATGTGTCAAAGTATTTCCTATAGACATGGTCCTGCTATCTCAGAGTTTTCTCTTTTGCACCAAAAGATTTGCTGTTGGTGTAAATTTAGGTAAGAGAGAGCTAAATGTGGCTGGGGATTTAAATAGAGTTTCCATGTGAGAGATTTTTTAGCCTGTGATTATTTCTGTTCACTACTTTCTGTTACAAAAACGTCTTTAGATCTCTGAAGTGCCTTGTTTAAGAAATGTCCCTGAACACTGAAGTTTTGTTGATGCCACCCCCTGGTTGGCCTTTTAATAGAAATCCTATGGGTTGTGCTGCTTTCCCTATGGGTTTGTGTAAAGATGAGTATTACTGGCTGCTGGGACTGGCCATGAGAGAGCAGCTGGTGAACTTTGAGATGCTTGACTGCTACAAGAGCACTTCAGAACGCCTGTAATACTGAGTGTGTGACAGTGGGTGGAAGTGAAGTAATTAAAAGCTGCAGAATTTGGAAGTGTATTTGAAATTCTTATGCAGGTACAAAAATGTCATCAGCAATTTTAGGAGCACTGTTTATTCTGAGAGTCTCAGAGGCTGTCTCAGCCCTCAGCTTAGAGAAACACAGCAACACTGCACATATAATGGGGAAACAAAGGGGAAAACCCCCGAAAACCTTTAATCAGTGTTAAAATAGAAACTTTAGAATGTGGTAGACATTAAAATTAAAAAAAAAGTATTTTGGTTTTCCTAGTTCCATCTGAATGCAATGTTATCCTCTTAATTCAGGGTAAAAGATCTCACAATCTGCTCTTTCTTAGGGTGAATGTATAAATAATATTAGGGAATACATTTTTTCCATCCAGTGTTGCATGAAGTATGATGCCATGATGATACCCATTCAGCAAGTTCCTTTATTATTCCCCTTCCTTCAGTGGTATTTGCCTTTGAGCCACCTCTTTGCTGTCACCAGTGATCTCCTTCACACCCATCATTCTGTTACAAACCTGCCTCTTTTTTATCTCGCCCCTCACTGATCTGGATGACTAAAGCCATCTAAAACCCATCCAAATTTGTGAGCAGAGGTTACATTTATTGTGAGAAAAACCAATATTCTGCCATCACTGTTTTTCTAGTGTTTTAGAGAGGATGACATTGAGTCTGTTATTAGGAATCAGTTTCTCAGATATGGTCAAAAGTGGGAAAGCTTTGGTTACTACTTTTGAGCAGGAGGGGAAATTTAGTTCCCCTGCTCCACTTGTGTGTATCAAAAGGAAACCATTATGTATCAGCATTATCAGGCTCCAAAAAGTATAGTTTTTTCTAAAGAGCCTTAAGTTTGTCATTAACTTTTATCATCCAGAGGTGCTTGGAGGCTCACTGGAATCCAGCAATGGCAGCCAAGTCCACGCTCCCTCCCTTGGTCAGGAGCTTTGCCACGGTTCCTTTGCAGGTCCCTTTGTCACTTGGCCTGGCTGCAGCAGCTGCCTCTGAGCCTTGGCTTTCCCCATGGGTTGTCTGGGGATGGGCATTTCTCCCCAGCTATTTCTGTGATTACAGGGAAGCTACAAACAGGAAAATAATTATAAGAGATCTAGTTTGTCTGCAAGGTTGCAGAACTGTGTGGTGAACTGTAGTACTGTAAAGTAAATATAATCTTAGTTTGGAACTGCTCTCTGTTTTAGGGACAAATTTCTGTTTCATGTGGTAGTGAATTCAGTTCTCAAATACAGAGATACAACCTGTCTTTAGTTACATTTCTTTGTCAGATTCCATATTCTTTTTCTTTCTTCCATAGCCCTTAAACCTTTCCCCATCTTGCTAAAACTATGGCGTTAGTCCAATAAATTTTATTTTCTCTAGTGGACCGGATCTACTGCTACTATTTCCAGAGCTCCTTAGCAATATTCTCCAGATCTATGCTTTTATTAATTGGCTTTTTAATGGCCTTTTAGGTAATTTTTAGTTGTGGGGACAGTATTTCTTTTTGAATGCATTTGATGAAAGTTTCTGAGGCAGTATTTACACAACAGTATGGGCCAGTTATTTAGGTTATGATAGTTGACTGGATTGTAAATTTAGACCAGACCTAGTGCTTCACTTACTGTTTTATTGAAACACAAATATATCATAAAATTATCACCTTCTCAGAAGTTGCTTATATTTTTAATCCTGTCAAGTAAGTAATCTCATTAATTCTTGAACAGGACATCTTATATTGCAAAATAAACATGAACCAGTTAAAAACTTAATTAAACTTCTAAGAGCTTATTTTAATGCCTTGTGCTGGAAGTAGGAAATTTCCAAAGGTATTTGGTGCCCTTTGCTTTCCATCTTGCTTACAGTCTGGGAAAATCAAAGAGCTAGGAATTTATCACCACAATTACATAAAGTATTTTGAACAGAAGTCTCTTGTTCACATAAATAGAAGCACTAGTTAATAACAGTTAACTTTTCTCAATCTCTGAGGACTCACTGTGATATTCTTAAAGGTAATTTAAGAATTACCCAATTTTTAAAGCCATTCCATTGTTCTTAGAACATCTTCCCCACTTGTGCTTTCTAACATAAATGAATTTTGTGTTACTGGTTCTGAGTCCTTTCTGTTCAGCACCTAAAGGATTTGGGAACCTCGAAAGCTGCAGAAGCACTGGCCCAAACCCACAATTTACTTTTGTGTAGAGAGAAGAGCTACAGAGAACAGTAAACTTGTACCTGCCTCTTTTTTATTATTTCCAGGTTAGGAAAAGTGAAGGCAAACCAGTGCTCCAAAATGTACCTGGCAGAACTTTATACCTTGTTATTCAGATTTGAAATTTGAAACCTGATTCTTGTGTGTGAGAAGATACTTGAGGTAGTTCTGTCACTCTTGGGTGGAAGCATGGGCTGTTTAGAGAATGTTTCACTTTTAATTCAGGGGAATATTAACTCCTAGCTCTGTTAATAGTGTTAAATGAGAAGAGCTGATGGGTCCATTTAGTCTGAAACAGAATTTGGATCCTTGAGATGTGCTGAGTTAAAACAGCAGCAGCACCACTGGAGAAAGAACTTCAGGAGCAGCAAAAGTCCCACAAGAAAAAATGCCCGAATGGAATTCATAATTAAATATTTCAGAAATGTATTTAAAAAACAAAAGTAGCAAGCCTAAGCTGCTGAAATAAGAACAAGCTGTGCTGTTTCGTGACACTGCCTTGGAAATTTTATAAACTCTTGTAAAAAATAAGAAAGAATTTCTATAGTGCCCTGAACATTTCTGTAGAAAGAACTCAATTACTAAAGAAGCACAAAGCCAACATCAATCAGTGCAAAGGCTGCTGGAAGAGCATTGGCACATTCCATGCTAAAATCACCTGCACAAACGGGATTACCAATAACGTAGGATGAAGAGTCAGGTAGAATTCTCTAGACTTTAATTTTTTTTTTTTGGGTTTAAATAACTTCTTTGCTATTTTAATTAAATTGGCATAAATACCAGGGCCAATGGTTGAACACAATCATTAATTTCATCTGAAGATTCCTATAAAGCCAAAAGGGAAGCAGAGCTGTTGAGGGGTGAATGGGATTTTGTATAAGCTTAGGTTTAAAAGTTTAAAATGACTGTTTGCAGTGCACACCTTTTTTTTCTTTAACATAGATGGCCAAGTATAACCAGGCCACTATTTAAGCACATCAAATAAACCTGCTCTGAATAAATGATTCATTTGCTATTTGGCAAACATAATTTACTGAATGTCTAATAAAGCTTGAAGTTAGCACTTCTTTACACAAAGTGAAACACACTTTCTTCATTTTGTAGGAATTGTGTGTTTGTATTTCGTATTCACTGGGGACAAAAGGCATCAAAACTGAAAATGCTCTGAACATCCCTAAAATGCTTTGTCAGTTTGCCTCACCTGTGGCTATGGGTGACAAACTGCAGGGACAAGTCATTCAACACCTTCCTCCTTTCAGTTCCTGGGGTTTTTGCTGTAATTGCCAGCAAGAATGTGAAATTGCCAGTCCTGGAGGTGCTGGATTTTGTGGTGTGAATGATCATGGGCAGCAGCCTGGACTGAGGCCAAAGGAGCTGTTTCATGTTTACAGCCATGAGTCTTCCAAGGGCAAGAGCCTGTGATTGCTCTTGGCCTGGATGAGGTTTAAACAGACAATCTCCATGTGGAGAACTCAATACCTGATTAATTCCTGACCATCCTGGTCAGTAAAGTGGTTTTCTAAAATGCATTTCCTGGTTTTCAAGTGAGCTTCAATAAAGGTTCTAGAAATAGTCTGTGCTGGTGATGCAGGGAGAGGACTATTACATGCTTATCATTTATTCTTCCACAGAGGTGGGTTCCTGGCATATTGAAAACTCTCAAAGGATGAAATGGATTGGTTTGGCAGATCCAAAGAGGCTGAATTAATCCCCTGGTTAGAGCATCTGAACTCTGCTGATGTGGAACAGCACAGCCAGCAATGTAAAGGTATGTCTGCTCTGACAGAACACAGACAGTCCATGATTTCATGTTTTTTCAGGCCCTTGAGCTCCTTCATTTAAATTACCTGCAGTGTCAATTAGTGGTAATTAAGACAGAGATGGAGTGATGGATTTGATGCAATCTAATGCATTTTAAGAAATTAGTGTTAAAAGCAAGTGTTGGGAGTTCTGTGGTAATTACCAAGATAGTTCTTCTAAATATTAGTTTAAAAACTAGGAGTGAAATATGTTGTGTACCATCAGTTTTAGCCATTTAATATCACTCAGTGCATTACTGCCCATGTGTATGTGTGCATTTGAGAAGGGGACTCATCATACCTGCCCATTGTAAGTAATTAACTTCAAAGTTACTCATTTTCTTATTGAATAACATGATTCCCCAAAGCTACAATCTACTCTTCCCTCAGGTGGTGCTCAAACTGGTGTTTCATACACTCCTGAAGTTGCTGTGTAGGACAGAGAGGGCAAAAAAGGCTGAGATTTCCCCAGTGAGGGCAGCCCTTGGAGGAGCTCTGCCTGCAGGATGCTCAGACAGGCCAGGCTGGTGCTCCCTGCTCCATGGCAGCCCCTGTCCATCCATCAGGCCTCTACTGACTGTGGAACAGGGCTCAGGTGTGAACAGGGCTCAGGTGTGAACAGGGCTCAGGTGTGGAACAGGCTCAGGTGTGAACAGGCTCAGGTGTGAACAGGGCTCAGGTGTGAACAGGCTCAGGTGTGAACAGGGCTCAGGTGGGAACAGGCTCAGGTGTGAACAGGGCTCAGGTGTGAACAGGCTC
The DNA here is from genome assembly GCF_023055355.1 of Agelaius tricolor. Classification (NCBI taxonomy): domain Eukaryota; kingdom Metazoa; phylum Chordata; class Aves; order Passeriformes; family Icteridae; genus Agelaius; species Agelaius tricolor. Next base: position 16,972,583 of record NW_027269275.1, on the reverse strand, counting down.
AGGTGTGAACAGGGCTCAGGTGGGAACAGGCTCAGGTGTGAACAGGGCTCAGGTGTGAACAGGCTCAGGTGTGAACAGGGCTCAGGTGTGGAACAGGGCTCAGGTGTGAACAGGGCTCAGGTGTGAACAGGCTCAGGTGTGAACAGGGCTCAGGTGTGAAAAAGGCTCAGGCGTGAACAGGGCTCAGGTGTGAAACAGGCTCAGCTGTGGAACAGGCTCAGCTGTGGAACAGGCTCAGGTGTGAACAGGGCTCAGGTGTGAACAGGCTCAGGTGTGAACAGGCTCAGGTGTGGAACAGGGCTCAGGTGTGAACAGGCTCAGGTGTGGAACAGGGCTCAGGTGTGGAACAGGGCTCAGGTGTGAACAGGCTCAGGTGTGAACAGGCTCAGGTGTGGAACAGGGCTCAGGTGTGAACAGGCTCAGGTGTGAACAGGCTCAGGTGTGAAAAAGGCTCAGGTGTGAAAAAGGCTCAGGTGTGCTCTCTTCTCTCCAGGACACCCATCCTGATGCAAGCACTCATGGACACCCCTTTTCTCCTGGCATGGGAATGGTCTAACAGGGCATTGCAGCCACAGGGGATGGAAGGAAAAGCTCCTTAGCCCTTTCAGTGATCCATGTGTGTACTGGGACAGCACAAGCTGCCAACTCTGAGTCTGCCCCTGTGTGTATAATGTTTGGAACAAGGGAATTCCTTTTTTATCTTTTATATGTTGTATGACTTTATGCAATTCAGCTGAGGATAGAGCCCCTAATTGGTTAAGATTTCATAAATAAATACAGTGATTCAGAGAAAAAGTAATTAGGGATCAAGGTGGAATTTAGAAAGGCTGTCTCAGGATATAGACTGAAATTCTCTGTATACAACTGGAGCACTATTTTAATTAGTGAAAGGAAAGAGAGCAGATTTCTCCAAAGGATAGTAAATATCAGTAACTTCAACGTGTGAAAAGCTGCTTCACACAATTCCATGCTGGAAATACTGATTCTGCCATTCCATTAGTTACTTTTAGTTTTTTTCAGCCATGTGAATTAAAATTTAATTTCCATTGCATTCTTTTGGATAGGAATCCCAAGTGTGAAAAAGTTAGATATGTCTGTACTCCAGACTTCTTTTCTAAATTCATCCATTAGGAAAAAAAAATACATAAAATCAAATTCAAGTGCAGTGTTTGCAAGATAACCCACACGTTGGGATGGCTTTCTTTGGCTTTTAGGGCTAAACACTTACCTCTGGGGTCAGTGCATTGTTCTCTGAAGTCTGACTTGACAGCAAAATATGTGTGAACCCATCTTCTTTCCGGACCACAATGTCCCTGAAGCGACAGTTACTTTCGTTTTGGCGCACGCTGTATCTCAGTCTCTTATCGAACACATAATCTTTCTCTCCATCAAGTTTCCTTTTCACAGTGCTGTGTAGGTTCAAGCTTCCACTGGCCAGAGAAGAACCTTGCAGATGGAAAGAATTGAAGCATAATTACCTCTATACCATCAAAGAAATGGAGTGATACTCTCTTTTAGCTTCAATGAAAATAAATATATATAAAATAACAGGAAAAAACAAATTAAAAAAAAATGTGCCTGGCTAGTCAAATGTGGCCTCAAGCCATTGTTCTTATTCTGTTCTCCAACGTGCAGAACTTTTTGTTCTCTGATCAGACAACCTCTAGACCCAAGGAACTGATGCCATTTTGGAGAGTATCCACAACAGGGAAAAAAGAGAACTATGGGAAGAAAGATATAATTCCTCCTTAAAAACAAGTAAGAGCAATAGTAAGTCAGTTTTAAAAGACAGTTTATTCTGACTTACTCTGTGTATGAACTGCAAACCATTCCTTTGCTGATGTCTGCAGTGTTTCTGTAATAGGCAATAGATGATGATTGGTAACAGTGCTGAGTGGGGGTGTTGAAGGAACTTTATAGGGTTTGTATGTAATAATCCTTTTCTAATTACAGATATTTCACTCTATTGCCATTAAAAATAAAGCAGAGACAGGTTGTTGAGGGACAGAGATTAAAGTCACTGGTTTTTGTTTATATAGATACCAGCCCACAATGCAGTATTTTTAAGAAAGGCCAAGAGAGAGCTGAATGAAAACACCTTTGTTTGCTCTGTTCTTTACTCCTGCCAAAGCTGACCTGTTCCAGCTCCTGGTTTCAAATAACCAGGAATTTTTAAAGGGCAGATGACAGGAATATTAGAATACAGGTTTAAATTTAATAGTTTAAGTGACCACCATCCAATTAAAAATGCTCTGCTGGAATAGAATTGAACAGTGAATTCCTGACAGATGCCTCTCAACCAAAATCACTTACCCTCATTTTGGATTAGCTATGTTTCAGCCTGGTGCTTATGTAGGTAACTGATCTGTCTGACACCTCACAGTTGGCAGTGGCCTGTGGAATTGTTCACAGTGTGTGAAATCCTGTATGTGCACTGCAGTCAGGAGGTGGGATGTGAACACACAGCCAGTGCTCAGTGGTGTGTGACAGGGGCTCATGTGGTGTGTGCATGTGGGTACTCACACATCTACTCACAGGGATCCACCTTGGTCCAGGAGCCTGTTCAGTCAGTCAGGAACCTCTTTTTTTGTTGTTGAATTAAGAGATACCATCTAAAGCATTGCCTGGGTTATACTGAATGGAGGAATTTGGCCATGTGCAATGCAAACATGGCCAAATTCCATTAAATCATCACTTAAAAAAAATCTTTTGAAACCAAAAGAGTTGGAAATTTGTTTTCTTGACAAAAAGCATCCACAGGTGTAGAAATTACCATGTGTTTGAACTTTAAATGCTATGAATAATTTCCTATGGCACGTTTCTTCTTTTTCTTAAGGTTGTTTTTTTAAATGTATTCTTACAACAGAAATCAACTTGTGAAATTACTAATAGAACACCAATGCCATTGGGAATAATGTAGTGAAACTAATTAACCCTTTGACTGAGGCAGGCTATTAAATATTGCACTTTTATCTATTCAATGCTTAACCAGCAATAAGCTACTGAATTGTGGTGATTTCAAACTCCCAAAAAAGTGTAAAGAGCTTACAAAATCAGAGGCACAAATGCCCATAGAATGGAAGGTGTGTCAGACTAACTGTAGTGATTATCTACCTTGTGTGGAAGATTATGCTACATCTATTTTAAATACAGATGGTAAGAGAATAGTAGAAGATTAATTCATTCAGATAACCCAGCTCAACAAAAAGCCTCACAGTAATTTTTTTGGTTTATTTTATTCTTTCTTATGTATTCAGTTTGTAAATGAATGCATGATGTAAGAAACTATAGATCTTATCATAGTATTTTAACCATCTGGATGCCAGCTGAAAGAAATTTCATCAGGGGAAAGATCTAAATTCAATATGAGAGAAACATAAATGAAAAAGTGCCATTTCCAAAAGTGGATCATTAAGAGAACAATATATAGTGAGTAGCTTGTTGTTTCTGTGTCTCCAGTGCACCCCTGTAATCTGGTTTAATCCGATCAACTGGAGAAAATGATCAGCACACTCCAAAGACAGCCCTGCTGTGGAACCAGGCCAGTTCAGCAGGGCTGCTCTGGGAGGTGCTGGAGCTCCTGAGGCTCTGCTCTGGAGCCACTGGGATTGTCTCTGCATGAGGCTCAGTATCAGCACCTGCTCAGTGCACACGAGGGGAGCAGCACCTGAGTGTGTCAAGGTGAAAAATGACTATGACAGGCAAAAAGAGACATTCAAAGACTCAAAGCAATTTGTACTGCATGTGAAACAAATTAAGGATGGCACCAATTAACTAAGGAAGCTTTAGATACATCTAAGTGTAGTTTTCTGGCTTAATTGTGAGTATTTGATGCTCAGTCTAAGTACAAAAAGGAAACAGAAAAAATGGGAGAAAATACTCTTTACTGGGAGTTTAATCTAATTATTACTTTGTATTTAATCAGCAGTAGAACTTGTGGAATACCTAAGGCAACATTTATATTTACAAGAAGCTTCAATATTTTTTAAGGAAACCTAAGATGTTCCCAGACCACTGCTGCATGCAGTAATCCTTCTCCAAGAATGGCAGTAAAAGAGGGCAGTAAAGGATGCTATTTAAGGAGAAAATGCAAGCTTGGTTGCTTTCTGCAGTCCTTTCCCATAGTATCATCCCCAAGTGTTGTAGAGAAATATGAGAGGGCTCATCCCTCCTGTTTCCTTCAGCGTTTGCTTGTGGACCTTTTCATGGATTTCTCTAATCCCCTTCTGAGCCTGTTGATGCTGTCTGTCTCCACAGCTTCCTGTGGTATGAGTTTGAGAAGTTGGGTAGCCACTACACAGCGAAGAATTTTCTTTCATCTGTGCTTTTATCTGATGTTCCACCAGTTTCAGTGAGTGGTCCCTAGTTCTGCTATCAAGGGATTTCAGGAGCAGCAGTTCTGCATTTAGTGTATTTGTGGCCTTGATGATTTTGTAAACTTTGATCGTGCTGCCCCCTCAGCCACCCCCTCTCCAGGGCTCTTTTATTCCTGTAATCCTCTTCATTTTACCTGCCCATCCCTGCATCTTCTACAGTACTCCACCACTGCCAGAGGGTCTGACACTGGGGTTCCATTCTACCAGTCATTGCAGAAAACACAATAGAAATTTATATTCTAAAAGGCTGAGGCAGAGAAAGAGGGAGAGGAAAGTGAGGAAAGATTGCACTGACCCTCAGTGCTTTGGGGGAGCTCCACATCTCCTTCACTGCTTCTGCCCACTGCTGGAGGACACCTCAAGCTCCTGTTATTTTCAGATACATATTTTCTGAGTGTTTCACCAGAGCCAGTTTAATGGTGCACCCTCCACAGCAACCCCAGTACTGGTAAGAGCAGCCACACCATGAGTTGGCCTGGTGATCTGCTCTGGCTGAAAACTCAGCCTGCAAAACTGGTTAATTTTCAAACAGATGCAGTTCACCTTGCAGCCTCAGAAGTATTAAAACTGGTGCAGAGGGAGGGATGGGAATAACAATCAGGGTGTCATGGGAAGGAGAGCTGGACTGCTGCTTTTATTAGCAGTGTGCATTTATGCTGGATGGAAAGGATGATGGAGCTGAGGCTTTAATTTTTCTAGGTGAAATAAGCCATGCATCCCTCACTCTCCCTCAGAAAGCAGCTTGGCATTCCTCAGTCTTCCCAATAGCCTTTAACTGCCTCTTTTCTGTCTTTCTTGTGGGTAATGGTTAATGCTGTACATACGTAAAAGCTCTGTTCTGTTGATAATTTACTAATAATTTCAGACTTCTCCAGCTAAGGGAGCATCTGTAAGATATCTAAAAGCAATGGGTTTTTATCCAAACTAGGAGAGCAAGCATGTTTGCTTGTCTTTTACTGCCAGTATTCTTTCAGAAGAAATAGAACAGAATAAGCTAAAAAACCAAGAGGCAGCAGTGACTAAGTCACAGAGAGTATTTAAATCAAGGGCACCATGAGACTACAAAGATTTTTGTAGTGGAGAAAAACAGTGGTTAGTGATATGTGACAGGCAGAAATTCTTCAGCAGATGGTACACAGAAAGAGAGATGTAGAAAAAGGAAAGATAAAATTAAGAGGGGATGTTTTTTGATGCTGTCAAGAAACTTGACAAAACAATAACTCTCAATTACAATATCTGGAGAGAAACAGGAATGTGGTAACAGAAGACAACAAATATCATCAGAAAGACCAGTATTGTTAGCTCCTGGGAGCATCAATGGAAGCTGTTCACAGAATTTTTCAATATTTTCCAATTTGCAGACCCTTAAATAACTGTCAGTAAAGATGATCCTGCTCTCCCTATGGCAGGATGTGTAGAAGACAGTTTTTGGCATTAAAGATCTGTCCTTTCTTCCACAAGGTCCCAGGCCTCCACTGGGACATTTTGTGCACACACCTGAGGGTACACACTCATCCTTCTGGGGTAAAGAGCTTCCTGATGGGAGTTTGTCTAGAGGCAGGAGAAGAAACACTTGTACCCAAGTGGATTTATACACAAAACCAACGAGACTGGTGGAAATTCATTTAAGGAGTCATCAAAAGCTGGGTTTCAAATAGCTGTTATTTGTTTGAACAGAACTGCCATGGACAGACAAACAAAATAGCCATTATTTGATCACTTCTAATTTAAATATTACTGTGTATATTGCTTGGTTCAATGCATTGGTGGTTAAACATTATTATAATATGAAACAATACTGGTTGAGGTTGGTGGGGTTTGGAGACCTTCAAGCATAGGCCCACACTGGCAGCAGAGCTGGGCCTACAGCCAGGTTCGCAAATTGTAGGGAATTTTTGACTTTTCCAAATCCAGGCTTCATCTCATGACAAACCTTAAATTTCTACACATAATTTCTGTGCAGTCTTACACTTAGCTTAGAGAAATGAATCTGGCATTCATTTGGGTTCCATACAGGCAATCTGAAAGCTGACACAAATGTCTGCTCGCTCAGATTGTGAACGGGGCTGCCCAGGAGCCACAGCTTCTGGGAGCCAAACCAGGTCCTCCAGGCTCCCTCTTTGTTGCACATCTAGTGTCTGGGAGCCCTGCAAGCACTGATGGAGCATGCCAGGCTTTCAACTTCCAGACTCAGTGGCAGACTGCCTGAAACCTCTGGCATAGCTGGCTGCCTCCAAGCTAAACGTGGGAGTCCTGCCAAGCAGACTGCCACACTGCTCCTGCTCCCCAGGGACACAGCCCTAGGACCTTGGCTCAGATTTGGAGAAAGTTTTGAAACCCAAGATGTTTGGAACAAAATTTCAGTTATTCATCAAATTGGGCATTTTTCTCTGAAACTTTCTTCATTTGTAATTTGTAAAATTTCAGCCTGGTTTTAGTGTGGATTTCTGTGATAATAATGGGACACAGAGGATCACACTGGGATCCTCTGTGTGTGAATACTGATGGAGTTCAGGAAACTGCTGGACTTGGTGAAGAGTAGTGCAAATTACTTCCACTTGATGTTTCAGACCCCTGTATCAGGAAATGTGGCTTCTCTCAAGCTTGCAGGGCAATATTAAGGTAAAAACCTAGTGATTTGATTTTGACCCTTCTTCATCAATTTCTGTCTGCTATTACTCAGGCAGTCTCATCTCTCCTCTTTGTAGTCTTCTCCACTCTGCATGTGCTGGGTATCACACAGCAGGACTCGAGGGATTTCTGACCTTGGCAGAGCTGCTGAGTTTGGGCTTTTCAGAAAAGAACCAGGCAGAGATTTAAAAATCTCTTCCCTTTGCCTACAGAATGCAAGGGGAAGAAAATACAGAACCCAAGTGATGGATTTGGAGAACACAAAAGCTGTCATAAAGAGCTGTTTGAAAGGAGCTGAAGAGATCAGCTCTTGGGCCAGGAGAGAACACCTGGCTGCTCAGGCAAAGCAGCTTTCCACCGAAGCAGAGCTCTCTGCCAGAGATTACTCAGTCAGGGGTGATGGAGGCCACTCCTTAGCTCTTGTGGGGACAAAGGAGAGGCTCATTTGACCTTACAGTTCTTTGTGACCCTTCAGTTCTTCATTAAACAAAAAATTCTAAAATATGGGAATTAACGCATTTCAAAGATACATTTTGTATCAGAACTTCTCCAGTAATAACATAAAATATTAGAAAAACTTAATTAGAAACAGTAAAAAAAACCACCAAAACTTTATACACATCTGTAATTAGATATGCAAATTGTTCTAAAGAAGCAGGTAACTTTTAAGCATTCTTACATGAGCTCAAACTCTTCAAAATGCAAAAGACAAAATACACTTTTAAAGTGATTTAACTTCAAATTTCATTGGTATCATCAGGAGTACTTATGCATCTAAATCTGACCATGCATTTTGCTGGTTTGGGAGTTTTTAGTAGCAGATTTGATGCCTGGTTTGAAAGATTCCAGTAGCTGTCACATACAGCCAGTAAGACTGGGCAAGGTCAGTTCTCCTGCCCAAATCAAGGAGCATTTGCCAGGTTGCCAGTAGGGTGGAAAATGGAAAGCAGGGTGATATGATTTGTGTTGACTTCTGAAAAGTTTTTGGCAGGGCAATTCACCAGAAGCTGTTAAGGAAATGAGTACTATCATGGGCTATAGAAAGTAGCTAATAAAAATAAATAATTGGAACAAATGGTTACTTTTCATCATGTCAAGCTGGCTGTCCCAAGGACCTGCAGGAGGATTAGTTTATTTAATGTATGTATTAATGAGCTGGGAAGAGAAATATGAGAGGAAAACTTGAAGGCAATACAAAATAAGTAGAGTGAAAACTAGGAAAGATTTTGAAGAGCTTCACTGAATCAAAATAAAAAGGTGAATTGGCAACAGTAAAGCAGATTAAATGCATAGTGAAAGGGATCATACATAAAGCTGTGTTCTAAATTAACTGTAACAGGGAAAGAAAAAAACCCCAAGAGCAACTGTGGATCACTCAATGAAAACCTTTATGCAGTGGGTAAGAGCAGAAAAAATAATTCTCCAAAGGTTCTATCATCACTCTATCAGTAAGCAGTGGGAAATCATTTGGAACAGCTCCTGCTGTTTTTAAAAGGTATTAAAACCACCCCCCACACCAATGGCACAAGAAGATACTCAAAACTCTCAGAAATCAGCAAAGCCTTCCAGGTGGTAGGAAGGCTGAAAAGGCTGGGGCTGCCTACTGACTGACAGGGCATCCTCCACCTCATCCCTGCATAGAGGGACAAGAGGCTGCTCAGTGAAAGTAAAGGTCAACTCCCCGCCAACAAAACCCCAAATCCCAAAACTTGATCAAATAGAATGTGCATCTTATTGTTAGCTCCTAAAAATAACTGTCACAAAAGACCATTGAGGCTGTAAATTTGGTAGGATTAAAAACAAACAAACCAAAAAGATTGGACACATATAGATAACGAGAAGCTATTTAATTTCCATTAAGTTGAATAGTTTTTATAGAGAATATAAACCTTATTCTTTGAGAAATAAGCCAGTCAGTAACTAAGATGATTAGAGAGAAATGTCTCTATATCTTCTTGTTCACTTCAAGACTGTTTGTAACTTCCTCTAAAGTCTGTCTTAAGACTTGTGATGTGTCCAGTTACTGTCAGAGACAAGGACCTGGCTGTTCTGAGTGTTCCTGATTATGACAAGCATCGATACTGAGAACTTGAATCTTATTCAGCCACACTTACCAGGGCACTTTAGCAAGAGTGGTATTAATTCTAAAATAATTCTGGTTTCTCTAGACCACTGGGTTTGAGCACACCCAACAGGAGTGATTTGTTACATGGTGATACACAAACCCAAAGCTACAGCACTATACACATCTCAGTTGTCATTCCTACTCCATGCCCTGTCCTCACTTCTTCCCATGGGGATTTACACTGCAAATCTCGTGACAGAGCCCACACTGCTTCACCATCACTCCGTGGGAACGGGAAAGAGAGAAGCCAACTGATAAAAAAAGTGTGTAATATGTAGGGAAAGTGTGGAACTTGTTTGTGTGCTTCTCACCATAGCACTTGTGTGACAACAGTTTTTCCACGAGTGGGCCCTACTTGCAGTTGCTGCAATTAACACCCCCTCCCGCACAGAGGAGTTCTGTAAATCACATACCAATTCCATTCACCACAGGGGAATTGTTACTGACTTCCAACACGCTGGACAAGTTTTGTTCTCCTTCGTGATCATTTAAATCCACATTTTGCTGCTGTGAGCCATTCCCAAAATGTCTAGAATCTTTCTCATGGCTGCCATCTCCATTCTGCAGACCATTATGTGGCTTTTTCAGTGGCATAATCTGTAAACCGCTGGGAGTAGTTCGGTAAGTCACAGTTTTAGCAGCCCTGTCATTTGCAGATCCTGGCTTTGCTGCATATCCTCGTTTCTGTTTTTGATGAGATGGATTAATTCTCTTCCTTTTGTGTGTTGATCCTTTAGACTTCCCAGATTCAGAAGGTCTATGTGATATTTTCTCAACAGACGAGCCTCGGCTTTCCCGCAGCAGTTTGGGAACGCCGGCCTGTTTGCCGTGCCTGGATCGCTTCTCTCTGCTAACGTGCAGTCTGTTGAACTCATCAATAAATTCCTCACAATGCAGTAGGTGGTGTTCAGGTTCCCAGGTGTCTTCATTGCTCCCATAGCCTTTCCACCTAATCAGATATTCCCATTTGCCCTTCTTGTTCTTCCTTTTGTCTACAATCCTCTCTACCTGAAAGGAAAAACCAAAACTGTGTTAGAAAGAACGCCCACGAACAAACCTGGCAGTAAAGGAGTGAAACAGACAGCCCCAGTGGTATTTTGACAGCAAGGCCACTGCCCCTTCTGAAAACATTTAAAAGAGACATGAACACATCCTCAAATCTGATCTGGGCACTTGCTCCAATGTGAAGAAACAAGAGAGAGTCTGAGATCATTAATGAAAGCACAATTTCTTTGAAAATCTGGTTGCAAAATGAGACTCTTGCTTTACATTCCTCAGCTACCTCTTGTTTCAAAGAGCCAACTAAAGTGCTTTTTGCTGCTTTGTTTGTTACTGATCATTCTCCTGAATCCACACATGTATTTTGTCCCTATAAGTTTCCCCAGTCTTCTTTGTGTCTTGAAACTACCTTGAACAGAGAACTGTTGACAACAAATTGCAGTATTTTGCATCAAAGATCTTGTTTGCAGTAGCATGCATCCACTTTGCTGCTTCCAACTTACACAAATTTGTATTTTTAGGAATTCAATATTTGAGTAAATACACAAAATTTTTGAATGCACCAATTAAAAAAAAAAGCAAACAAAGGGCATTAAGTCAGGATTCTCACATTGAAGGAATGAATTTCATCAGCCTGTGCTGGAGAATGGAGAATGTCATTGTAAGGAACATTTCTACACCAAGGGTTAGTGGACTGTATTGGGAATGCACCCTAAATGTGAATTAACAGCATCATTATACTGTGGAACCTGGATGCTGGTCAAGCCTCAAGTAGAAGGAGGATGCAGAGAAAAATCCAAACACACACCACACCAGTGGCAGCAAATTGGGATTAAACTGCACCAAGTGAAATTCAGATCAAGTCACTGGGAAAAATGTTATAATGGCAGTAGGAATTAAGTATTGGAATAGTACTTGGTAATGTGGAGAAGGTAGGGAGGGTTTATAGAACAGTTTTTGTTACATATATCTGCTATGAAAAGTCAATGATGTAAGGTCAGTTATGCTAAGGAAAATTTCGAAGACTCTCCCAGGTTTTCTTTTTTCATTGTTTAATTTTTGTTTTTTGTTTTTAATATGTGGTTTATGAAGGATAAAGATGCCACTAATGAAAAAAAAAATCATTATCATTAACCCAAAGCAGTATTGTTAATTTAGAAGAATAAATAAGTGGATAGATCATGTAACAGCTTTCACTGCTCCTCAAAGAAAAATCATCTCATGTGAAGAACAACAGTGGAAACTATAAGGAGAATTTAACCTTGAAGAAGGGCAATCACAGCAGTGTAAGCAATTGTTCATTTTAGGTCCCTTGTTAGAGCAAACCAATGGATTAATTCTGTCTGTTCACTGCCTGGAACTGTACATTCATAGAAATCTTGGTGGGTTCCCCAAAGGAGTCTAAATGTAATTAGCAACTAAACATTATAGTTCTATCTCAGTTCATTTACATGGGAACTGTGCTGAGATATCTGTCTCTGAGTCATAGTGGACACCTTCCTCCATCTCCAGGGCTCCCACTGCAGCATCTCAAACAGCTCCTTCCTGTGCTCTGGCTTATCAGATATCTCCACAGAACCACCTCAGAAGCAAAGCAAGGCATCCTCTTTACTCTGAATTTAGCACAGTCCCCTTCAGGATTGCTCAGAGAGGCAAAACAATTAACTGAAGCTCAGGCTGGGCAAGTTGGAGATCATTTGTCTAAAAAGAGGGAAAAGGCTTCACAAAATGAATGAACTGGCATTTTTTTTTCCTCATGTGGGATGTGTGGCTTTCAATTGTCAAACTAATAGTAGTCTTATTATGATCTTGTTGACTTTATAGAGAGCAGCTGTCCAAATTAGCCTTGGCTTTAAAATATTTTCATCTTCCTATCAGGGACTAGCCAGAAAAACTGTACATTGAACCACGGAACTCTGTGTGGGCTGCCTGTGGATTTGTTACCTTAATTACTGCAGCTTCCTAAAGCAAGGAGCAAAACACATGCATGTATGTCCTGGGGAAAAAATGAAATTGCTGCTAAACTTGGTAGACCACAGCTATCAGTACTGGAGAGTGTGGGTTCCTGCTTTTCTGTCTGTACCAGATAAACAATGTACATGCATTCCCCTCCCTTTTAATTCAGGACTTTGCACTTGGAACACAAACTCTGTGTCACTTTGCTGCTGCTTGAGAGTTGTTTTTGTTTTGGGATTGCACCAGCTTTGTTCCCCAACTTGCTCACTGAGGGAAGAACCTCAGAAAGGATGGACAAATACCTTTTTTGGGATCACATACGAAAACCATCTCTCCACCCTCACCTTTTTTCACTTGGGGACATATCTTTAACTACACAGATTTCTTATTTTCACATTGTTGCTCTATGTGAAGAGGTTTTGTGGAGGGTGTTGTTTAATATGGAGCACACTCAAGTATTTTGGTGATGAGGCATCCTGCATTTCAATTAGGAGGATAAAAGGAGAAAATATGAGTAGTCTTTGTTCCTGGGAAATAAAATAATGGCAGTGGAGGATGTGATTAACCACTTAAACACATCATGAAGGGAGAATAAAAGGAGTCATGAAATTGGGTCAAATTTAATAAATAGTTTCTGAAAAAAATATTCAGAAAGCAAATATATTTGGGTAAGACAACATTTTCAGAACAAAACTATCAATGTTCAAATTTAACTAACTAAAATGAAGACTAAATAAAATGAAGACAAAATGTTTTGTTTCTGGTCAACCCTCTTTTCAGTTTATTGTTTTGTTGAAGAGAAAATGAAAAAAATGTGGTATAATCCAAAATTAGTTTGTTTTCCTTGATTTTTTTAGTTCAACCATAATACCCAGTGGCTTGACTAATGATGCATAAAAAGTCTGAGTAGATATTTTCCTGTCCTCATTACTGCCTCATTGTTCACTGAATGCATCTGAGGGTAGCATCAAATATATTTGACCTCTCAACATGGTCCCTTTTCTACCACAGGGCTTTAAGTTCCTCAGTAATATTTATCCCCTTTAGGTGCCACTGGGAAGTGCTTCAGTGGAGGCATAAATATCAGGGTTTTAGCCACACCTGCTACTGTCTGTCTCATTTTCCTTCTACCCACAGTCCACAGTAACAACAAACAGCACTACTTTGTTTTTTTAATGATGTGTATTTGTTTTAACAGGTACTATGTGAAATAATAATCTTATTGTATTTACTTAAGGTTGCACAAATCATATCAGTTTTCTTAATGAGAAATAATTCTGTGACAGCTAATGATTAATAGAAATAATACTTTAAATCCTCCCCTAGAATAAACAATACATGTTTCTGAGAATATGCAGCAAACATCTAGGGCTTCAGTGTCTGATTTTCCATTTCCCCCTCAGTTCCATCTTTAATCAGAACTGAGTAACATGTTCCCAAAAGTGACTGTGGTAGTTACAGTTGCCAAATCCATGATTTCACTATATTTGCTTTGGAAAACTAAGGAGTTAAATTTAATAAAAGTGCAATGACTACAAACAAACCTTGCAGAGGTACCACACTTAAAAGATTGCTGAAATGTCATGTACCATCACTTCCCTGGATTCTTTCTCTCTCCCTGCCCCTGCTGGCCAATTCTGGATGAACTGAGGTTCTGATATGTTACCATATAAATACTTTTAAAGAGAACAAACAGAATAAGAACATGGCATCTGTGCAAATGCATTTGCAACACACTTTTTAGCTTCCAAGTAGCCTTAAACCTAGCTCTATACACAGCTGCACAAACTAGGATGAAATTCATAAATAAAAAGCCTTTAAAATATATCTGCATTCTACGCTTCATGTGAAATAAAATAATACATTAGTGGATTAAAGTACAAATATCTAGAGCTTCATAAACTTTAGTGTTTTCCTTATATATGCAGAGTACAACAACCCCACCACCCTTCCTTCACAGAAAATTCTGGATCAAAATCATTTATCCACACAAAGTTATTGTTTGCTTATCAAAAATATTAGATCTAGGCTAAGTTAAAAAAGGATAATTCCTATGGAATTATTTCTACAGCTGTAACTATAAAGTCAAAGCACAGCATACTCATCTCAGTTCACAGCTCTAAAGAGCATAAATACAAATCCTTGTGCTCCCAGAAAACACCTTCTGGGAGATCAGTAACTTCTAGAAACATTTGGAAGGTTGCATATCTACTTAGAGATTTCCAAAATAAATACATTTATCATCTCCTCTTCGTAACATGCACATCCATGTAAGCAACTGAAACTGTAATCACTGGTGTTCAGATGGTCTCTGTTAGTGAACTCTTCAGAGCATCAGAGCAACTGCATGACAGACACTAGAAAAACTGCCTTTCATTACTATGATTACAGGACTTGTACTGGTTTATGTGGTTTTTTTTTCACTGGAGGTCTTTGTCCCATGTTGTGCCTGAGGGCGCTGGAAGGGTGTTTGAAGAAAATGCCAAAGAAGGAAAGGCAGTAAGATTTCTGAGAGAGATAAAGGACATCTGATTCAACATGTTTGTCTTTTAAAAATTCACTATTGCCCTAACTTCCCCCTTTTTGTTACCTTTGCTTTGGGAAATACTCTATCTCATTAGCAGTAAATCTTTTGCCTTCTTGTCTTTGTAACTTGTTTTTGTTTTTCTTGTATTTGTATTTGATTTCACAAAATCTGGTAATTGGAGCATTTGTTCCAGATGTACAAAAAATATGGCAACATATCTTCTGAAGCATCCAGTATTCATTTTAGAAAAATAACACTGGAATGGCTGCTGGGACTCTCTTCGGAATCTGACCCATGGAGTAAGTCCAGCTATGAAACCCCCTCAGTTCTAAATTTGTGTTGTTACCTGGAAGGTCACAATGAAAGTGAAAGGGCTAGATGGTCTTAAAAACAAAAGGGAAGCCATTCTTCATTGGAATTACTCTTAGGCAAAACATGAAATGACATCTTCCCAAGAAAACCAGTGAACACCCCATTATTCTCAAAAGACACTGCTTTTCATTCAGTTCCTTTTTTTGTTTCTTTTTAAGCACGTGGGGTTTTTATTTTCTGTTTTCCAATTTCCTTAGAATCAGAAGAGATCTTAAAACTTAGTAAGGAACTCCTGGAACTTGTGCATTTTCACTTGGAAAAGCCTATCAGCCTGATATGGAAACCCCTGGTATGGAAACCACTGCACTGGGTATGTGCCCTTCAACACAGACATGGGAAGACTCACAGCAGAACAAATAAATGCTGTGAGATCTCCTGCTGCTCCCTGTCCTGCACCTTTGATGCTCCCCTCCTGAGAGACAGTAACCCTGCAGAGGTGTCCTGCTGTGAGATTCCATGCTTGGGGTTTAGATGGAAAACCAGGAGTGCAATGCCATCAGTTGTATTTGCAGCAGTGGTGCAGCCATTACAAGTTACTGCTCAGTGTGGTGTTCTCACATTCCTTTTTCTGGACTTTGCTGCAGAAGCACATTTTGTTAAGTTACCTTCCCTGAGCAACATTTGTCTAAGGGGCCTCCTGGCAGAGGGAGTTTCCCTTCATTAGCAGTGGAGATCCCATCTGAGGGCCTGAACCAACCACACTTCCAAGAACACTCATATCTTCAGTGCCCTTATACCAGCTTCTGGGAAGTCTCATCTTTCTGTGAAATTCAGTCTCACTGAAACTGGAATTCTGGTCTGGTCTCTGTTGTTCTTTTCTGACTCTCTTCAAACCTGTCCTAGTGCTGCATCTCCACTCCCACACTGGGGCCCTGGTTCTCCCTGGTCCCATCTGTCCCTGCTGCTCACTCTATCAACAGGACCCATTTTCACAGCCCTGTCCTCTCATGTTTTCTTTCCAAAAGATTTTTCCTGGTCAGAACTTAAGAGTGCTCAAATATCTCAGTCTGTTGAAGCCATTTCCATCTCCCACTATAAATTTAAGGATGTAATCTATGTCACTTTCTTTTCTTAGGATATTGAAGTGTATAAGCTATACCTGTGGGGGAAGTGCCACAATCATCGTGGGTTTTGGAGCAAATAGGAATAAGAATATACACAAGAGTCTTGTACTGGAGGGAAGGTGTTTTTGTACAAACTGATACTGTCCCCTAGAACAGGAAACTTGACAGATGACATAAGGATCAGAAAGAGACTTTTTGGTCAACTGGTGTAGTCCCTGTCATTGTAGGCAATTGCATCATACAAACCCTTTCATAATGGACATGTTTGTGACACAGAATATGTTTCTGTCCAGGCTTATTTCTCAGAGGGTGCACAGCAAAGAGCTGTTCCTTCCTAAATGCATTGATTTTGTTAAAATGTTTTAGGCTTTCGTTTGGAAAGCAAGTGTGTTTTCAAAGTTGCAAAAGAAGTGCATGAAAAAATCAAGATCTTTTATATCAGCAGCTTAAGGTAATCTTGAGAATATTCTTTATATAGAGGAAGAACAGGAGTTTTTCCTTTGCAATCCAAGAGTGCATCCATGTCATCAAAAACTGTCATGTAATATGGAGGAGACCTCTCTGGATCTCTTCCTCCATAAAAGGTTTAAATCCTTTTGACTTACAGGCATTATCATCACATACCACATTTCGGAAATCCAAAAAACGCAGGGGGTTCTGTTTATTTTAAAGCACAGTGACACATTTTATTTTATTTATCAAATCTCTGTTGTCTTTTGTACAATAAATCAGTGTGCTACTGTATTTCATTGGTAATAGTTGAAAAGAAAGCAAGAAGCAGGACATTCCAAATTTCTGGTGTTCTTTATGCTAAAAAGTGGTCAGTTCTGAACACACCCACAACAAACTTGCTGGCACAACTCATTTCTGCCAAATTTAATGGGAATCTCCAGTTTTCTGCTATCTGAGAGTGTGTGTGTGGGAAATGTGTGTATTTATCAGCAAAGAGAGGCTCAGCACAATATAGTATGGTTCTGATTCTGCCTATACTTCCTTTAAGTACTACAAGTCAGCACAGTTATTCCCTATTTACTTACATGCAAGCAAAATCTAAGTAGGAATCCCTGGGATTTAAACCATGAAGATTTTAGTTTTTTATTTTAAAACAAGCTTATAGGAACAGGAGCATGACTTGAAAAGACTTCTAAGCAAACTAGTGTTTATATGAACAGATCCCTGTTCTCTCAGTAGAACTGCTTGGAATTTGTTAAAAATACTCATGTTTCCGAACAGATTTTGAAATGTGTTAAGTAATACTTAAAAAATAAAAATATGACTATCACTAAAGGTGCTCTTCAACATTAAAGCAATTCCAGAAATGCAGGAAGCAATTACCAATTTACATGAAAATGTTACCCGAAATCATTAGAAAAAGATTAATTCTGTTTTCTTTTATGTTCACTGGCAGTTTTTTCTTCTCTACCTTGTTCAGTTATGGCTTTTTTTGGTTTTTTGTACAGTTTACACAGTATTTTTCTTCACCATATGGGCTTCATTCAGATTCAACTCAAGGCCAGGACTTCAGTTCAACACTTTTACATCCATCCCAAAGCTTAGTCAGAAGTGAAGATTCCACATTAAAAAAACACAAAGGTTTAGCTATAATACAGCATAAACAAATATTTGAACTATTTGCTGTACTGCCACTCAGTGAGTCATTGCTTTGCAAATGCTACTGGTACGACTGTCATAAAACAAACCACATGTTCTTGTAGGGTAGGTAGAAAAATATTTTCTTAGCCCTTTTACAGCAAAGTGGTAAACTTGAGCACAGAGATGTGAAAGCCTTGGTTTTGGGGAGCCCTGTGTCACTAAATGCGTCTATAGGTGCTGAGGATTTGGGATTTCAGAGGTTCAGAGAGGATTTACCAAGTGAACAGGGAGCCTTGCTGGCTCTGCATAGGTGACATGGCAAAGAGGACATGAGGGACAAGAGGGGCCTGCAAGGGGACACTGGTCAGTCCTGTATCAAAGGGCTCAAAGTGGATTGTACAGGGATATCTAAGGCAGGGTAATGCAAGAGTTTTGCAGAGATTTTCAAGGACTGAAATGAAAGTTTGGTAAAAATGAAGGCTCTGGGTTGCAAAACAAGACAAATGGACAATGAGATGTAGTTACTCTAGATCTAGGATATGAAACAGCAGTTTTTGTGTAAAGAATCTCCAGTGGCAGTATGCATTTTGTAGCTCTTGCACACAGGGAGATATAACTATTTTTTAAATTATTGTCATGGTTTAGAAATTATATTCTCCAATTTAGTACTCCCTTTAAAACCACCCTCTGTTCTCCCTTCCCCTCCAACTGGAGACACAAAAGGCAAAGACCATGGGTTGAGACACGAACAATTTACTGGAAACAGCAGTGAGATAAAAATTAACAGTAACAGCAACAAGAGGTGTAAGAAAATAAATAATTCACACAGAAAAACTCCCTGTAAGTAAACAATACCAGACAGCTCCCTCTACCACATTTTCTTGACTGGAAGAAACCCCCTCTCCCTGGAAGAGTCCCTTTCCCTGTCCCTGGCAAGTATGTGAGGGAGTACAGAAAAACATCAAGGTCCTGGCCATGCCCCTTCTGGCTACCACAAAAAATTAACCCTGTCCTGGCCAGAAGTAGGACAACAGTAATACATACCTGACAGAGCAAATCAAAAATAATCCCCGAGTCTGAATGTGAATGGAGGACAGTAATCTCTCCCCATCACTGACACAGAAGGGAGAGGAAAATGCAGAACCTTGTCCATGCTATATGAGTGTCTGGACAGGGATAAGG
Source organism: Agelaius tricolor (assembly GCF_023055355.1). Classification (NCBI taxonomy): domain Eukaryota; kingdom Metazoa; phylum Chordata; class Aves; order Passeriformes; family Icteridae; genus Agelaius; species Agelaius tricolor. Next base: position 16,953,758 of record NW_027269275.1, on the reverse strand, counting down.
TGATATGAGAAGGATAAATCATATATCCACTTCATACTTTCTATCCAGACTAGAATAAGGGGCAGTTGGTTTGGAACATCCATATAGCAAAAGTAGTAACAGTCAAATTTGTGAATAATACCATGCAGGGAAAGGTTTTAAAGGGAAAGGGCTAAAAATAGATGACTTTGTACAATACAGAAGGCCGAGGGGTGATCCTTTGAGTGAAAAGCTGAAGTAGCAGTTTGGAAAGTAGCGGGATAATAAGGGAAGAAAACTCATGAAACACAAAGGTTTCTTTCAGAATTCAGTAGAATTCTTCATTTTTGTGGTTACACAAATGAAGTTAATGTGGTGGCAGAATACAGGAAAGAGCCAAAAAGAAAGGTAGAGCAGAAAAAGGAATAAAGAAACATGCTTTAGGCAACTATAATGGCGTGACAGGAGCACAGAATATTACAACTAAGTATCCAGGATACCAGAGCAACATCACAGAAAAATGGCACAGAAAATTTCAAAAATTATCTGTGAAGAAGTAATTGTCAAAAAGGAAGAATAATATATCATTATCCCCATAGAAATAGCATTCAGATGAGCAGGGTCAGTAGGCCAAGTTTTGGCCTCAATTACTGCATTGGTTTTCACTGCATATTTAATTTGTGTTTGAGATTTGAATTCTGCCCAGTGTAAAACCAACTTCCTACTGGTGCTTGGAAGGAACAAACTATCTTATGGACAGCAGCAAAGGCAGTTATGAAAGCTGTCAATGTTCATCAGACAGATGCATCTTAAATCATCTGAGAGTGCAGCTAATGAAAAATCATCTGCATTTAAAATATGGGGCCAGTGCTCTAAACACAGAGACCCAGGGTATGAAAGCATATCCACTGATTTAACCAAGTGTGCTTTGGAGCAGCCAGCTGGGCTCTGAGGAGGCTGTTTGCTTCCAGGGTGGGTGAAAGGCACTGACACGTGGGCTTGTCCCAGTGTCTGCAGTGAGCCAGGCTGAGCACAGCACACTGCAGGGCACGCTCTGGCCACAGGCTGCCCTGAAACTCCTCTGGCAATGCAGAGTCCCCAGGAGCTGCCATCACAGCCACTGATGGTGCTGCCCAGGAGACAACCACAGGTTACCTGTCCTCAGGCCCTACATCTCTTTAAAGCTGCCTTTGGCAACAGATGGACACCATTCCTTGATCTCAGTGAGTCCTCTGTCAGCTCTGGTAATTCACTCAAGCCAAGGACCTGTTAACTGATGAGTCCTGAGTTCTTTCAGGTCATCATGATTCCTGATGATAAGGTTTCAGCCAAGTGTTGGCAGTACTTCCAGCCAGGCAGTAGTAGGGGTTGCTCTAGATTGGAATCCATTACTCCTTTCAGGGAGGTCCTAAGGACCAGCCCTGGGGGTTCTCAGGTGGCAGGGTACAGATCTTGCCACCCTGCTCCAAACTCCTGCCACATCACTCCAAGGGTTCCTGTGCAGGCATGTGCACATCTCCATCCTGCAGCTACCTCCTGTTTCTGTTCAGAGATGGTGCAGACCCATCAAGAGCCAGGGTAAGACTGGAACTCTGATGAAGCTGAGGAACCATTTAGAAATGTCTATGCTCGAAGCACTATTGAATATGTAAGCAGTGAATATATTACTGAGGAAATTTTCCATGTATTTGTTAGTCAGATTCCTAACTTGGCGGCTGTGTGAATATCTCAGCTGCTCCTGGATGCATTTGCAGCAATGTGGCAAAGGGCTTTGTTCCATGTCTCTCTGTAGAATAGGGCAATTACAGAATTATATTTTTATAGATGTAGGTTTTTCTAAGATTGATTCCCTGTATTTGTCCCACTGGGACTGGGTTAGTGTATGTTCTTTCTGTGGCACTATGCCAGTCACAAACTGGAGCTGGGGAAGGCTGCAGCTGTCTGCTTGTTATTAATTGAGGGTTAGTGCAGAGACCAATGCACACTGATGCTCCAACACCCAAACTGTTATCCAGGTACTTCATGAATGGACACTTAAATTCCCACTCTAGTATAACAAACCTCTGAGTCACTTTTAATACTAAGATCCCACTTGGAAACGGTTTATGAGCTTACAAAAAGGACTTTTAACTTCTAGGACTCTTACAAATTGGACAGCCAATTAATCTGATTCTAATGAGTCAGTAAGAATCTTCTGCTGTCCTCACTGTCATGCCTAGCACAAACCACACATGTGGTCAAATACAAGGACAGATATCCTGAGAGGCTATGGGACATCCACTCAGAGATATTCACAACCTGACTGAGCAAGACCCTGAGCAACCTAATTAAGTCAGTGCTGCCTTAAGCAAGGGGGTGGATCAGATGATCTCCAAAAGTCCCTTCCAACCTGCATTATTATATGATTCTGTAATACGTTTTGCCTAAAATATTTACTAATAATTTACTAATTTTTTATTCATTATTTTTTACTTAGAAAAGCATCTCCATTTTGAAAACCGAGTTCTGTGCAATCTGTGGAAGTGTGTGTGTGAATTGACTCAATTAATCTGAGTTTAGATTCACCAGGCAGCTGGAAGGGAGCTTGCTACAACCAGCTTTGAACTTCTAACTTTCTTTGACCTGGTACCATTAGGGTTTGTTTGCCTTCAGTCATACAGCAAGAGCCATCCACTCTTTGAGATGTACAAAAAGATGGGTTTGAAGACCTAGATCAGCTGCTCATAAATTTTCCTAGTCATTAAATGGATGTTTTTCAGTGCTGAGATACATTGTGAAGTCATTCCTCAATGTCTTTTCAGTGTTTAAATGAACATTCAGTATTCATGGTATAAGGAGAAGAAGGAATGTGCTAAGCTGGGGTGTGCACATATAACATGCTCCATGGCAACAGCTGTTTATTAGCTCTTTGTTCAACATGATGGAATCAAAGGCAGGGATAAGAGGGATAAGTTGCCAAACCTTTACCACAAAGCTAAGAGGAAATATGCTAATCTAAATATACTTGTGTTTCCTGTACCTGTCCTGGAGGTTTGTGCTGAAGTAGGAATAGAGTGTTCTGCAGGATAGGATGCTTAGATAGGGCTTCAAGGTCAGAGTTTGTGTTTCTAGTCCTTGTCACCATCTCAACTGTTCTCTTTGCTTTTATGTGCCTCATCCAAAAAGAACACCCACTCTGTGAAGTAATTTCAGACCTGGTGTGGAAAATGGGAAAAGTGCATCGAGATAATTAGTGTGTAGAGCAGTGTACAAAATAAAAATTTTGGTGAAGCAGATCTGTTTTGAAGCATAGTGGGGAAAAAAAAAAGGGGAAAAATCCCAAGATTAACTTGTTCTGTATATGTGCATTTTGTATGATGCTTGCTGCTTTCATCTCACAGTTTGGGGGCAGAATATGCAATATAATGGCCTGATAAGACCAAAAGGTTGCTGGCAAACTTAGGAGGGTTAAGAAACTCACAAGAAAAATACTATATCAGGATTATATGGCTCTGAAATAACATTTGGAATTTCTGATCACATTTCAACTGTTGTTTCTCTCCAAAGAGCATTGTGTACAAAGGCATACATAGAAAGAATATCACAGAAATAAACAATAAGACCCACAAGGGAGAGGTGCTATATTCTTAGTACCTCAGCAGAAATACAAAAATACTGGGGTAAGTTTTGCTTTTATTATGCTTATAATTTATTATATGTTCTTATATGCTGTAGTCCAATGAAGGAACATAAACCTCATGCTTTTGGAATATTTTTAGGGCTAGTAACTAATGTAAGGCATGTGGAATAAGTAATCTTGCCTTCTAGATAATAAGAAAGTATTTTGTGTTTTGAAGATTTCAAGATGATGTGCACATGTTTAATTTTTTAATTTTAATTCCAAGGCAACAAGAAACTTTTGTGGTCATGCAAGAAGGATTTAAACTAACCAAGTTTGTTTTTAGATAATCAGAGGATTTCCCTATAGAGTATATAATTCCCCAATTACCACTCTGAAATGTTATTTTCATAGTTACAAAGCACCATGTAAACCTATCCTATGACATGGATACTAATGCTCATTACTGTTATTTAGCAGCATCACAGGTGGAGCTTGGAGCACTGAGCACTTTCCTTTAATATGTAGCGTGCCATAACGTTTGACTTGTTCTTGAAATGAAATGGTCACAATATGTTAATCACAAATTCTAGTCCAGAGTGTCTGTCAGAAAAGTGCTAATGATTGCCCAGTGTGCCCCAAAGACAGAGATGTTAGTTTTGCTGTGCAAAAATTCGGTGTCATTCTGGAGAAGACCTTGCCCTTGGCTGCTGAACGTCACATGGACTGTGCAGTGCAGGCAGAGGCAGCACAGGCAGCACCCTCTGCTCCAGGACCTTTACAGTTCTTGTCTTGCTCATTCCATTAATGCAACAATCAGAAATAGTTAGTGCAGGTTTTAAAAGGCAAGTTTGCATTACTTCTAGAGGGAATCACAGACATTTTATGACACGTGTAAGGATAAATACTGATTAGATGACACTGGGGAAAAATGGATGGAATAGTCTCCAGTTTCTCTCTAAATGGCTGGAAAGAGTCTTCCAAAGGTGACAGTAAGAAAAAATTGTCTGAATTACCTGTACATCTCCAAGATTTTCTGGAAATATTCCTTACTCAGATGAGCACTGTGAGGTGTTTAATAAATTTCTCTGATGGCCATAGAATATCAAGTTTTTATTCAAGATAATCTGAATATCTAAAATCTTTCTACTTTCAGTTGTTTGATGATATACTTTCTCATTTTTAAAACTTTTCGAAATACTATACGTATCAAAATGGACAGTCCTGTCCAAGTTAATCAATAAGCCACTTCAATTCTTTGTAAGAGTCAGAAGTGCAATTTATCTTCAACAAAAAAAAATCTTTTTGGCTTCAATTTTTTAAAAATAGTCTTTAAAAAAATATGATTAGAAAGCCAGATCTTTAAGGAACAAAGATATTTTTCAGGTTCTCTTCACCCCACAATCTGCATTTTATGATTTTGGTTTGTCTTGGTTTCAAGACAAATTTCAGGAGAAAATGCCCTGGAATAGGCATTCCTTTTAAGGAGAAAAGGGCTTCAATAGCTCCCTTTTCTTCTGTCAATGTGAGAAATGGATACCACAGGGTGAAAGTGAAAAAACAATGTTTATTTAAAGCATAAAAATGGAATAAACAGTGAATTGTGGAACCTTCCCCCCAGGAACCCAACCACAGCCTCTCTGGGCTGCAGGCCCTTTCCCTTTGTGTGCAGTTCCGGGCACAGCCAGCGGGGGCGCTGCTGGCTCTGGGCGGGCAGGGGTGCAATGGTTCCCCCACGGCTGCAGGGGGCGCTGTGGCGCGGGCCCGGCCGCCTCTTCTGCACGGTAATGGCGTGGGATGGAGAAGGGAAGGGGCTTCCTTCACAGACCCATGCGTGTGAGTTTGTGAAGGGATTTCACTCTGGAGAGTGAAAGGAGCTGTGGCAGGAAACCTCAGGAACAGCAAGCTGGAATGGCAGGGCAGGCACACGTGGGGCAGCAAGCAAGAAGCAGCAGAAGCTCTGCAGCTATTTGTGGACCACGGCACCTCCCAAACAGCTCCAGTGTAGCACAAACCCTGGAGCAACATGGCAGGGACTGGGCAGCAGCAGCCCCGCTCCCAAACACGGCAGGGCCAGAGTCCCTGGGATTGCTCACCAGCACTGAATGAGGGTGTTCCCAGTCCTGATGGGCACACACGGGCTCTGGGCTTCCCAAAGGCAGAGCAGCAAGAGAAGCCAAGCTCAGTGACAGTGCCAAAGCAAAAAAAAGAAACAAACCAAAAAGAAGCAAAACCCACAGAAACAGCAGGAACCCTGGTCAGAGATACCCGCTGCATATATCCAGTTAACAGAACGTGCTGAAATGAAAGGGCTGCCTCCCACCCCACCCCCAACTCCCTCGGGAAACCCCATCTTGGCTCCCAAAAATCGAGATAGACATCTCAAAGCTGGGGTGGGGACAGCTGCCACTCCGGACACAAACAGATCAAAAACCTCAAAAATGATATGGGATAATAAACCATCCCCAAGACATCATTCTTTCCCTTTTCTCGTGCCCATCTAGTCACAGACTCCTAAGTCAGCTACATTAAATCTAATTATGTAAGTAATTGTGGGCATTGTTCAATGAAGGGCATCCAGTGATAATCTAAATATACTGTGTGTCCAGTGAAAAAGTCTATAATTCTAAAGAATTGAAACACTTGTTATTGAAACAGCATAAAATACTGGAAGTTTCTGCTCCGTTAGAGTGATGTGCACTTTATAGTTTATTCACACACCAGAACTCATTCTCCAACAGTTGGTCACCATGCCTTTCCTCAAACTATAGATTTCTAACCACTGTTTAACATAAAAAGCTAATAATATCCTGTTCATCAAATGTTCTAAAAATAATGGCGAGACAGACTCTGCATATATGAGCTTGAGGTTTCTAGCATTTTAGGTGTTTAGTGTATAGTATAATCTACAATGAAAACACAAAACTATTAAAATAATAGTGACCTGCTGGAGTAAATGACATATGATATCACAAATTTTTTTCAATGCCACCAAAGTTTTCCTTTTTTGACAAATGTTTATTCTGTGGCTATAAACCTTTGGGGATATAATGTCTTGATAACACTAAAAACCCAAAGAAACATAGATTAAAACTCAAATACAGATCTAGAACGAGTTTTACATACCAGGGCACCAAAGAAGTCCCAGAGCCACTCTGTTATGAGGAACCCATGTTTCTTTTCAGTAGGAGGCCCAGATTTGCTTCTTTGTGTGTCATGACACTACCTTTAGGCTCACAGTTACAGATTTGAACTCCAAAAGGGACAATTACACCCACTGGGCTGCACAGGAACGTTTTTCATCCATGTTCTGCATGAGGTCCCAAATTCTGATTTACTTGAACCACATTATTCCAAAGTCATCATGCCTTAATTTGAAGTGATTCACAGAAAGTACACCACTGCTGGTAGTGAATCCAAGTCCCATAAATAGAATGCTATAACCTTAATGTTAAAAAGTGTGTCTCAACTCTGATTTTGAAGGGTAAACTTCCAGCCACTGGCACTTTTTATATCTCTTAGTTAATTTAATTTTCCAAACATTAAATCCTGCAAAGTGGTTTGCAACTTACTGAACAGATGGTCTCTGTTTCTTTACATTTTTTAAAATTTGGGAGCTAATGTGATGGCTCTGTCTAAATTTTTGTAGCTGCTTTAGAGTCATATTCTGAAACTTCATCCTAGATGTTAGGGTTCATCACTTATGTTTAAAGTTCAAATTCATGTTATTTTGGATATTATTGGGAGAGAGCACTTTTATGAAGTGTGTAACTATAATAACTGCATTCACCAGATCAATATAAGTAACTTCTTTTCTTAGTTTTATTCCTTAGAAAAAACATTGCACCTCTTAAAATGGCACAATTTTGATCAACAAAAATGGAAAAATTAAATGCAAGGAAGATGTGTTCACTTCTGTGCCCCAGTTTTATTTCTGGTAAAAAAAGTTTATTACTTATTGTCTTCAATCTGTAGCCATGTGCTCAGTCACATGGCCAAAGAGAAGTCTTCACTGTGCTATACTGGATCACTGCAAACAACTACATAATTACCCACATCTGTCCACAAACTGCTTTACATCTGCACAGATCTGTACCCTGCTGGAAACAGGAAAATAGCCTTGTTTGGCTGCAAAAAGTTTAAGTGCTAAATATGTATTTGGATTCATTTAGACTCATAATACTACCTAAGTGCAAAAGCTTAAAAAGAAGTCATCTATGAAAGATGCACAACTATAAAAAATTAACAATTTACCCGAAAAAATTTTTTTTCAGTGTTTGGGTTATTAAAAATTGTATGCCATGAATTCAAAAATACCAGTTAAACAAATTGAAACATAACACTCTAGGAGTGTTCTGAAAGCAGACACAGGAAACATTCATAAAGCGTAAGGAGTTAAATAAGTTGAGTTGGTGTCTCATATATTTTTTACCATAGTAAAGTACATTCACATTTTTTATCCAAAGAATTAGAGTCTTTTGGAGATATCTGCCCAAAAATAAGAAAGGTGTTGGTTTTGCTGACCTGACAGACCATTCACTAGGCACAAGTGATTCACCATCAGCTGCATTTGGGAAATGAAGACGTAACAGCATTTTCTTCTCAATCTCAAACTGACTAAATAGTTTGCTGAGCCTGTTGGGGTATGTAAAAGAGCTGCTGCCACTTTAGAGCAGACAGTGAACCAAAAATTACATGGTTTTCTCAAATGAAATTCATGACTAGTGAATCAATTTCCACTGAAATAACCCAGTTGTGCATCATCAGGGAACTCCACAGGGTAAATGCATTGAATGTTTGCATCAGTGGCACATGAGCTCCCTGGTCCAGCACAGCCAAGTGTGAGGAGACAGAGGGAGGACATCAGCAACACCTCCCTGTCCCTGCAGCACGTTTGTAGCTTACATGACATTCAAAAACACACCCTGAGTTTAGTTTTGAGGCCAAGTTGTCTATGGAGTCAGCTGTGACAGCCTGTCTCATCCTCCAGGCTCTCCTGTGCATGGGGGCAGCAGAGAGAGGCAGTGGGGTGCCAGGGACCCTCCCAAGGCCAACAACATCCAGGGAAATGCCACTGGCACCGCAAAGGGAAGGGATGGGATGAGTGATGGAGCAGGGCTGAGTGGAGAAGGTCCTTACAGAGTCTTCAGAAGAGAACAAGTGGTTTGGGACTAGGAATGATCTGGAAATGGCTGCGTGGATTGCCCAAACTGTACATCCCTGCTGCTCAAGTGACTGCCTTGCCCATATGCCACATGGGAGATTTGCTGCTTGTCTGTGCTACACTCGCACAAAAATGAGCAGCACACATCTACCATAAGGAAAGATGCAGCAATCCTGTTGTGTTCTAGGATGCCATCCTTTTCCTGGAATAGAGACACAACCTTTTGCTGCAGGGAAGTTCTGGAAAATTGTGAATATTTTCACTTAAGGGCCAAACCCTCAGGTATCTTTTGGGTTTAGATACCTGAAAACCTTTTCAATGGCATGTTGGACATTTCCCTAATCATCTCAATCAAAAGATGTATTTTTTTTAATTAGTAGAAGCCACAACCTTACACCACTGGCAGATTCTGATAAAGCTATACCAACAGTGTTATAGCTGTGCAAAACCAAATTTCTCCAGCACTGTAACAACCAAGGTCAACTTAGTTGTTTGGAGTTTTGTTTTTAAGTGACTTTTCTAAAAGTATTTAGCCCTAGGGCTTTTAATTTTCTTGGTATAGCTACCATATTTCTCAGCATTTGGTATTAAACCACACTGAAATAATTTTATAAAAGTGATTTTTTCGTTTGACTGTTCCTTGACAGTAGACTGTCCAAGGATAGATAACTTACAATACACATCCATTAATGAAATTGTAACATAGCCAGAAAACAACTGTGATAGTACTTTAAAAAAAAAATAAATTATACTAGTTCCTCACCCTGCTTTGCCAAAAGTGAGATAAATGCTGCTGCAATGAATTTTTCCTTTTGAAGGTCAGTGTCCATACTGTACATGGAATGAATCCTTGCCATTCATGCTTTACAAGAACAATATTAACATTCATGAAGATTTCAGCTTTAATCATGTGATGAGTTTGGTTAACAAAATTCCAACTCCTTATCTTCTGTACTTCTTTCAAAAGCAAATAATTTTCTTTTTACATGAGTGTGGATCTCCTGGACTTCAGTGAGTGTCTGTGACCACAGTGAGCTGTGGCAGTGGAAGCCCTTTGCAGTACAATGTCAGATCAACTTGATGCTGAGAACAGCTGCTAAAGTGGGTGAGCTACTTCCACTGGGGTTGCTGATGTTGCTGAAATTGGTGCAGTGTAGAACTGGTGCAGTTTTTCTGAGCTCTGCAGTGTACAAAGCTCAAAGGTCAGACTGAGAGCGCTGCTTTGCAGGACTGAGAACTCCAAAGAAACTTTCAGTCCTATATAGAATTTATTAAGCTCATTAAAATAACACCCAGTCCTAGATGAGCCACAGCTTTACTAACTCTGTGTTGTGGCTCATGAAACTCAGAGTGTGATTCCCTCACACAATAGCAGTGAGAAGCCACAGATCGAAAGCAGCTGCCACCATGTTTGCAGAGGGGAAGGTGCTCTGAGCACTCAGCAGTTTCTGTCCCACAAGGGCTGCAGCCACCGCTTCACCCCGTTCTGAGATGTCTCTGTTTGAGTCACAGGTTCGAGTAACATTCTCAGAAATGGAGCTGCAGAGTAGTCACTTCAAAAGAAAAAAAAAAAGCCTCAAAACTGGCTGTAAACCAGCCTTGGTTCATCCTCTGCCTCCCTCAGCTAGGCTGTATCTGTCTCTGCAAAGCTGTATTGCACTACTGTATAATCAGAGGGGGAATGAAAAGGTAGGTCTTGCTATCAGTTCTTCTGTGAGATCTAAGGCTTATCACACAGCTCCTCTGCTAACCCTGAGGCTTACTTCTCAAGTACTTTCCAAATCTTGAATAAGTGATATATCAACTACTAAATATCTGTAGGCAATCCCCAGATATCCCCTCAATGCCTGAGAAAGTGTATGTATTTAAATGTACATCCAAAACATACCTTAGTGATTTCTCAGCACTAAACAACATCCTTGGTGTCTAACCCAGCACTTGGAAAGATCAACTGCCATTACACTGCAACTTTTAAGATGCTTGTTATTGTGGAATGGCTGCCTTTTGGTGGTAACAGGAGCAACAGCAGATGGACATGAAGTAAGAAAGACGTTTAGGAAAACTTATGTTAAAGCTGTTCTGTGCTCCACAAAATCCTAGAATTAATAAGGGAATCTGGACATCTTAGAAAAGTTATATTAAAGCAGAATTTATTTCAGTTAACTAAAGGAATTCTGCTTTGTAGCAAAACTTTAAAAAATATTGTCCTTGGTTTGTAACCTGTCCTTTGGACACATATCTTCAAATGGACTGTAGAAAATCAAGGGTTGTGTAAGCTAAGATATACCAGCAATGCAAACTGCATATCCAAAATAAAAACTATATGTAAACTACATCTCTTATTGATCAGTAAGCATGACTTTTTTTCCCCTGTAAACTAAATAGGCTACAAGAGTAGCAGTTATTAGCAGGGGAGGAAATTGCATCATTCACAGTACAAATAGAAGGTGCAGTTCATGTTAAAAGGAGACCTACCTTTCTTCTAAACAGAGCAGGCTGTCAGTGGTGTTTGACATGAGTGGATGAAGCACAAAAACTAACAGCAGCACAGTTGCAGAACAATTTGAATCACAGCCCACAGCAGCTTGTCAGTAAGTGGTCACCCTGTGCCACTGCAATACCTGATCCGCTTCCGAGAGGCACTCACAGAAATACTGAAAGTGATGTCATGTCAGAAAGCCAAAGCACAGCATGGTCAAACAATGCAGGAAAAAGATCTGTCATCCTTTGTGGTGCCCATGACAAAGCTGGGGAGATGCTATTCAGCTGGGAGAAAGAACAGTCTTCCATCAGTTCTGGCAATTTCTTAATGCTTCCTGAGGCAGCAGGAGGCAGCTCATAGGAGATTATAGACTAGAACTGGTAGTCCACATGTTGAGCCATGCTGCTCTTCAATGAAAGCACATTCTCAGTGTAACAAAAGATTGATGAGAATAATAATGCAAATCTTGGGATGTGTACAATGAAAAAAAAAAGGGTATCTTCCTTGGAGCTTGTAACTTTTATTATTTTGATCCATTTGATAAATGCCATACAACAGACTGTTCACACAAGCCTTAGTCAGCAGGGAGAGATGACAAGGCCACCTTGGCACTCGTGCTTTAACCCATCATCTGATGCAATGCATAGGAAAGGCAATGGAATTTGCTGCTGGTGAAAAGTCTCCTTCCAATGGCCTCCAATGCTGAGTGAGGCCAGGGGAGGAGCAGAGCTCTCTGATGCTCCTGAGCTCCACCAGGCCACACAGGCACCCTGCTCACTGTGTATTCTGATGGTGTATTTACACTCCAGCTTCCCTGTCAGCACTAACACATCACTATTGTGTGCAGAATGCTGCACAAGGTCCTAAACTAGCTAAAAGTAGAGGAAGGAGCTGATCCAAATCACATGGGCTCTGAAGGTGTTGCTCAGCACATTGATACTCAAACATTTTCCTCTGAGAGAGCCACATTTCCTACGGTTAATTGACGATCACCATTTTTGACACCCAGAGGCAAATAAAATGCAGCACTAGGAAGGTCAAAAAAGCTGGCCAAGGACCTCACTCTTTTCCTTTTCTTAAGAAACTTGAGGGTTTCTTTGTGTGTAGGGTGAAAGAGAAGCAATTTCATTGGTAGATGTTAAAACAGATTATCAAGCACAACTTTCTCTGGTGTTTCTGTTACACCTTCTGTGTATCATCAGTGCACAGATGATTATGGCTTCTACTGCACATAAGACATTAACAGACCATAAAGGTAAGTTCAAGGAACATTCAATCTTATTGAATTTTGCTACCTGAACTGCCTGTCTGTTTAATTACCTATCTCACACTGTTTTTATACACAAAGACAGAGAAGTGGTCATTTTGCAGTTCGACTGTAAAAAATGAAACAAACAAAATACGCTAAAAACCACACCCAAAACCAAACCCCCAGAAATAATTTCTTTTTCATTGCTTCTTTCAATTTCCTGTCACTTTTATCACTGTTTCCATACCATGATGCATTTTGCTGACTGTACAAACACTGCATACCACCATCTATCAATCTGCAGCAAACAGCAGCACATGGTCTGTAATAGTGACCACATGAATACAACACTGTCAAGTTCTTCATCATCTCTACCATGTCCTTTCTGACTGTTGTAATACAGTACATTGGTTCTGACTTGTCAGCACAGCAAAAAAGGATGAACCAGTGCTAACATTTACTGAACACCATAGCACAAGTTTTTTCTCAACTTTCCCAATTTTCAGATTGTGGAAAGCTTGAGTTTATGCACCTGGACCCTATTACAGACTCTTGCTTCCAGTTACTGCAGACAAATCACAAAGTTCTTGCCCCTCCTCAGCCTGTATTTATCATTCCCTCAAGAACTTTCAGGTTATTTCCCCTGGAATCATGTGAAGTAATTTTTGAACATAAATGTAGTTTTCCCTCTAAATCCTGGTACTTAATTTGGGATCTAAAGTTTCCCTCCTCTTCCCTGTATAGCTTTTAATATGTGAGTGATATTCCTATTTCATTTGAAACTTTGCTATGTTGCACCATTGCTGAACCTAAGTTTCCTACTTCCTGTGCTTATGTAGAGATAAATTCAGTCACTTCACATCAACGAAGGTCTTCTGTGCTGTGTCATCCTAAATTCATGCACTCCCATTTGCAGTCTGCTATTCCTCCCTTACATTAATCACCAAAACACTTTGTGATCAACATCTTTGCAGTTTCTCTCAGAACCCATTTACAAGCCCTGTAAGCATTACTGTGCCTTTTCCTTCCATGTGAACCCAGCATTTCTCCAGCACCTTTCCTGTCAGATTGCCTATGCTAAAATACCTGAAACTTATCACAAAAGATTTCTGGAAGACAAATTCATTAGGTGCATTAATGTCATGTCATATTTTGCAAAATTGTCCCTTCCCCAAAAAATGAAAAATAGGAGAGCAAATTTCAACTGCATAACATTTAAAGGCAAAACCATTAGCAGAGTAAAACAAATTTCACAAAGTAGTCTTTAAAAAAATTATGCAACGTCACACTTTATTTTAAGATCTCTCATATTACTAAGAATAATAAGATACATGAGCAATGCTCTTTCCTTTGTTGCAGTGACTGCCAAGTGATGTCACAGAAAAGTTCATTGTATATGTGTGAAAGAATTTGACAGGTCAGGCTGGTCAGTTAGAAATGAGGCTGTTTATGTATCAGTATATTAATAATCACCATTTCTGGGAAAAAACCCTAACAACAGAATAACCAACTGATGAGTTTGTTAAAAGTTAATTAAAAGTTAGTGGCTTTTTGATGTATATTGAGGTTAGGCAGACTGACAATTCTGTACAGTATTAAGGAAGTCTATAAATCCCATCCAAAACCATAAATGTGGGAAAGCTGTGGATAAACTCTTTAAGATGCTGAAATGCTTTTCTCATAGTAGAAACCTTGTTTGTTCATCAGAAACATATTATTCCATTAATGTGACTTTCCAGTAACATTGACTCAATCATTTGCCTCATGCCATGCATTTACTGGAATGTTTTCTAGTTTAACCCTTTAGGCCCAGTTCTTAAGCAGAGTGACAACAAGGAGCCAAAACTTCATTTTTATTACGTAAGTTTGATTCAATGGTACTTTATCACCTCCTCTCTTCTTCTCTTTTGTTGGTTTGTACCACACACTGCAACTGGTTAGAAGTCTGGAAAAGGCTGTCCTGGGCAGTGGTGGACTCACCATCCTTGGTAGTGGTCAAAAAGTACTTGGGATCATAACTTAGAGGTGAGGATGGTTAATGGTGCTGGCTTAATGGTTAGAAGACTTTTCCAAACTTAATGGTTCTAGGATTCTAAATCTAGACTGTGAGTGCTCTAAAGCAGAAACCAAACCAAACCAAACTATTCTGTTTTGTTTTTTGCTTTGCAAAGATATTAATTCACAAGGGTTAGCAATTAGAATACTGGGATGCAGCTTGTGTGTTTGTGATCTCTGCAGACCATATCAACACCTTAGTCAATAACTATGTTTGTTTAATGACTGTATTAAGTACAAACCTAAGAACTGCCATACGAGGTCAGACTAAAGGTCCACTTAGCTCAACGTGTTGTATATTCAAACAGAAATTAGTATTGGATGCTTGGGAAACAGCATCTGTAGAGTAAGTGTTGCCCTTGCTCTGCCCTCACAGCTTCTCATGATTAGCAGTTTCAAGATTGCTTTGTGCTGAAAAGTATAAAGGGATCAATCTACCAAGAACCTGCTTTACCATTCTTTGAAACCTTTTACAATTCTGATTTCCACAACATCGCATGGCAAAGAGTTCCAAGATTTAAATACTGTGAAGTACTTCCCTTGTCTCCATCACTTGCCTAATTATTTCCTTTGCTGCATAACTTTTCTTGTGCAATGAGAAACAGCATTCATCTCTGACTTAACTGAACATCCCCCATCTGTCTTTTCAATACCATTCAATCACTTCTTTACCCAGCCAGAAAGTTTTCATAAGATGTCATCTCACTGACAGCCACTCCATCCCCTGATGGCCTTTCTCTGCATCACTTCTAGTTCTGTGTCTCGTGGCAGTGGGTGCACTACTGCAGAGGTGGAAACACCATGTTCCCCAGGCACACAAGGATCATCATCCTCTCTTTCATTCTGAGTGCTTTTTTAATAACATGTAAACTTCTGTTTGCCCGAAGTCTGGTCCAGTGGACTGGACACCCATCAGGAGCTGAAACACATTTTCTGGTTTGGTTTCACTGCAGGGGAGTGTGGTCACTGCTCTCCAAGACAGTGCTGTGATGCAAGCACAGGTATGGTAACTGGGGATCGCAGGGAGATTCACTTCAAAAGCATGCACGTGATCCAAATTAAAATACTAATGTGGACACACCCAGAAACCTTCCACGATGATTCCAAGATTTCTCCAGAATAGTAACATCTTCTTCAGGGCTCATTTTTATGCATGAGTAGTCAGGATTATTTTTCCTTTGATCATTAGCTTGCATTTGTAAGCACTGAATTTCAGTTGCTGTCATCCAGCTCTTCACTGCCAACTTTTGTCTTGACAATTATAATAATAATAATAATAATCTATAAATTATCAGGAATAAATGTCATTATTTTCAAATAATTGATGGCTCTGTTATACAACACAGGTCCCAATACCAGTGTTTGAAATCTCTATTCATAGACACCTCTCTGTAAACCAGGTGGTCTAAGAAATGACCAAACCTCTTGGACCATAGTTTGGTTTTGTTACCAGCTGTTCCTGTGGGATCTTACAAAAAGGCTTTTTGAAAAACCATTTACAGCAGCCAGAGTCATTCTTCTCTAAATATTGACCCTAAGATCTGTGAGATGTCCTATAAAAATGTTACCTTTTGTCCAAACCAAGACATGTTCACATGTATCTGCTAATTCTATTTCTTTTGAGAGGTGCTACTAATCTGTATGCAATGGCTCTCACTGTGCAGTCCCTCATATTCCTTCTTAATCCATTGGTATCAGCACATATAAGTGATTAATATAGGATGATTTCACCAAACCCCAACAAAATCTAAATAAATGCATTGAAGAACATGAAGGAAGAAAATATCCTCATTGTTTCTGGTTTGCTCCTCTGAAGGAATGGGCTGCAAATTTTGTGGATATTCTATGAGACATCTAGGAAAGCTCAAGTAGGGGAACTGCTATTTTCAGACAGAAGTGTCTTTCTGACAGATGTTTTAAAAAGATGGTTTTGCTTTAGTGTTTTGTTGCAGTCTCCTGCTCATACTACCCTTTACCATTTTGCAAGAGTCAGCCTAATTCCTCTTTTTGGTGAGGCATGAGAAGAATCATTCTTTTCTACACAGGTCAATCATATCAATTTCTTGTGAAAGTCTTTAGAGACCAAATAAATTTGCAGCAATATTTTATATCAGGACTTGTAATGAGATAGTATTGAAATAGTACTGTAATCTACATTTGCTCTGTGTAATAGAAGAAAACAGACTCAAGTGTATTTCTTTTAGTGCTGCAATATTACCAATGTAAAATTTTAATAGTAAACAAAGAGTGTGGCATTGTAATTCAACAGGCAGAAAGGATGAATTTCCTTTTGTCAAAACCAAAATATTTGTATTTGCATGAATGTACATTACAAACATTTGACTTTAATTATATTGTTCTAATAGTTTGAATACAAGAAACAGTTAACTATTTAATTTTTTTTTGCCAGTGTCAGGATGCCAGTGACATAAATTGTGCTGCAAAAATGATCTGAAAAATATATGGATAAGAAGGAACAACAAAAAGGGATTGCACTGATGAAAATGTACAGAGCCAAGAAACTGTACTAATGCTAGAAGTCAAATGAATGGACAAAGAAATGCTATTTACAACATAGCTGGCCATCACAATCACTCCATTGATTTAAAAAAAATAATTAGCCCATTTCCTTCAATATTAGACCACATTTAAATTTTGCCATTATTTGAGCTGTCTCTCTCAAAATATTTTAACTTTCAGAAGAAACTGCTAAGCAATGAGTTTATTGCTGGATTTTAATATTCAATCAAAGACCAGCCCAAAATAAAGCACTGTATTTGTCATTCAGGAAGTGTTACAAAAAATGATGCAATTTGAATCTTTGCATAGTTATGGGCACTGAACCTGGACATTGAAGGGAAGGAAGCCTGTTCAGTTCAGTGGTTTTGGAGGTACCTTCACTTCAAATGTTCAGGCTCTTGAGAGTGACAAGGGTGTATTTCAGTGTCCCTCCCAAGCAGCAGCACACTAAAGACTTGTACCTTGAAGCAAGCTACACTTGAGCCAGATAAAACACTTTATCAAGATTGTAACAAGAAATCAATGGGTTTTGGGTGTCCCAAAATATGCTCAGCAGTTTACAGTGTAATGAGGAAGCTGGGCTTGTGGTAGCTGTGATGATGTAGGTAAACAAGACAGTCATGGGCATTGCAATGTTCCAGATGCAGCTCTAAAGTGGAATTTCTTAGTAAGACAGTGAATATTGCCAGAGTTATCCAGGTCTGCTCTTGAACCTTGCTTGGTAACTTTAATTTAGAGAAGTGCCATGATGTGGGCAGAGAGGACCTCTGGTTAACTCTTTGTTACCATCTCTATACCTCAATTTATACCTCAGATGATTGCCCAGTTTAGGATTGAGGAATACAATCTGCACTGCAAATCACACCACATTTGGAACAGAGTCCTGAAAACTTTCATCAGGCAACAAAATTTCTGGATTTCTACCTACTGAAGTTAATATTGCTTGGAGGTTACTTGATTTTGAGGACAGTTGTCTTCTAAACACTGATTTTGAGAACAGATCAGTGATAAATAGCTGATTCTTCAAAATAATTGCTAGTAAAGCTTTTGCACAAAAAAAAATGAAAAGGTCTTACTTACAGACAACCAAATCTTAGAGCTTGTGAGTGCCAACTCAGTATTACTGAAATCAGCATTGCATCCACAGCTTGCCAGTGTACAGGAGCAGGTGCTTAACTCTTCTATGTTCCCCAAATCCTACTTCAAGCCACTGCTTTCTGCTTGTGAAGTCAGTCCTATTCCTTCAACACAGTTGTATCAAAATACAGAGGTTGATTTGAGAAATAATAACCTTTACTAAAATGCACCATCTTCTTCCAAGTCACCTCTGTCTTAGAAAATACACGTGACATACTTAAAAAATAGATTTCTGCTTTTTAGTTCCATAAGCAGGTTTGAGTATGTATCTCTGCTAAAAAGTGACTCCACTGAAAGAGATACAAGATGGAAAGCACAACGTTCAGAAACTTGCATTTCCTTGTAAAGCAAAGATGATTTTCTAAACCCTGCATTTCAAGCCAAACCTTGCATCCAAAAGTTCAACCCTGTTCTCTCCCATCTGCATGTCTCCACATGTCATAGGGATTCAACAGCCCAAACAGTGCCATTATTATCTTCAAGTTTTGACTTTGCTGGTACCTGAGTGCAGGTAGAAATGGGAAATGTTGCAATTATCTGGAAGTATGTTATCTTTCTAGTGGATCATGTGAGCTGAAATAAACTGCAGCTCATTCTTCCACTGCTGATTAAACAGGCTAAGATTGAATGGAAATGTGTCACTGTGGTGGACGTGCTCCTAGCCATGGGCATTGCATCATTTCAGTGAGAAGATGCCATTTTTAAAAATGTCATTCTTCCCTTAAATGCAGTAACTTTTGAGCTTTAAAAACTGGTTTTATTATTGTGATCCAAAAATGTGTAGATGTTGAGTCCCCTTCAGAGAACTGGGTATAATCTTTACATCACTTATCAAAGGTGTAATACAGTCTGCCACAATGGTAAAATACCAATTTAGATTTCAAGTTCATCACCCCTGAAAGTCTAATGGTGTTCATTGCATACCAACTCCCCAAAATATTAAATAAAAAAAAGCACTGAAATGTGTTTAAAGAGCATCTCTCTAACACTGATAACTGGCTCACATATTCATCAGTAAAGGAGGTTTTTATTGCAGTAAAAAGGATGCTCTGGGCTCGGGAAAAAAACTTAGGAGCACAGTTCATATGGAATTTTTCTCCCTCTACAGCCATGTCATAGACTTAAAATACCAGAGTCTGTGAGATAACTGTCCGGGTTCAGGTCATGTACATGGAATTGCACGTGAAAAATGAAAAATGTTACTTCAAGTTACTGAAAAATTGAATGTGAAATCAACAAAGTTGGTATTTAAAAGTAAATGCATTTCCCTTTCAGTCTGTTGCCGAAATGAACGAGTATTTCCTGTCCATGCATCCAACAGTGCATTGTAAAACACAAGGCAAACCAGGGCAGCTTTACTGAAGGCTACTCTGAAGACCCTTTTTGTCACTCCTTTATTTTCAGATTATTATTTCTAAGGAAACATGCACCATCGGTCTTTAATATTTAACAGGTTACCTCTTAAGAGGAAAAGCAAGGAAAAAGAAAGGAATATTCCATGACACTTTCACCCACTCATAAAAGCTTGAAATCATAAGCACATGGAAGTCAAGCAAAGGCAAACCAGTATTTCATATAGCCTGAGAATTAGACTAAAACATACACAACATCCTTTACTGTTAAAGGAAAAATGTACTTAAAAGCATCAAAACTAACACCTACATTTTACCATATAATGGAATAATTATCTTTAGCTGTAAAGTGTCTTGGTTCTACCACACAGGTCTAGAACTGACTACCAGGAAACACAGAACTCCTAATGGGTGTTTTTTTGCTTCTAGAATAAATTGGTGCCTGTTTCCCACTCCTAACCTAAATGTAATAGGCGGCATTTCAGATGATTAAAAGCCATTTCTAACTGGAAAAAGGCACCTACCTAACCAAACACTGAGGTTATTTTGTCTGTGATCTTATTTTGCTTCATTATAAAGGCAGTAATTGAATTTATCTTTAAGTTTAAAGGTTGAAAAGCCTTTTAAAATAACACAACAGTAGAAAATGAATGAACTGACAGGATAAATATGCACATCTACTTCCAAAATTTCAAAATTTATAAAAGTTTCTTGGGTACCACCAAAGTATGATGAGTTCATACAGGCAATATACACACAGCACCTTTTCCATGTGCTTTATCAGGGCTTCTATGTCGTGATTGCCTTTAAAAATAATTTTTCAGCCAGTATTACATTCTCCAAATTGCAGAGTTAATTATTGGTCTTACTTGATGAAGTTCAGTAAGAATCCTTGAAGGACTTGGATATTACTAACAAGTGAAAAGGGAATCAAGAGTGCACTATACCTTTGGAATGTCACCATAAGATCCAAATTGTTTATTTACACCCACAGTCCCGAATTATTTCAAGGTAAAATCCTGAAACTGTTTAATGGTTATCTTATGATCCACATAATGTTTTACTTGTTCAAGAACTTGGACTGCTCTGAGGGCACAAAGCACTTCATCTCACCTGCAAACTGGTGTGGGACATCCAAGCTCCAAGAGCTTCTTTCTAATCAATCCCCTGGATGCAGCTGCTTTTTGGGAAGGGGAAAAAGCAGGGAGGCAAAGCTGAGTGATCTTTTAAATGAAGTCACTACCATCTACACAATTGGTACCTATTAGATATTCAAATTCTTCAGCTTTCTAGACATTTCTTCTGACCTCTGTAATGGAGAACTTCCCAGTGAAGATGCAAAATGCAAATGGATTGATAACTGAAGCCCTGCACACATTTTTGCCAAGTGTCCAACATGTAGATGAAGATTTTACACTATGACCAGTTGAGGTCATTTTCCAAACACCTCACACAATAAGAAAGGAACAGCCACACTTCTTCCGCCTACCTCTTCTGGTAGAGACAATTCTTCCATATTGAAGATATGCACAATGATAAGCAAAAGTATTTCAAGTGGAGTAACAAAGAAAGGAAGTGATTCAGAGGCTTTGAACCACAGTACCAAAAATTCATTCCTCCATGCAGATGCCTGCAAAGAGACTGCCTGCAAACTGGGCTGTTGGTCTGCTCCCTCACAGAACACACCAGGTGACCACTTGAGCAACCTCACTGGATGTCACACAGCGACACTGCCACATCCAACTACCAAATGTCACCATCTTACAACACAAGGATCATAAAACAGCAGAATTTTTTAACGATTAGTCAGAGCTAAACCACCATGGCTACCATTAGCCTATGACCTACTAGCTTCATTTCTTTCTAGAATGAATCCAAACGTCTAAAGAAAACCCAGACAACACCAGGCAAAGATCTTCTATGCACCCCAGAAACTACTAATCCTAAAATTGTATTGCTAACTTTTTTGGGTCGAAGTTGTTCTTCACAGAACTCCCACTGGCTATTCTGGAATCACAACAGAAATACAACTGACTTACAATATCCTTAAAATGACAGGTTAAATGACAGATACTGCAAAATGGCGGGGGGGGGAGGTCAATGACACTATCCAGATCATCATGTACTTCTGATAATTTAACACCACGTAGGAGAGTTTAAGTGCTGTTCACTTCAGAGGAGGTCTGTGTCACACACAGTTAAATACCATCCTAATAGGGCAATGTCATCCCTTAGCTGTGACCTCTGCTAAAGACTTTGAAAGACAATGACAAAGTGAAAACTGTCTACATGAAACCTGTCAGATCCTGCACTTCTTGCACTTGAAACCCTACAACTGATCATCAAGATCATCAAACAGAGAATAAGTCCAACCATGTCCGACCAACCACAGCAGCAGTTCTACACCCAAGCACACTGTGATGGTTGAGCAGTACCTATCACTGGCACACAGCTCCAACTGGAAGGTGATGTTTTCTGTCCTAGGTCTTAAACTGTGCACTTCAGAGAACCTCAATGCAAACGGCCATTTCACCAGGAAATGTGGAGCCTGAGGAGGTGCTCCAGACCAAGAAGTGTAGGACATCCAGTCATGTTTGGTGTTTTTAACACTTCCACCCTGATTCCACTTACTGGAACTGGATATTTCAAACACCCATGTCCAGTCTGTCTTATTTTTCATTTCAGCTTTCTCCCTTCTTCTTCTCTGGCATGGGCAAGAGTGGCTAGACTCGTTCTCACTCGGGGCATTGGAACTGGGTGCCGGAGGTCAAAATTCGGCTGGGTCTCACCCACCGCCCGCCGGCTCCTTTTTCCCTGCCTGCCCCCGACCCGGCGGCCGTCGCCCGATGCTGCCCCGCCGCTGTCGCCGCCGCCGCGCCCGGGGGGCAGCGCACGCCGGGCTGCGGGGCCGGGGGGCGCCGCCCGCCCCACCTCGCACCCCGGGCCGCCCGGAGCGGGGCCCCCGCCAAACTTTGCGGCCCGCGGGGAGCCGGGGCCCGGCCCGGCCGCCGCCCCCGCCGCCCCGGCAGCACCCCGGGCAGGAGGTGAAGCAACCTGGCGCCGGCTCCTGCACTTTGCACAGCGGGCGCAGAGCCGCCTCCATCCCTGCGCCTCCCGGCAGCGCTAAGGCGCATTTTTTCGCACTAATCTGCACATTCAGCACGTCCAGAGCGCCTATGACTTTACCTGGACTTTCTCCACTCTCCGGGCTCATCACACCGCGATCGCCTCCCCATCCTACCGCTAACTCTCGCTCTCCTTCACTCCTTCCTCCTTCCCTCTTGCAAGGCCTGCTAAGATCAAGCCCGATGGAAAGTAGAGAGAGAAAGAGAAAGAGAGAGGCAGCGGGAAGGGAGGGGAGCCGCTCCATCCCTCCCTGCCCCCCCCGGGCACACACGCTAGCCCTTTTCCCCCCACCCCAGCCCTTCCCTCGGCGATTTCCTCCGCTCTTCGGCAACTACGAGGGCTCGGCGGAGCGGCTCCGAACGCGCCCCCGCTGCCCTCGGCGGCGCCCCGGCCGGCTCCCCCCCCGCCGCCCGCCCGCCCCGCGGCCCCCGGTACCTCGTAAAGGTCCCCCGAAGCCATGCTGGGGTGCGGGACTGGGCTCCTCCGCGCCGTCTCCCTCTCTCCACCTCTCCCGCTCCCCCACTCGCTCTCTCTGTTGAGTAAACTGTGTTTTGCAGAATGACAGGCTTTGGGGCTGGCTGTGCGCAGAATCAGAGGCGAGGAGAGCGGAGAGGCAGGCGGCGGGGCTGGCGTAACCAGCAGCAGCAGCAGCTCGGGCGCACAGCGCCGGGAGCCGCGTCTCCCCCGCGGCGGCGGGGCCGGCGCCCCCCGCCCTCCCCTCACACCCCGCCCGCCGCCGCCGCCTCCCGCCCCGGGCGGGGACCGGGACCGGGACGGGTCCTCTCCGCGCCCTCCCTCCGGGAAAGTCCCCGGGCCGCTCTGACGGCGGCCTCCTCTCCCTCCTCCTCCTCCCTCCCTCCGCCCCCCCCGCCTCAAACTCTTTCCGCGGCCAAAATAAATAAATAAAAAATAATAATTAAAAAAAAAAAAAAAAAAAAAGAAATACAGGGGCGGGCGGGAGGGGTGGGTGCCGGAGCGGGCGCGCGGCGGGGAGGGCCGCACCGCCCGCCCAAGGTCACCACGGGGAGAGGCGGGCGCGGGGCCTCGGGCGGCCCTGCTGGCACCTTCCGCCCCCCCGGCGCCGCGTGGCCGCCCCGCCGCCCATGGCCATCGCCGAGGGAGCCGAGCGGGCGGCAGCGCCCGAGGAGCGGCGGCGCGGGCAGCGCGGCGGGGCTCGGGGACACCTCTCGCCCCCGCTCCCCGCCGGCCACGGCGATGCCTCTCCCGCTGTCCCCCAACCATTTTGCAGGTTCGCCAGCCCACTCGGGGATGTGAAAGCCAGCGGCCTCCCGCCACCTGCCCTCCACGTGGAGGCGGTGGTTGGAATTTTGAAGCGGCCGGGGGATGCGCGGCGACACGCAGCCATCGGCCATCGCCACTTTAGAGCCGTCCGTGTCGTTTCTTGGAGGAAAAATGCGCCCCATGGCCGCTGGCGTCCCCGCGGTGCTTACCTGAGAGACGGGGAACGTGTGGAACGTGTGAAGGTGACGCCGAGTGAGCCGGGCGGCGCCTTGACTGACCAGCGGCCTTCGCCGGCCATCGCTGCAGAGCCTGAGGAGCTTCTCCCACAGGAACCCGGCCCTGAGCGACCCGAGTCCGGACGTATTCAGGAGCGGCCTGGATGCAGTCCCGTGCCATGTGCTGTAGGATGACCCTAGAGCAGGGTGGTTGGACCAGATGACCCACTCGGGTCCCTTCCACCATGAGTGATGCTGTGAACTGGTGATTCTGTCAAGAGGAATGGGCTCATGGTGATGGGAAGCCGCACTTTGCAGCAGTGATGGACTCCAGAGGAGGCAGGAGCCGCGGTGTGGAAAAGAACCCCAAGCAGGATGCTGGGGCCACCGAAGAGGTAAGAGCTGCTCCCCGTGGAGGCTGATGAGCACCACGTCGTGTTCCTGCGGCTTCGGGCTGTGGAGGATGTGCTTCTCCAGGTAAAGTGTTGAGTGTCCTCTTGATATCTTATTTATTGGTAGGAAGGAGCACCGTGAGGGTGTTCTCTGACCAGCTCTTCACACCTTGGCTCTGTAGCCAGCCAGCTGTAGTTGTTACTGAGTTTCAGACTCATTGTTCTCACCTCACAGCCATTCCCTGTAACCTGGGATCAGTAGTGGTTGTATGGTCTGGCTTTGCCACAGTTGGGGCTTTTGTTCATCTTCTTGTGTTTGTTGTTTTTCCCTTCTTGATTTTCCATGTGAATGTGAGAACTGGCACTGCTCAGAGCACGGGTTGGAGAGGCTTATTGAATGTGATAATGGTTAATAAAAGTCGCTGGTACTGTGCACTGAATTATTTCCAAAATTTTATTTATGACCAAAAATCCAGCTGTGGTTCAAGTGATGTGAAGCCAAAGACCCTTCTGGCTGAGAGGATTCCTTTTTAAAATATCAGTATTGGGTATTTTGAACATTGTCACTTCTTATCGTGGAAGTAGGAAATCACGCATGTACATCCAGCTCTTGCTTGACCCCATCTCCTGAACTGTGAATATTACCTCTGGTGATTATGAACTTGCCAGCTAACCAGCTTAGTATTGACTGAGAGTTCAATAAAAACTATCTAATGGTAGTTTGGAGCTCAAAGAGGTTTATGGTTTGTGTGGTCTGCAGAGGTGTGTGATGATGTTGGACTCCTAAGGACAAGACATTTTTTTTACCTGACTGTGGTAACTGGAGAGTTGTCCTCTGCTTTCCAATTTGCCAGCAATATTTGGATTGTTGGGATTTGGTATTTGAAGAGTAAAATGTTGAAAAGATAAAGAAATACTGTAAACTACCCATGTGTAGTAATTCCAATAACTAATGCAGCAAATACATTTTAATTTCCAAGCAGTGCATTACTTAATAATCACACCCCGTGGTTTCTTCTTGATAAATCAATTATTTTGTTTTATTGTAAAGTGACGTTTAATGTTTACAGTAGCAAATCAGCTCATTGAGTCGAATATAAGAATATATCCACAATAAGTAGGTGTTTTAATACATCTCTTCAATATCTGCTTTATTACAACTACATTTTGCAGCCTTCCACAGCAGTAAACAAAATGGCAGTCAGAGCTGGTGAGTAATTTTTTGTTGCATACTGAAATATTTGTTCTCTGAAACTGTTGTCTTCCTTCATGGTATCAACTCTTTCCAAAGGTCTCTTGACTGAATTAAAAAAAGTCCCTTTCCAAGCTGTAGAAGACTATAAGTCTTTTATTTTGAGATAGGTCTAATAATCAAACTGTTCTTTCTGGGCTTTGCTGTTCCTGTGTTCCCAGACAGATGAAATGAGACCAGCTCACCCTGTGCCATATTGGAAGAAGTCTCCATGACCTGGTCTATATTTTTGACAATTTCATTTACATTGTACAGTGTTTACAATAACATTGTCAATATTGTTGCTGTAAGATTTACAACCCAAACAAATAGTAGCTTGGAAGTTTTGAAAGGATGAATGCTTTAGTGGATGCTTTGAAGAGGGGAAACATCTTTTTCCTGATTACTCACTCCTCGTTTCAGAGGGCACAGTCCCTTGGGATGCTGTGGTTTGTGAGTCAATAGTGAGAGAGAGTACTTAAAGAGAACTTTTGTGATTGTCAAACCCAAGAAAAGTTCGTTATGGTTTTGGTGTATTTCCCTGTGAGTGAGCAGAAAACAAAGTTTTAAGTTTTAAAAAGTTCAAGTGACCTTCATTTGCCCAGCAGGTCTTTATTGTAACTAGACAGGGCAAGTGGTGTTCCTCTGAGTCTTGTGTAAAAAATAGAAATGCTTAAATTTATGATAATCTTTTAGGGTTTCTGATAATAGATTTTCTGGGAATACATCTTTTCCAGTTTTATTTGCTTTTCAATGGTAATATCTATGAAATTAAATTGCAGCAAATTCCAGATTGTTGTACAAATTTCAAGCTCTAAACTTAATGGTTTTGCTAAGTATGTGATTATTCATTACTCTTATTGTTTTGCTGCCTTCTCTTATTTCCTATCCCAAGAGAGTAATGCAGGCAAGGGAGGCATTCCAGACAAGATACATCACACTTGAACACTTCTTTGGATTTGATGGATGCTCTGGTTTCCACTACTGTGTTTGAAGGAATTATCTCTCAATCTGAATAAATTTAAGAGCAAAAGTATTCTATTCCAGAAAGCAAAAATACTGCTGTCATAGCTGGGCTATTGATTTGTCATTGATTGCTTAGTCAATCAGTCCAGGGCAATACAAATATGTGGGAACTGTACAGCCACTGACACAGTTCCCCCAGATGAGTGCAGCTGAGTATTTGCAAACACCTTGTACAAAACATTGCCATGAGGGGCTGCGTTGGCTCTTGAAGAGGAACAAGAATGATGGGCAAGAATAATTAATAAATGGAGAAATTGAGAGAATTGATGTGCTAAGGTATGAAAATTATATGAGAGAATGGGAGAGAACAAGGCATGAGTGAAGAATAAGGAACCAAAGGCAAATGCAAGGAGAAGGCTGTGCAAAGCCTTGGTTGTGTGAAAAAATGGGGGAGGCAAAGGAATATTTTAGCAGCAGTAACTGAAGCAAAAGCAGGGAACAAGGTAGCAAGATGTCTATCGCCAACCTAAGAAGGGAGGATGATCAGAACATGGAAAAAGTCAGTGAGTGAAAATGAAAAAAGTGTCTCAGTGCGTTTGCAGGGTAGCAGATGACAGGAAATGGTGAGCAGCTACTGCAGGAAAAGGAGAATTGTTCATGGCACCACTGTCTTGGATGGCAGATAGGCAGGATCAGGGATTCCTCAGGGCTTGGGACTGTGGTGGCTCCATACTCACCTGCTAGGTCTGAGGGAGCACCAGGACACCAGAGGAAGCTTATCACAAAAATTATCCAAGATGTGAAAAAGGAACTGCAAAACAAGAGGAGGGTGTCCTTGGCATACAGAGACCATCTAAAAATTAGAAATGAGATGAACATGAGAAGATAAGAAAGCAGCATGGTTTTTTAATAATTGATTTGCATTCTTTTGTGAGAAGAACTAGGCTTGGGGAAAGCCCCATGTACTTTGCTTTGTGCCATGCTGTCTTTGGAAGCAAACAAGTAGTTGTGATCATTTGATTCTGATGCTAAATTAATGTCTTCCTCCAAACCCTTCTTTGGATCTTATAACATGCAATTAGTTATCATCAAGAGGAAACATTTGAAATAGAAGCTTAAATACCACAGTATAATGAAACCAACAGTAATATATGGAAAACAAAGTAATGTTTGTTTGTTGCAGTGCATCATTCACCGTGGAACAGAACTTTTCTAGGGTTGACAATACATTTTAATGGCTGCTGTTCTGAAAAGTGACTTTATTTCTTTCAACTTTATGAGTCTATTTTGTTATCTTTAGTATGGCCAATACCATTTTGCCTTATCTGGGGAAGGGGAAAAAACTTTGTCCAAGGATAAAATGACGATAACTTTGTCTTTCTCTGAACACATTGAGTACTTCCCAATATAGCACCAAAAATAGAATCTTTGCACATTCTTCTCCCTCTTGTTTGCAAATGCCTTTTTTGCCACTTGACATGTTGTCAGAGATAATAAGAAGGTGCCAAAACATTCCTGTTGGATGGTTTGCTGACTTTCCAACTAAGGTGAAAAAAAAGACAAAGTGTAGATCATGTATGTAGAAGTCGGTCTCATTTGGGAGCTCTTGTCTGCACAGAACCTTCAAAATTGGAGCTGATTTAGGAAATCATGATGTACATCCAACAGGAGCAAATGGCAAACGTTGTTTTTCTATACTTCTGTATATCCTTAACATCAGGAAAGAGTCCAGTATTAGAGATTTTGGGTTATGGCCTTATTTTTTGTGTGAGTTGAAACTGAAGTGTGAAGTGGAGCTCCAGTGGCTTCTTCTGTTAAGCAGCAAATAACAATCTGTGAACACCTAAGAATGCTGGAAGTTGTAGTAGAATATGGGATTTGAAACTTGAAATTAAAGGAGGTTGGGATATGTTTTATTTGTTTTATTTATATTATTTATTTATTAATTTTATTAATATTATTCATTTATTACATCTGGGCAAGATGTATTAGAACTGTTTTAAATAATCCATAAACAGGAAGACAATAGGAAACAGATTAATCTGAGTGATTCTCTTAAGGGAAGCCATCTGACATGTTCAGTGTGGTTTACACATAGAGTGCATGTGATATTCAGAGTGATCACAGTGTATTACAGCACGTTAGTAAGCTAATTTTTTAAGCTGGTTTTTCTCCCTGAATCTTTGCTCTATAAAAATTGCACTGAATTAATGATACCCAGCCTACAAATATGCAGGTTTGAGGATCTAGGTGTATAAATTGTATATGTTAAGCAATACTGTGTTTTGTGGCTTTTAATCATGGACTCAGCTTGCACCTCTGTATTTGCCTCTCACAAACCCTCTGTGCATAGCAGGCTGCTCATGAGGGTTGCCCAAGAAAAGGAAAATCACTGCATGATTTAATAATGACTTTGAAACCATGCAAGGACACATAACATTTCAGGAAACTAAAAGCATTATTCCTTACTAATGAGAAAAAGTATGGGGCTGGATCCATCCATGAGAAGGATTACATAATGTATTTATTTGTGAGGATGGAGAGGCTGAAGACACAAGGTACCTTCAAGTCTGTTTTTCTGGGCTTACAAGCAAAAACTCCATGATACGCTGAAAGTGTTTAAAAATGCACACAATTATAAGGAAATATAGAGTAGTGGTGGCTGGAGACAATCTCTGTGTCTACTCCAAGCCTGCAGCTCAGCCCTGAGTCATCTAGAGTGCATTTGCTTGTGACTGTCTCCAGTTGGGTTTTGAGTATGGCTGCGTAGCCAGGGATGAAATCAGTACCCCAGCTCTGAGGCCCTTTCTCCATCAGTTAATTGCATATCTGTGGTGCTGTTTCTGATGACATTCTTTAAGGAGAGACTTCTTGTTGTGCTTATAGGATTCTTGGGCCTTTGTAAATTATGTTGGATTTCACTCAGGAAAATGAATATATGTTGTATTTGAATATCATAGCACAGCCTAAAATATTATTATGAGCTAGTCAAGGATTAGCTACTCTTTGCCTGGAAAGCTAAAATAAGGGCTTTTTGATCTTGGCAAAATGGGAGAAAGCAAATGTAGTCCAGGGAGAAGCAGAATTCATTTTGTCTGCTGGTCATTCAGAAATTCATTCTGTGCCAAGTTAGCTGGAATTCCTAATAGCACACTTTTTGAAAGATTTATATATTCACAGGATTTTTTTTTTTTTTTTAGAAGTGTGGAAACTAAATTTTAAAGGAACAGTTTTCTTTTTAATTTATTTTGTTTAGACGTTTTGTGTTTTAAAATAATATATGTTTAATGGTGCCTTATCATACAGTGTGCACCTTAAAAATGTGTAAATATATCGCACATGTTAATTATTTGTTATTATAGATGCCTTTAAATACAAGATAGTGGAAGTCTCCATTTACATACAAGGGCTGCTGGTGGTTTGGTAGTGTCTCTAAGAAGAGAATTATACCCACTGTGAATGAATATGCATCAGGCTCTGCATTACAGTACATACTTAGCTATGTTAATCATTAGGACTGCTTTTTAGGGTAAGGGCTATAAACTTGGTCTTATGGGACTTAAGTATTTGCATTACATTTATTTGCAGGAAAAGTACCCTTCCAAAGCATTACTCACACAATTTTTCATAAAGAACTTAGAAACTTTTAATATCTTGTTATTAGACATTATTCTAAGTTTTTATATTCTCTTTTTCATTTTTTTAGACATTAAATATTCTCAACTTCAGAATTGTCAAGAACTTAACTCTTTTTAGTTGTTGCTAGAGTGATTTTTAAAAATTGTAAATGCATTTGTAATACTGATTTCCATATAACAAACCATTTAAATTTCTTTAGTGCCTCTACCCAGTGTGTCAGTACAGATGAGATGGAAGCCAGCCCACTTGGAGGAGGCATGAACTGGTACATAGCCTCTATAATAGTCTTTCTTAAACCAGGCTGGACTGTCCTAGAGTGAGAGGACTCAATGAAAAAAGGCCTAGTTTTAATTAGAAAGACTAATTCATTTATCAGTGTGAATTGAGAGTAATTCTTGAAAAATCAGGTAACATAAAACCTGAGGAGATATGAGAGTCAGGTTTGTACCTTTACACTCAACTCTAAATTTCCTGGTGGTCTTGTCAGAACAAAGCAGGCTGGAGTGTATTAAAAACCAAAACCTGAAATCTGAACTTCCAGTGAATTTAAGTAATGATGGCAACATAGCAAACAGCAATTCACCTTCCCTGAAATTCCCATCTGGACTTTCTAACTGGAGATAATGTTGGTAGGATCCAAGGATTACTCCTGACTCACCTCTCACACTTTGTTTTACTCAGTGTTATTCCAGTTCTAGAATAGTGCATTAATTTTGCTTCTTCAAATGCTCTCTTGGCAACATGTTACTTCTTACTTTTCAGAGTCCCTGAAAGCAGAAGTTGGGACTTTGTTTCAGCCTGGCTTTCTGGTCAGTTGTAGTTGTACTTCTCAGTAACTTGTATTGCTCTGTGTTCCCTCTGTTGTTAACCAGGTACACCAAACCAAATCAGCCTGTCTAAATGCACTGTATGGAAAGGAGACCTGAGTTTTGTTTATTTGTGAATTTGTGCAACTTAGTGTATCTGATACAGATAATTTTTTATTCAAGACAGTGCAGCATATTGGTGCTGATATCATCAGATGAGAGTCTTGGTTTGTTTTTTGTTATCTTGAACAGTCTCTCAGTTACACTCTCTTTTGTGCACAAACCAGTCCATTCTCATTCTAATTCTGGGTAATGAAATATATAATCTTCTGTTCTAGTTTTAATAACACAGTTTCAGAGCATGTGTCAACTAAGTATCCCCGTGAAAACTGCTACTTGATTCCTTAGTGGTGTTTTTGATCATTTTTGCTCTTTATTCAGAAATCTTTGACACATGTTCTCTACCCTGTTGACCCCCCGAACAGAATTTAGGTCCTGATGTGGCTGTGAATGCAGAGGTGAGCACCTGGCTTCACTGTGAACTTTAACTTGATGTGGAGACTGGGACCTCCCACCTGATGTCCTTGTCCTGGGTAGGGAGAATTTTCAACCCTCCCAGCCTGGTTGGTGCAGAGCAGGACAGTGTTTGTGCTGTGCTGTGCTGGGGGAGCACTCAGGTCATTCAAGTGGCTGGAGTGACTGAGAACCTCACAGAAGAAGGGGCTGAGGGACAGAGGTTTGTGTAGTGCAGGGAAGAGAAGGCTGAGGTGGATCTGATAGTGGTCCTAAGGAGTGGTCATGGGGAGGATGTGCCAGACTTTTCTGAGCAATGATCACAAGTTGTAAATGGGGAAAATATGACTGGACAGAAGAAAAAAAAATCATGATGAGAGAGATTAAGTGATGGAACAGATGCCTAGAGAGTTTGTGGGTTCTCCATCTTCAAAGGCTTTCAAGACTCAACTGGACAAGGCCTTGGACTGCCTTTTCTAAGTTTGAAATTAACCCTTTGAAAAAGAAGGTGGACTGGATGACCTCCAGAGGTCCTTTCCATGCTCAGCTATTTTATAATTTTATGAAACCAGAGGGAGAGACCTGAGATTTTTCTCCTTGATCTGTAACTTCAGTTCTAAGGATTTTACTCCTTGAAATTGCAACTGTTAACATTGTGTCAGTACATAGTTAGACGAAATAAAAGTGTTCAAATTACCTTGTGTGGGTGGAGGTAATCTGTGCAGCCTTGAACAGCAAATAGTAATTAAACCAGGGTGGTAGCAGAATGTATCCTGTTCTGGAGCTCCTGCTCTCTGCGTTGCTGTGTGCTTTCTTCACTGCCTTGTGTGCCAGTACCAAGGTGGCTTCAGCTGAAGGAAGGCAGGAAGCAAGAGAACCTGTGAGGTGATCGTGGTGTGCCAGTTATTGTTGTGATGCTGATGCTCTACTCAAATGTGTAGTCAAACAAACAAACTAAGGTTAGTAAAATATACCTGAATTTGGGCATTTGGCACTGCTAGTAGGACAGTGTTTTCTACATCTATGTGATGCAGATTTCATGTTTTGTCTTTATTTTTTGTTTTCAGGCTATTTCAGAGTCTGACCCATGAACTTTTCCAGAATGTTAGCTCTACAAGGCAGTGCAACCCAGGGACATGGCCATTGATGGCTGCTTGATGATTCTTGGGTGTACCTGCCAACATTTGACATTCAGAAAGGAGCAGAGTGGGCTGATGTGCCTGGTCACTCTCTGCCTTTGCAGTCTGGTGCTGTTTGTTGAGCAGGAGCTGCAGCCTGAACCAGAGTTTCTTGGAGGGTCCAGTACTGTTACAGGGGGTGTTTCTTTGGTTGCCCAGAGCAGCAGAGACAGTGCTTGAAAATAGGGTAAAAAGTACTTACAGCCCCACTGGTAGCACGTTCCCATGCCCAGAAACAGCTCCTCTCCTGTCCACAAGTCTCATTCCCCCCCTGCCTGTCTGAATTCTGCCTGACCCACCCGTGATGTCTCACCACGGCCACGTGGCTGTGTTGTGCTGGCTGCTGTCATGGTCTTCTCACAGGTCATGGACAAGCTGGGCTGTGGACTCTGCTTAACTCATGAGATTGCTTCAGTGGCTCTGCTGTCACATGGTGGTGACAGCAGCAGAGGCAGGAACTGCCTTTGGCTCCTTCTGGTGCAGCCAGTCGTGCTCAGTAGCTGCCTCCTTGCTGACTCTGTCGGTGCAATTGAAAGACAGGAGAAGCAGCTGCAGTGGAGGAAGGCTCAAAACCAGTAGTCTGCTCCCAACTAGAAAAGGAAAATATGTCTGTGAAATATGTTTGGAATCTTAAGTTTCAAGTCTAGGTGAACTGTTATTCATGTCACAAAACCAGCAACTTTTTTATTGATCTCAAAAGACTAATGTTGGTGGCTATAAACCCAGAATGTCACTGTCATCTTCAGATGTGGTGTGCTTAGCCCAAAGGTTGTGTGTATCAGCTGCCTGCTCCCAGGAAATCCATGAGTACACTTCAGACTTTATGGCTGTTAACTGTCACCTTTCCTGGGTAGTAAAATTCCTTACAGAGCAAACCTTGCCTCTACTTTCACATGATTAATAGGATAGAGGTAACTTGGGCCATGAGCAGGCTTTAACAGAACACTGAGAACACACTACTGATGTTAATTGAGTTGGAAGGTGGCACCCTAAAAACAGTATTTGTTCTTGACAGTTAGAAAATTTATTTCTTCAGATGTGTAATGAGGAAGAATAATTTCAAAAGTAGAAGATTAATTTCAAATTGAACTATTTGTCTTCAGATGGAATAATATTTCTTTCACATGAGTGAGGGTAGACATGGAGGAAATTTCATAATGGACAGAACATATGTAAAGTTACAAAAAGATACTGTATTTCTTATAAGAGGACAGAGACAACTGTATCAGGAGCCATTGAGTAGTTGCTGTGGGGATCTACAGCAAAATTGAGCAATAACAGATAAAACTGACTCAGGAGAACTTGTGAATCAAATGAATAATCAGTTATGGTATCAACTGCTCCTTTGACCTATGGTTGCTCTTGAAAGCTGTGCCTGATGGCCTTAAAGACTCTTGTGATATATTCTCACCTCTCTTTTCAGTACATACAGCTCCTTTCCTATTCTTTTAAAGGGGTTAATTTGCATTGCTCCAGATTTCAGAACTGTCCAACAAGGGCAGAAAAGTGGTGATATGTTGAAGCAAAGTACCAACCTTTCCTTCAGCTAGGCTGGACTTTTGAATGTAATATTGAAGCCACAAGTCTCCTGCTTGCTAAAATGTATTGCTGTTGTCCCACTGTGGCATCTTCAGAATGTATTTTGTAAGGTCAGGCTGACACATTGTGCTGGCTAAAACGACATAGAAAGGATTAATTTTCTGGTTTATGTGTCTTTCTTTGTGTGTGTCCGTGGTGGATGCACAAGACTGTCCCAAGTGCACTCTGAATACAAAGTCATTCATAAATGCTGTTGATGAGTGTTCATCTTTTAGGCTGGCAAATGATTCCCTTGCTCTCACTGCCCTTCTCCAGAGCTTCTCAGGCCTGGGCTTACACAAAAGGAATGGTGGAACAGTGGTGGGGCTCCTCTCCCTGCTCTCTGGCATCAGGTGTATTCACTGTATGAGAAATAGATGTGGTGCCATTCTGATCCATCACCCTGAAATTCCTCTGCAGAGAGAAATTCAGGGTGGAATTTAGAAGGAAATTTATTTGGTATAATACAAAAAAAGCTAAGAAAACCCAGCAAAGAATGACCATCTCAAACCCTGAGAAATAGAAGACAGAAAATATAGAGCATTAAAATGCTTTCAGATCAACTCTGCTTTGTTCCAGTGATTTTTGCTACAAACTTTAAGATTTCACTGTTTTGCAGTTTCCAAGCTCTATGAAATGATAAGCTTTTTCTAATACTCAAGCTAATTTTCCACGTGTTTATTTTTTTTCTTCATCAAAATCAACGTTGACTCACCAAATGTGATTATATAATCTCTGGTTTTTTCTTTCCCATTTTTGATGTTGTATTTCCCCACTTCTTTTCCAAGAGCTATGTTTATTATATCCACCAAGAAGTCCACAGGCAACATAATTACACCAGTCTTTGTGTACTATGCTGTTGCAAGGACCTATGTCCCATTACTTCTGTTGTCTTGGCAGTCAGTAAATGTTTAAAACCTACCCCCCATTGGATAAAAATGTTTTGAGAGCTTCTAGAAAATTCAGACTGATTTCAGTGGCTTTTTATACAACACTTAAAAACCCTTCTTGATGTTTTCTGGTTTTCTCCTTAGATCACATACTTCCAGAATTATCAATTCAAAAAGAACCTGAGAAATAAAAAACCTAAGCATGCACCAGTGTTGTCTTCCTTTTGTTCCCTGCTGGTGCTGAGCTCCAAAAATGGGTGTATTGGAGGGGTTTTGCTTAATCCATTTCTTAACTGAAATTGTTGATGAATGCTTAATGGTTTGGGTTGGGGAAGAGCAGTGTGGCAGCTCTAGGTTAGCCCTGCAAACCTGGCCCTTTAGGATGCCCATGGACACTCATTTTTGCTGTGCTCCTGAAGCTCCTTAGGAGAGTGAAAGACCTGTTTTAGGATAAGACTTGGCTTGTTCAGCATTGGAGGGGAAAACCAGAGACAATATGAATACCTGAGGGAATAAATACAAGACAAGGAAAAGAACTATTGTGCTAAAGGGCAGTATATGCTTATGGATAAAAAATGTGTCTAAACTGACTGGAAATCAGAGGAAGGCTTTTTTATTTTTATGAGGATCTGGAACAGCCTGAAAATGAAGAAGTGGGTTCAGAAAAAGAACAGCAGCTTTTAAGGTGGAGCTCAAGACTTTTATGAAAAGAATTATATAATATGGTGCCTGCAGCCTGCATCTGATGACTCAGGAGATCCCTTCCAGTCCTATGTTCCTAAATTTTCCTGAGCAATTCAAGTATAAGACGAAAATGTCAATTTTAAACCATTTGTAACTGGGCTCAGCTTGAGTACAATTCAATGGGATGAAGTAAAGGCACTTTTTAAGCTTAAGGGCATTCTGCCTTCTGAGTTTCAAAAACCTGTGGCAACCATGGTAGCCTGTCCAAATGGTTTTAAGAATCTTTTAAAATACAGGGTTTTAGACATTATGAATCTTGGACTGGCCAATAACAATAATGGCCAATAACAGGGTTTTTTAAAACTTTTTAAATCCTTCCCTCTAACCTACAAGAGGAGGAAGAAGAAGCTCCCTTTTCATCAAGTATGGAGGGAAGGATTGGTATAATCCTGTCAAGGGGAAATTATTTTGCTGTTCTGGATTCATTGTGGCCCAAGACTGGTCTGTAGCAATCACAGGTCCAGTACACAAGCATTGGGGGACTGGACAAGAAGTTTTAAGAAATGCTCTTCTTCATTAAGTTCTTGGTAAAACACTTCCTGTATTTTCCAGAGAAATTTTTCTATTTTTACCAGGTCTGGAGCACTGTTTCAGTAACTAAATTCTCCATGCCCATTACTCAGACTTCCTTTATCAACACAGCTATCTTGTTACTGATTGGAAATGCTGTAGAACTCTGGAGTAGGACCAAAAAAACTGGGGGGTGATAAGATGTGTATCAAGCCATGTTCTTGTTTGCAAGCTTTTCCTTCAGCATTTGGGATTTTCTTGTGCATTAGGCCTACTAGAAACTCTTGCTCTGGCCTAGATTAATCCCTAAAAACAGAACACAAATTACTTTATACTTGTGGATTAAGAGTCAGTTAATGAGGGCTGTTGGAATTGCCTCTCCAGTTTGGCTGAGTTTCTTACGACTCAAAAGACTCTCCAAGACTGCAGCTCTCACCTGCAAAAACCTATCTGGGAAATGACTAATCAGTGCATTTTTTTCCTGGCCTAATTGTATTTCTCATGAATCAGCTAAAGCCACGGTGGGACTTGGGCAGCTATTTCTGGGTCCCTGAAGGGAGGTGGGGATTGCAGGAAGTTTGCAGCATTGCTCTGCTACTGCAAGCAAATTTATCAGTGTCAATGGTTTCCAGACTCTTAGGCTGAGCATTAAAACCAGAAGTTGCAAGTAGGAATTTTTCAGCAAATTTTTTTTTTCTGGAAAGAAAATGGTACTTTTCAATTAAGTACCATTTTGGGGATGGAAGAACTTCGTTGGGACATCTATTTTTTTACTTAAAGTCTGAAAACATGCAAATGTTCTCAATTCTAATAATCAATAACATGTTTTATGCAGACCCCTTTCCCAAATTTAATGAAATATTTTTGTTGCTGATTAAAACTTTCCATGAAATAAAAAATATGGCTTCCCAGCTGCCTTTGCTCTACACTGTTTGGCTTTCCACAGGTGGAGTGTGTCTGTGGGAATTTTGAATCACTTACATCTGCAATAAATAGGGTAAAAAGCACTTGTAATATTTGCTGAGTGTCTCTCCCTCACCATTAGTCAACGCTTACACAGTTGCACTTCAAAAAAGCCCCAATAGAAATGTAATATTTCTGTTGTTCTGTAGTTTAGCACTGACATTTCCTGCTGTGAAAAGGTTATCATTTTTTTCCTGGTATGTTTCTATGTGAAGAATATTCCAATTTTCAGCTAAAATGCACTGAAAAAACTCCAGCTTTTCTTTTAATATCCATTACTAAGCATTCAAATTCTCCAAAGTGCAGGATGATACTTTATGCTGGTAATGACTGACTGACCTTTCTATTAACACCACTTCGAAGGCAGTTTAGTGGCTTACCTCTTTACCAAAATTAATAAATTCAGGGGTTCCATTAATGAGTATTTTGATTCATAGTTCTGCTTTAAAACATAATTATGTGTTACTCATAATATTGCTCATACTTCTCTATATTCTGCCTCTTCATTTAAAGCTGCCCTGTGATGTAGCTGCATTTCCATTCTTCCTTTTATCCCTAAAGCCACATCTTGAAATCACTGGGGCCACATCATGGCAGCAGAGCAGGATTTGGCACTGCCTCATCTGAGAGTCTCATCTCTCCACACATTGTTCTTGTTGTAGCTGGAAAACATATGTCCCATTCCTTCTGTTGTGGAAACATCAAGTAGGACGTAGAACGTCAACTGCAGTTGTTCACGGAGAGCCTAAAGGTGGGGAAGCCTCTGCAATAAATGCTGGAAGCTCAGGAAGAGCTCTCCAGATCATTTACTCCAACATGCCAAATGATGGGAGATTCTGAGACCAAAACCATGGCAGGCATTGGTTGCTTACTGGTACAGAACTTTGCACTTACTAAAATGGTGAGATTTATGTCACCTTTTCTGTTTAGAAGCCTCTTGTTTGAGAACATAATGAATATCTTTTCTTTTTTTTTTCTGTCAGCAAGCAAAGCTCTTATTGAGCTTTCAGGTAGGCAAGAAGGTGGTTATGCACTTAAATATAATAATTATTTTTATGTGAGTAGAACCAGGATAGGAAATTCTAATTCTTTTGCAGCTACTTAACTAAATAATTTCTCTCAGGCTTTTCTTCACACAACTAAACTGAAGCAGCCATGAGTCAGCAGTGCATGCTGAATGACTCAGCAATTTATGTGATTACAGGTATTTGAGTGTGACTGGTACAAAAAAAGAAAAAAAAAAAAGAAAAAAAAAGAAAAAAAAGAAAAAAGGCAGAAGAAATTGAAGTATATGACTGCATCATTAGTACTTCTTTTGCCAGTGCAAGCAGAATGTTGTCTGTAAGTTCACTGCATTCACTAAAAACTGCAAGGACCCAGGTGTTTGGGTGTTTTTTAATCCCTTGTGTGTGGAGGTTCCAGCACTTCTATCTTGAGATGTGTTCATGGTAGAAGGTATTTTGTGTCTGCAGTCTGTGTATGGCCTAGGTGGAAGCTGGAAACTAATTTCATTACTAGTTTCATGTATTTTAATCAGTTTCCAACAAAGACATGATTTATTTTAGATGTACCCAACTATTTTCTATTTAAGGTTGCTTCTCATTACCAGGCTAAACCAATGATGCTGATCCATGGTGCCTCTCTCTCCTGTTGCTCTGTCCATGATTATGATATTTGGCATCCAGCATCACAAACACTTGCCCAGTGTCACAACAAAGGCCAACTGCATTAATCTGTTACAGAACAGAGTTTTGTTTAAGTCCACACATTTTCATTTTAAAGATCACATGATGACATCAAAGATCAGTAAATGGTTAATGTGCTATATTTGTGTGGTGAGGAAAGAGGAGATTAAGAACTGCTATAAAAGGCAATTTTACTCTTTCAATGGGTACAGCTTTGCATTTTGACTTTTATTTATGCAATTGCCATATTCCCATGACTGCGTCATAAATGACTTGGGAAATTCAATAGTGTATCCTGGCCAGGTAAATAAATGGGAACAAAACATGGTAATGGCTTTCACATTTTGTATCCTATGTGTTTTATCTCAGATAAATAGACTCAATAAATGTTACAGTATATGCACTTGTGCCACAAATATTGCATTTGATTCCTAATGGGTCATAAAGTGCCTTTTGCAAACCTTCAAAAACTTGTCAGCCTGTTATATGGAAAATATATTTCAGTACTAAATTTACTTTATACTATTTGCCCTACTGAACTTGTTCCTGTCTTATGTTTCTAAGCTATGTAGATAGTAAAATTTATGTTTGGGTTTGATCTGCCTCTTGGTTACAAAGATCTTAATTCCACTGAAGTGGTACGAGCTGGAGTCTTTACATCCTGTTCTGTTTTAATGTGTTCAATATTATAGTAACATAAGAATAATAATATCAAAACCTATTATAAGCTACATGAATTTTACTATTGGAACATATAAACCAAAAGTAATTTACAATATTGCATCAGAGTAAGTCTAAATTATGTTACAGAGGGTTGCATTATATAGAATGAATCCTCTGTTGTGTTTAACATTTTGACCTTGTGGGATATGACTCATGGCATAAACCCAACTGATGATGGGGAAATAGAGGATAGATGCAGCATCAGCTATAGTCTTGTGACTTTTGATCACTTGAAGGAAAATCAGTGAAAATTTTGTGTTAATATGGTGGTAATCTCTAGCTAAGGTTGGTTTTGATGAGTTATCTGACCATCAACACATTTCATGCATTAATGGTTGAGTCAACTTGGGAAGTTACAGAAAAGCTGAAAATCTAAATTTGTAAAGTAATATTCCATAACTGGTAACTTTGGAATAAGCTTGTTTCATCTTAGACCAGAATTTTATAAACGTTGTTCATGAAAATTGAAGAGCTATTTATTC
Organism: Agelaius tricolor; assembly: GCF_023055355.1. Taxonomy (NCBI): domain Eukaryota; kingdom Metazoa; phylum Chordata; class Aves; order Passeriformes; family Icteridae; genus Agelaius; species Agelaius tricolor. Next base: position 16,913,360 of record NW_027269275.1, on the reverse strand, counting down.
TAAGTAGAATATGGCACATATTGATAGAGCTAAATGTAGCTACATCTAGATGGTAGTATTTGTTCCACATTTATTTTAGCATTTAGGATGATGCAGTCCCAGATGATTCCATTTATGTATAATGGGAAGTTACTGTAAGTTACAGAGACAAGGCTAATATACAATTTCTCTTAGTAGTTCCATACAGGCAAGTACCAGAATAAAGAGTGAATGGCTGCAAGATGTCAGTAAATCTGGGCCACAGAATATTAAAAGTGTAGAATCTGAGTTAATGAGGAGCCATCAAGTTCATATTATTACATATGTGTCACTGAGGATTCCATTCATTATTCCTGTGGTCTCTGAACCATTTCTGGTCATCATAAATCTCTGAGGTAAAGAAAATGGATAGCTCAAGTGGCAGCTTAGTGAAGTGGAGCTAAAGCCTTCAGCTCTACTCCATCCAGAGTTCCAGGAAACTCCAAGGAAGTTTTCTTTAACTTTTATTAGTTTGTAGAAAGTTATGTAATATTCAGGGTGTGTTGACCCTAAGGAAGAGTATAAAATGTATATTGGCACTTAGGTAAATATTTGTGAAAAAAGTGCAATGATGGCCACTCAGCTGTCCCTTAGACCTGGTGTTCCTTCAGGGAACCATTAGGAACCCATCCACTTCCAGCCAAGTCTTTCAATGACTTCCCATCAAATGAGATGGGATTGAGCCAGACCTTTTGGCTGAAATATTTAAGTGTGCTCTTCAAGCAGTAAATTTAAAAAAAAAATGACAGGAGAATTAAGTAGAAAAAGGAATATACTTGGGCAAATAAATGTATTCACATTCAAATTAAATTTTTGATCAGAATATTAAAGCCTAAATGAGTTCATTATACTGGTAAATCAGCTCAGGTGTCCAAAAGGCTCTGAAACAAAATCAGTTAAGCAATTAAATTAGAACATTAAAAAAGATCCACAAGCAAACACTGACAACTGAGCTTACCTTGAACCTGTTCACCCCTGGTCTACTCCCCAGGAGCTCTCCAGAGAAGGTTTACAAGGCAGCTGCCATCACTATGCTCCACAGCAGGATGGTGATTGATTGGACTGACTGTTCCAGATGTGATCTGTTCCACCACACAAGAGTAATTTGTTTAAATCCTGTCAGAAGTTCACCACTTTAATAAGCAGGAGATTCGTGTAATCTGCAATAATAGTAATTAAAGATTTAAGTGTTGGGCACTTTTGTATGTCTTGTGTCCATATTCAGAAATAATTTATGTACAAAAAAGAGTCTTGAACTGACTCTCCTGGGGCCAGTGATGTATGTGCCATTCCCTTAGTGAGGTCAAGACTTGGTAAGAGAGAGTGATTAAAATGAGAATTAAAATGTGAATTGTAGGGAGACTTGTGTTCACTCCAGAGATAATGTGATAATGCTGCTCCATCAAAGGAGTAAAATGATCCTCAGAGATGCTGATATTTGTCTAAAAACTGGAACAACATTTTTTTCCTGTTTAAAATTAAAGAGTTAGAAAAGCTCTGTTGCTTTTTCTTCATGAAACAAACAGATCTCTCACCTGAGCTGATCTTTCATGTGGTGCTCCCCAAAATAAGATGCACGTGTGTGTCAGGGTGGACACAGCTTGGGAGGAGGGAGAGATCTTACCCAAGCTGTTTATGAGCAGGCACAAACCCTCTGCATGGTGTGACAGACCTTTTGTTGTAGCAGCAATGCACTGGACATGCTTTATGTACTTAACTAGTCCTGAAAAAGTCAGTGACTCAAAGTCTTTTGTGTAGAATGCTCTGACTAGAAGAGTTTATGAGGTGTATAATGTCTCATGCTCTGTACTTCCTAACTACCAGATTGACTTTTGCAGCTCAAATAAAATCTGACATGTGGCTCCTCTGACACAGCAGCACTGAACAGCTCTCCAGGGCCGAGGCCAATGGGTTCCCAAACTCTGCCCCACCTTTGTGTAGCTTAAATGCTTCATGCACAGGGAGGTCAGGGAACAGGAGGTTTTAAAAAGCAAGCCTAGAAGCCTGTTCAGTTTGATTACTTTGATTGTACTTTCTTCTCCTGTTTTAATAGGCAGAATATAGGCTGTTGTCTTGAGTTTTCTGACCTAATGTTCAAGGAATTTCTTGTTGTTTCCAGTCATTAATAAGGGCCTTTATTTGAGGTGATAGAAACATTGCTGCTTTAGCTCTGTAAACATTTGTGACATCTCCTTAGAAAGAGTTAGCAGCTATAATTTCTAAGTCATTAATCACCTTTTCCAAGAGCTGTATTTCTCTGGGCTTGTATTTCTCTTTTCAATATAGGCAGTTCTGAGACTTTTGAAGTTTTTCCTCATTATATTGTTAAGAATTTTATGCAGAATTTGTGGAAAGCCTCTCTCAGATTTGTTGCTATAGCTCATAGATTCAAGCTGCATATGTTGCACTTGAGATAGATGTGGATAGAGAAATTTCAAGTGTCATATTCCATTACAGTCGGAAATTTCATGAAAGCTAAAGCACATTGTAAAATTACATTGTCTCTCCCATCACTTAGTTTCAAGAAAGAGCTCACAAAAATGTCAAAACTTGGTAAACTCAATATTAAATATAATAAGCTTTTGATTTTGGTACTGCCAGAATCACTGGCAGATGAAAGTGTTGTTTAAAACCTTCTCAGAATATTTCTCCTATTTTCTAGCTTCAGTTTTTTTGAGAATGGTTCATACACCTGGACAATTTGTTGTTAATTCAGTGCTGTCATATAGCTAAAATAGCCATTCAATGTATTTAGCTCTCTAATGTACTTCAGACATCAATCATAAACCTTTGCAGGCTTCAGTCTGCTAGGCTGAGCCTAAGTTCATTTAGTTTTCTTGTGGAAGATAAGCTCTGCCTTTCCCATTCATCTTAGTAATGATTTTCTGTGCTTGATCCAGTTTGTGTTCATTTTTCTCCAACGGGGGTTGCCGAGGCTGTGCATCACTCTGGGACAGACAGGAGTGACTCCAATGTCTTGGACAATGGCAAAAGAGAAATCTTTCATCTGCCATCCCCTAAGCTTGAATCCCAGACTCACTGAGTTTTTGAAATGGAAGAGACATCTAGAGAATTTATACTGCAACCCCCCTGCTCAAAGGCATCACTCAGTTGAGTCTCACTCAGTTCAGTTTGTCAGTTTAATACCCAGGATTGGTCAAAAAAAATTGGATATTGACAAAAATCAGGAAAAATATAAACAAACCAGAAAGCATTATAAAGTTGCTGCATGTTATGCTCTTTAATCCATAACACTGTATACAAATTTTTGGTTCTGTGCCTCAAAGGAAATGCAGTAGAATTCCAGAAGATGGAAAATTCTGGAAACAGCATTCCAAATCAAAGGAGTAATGCTGCATCCTCTTGGATAATGAATGAAGAGTGGCACTTTTTAGCCTATAAATGAAGGATATGATAGATATCCATGAAATCAGAGTGGCATGGAAAAAGTGAGGAGGAAATTGCTCACTGTGTCTCCCAACAAAATGTGGGGCATGAAATGAAAGCAGCATCAGGCAGGTTCAGAACAGCAAAAGTTTAGAGCCATGGGATTCACCTGTGGGACTCTGCCACAGGATCCTGTGGAAAGGAAAAGTTTTCATGAATTTAAAAGCAATTGGAAAAATTTATGGAAGAAAAATCTATCAACAGCTATTAATTAAGAGACACAATATTTGTCTTAGTAATCTGGGGGAAATACATTCCCTGCCAGCCTTGTTCTTTGCAGTCTTTTTGCTAGTGTGCACAGCTTTTATAGGCTTTGGTTTTTAATTTAGAACGAAGTTAAATTTTAAAATCTTGAAGTCCTGTGTAAATATTTTTTCTCCGTAGAGGTCTAATTTCTAGAGACCAGTTACAGTGAACATTTCTATTGAAGAATACTGGTTTTATGCAATGCAAGAGTATAATGGGCCTGGTACTTGTTCCCTTTTACCACTATTATTTTATTGAGTTAATAAGGGTACCTTTAATTTACAGGGGAAAAGAAGACAGCTATTATCTCTTAAGAGGGTGAAATTACAAAGACATCAGTAGGCACAAGAAATGTATATTTCCTCCAAAAGATACATGTTTTCTGAGATCTTTCAATTAACTCACATCTGTGTCCTCTGTAAGAAGTAGAAAAATTGTACGTGCATTTAATGCTCTGAGTTGGCCTGAAAAAAGCAGAATAAAAGCTAATTATGTTAATGGCTGAGGGCTAAAATCTCCTTCACTTGAGTGTGTCTTCATGGCTATTACAAAGGATTAATATTGTAATATTTAATGACCACCCAGAATATTTCTGTGAACTGGGCAGTGGTCAGATCCCCCCCATGGCAGTCTCTTCACAGCAAGAGTTCACTCAGGTCGTGTTCTGGGATGGGCCAGGAGCCACAGCCTGGTTCACACTGCAGTAGCTCCTCAGCATCCTCCTGCTGGTGATTCTGTATCTGACCTCACAGGAGGGAGATTTTAGCACCTGTTTATGCCTTGTACTTTGATAAATATAGTGCAGTAATATCTTCAGCTTCTTAATAATCTTTTGGGAGAGAAGAATGTTTTTTGCCTAAATCTAGTTAGTACAATCTGATCCTTCTACTCTTTCTCAAAGACATGTTCTACTCAACTGTTCTTGCATTTATCAAGCTAAGTGAATATCTCTGTCTGTTTAGAGATAATTATTCTGAAAGTTTGCCTTTAAAGCTAATGGAAATACTTTTTTATTTTGTTTTGTTAAAAAAAAAAAGAAAAAATTAAACAGTGAAACCACAAATTTTTCAATTGAAAGATTTTGGTTTAGAATCTCAAATTTTGTATTTGGAAATGTTTCCAGAGTGTCTTATTTTTGCCATTGTCTTTTCAGAGTTACATTACAGTTTTCCTCTCATGGAAGTGCAAGACTCAAGCTACATGTCTGTTCTAGAACCTTAATACAGTTTAAAGCCCACTATGTATTTTGCAATGATTTTTTTTCCATTTTAATGAATGAGCATTTTACCAAGAAAGCCAACACTTTATGGAAAATGATTTTTTTTTTTTTTTAGTAGGAAACAAAAAAGTATTCCTTTTAAAACCAGATGTAGCCATCCAGTTTATGGAAGGATAGAGGAAAGAAATCTTTTGCTTCCATTTTAGAGATTTTAATGTCACCTTTTGACTTAGGCAGATTAATTCTTACCAAGTTAATTTGTGATTCTTAGGATCAGTGTTTCCTGTAGCTTGTCAGATCAGACCATTGTAGTATTACATCTCACAGTGAGCAGGAGTCTGTTCCCTAATTCCTGTTTTCCCTGTTTTCTGTTAACCTGCATCACCGGTGGGATTGTCCAGGGCCAGCCCAGCAGCTTCTCCCGAGCCATCCTGCTTGTTTCCTGCTGAGGGTCTCGTAATGGCTTTTCACTGTTTGCCTGTTCCAGCAATTATTTCCTGGTTTCTAGCCAAACTGTGATTCACCCAGCGTATAAAGGTTTCATTCCACTTCTTTTTTTGGTTTCCAACTTTCTGGTGTTTTCCTGCAATTTCAGTTCCAGAAGACATACTACCTTTTTTCTTCCCTTTTAACCTCCTACTTCATTCAATTTACCATCATTTGTCTACTCCACCTCTTCCTTTCATGCTGTTAGAACTGAGCTGTGCTGCAGAGTTCAGAGGCTGCAGCAGCTTGCATTTAATTCTTCTTTGCTCTTGAAGATTTTTCACATTCATCATGGAGTTTTAAGTTTCACATATTCTCTTCTGTATGGAAAAGACATTGCAGCAGAAGACATTCTTTTGATGCATGGTCTTAGCTGTGCAGAAGAACACAAAGAACAGCTCAGCTTTGCAAGGTCTCTTTTATGAGGCCTCATGCCCAGCAATGAGGGCTGGAGCTGGCGATCATAAGGAACAATACTACACACTTTTCTTCCTTCTCTCCTTTGTTTTAAGAAACAGGACTCCACTCACATGCAAATAGCAGCTGTTTGCAAGTGAAAAGCAATGAATGATGATGCTGTTCTGTTCAGGAAACAAAATTGTGCTCTAGAATTGATAATGAATCGCAGAAGAGATCTTAATACACACATCTGCTTCAGTGTAAGGCCAGAGCTTTTAAATGCATCACCCTCTAGTCAGAAGTAACATGGACAAGTATCAAATCTGTGATTTCACAGACATCAGGAGGGATTTCTTTCCCTCATTTCAGAGTTCTGGTACTGCAGGTGGCTTTCAGTGGGCCCCACTTCATCTCTGCCCAAGTAACTATTGAGGAGAGAAGAAACATCATTAAAAAGTGGGTCCAGATGAGTATTGCCTCTTCTGAGTGAGAGGATCTTAACTTTGGCTCTTCTTAACAAAGCACCCAGGACTGAGGCACTCTAGCATTAATTTAAAAACTGACACCCCCCTGCTGTTGCATCAGTGCCTGGTGTGTGCCTCATCCCAGGGTAGTGACTCACCTCCTTTCTCACCTTTCTGGCCAGATTGCGTCACTGGATGTGCTGGAACAGCTGCTGCCATGTGTGGGCTGATCAATAACAGAAATCAGCCCCATTTTGCCTGCAGCAGGTGGATAGTCAGGGGCAAAACTTGTTCTTGTTGATTCTGTCCTGAAAGCAGGCTCAGATCTTGAGGGGCTCGATTTCATTCGTACCTTCACTGCATTTGCAATTTCTTCTTTCTTTGCAGTAAATATTTTTTACTTTCATCTGAGTTAGAACCTAATGCAACAACTGCTGGAAGATGTTTTTAGGGCCTTGGTAAGCAGAAGCAGTTTATCAACCAGAGCAGGTGCTAGTGGGGATTCAGTCCCTCACAGAATGGTGGCAAACCAAGCAAGGGCAAGGGTGCCTCCATTGCAGGAGCAATCCTTCCCTTCCTCTGAATGCCCTTCCTTTTGTGCACTGGAGTCTGGACTGCAAATACAATGCTTAATGAATTCTTAAACAATGCTTTTCTTTTAGGATTGAAAAGCAAAACTGACTTGCATATGATGAGAACCATTGGAATGATTTCCTTCCAAGGGGGATAAAAGCAACACACGTGTACAGGCTGTGAGTTTAGTGGCATTAATTATGTGGTAGTGATAATTTGTGTGTGACAGAAGAAATGAAGTCACACTTTTATCAGTGGCATTGATATTATTCTTTTTCATGGAAGATACATGGGTGACAAAATGTTGGTGTTGCTTGTTGTTTTATTATGCCACTGATTTTATTAATATACTGTTGTTATGCTAATGAGTTACTAGTGTTTGTGGCTTGGAGGTTTGTTCACAAAATGTAGCCTGAATGGAGAAAGTACATGAAGTACAAAATTGTCATATATGCACTTCTGTATCATTAATGGGAGAAGTTGGTTTTATAATATATATGTAAAAAAATATTAAGAAAAGTACTGTGAAGTGCTTACTCAGCCAGTGAACTTTGATACTGAAATGTATTTTTCAGTAACAGAACCTTGTCATTTGCCCTTGCTTGTTATTTTGCAGTAAAGATGTTTATTTTCAGCTGTGTTACAAGTTAGTAATGAAAACCAAGGGTCACTGAAGGACTGTCTGATAATTTCAATAAAAAGTTTCTTAAAGTCTTTCTTAATTTTGTGTTGTAAAGGGTGAGACTTTGCAAGGAGAGACACTGCAGTTCCATTTTCTGGTACAATTCTGCAGAGGGTCCTATTTGTAGCTGGAGATATGGGGGTATGGCCTGCCCTGGGAAGTACTTTGCAGAGCCCTTCTTGGTTTAATTTCTTACCACCTTTGGAAACTGTGGTCCTGATATCTGAAGAACAGGACTATGAATCAGTAGTCACTTTCATCTTATTTTCATTTAAATGATTATTGGAAATCTTGAATATATATATATATATATATATATATATATATATATATATATATATATATGTCTGTGTGTGTGTATGTCTTTTATATATATATATGTGTGTGTGTGTGTGTGTGTGTGTGTATTCAGCATCAAATCCCTGTAATTTGTACTGCCTGTGAGGCCATTCCTGGGTTATTGTGCTGAAGGTGGCTGCCTTCTGTGATCACTGCAAAGCAGATTATGCATAATGCCTATGAGTTGGGCTTTATCTACTTACTTTACTATTATTATCAATAATGATGAATGTATATGCATTTTTCCTTCACTTGAAGTACTGAATTAGTTCAAAATGTGAATCCTGAGTTCACTTTCATAGCTTCTTGCTGCTTGTCACAGTCTTTTCACAGTATCTTTCCAATTGCCATTTGAAACTCATTGGGTCAGTCCCCTTATGATGCTCATGTGCCAGTAAAGAGAATCCTATAAATTCTCTGCTTTTGAGGCAGGGATGGAGCCAATTAAACAAAATTAACAACATGATCAAAGGGGCTGGAGAAGATTTTAAATACTCTAATCAAATATACAGCTTTCTGCATGAAAGGGAGCAAGCACAGAGGAAATACCACTTTTCTCATCTGCTACATATTTTTTAGAAGTCTCACAGTCCAAGATAAGCCCAGTGAATTCTGACCAGCAGGCACACTTCTCTCAGTCTTTGAGATGTTCCTTGTGAAGTTGCCAGAAATGCAAAGCAAGAGTGATAGAATAATGCTGTAATGGAAGATCAAACTCATTCTTTCTGCTACATTACTCTAATTTTTGTAATGCCCTCCCAGGAGCATAAAAGATCCTTGATGCATGGAGCAATGCTGGTATAAATTATTAGCTCTCAGCTCCAATTTGTTCATCCTGGATAGTCATAAAATGTGTTTGTTTCAAACAAAAACCTCTGCTTTCTAATTAGATAACAGTAAACCATTTTCTGTTTGCTTGTTTTTATTTTCTATAAGAATATTTGAAGGCAGAATCTAAGTTATTTTGACTTTTAAATTTATATTTTCAAGGATGGGGGTTTAGGATCCAACTGTCTCTATCAGCATGAAATTATTGAAATTGTTTGTTTGTGGTAGTAAACCAGTTTGTAAAAGACTTGGAGCATAAGCTTTGTGATAGATATTTCCAAAACTATGGTGATAGTATTTACTGTTAAGTCTGGCAATGTGTTGCAAATTAATGATGACTCAATTTTCCCCTTTAAATTCATTCATCAGAATGTCCAAATTAGATTATACTGACTCCAGGCTTTTGCTTTACCAGGCTGTGCAAACCCCTGTGGAAAAACAATAGGAAATTTAATAGGAGCAAGTATTGTAGGATTCTACAAGAATTTAATAAAGTCCCACCAAAACTTTGAAGATTACCCCTGGAACTAAACAGTAAGTGATACCTCAGACGGACTTTTGCAGTAGCTTGTAAAATTCAATAGCAGTGACACAGCTTCCTAGAAAATTATATAGGATTTTTGAGGGGAAAAACTCTCAAAGAATCCGAAGACCATGATTTTTTAATTTCCAAAAGAATGTTTCCATGCAGGACTATTGAAGTCCAACCTATCATTAAGATATCAGATCTGTAATGGAAAAACCCCAGGTAGAGCAGAGTCTGCGTCAGTTATTTTTACATTCCAGGCATTGCCACCTTTTTTAGAACGGGGCCACACCTTGTGGCCAGCTTGAAACGTGGAACCAACCTCTGGCTTCAGCTGAGCCCTAGCAAAAGAATTTGATGCTTATCACTTCTGCTTGAGCTATTTCCCCTTTGTGAGGAGATTTCATTACCCAGCCCATCCTTTGCATGGGATTGGGACAATTAATTTAGGAATTATTCGAGGAGTAAGAAGGTTTCATTGGAAAAAAGAGAAGGAGCTGCACTGTGAGAGAGGTACTTCCCTAGAAAGGGTTGATTCCAAAAAAAGGTGAAAAAGAACATTTGTGTGGGCAATGCAGGTGGCACCAGAGCACTGGAGTTTGGTCCTGGAGACACAGCATTCCACTCCTTGGTGGAGTTCCTTCTCCTTCCTGTGCAGTGAAGAATCCGCTCTCCCTGGCTGAGCACCTGTTGGGATACCAGTGCTAAAGACATGAATAAGAAAGCAAAACAAAAATCTTTCTCTTGCCTGGGATGAATCACCTGTCTGGGTGTGAAAAACTTCCTCTGACCTCAGAAAATGAGGCAAAAAATCTCAGTTTTCATTTAAGTTTCATTACTTAGGGGTAATTTCTATACAAGTTAATAAATGAAAGGTAAGAAATTGCATCTTTCCTTATAGTACATGAACTTGTATAGTTTATAGGTATATTTTCCAGTCATGTTCCATACTGGTGTAAAGGAAAAGTGATTCATGAGCTGTGTCATGCTTTCAGAGGTAAACATGGAACTCAGTGGGTAACTGATTCCAGTCCCTTCTGCCCTGAGCAGTTCCTTGGCCTGAAATGCTGCTTGAACATTCACAAAAACAACAGTAATGTTCCTTCTAGACATATGAGAAGAGTTGATCCTCCCCTGGAGCAGCAAAGACTTCAAAATATTAAAAAATATAAAGGCAGAGAAGGTGCAAGGGGATCTTAGATAAGAGATCAGTGATGAGAGGGGAGGGAAGAACTCTGTCCATAAGAAATATCTGTGTCCATTGGAGCAAACTTCCCTCCCCAGCACAAGATCCAGATTTGGACATTGCCCTCACTGCACAGCCATCACCCAAACTCACAGATTGCTGCCCTCCCATTTCACCATTGCAACATTAGCGGGGGGGAAGGGGGGAGAATCTACAAATTTTCTTCTCCCTTTCTACTGCCTTAGGAAGAATCCAGTCAAATGCCAAGAAAACCAAAACGAGACAAAATTAAATGGGCATAGGTCATCACTGAAATACACCAAAATATTTGGTCAACTTCACCTGGGTAGGCTTAGAGGGCCAACAAAGCTAAAATCATGTGGGTGTTTTGCTCTGAAAACACCTTCATAATTATAAAAAAATAAAAAGCCCTGACTATTGTCTGAGGAAATGGGAGACTCTCACTGGTACCAGCCAGTCACTCCAGGCTGCCCTGCAGGAGGGTATTTGCACACACAGCCCACTGTGTTTGTCCAAAGGCTGGCACTGCTCTGTGGCTTCACAGCTGCAAGTTCAGCCCAGCTGAAATTCCTCAGGTGGAAAACATAAGTCCAAAGTTGCCTGCTTATTAGCACAGTTCCTGATGAACTGGATCTAGAAGGGAATTAAGGAGTTTGATCACAAGATGCTTTTAAAGTGTGAAGAGTCATTTTGAAGTTGACTTCTAAAATCTTACTTTCAGTGTTTGTTGGGAATGGTTTTTGATGTGTTTTGGGGTCTGATTTCTGGTGTCCTTTTGGTGTTACAGGAGTCATAAATACCATGACTCTTTTAGCTCCATCATTGCTCATATGAGATGAGTTTTGCTGTCATGGTTTTAGTTTGCAAGATGATTATGTTGTGTTCTAGGGCATGAATTTTATTTCTCATTTAGTTCCGCATCCCTATTTTGAAAGGTCTTTGAACAACTGTTCCTGAACTTCTTTTTTGCATATGCCAAATCATCTTTTTCTTTCCCTTGCTATGATTTTTGGATTTTTTCACTCTTTGCTGTGAACAGTTTGAATTCTGAAGAGGTATTAGAGTATTGTATGCTCATTTTATTTTTATATTAAAGTACTTCGTTAGGGCTGTGGTTTTTTGGTTTTTAAATTACAGCCATTTCTATTGTTAATATTCAGAGAAGATGGTTTGACCTATAAGTTTGACTTTTGTGGTTGTTTCTGGAAACCTGTGAGCCATCTGTTAGGTACTTTAAAGGAAAGTTGGTGTCCATAAAACTTATGGAGGCATCACTGATGTGTGTAAATCTGTTTCTTTACTTCTGTATCTTAAAGTTCAGATGATTCAATATTCTGTATTTCCTGAAAGAGAAGCTGCACCTGAATTAAAAATTTAACATGCAGCAAATTCAGCAAAAATTGATGAAGTCAATTACAAAAACAGAAGGTGCTTTGATAAAATCACTCTGCTGCCAAATGGAATGTGATTGAGTTACCTTAGGAAAGGTCAGCCTTGGGTACAGCTGGTTTAAAGGGTGGCTCTTCTTTGCAGGCTCTGGTATCAATAAAGTCATTCTGGTGTGTTTTGCCTGATGTTTTTGTGCTTTGGAGGACGTTGCACTGTAACCATGGTTTGTGCAGGAATTGCCTTTCTTGGGATAGTCCCAGTGTATGAAGCACATTGCTCACAAATAAGGGTTTTCACATGCTGAGAGGAAATTGGCAAATATTTTGAATGCATAATAGGAGCTATACTGAGGTTTCCATTAACTACTCCAGTAGAAAAATGTTGCAGTGGTCAAGTATTTTACTATTAAAGTGCTGACTAACAAGAAGGAATGTGATCCTGTTAGATATGACATCTATTTATATCTGATAAAAAAAATGAGGTGCCTGCTCAAAACCAAGTGTAGGGGATGGCATTTGCCAAATAAATTGCTTTTAGTTTAATCTCCCCATTTAAGTCAGTGGTAGAATACAGAGTACTTTAATGCTAGTAGAATGCTCCAAACATGGAATTCCTTTAAAAAGTTACTAAGAAAAAATGTTCACTCCCTCAAAAGATGCAGCCAATCTGAAATTACTTTTAGTATTAGACTCACTTTGTGAGGAAAAATATGCAGCATGAGAAAAAGAAGATCTTATATAGATAATCTATTAATTATAAAAGGTGAAAATAAATTTAAATTATTTAAAATATCACAAACAGGTTATTGCAATAAAACATTCAAGAAAAGTGGTGAAATACTCAATTTCTCACACATACTGAAAATAATATTATTGGTATTTCTAAAATCGTGGTAGAAATTAATATTTAATTGTGCATGACCTACTCTTTTATCCTGACTCTGCTGCAGTCCTGCTTCTTGGAACTAGAGAAGTAACCTCAGTGGAGGAAGTAAAGTAGACTCTTTCATACTTATTCTCCCCCAAAGCCCAAAGCCTTCATATAAAAGCCATCAGCTTTTATAAAATATGTAAAAATGAGTATCCTTGTTAACTGTTATCTGGCAAAATCCTTGGAATGGATTCTGACATCCTGGTCTGTGTGTTCCATTATGCATAGGACATGGGGTTTAGCCACAGCTGGCTGGGATAGAAATCCTTTGCTGGAGGAGCATTCCCTGCTGGGGCTGCAAAGCTGGACCTCAGCCCAGGAGCTGTGTCCTGACTAATATCTGCTCTGCCTCCTGCAGCAAGTTGAGCTCTGATGAGGAGAGGATCTGTTTCTGACCAATAGTTTCCTCACTGTGTTCTTAGTCTCCAATACAATTGGAAAGCTATAAAAAAGGAAAATGAGTTCAGAACAATATGTCTCCTCTGACCTTTTTCTTTGTCCAGTTGTGAGTATTGAATATCTTATCCAGAATTCTCATGCCAAGGTTAAAATAATTTCATCTTAAGCTAGTCCACAATGATGAAGTAGAATTTTTCAGGAGACGGATTGCTCTGAGAGCGGAAGATTATTACATGCAATTCACTCTGTTCAACTGAGCAATAAGCATTGTTAAATTGAGCTTTCTCAGTGCTGGGTGGTCATTCTTCTAGTTCTGTGGTGAAAAAAAAGGGGATTGGAACCAAGTTCCCTGCTTGGATCTGTTCATCATACCAATCCCTGCCATCTGAGCTCCTAATTATGATTTACTAAAAACTTGGCATGAAGCCCAGATCTGCTAAGGAACCAGAATGGGGTTGTCCCTGCTGGAATCAATTCACGTGTCAGTCCATGTAGCAGCCGTGGATCCCAGGGTGTGACCCTGCTGGGGTGTGACAGCAGCACTTCAATCCCACCATCACCATCCCTGGCCCTGCTGCACCAACAGCCTCTGCTGGGATGTGTGGTGCCCTGCTTGGGTGCACTGCCATGGCCCCACAACCCCACATCCCCAGTGCAGCTCAGGGCTAAGAGAGGATCCAGCTGTTTGTGGCTGAATTATGGGGTCTGGGAGCAGGGAAGGAGCAGGGATATTGACCTGAAAGTGTGCATAGCATAAGCAAGGAAGCATGAGACAAAGCTCCAAAGGTGATCTTTGTATTCTGTACATGAAAATTGATGTCTAAATGTATTGTAATAGGACTACTTTCTGCTGTTTGTATTAGTGATGGAGATGTTTTCTAAATATTTCACTTCAGCAGCTTTCTGGGAAAATGAGAGTGAATGCTAAATTATGTTAGATTATCTGGTAACAATATTGATGTTCAGTCAACTCTGAGTCAAAGAATTATGGGATATCCTGAGTTGGATGTTGGGACCCACAAAAATCAGGTCCAGCTCCAGGTCCTGCACAAGGCAGAATCCCCACCCTGTGCCTGAGAGTGTTGTCCAAGTGCCCTCTCAGCCATTCCTCACACAGCTTCCAGTCCAGACCTTCACCATCCTCATGTTCCTCCTCTGGACACTCTCTATTGGCTTTGTATCTGTCTCATATGTGGTTCCAAAGCTGCACTCAGGGCTGAGGTGAGGCTGCAGCAGAGCAGAGCAGGGCAATCCTCTCTTGTCATTCTTCCTCCCAGTAAAATGAAGCAACGTTGTGTTTTTGGAGAGTCTTTTGGTTTGTTGTTGCTTGTAAACAGCAAGGTTGGATGGTTTTCAAAATATTCCTCAGTCAGACACCTAGCAGCTCACAGAACTAAAGAGTCATTGTCCTCATTAGTTATTAAATTCTTAGTTACAGTGTTTCAAAATTCCTTCCTTCACTGGTGTGATGATGCTCACTTAAGCTTTCTGGGACTTATTTTGGGGACAGCACCATTAATGGTACTCTTCCAACCTGTGTCACGCTTTCTCCAGTTAAACAACATGCTTTATAATTTCTGACTGCATTTTTAACATGTATTTGGAAAGGGAAGGACAAAAAGCTTACTGTAATATCCTTTATGAGAGAGAAATATCAGAGTTCCTTTTGGCCTAGTGTCAACAGAAGGAGATGACTGTCTGAAGGAGTGGCTGTTCACTGATCTAAATATTAACCTACAAGCTTGGCAGCACAAGCAGAGTGTTCAGCTCCCTGATTCAGGGCTGATATCTTGCACTGAACATATCGAGAATCATTGTGCATTTGAGGTAACTTACAGCTTTTGTTATGCTTTAACTTCATCAACCTTTAAAATAATGAAATAATTTTACTTGCCAGAAAATGTCTTGATGGGCAAAGCTTTCTAAGATTTCCAAATACCTGCCTTCTTTTATGGTTGTAGATGAGATCTGAAAGACTCTTCAAAGACTGGACTCCTCAGATTTATAAATTTATACAATAACTTCAGTATAATCATGCAGTAAGTATCCAAAAGCTGATGAAACATCAGGTTAGAAGTATTTTCTTTTCCTAGCACAGGGCCAGTTCTGCCCTTTATATGAAATGCAGGTGGCTTCTATGCAGCTGCAGTGGAATTTGACCTTCAAGCAGTGTTTTCCCAGCAATGATCAGGCACCTTCTTTTGTTTTCAATACAATCATATAAAATTATCACCTTAATTAAAAGGAAGACTGTAAGCACTCCACCTTCTGCCTAATTTCAGAACCCTCTTGCTCCTTGCTTTGTTGAATGAAGATACTGTGCTCCTTTCATACTGCAATATCCTTTGTGTTTGGTAATCCTTCCTGTTCCCTCAGACTGGAGTTATTCAGCACACTCAGAATTAGGGCTCACTCATCAGACAACATGGATTTTAAAAGTTCATTACATTTCCTTCCTCAGATATGATGACATACTTCTGTCAATAACATCTTCAATTTGTAGAAAGAGTTTCAATTGTAATTTGTAACTGTAAAAAAAGCAACATTTAACATCGCTGTAAAAATCCCTGGATGCAAAAAGTCATGAACAGATAGTCTTGGGAAAGGTTGGTGATGCCTACAAAAAAGATCCCCAAACTTCACAGTACTTCTTGTATGTATAATGACCAGCATTTTTGTAGAAAGTTCATTTAACCAGACCTTTCCCTCTGTTGCCCTGTGAGATTAAAATGTGGTAAATGGAAAAGAAGTTAAAAGATTATCTAGCAGGAGTAGACTAAATTTTTGAAGCATAGCCAATAAAAAATAGAAGAAGGAATGTATTGACACTATTAACAAAGGCATTTTGGACACTGGCTCCTAGATAAGCTACAATTTGATTTTTCCATTTCAGCACGAGAAACTGAAACTTTCCTGCATTCTTAAGTGCAGGTTTTGTTAATTTTCAGAGCCTTCCACCACTTACAACATGCTGTCCCCCTCCTACACAATTTAGTTGTTTCACAATTGTATTGCACAGCAGACAAATTTCCTGTAAGTTTACAAATAATGCAGGTCTTTGGTGCTTTTAGAAAGCAGCCTGGAAGTCTGAGCTTACAGCCCATCTGACGATTTATTTTTTTGTGGATGAAAATTGTTTGTGGACTTTTCCCTAATTTGTCAATGAGATGATCAAGTAAATGGTGTCAAAACCCCAGCAACCCTAGAAATAGTTTATTTCACACATTTAATTGCATTTCTTGAAACCTGTTTGTTGGCAAAATCTGCATTTGGAGCTTTGAATAGGTGAAGATTAAAGTAATGCAGAATGATCATTGCATTGCATTCTCCTAATTACTTTTTTTTCCTTTTGAGCATTTTTTTGTGTTAGAAAAGTCAACATTGAAATGAGATGTGGCTGTGCCTCCCTTTCTGAGCAGGTGCCAGGTGCAGAGGAGCCTGTCCCAGGGGAGCCTCCTGTCCCTGCTCTCCGGGGCCAGTGCTCCCGAGGAAGGGCAGAGCCAGCGCCTGACCCAGCCGCCTAAAATTAGACCCTGATGTCAATCCCAGAGCTAAGCCCAACTACTCAACTTTCAGAAAACTGCTTTTGTTGTTGCTTGATGCCTGCTGGTCCACTGAGCAAGCAGGTATCAGGGCTAATCCTAAAAATGCATGGTTATTTTTACAGTGACCTTTTGAAACAACCTGGAAGTGGTGTCATTGGGATCAGACCTGAGTGTTGGTAGTTCATTAGGCTCATGTCACTCTGCATTTGCCTCCAAAACATTTCATCAAGTATTCCAGAACTTGTTTAATGCATTTAATTTAACTCAAGACTATCTTTTTTTTTCCAATTGGAAATAAAATCATCATATGTTCTGGCTTTGAAAAAAGAAAAAAAGGAAAAGTTTAACTATTAAACTTTTTAAACTATTTTGATTTTTTAAGGGTTGACATTACAAGGTCTGCCTTCATCGGAATGGAAAAATCACTGTTTAGTTGTCACTTAAACTTTACCCTTTAAACTTTAAATATCCCAGTGTTACTTTTTCTGATGCTGTAGTTCTTTTCAAAATACTTCTGTGGGACTTGAAATGCATGTAAGATAAACATGTATTATTCACAGAAATAACTTAAAACTAATAATATTCTGAAAAAAAACCCAAACAAGCTACCCTGTACTTGAAAGCAGATTGATAATTAAACAGAACAATTTAAAAACTAAAAAAAAAAGCACAAAGCAATTTGGAAAGGAAGTAATTTGTATAACTAGCAAATATTTAAATAGAACAGGACTATTTCCTGCAGCGTAGGATCCTTTGCAGAGTGTTTCAAACAGTTGAACTCACAACAGGAAGTAATTTGCTGTTGAAAATAAGATCACATGAAACTCACTGCCTATAGTGATAAAAGGGAAGTGCCTCACTTGGTGGAACTTCTGGTTAATGTGAGGCATCAGAGCAGGTTAGTGGCACTGTGTGTTTTAAATTAGGTTGGGATGTCTGAAACAGGAGCAGAGTAGATATGACAATCCCATGGAACAAGCATTAAATGAACAAAGGTCCCACTGGGCATCAGATTATGTGAAATGGCTATTTGAAAACATCAAAACCTTTATAGGGGCTGGGAGTGTGGAACCAATCAAACAAAGATGTTATAGATCTCTGCAATTTCACACACAGGGAAATAATTGATGACAGTGAATAAAATTCTTTCTAAGTTCCTGAGCAGGCCAAGGTGTAGGTATGGACCTTTAAGGAGAAAAATTAAACAACTTGCAAACCCTTTACTTATTTCCTCTAAAGTAGGCACTGTCAGGATGATGTTTGAGGATACCTGATCATGCACTTGGACACAGTAAACCAGGATACTTCTAATTTTGGGGTACGGCCCTTTCAGGTGGCAATGGGGCAGTCTGTTTTCAGAGGCTGAGGAAAAAGTAAATTCTTAATATTAAACAGTGCAGAAGGATTAACATTTTTTTGGAGGTGATGCACAAAGTCACTCCTGTCAGCTGTATCAGCTACTCCTTGTGTCCAATCTACAAATTGCTTCTAGAAAACAGTGTACTGTAATAAACCTCTATATATTTGATACTGTGCCTGTTTCATGGGGTTTTTTTACTACATTGTCACCCTTGAAGGACTTCTGAGACTTTCAAGACTGGAGCTGCTGCTTAACCCACCATCCTTACATTCCTAGAGAGTTTGAGGCAGGGCTATGCTTTTCCAAAGCAACTTCTTTTCTTAAGGTTTAATGTCAAAATCAGTAGGAAGTTTTGGGTTGACTTTGGTAGTGCATGTCTGGGACACATTTGATCTGTTGGTCCATCTTTGTAAGGAATCACTCTTAGGAAATACTTACCCTTATTTATCATTCTCTGGTACTGCCAGGAATCTTTGACTGGGTTTGGATGATATACTTGGGCATTCAATAGCAAATTCAAGAATGTGGTCATTGCTCCAATCTGCACCTAATTCCCCAGTGTGATAGTGTGGTGTTTTCCTGACACATCTGTCTCTGCTAATGTACTCTTGAATTCAGTAAAAGATATTTAGCTCTGTGCTTTGGTGTTAAATTATTATTATAATCTGAATTTTAATTAAATCTCTGCTATATAAACATGACATTTTAATGCTCTCGGTAATAAAATAGTATTTTATTTTAAGTAAGTCACTAGAAAGTAGAATGTTATAATAGTTGAGATCAAGTATATTTGCACTCATTCTAGGGAGAGAAATGATATAACACAGTGGTATGATTTTTCTTTTTCTTTTTTTTTTAACTATGTCCTAGTATGCCCATACCTATGTACAATAAATGCATTCCTACATTAGTCACAAGAGCTTTCTCAGTGGAAGTGGTGCTGCTTTGAGTCATGTGGTTGATTTTGCCAGGAGACAGACAGTGCCTTCCTTCCCTGCTCTCACTGAGATCAGCTGCACCCTGGCTCTGCAGTCCCTTGGAGTTACCTGACCCTTAATTAGCTGCTCCCTGATTTGCTCCAGGTGTTAATCCTGGAGGGAGCTTCCCTGCTGTCCTGGGACAGGGTTGCTCTGCTGGGAACCGTGCCTGCTCTAAAAGATGAGGATCTTCAGGGGAAGTGGACTCCAGCCCAGGCATGAATAGTTTGTGCAGTTTCAGAAATTTGTCTCTTTTCGTTGCTTTGCCCAGAATCCCAAAACAGCAAGCTTGGATTCTGCTACTGAGATCATCTCAAAACACACACATGATGTAATGGTTTAATTCCCAAAGTCCTGTACACTTGGGGCTCTCATTAAAATGGAGATTACCAGTAGATTGAAACTAGTTGAAGTTTTGCTTTCCACAACACTTGTTAATTTTGCAGTTTTCTATTCAAAATCATCATTGTCCAAGTACTTTCCTTTAATCACAACATGCCATGCTGACACAGTTATTTACTTAGTAATCATGCCATACCTCAACATTTATGCATATTCATAGCACCACAGAAAAAATTATGGTATAAAAGTTGCTTCAGACCAATGCAATCACATACACTGATAATTTAAATGGGTATTACACAATTATTTATTCAGCCTTTAAAAGGGGAAAAATCAGTTACCAAAGCAACTGCTATATTGTGTGTAACTAATGCTATTTTTAAGATAAAGGACATTGGTAAGGCACACGTATCAGTATCTTTAGAAGCATGTGTACACTTTGCAAAGAGGAAAAACAACAGGACTATTATAATCACTGAATTTGTAAAAAGAATAAGTTAGGACCTGTTTGCTGAGTATTTCCTTATGACTGAGTTTTATCACCATGCTTACAGCATTGTAAAGTCTTCTGACAAGACTTTTAAGTAATATTCAGAAAAAAAAAGAAAAGAAAGACAAATAATAATATGCAACAGCAAGAGAAATATGTTTGTGTTCAGGGTAACTGTAGTAGATCAAACAGCATTTGCAATCCAAAGCATGCAGCCAAACACACAACATTTATACCATTGGAGAAGACTCTACATAAATACAGGCTATGTGGAATCATTTTCTTCCTTTCTTTTCTGTTCCACCAGTAGAACACTGCCCTATCCCTGCTCTGAGAGTTGGGAACATAATGTGCTCTGTATTCCTTGTCACAGAGCAAATGCTTGAGGCTGAAGATGTTTGCATATCACTGTTATGGGCTGAACAACCATGATTCTGTGTCAGAGTGGAAAATAATAGCACATGACGTAAGCTTCAGTAAATCATTTTTGTCCTAAGTGCACTCATAACCAACTTACAGACTTTTAAAATGCCTGGTTTTACTTTTTGCTCTGGCAGTCCAAAGGGCACAGAAGGATATTGAAGAAGAGCAGGGTTTTATTAATCATATTTTAAATTTTTCTGTTAACATCCTGTTCATGAATAGACTGACATTTCCTTGCACTCCAGAACTGTTTACAAAATAAGTTTCAAAAAATATCCTGATCCCTGGCTCACTACAGCTGATTCATTGTGAATGTTGATCAAAGTCCTTCAGGTGGGATAAGTGAAGTGATGCTGTGCTGAATGTTATGGCTTGCTTCAAATGTCTTTTGTGAACCTGAAGGGTTATGAATATGAATATATCTTTCTTTTAGTATTAGACAGAAATGTGTACTCAGAAACCTTGGAAAACTTGGCTTGAAGAATGCCTTTAACTTGATCCCTGCAAAACCTTCTGTCTTTGAACAGCCAAGATACAGCAATAGTGAAACTGGAGATGCTCTGATGGTCTACATTAAAATTATCATGTAATGGAACAAGTGTTTTTCTTATAGGGAAAAAATTAATTATGAACAATTTGCCCAAAGTTAAATGCTGCTGCACCTCTTTGAAAGATCAGACCATTCAGACTCTGGGTTACTCAAACAGTTGCTGCTGTGATTCTGTAGCTGAAGAGCAGGGCCCAAAATGAGCCCCCAAGAAATGCTGAACTGATGCAAAGGAGGGACCCCTTCTCCCAAAAGGAGTTTTCTGGATTTTATTGTATTCTCACCATTTTCCCAGTCCTGGGTGAGAAATTCAGAGCTGTGTAAATAAGACAACTTGCAATGAAAGAAGTGCACCTGGGTTTTTCTACAACTCCTAGTGATCCAGTCTGTTCAGTTAGAAATAGACTTGATTTATGTGATATTATTAATCTATCCAGTAAGTTCTTCAGTCATTTCTGTTGCTGGCTGAATAAGGCTTCAAATCATCTGCTGTCCAATTTGATGAATAACAGCAATGTCTGAGCCCGTGGCTAATCCAGCATTAGTCATTTCTCTGCTCAGGTGTGGTATCAGTTTCTCAGTTCAGGGATGGTTGTCTATGGAGAGGTATTTTGGGAGAAGCACGAGCCATGGATCAGTGCATGCATCCTTTTTGTGGCTCAGCTCTGCAGAATACTGCAGGAGAACTGGTGTCTCTGATATCAGGATCAAAATGCACAGCAGGCAAGTCATCCAGGTCCATGCAGAACTCTCTGTTTTCTCTACAAATGGATAAATCCTGTTGGTCTCTGATAGAAAGGGAATTGAAATATTTGAAGATACTTCATTGCATATAATATACCTCCACAGGACTGGAAAAGGATAATCTGGATTAGGAATCCAGGAGTGTGAGACTTTCCCCAGAAAGAGGAAGATGGGAGAAATAGTGTTAGAAAAGATGAATCTCTTTTAATTTGTCTTTATTCCCTAACTGTGGATATTAAGAGCTTTTCCTGGCTCCCTCTGCTGGCTATGAAGCTGGTTCAGCTTTTTTTTTTTCCTTTCCTTTTATTTTTTTTTTCCATGACAGTATTATTTTTGCTGATTAAAATAGCTATGGCAGCTTTGTGTCTGTCTCAGCCTCCCTCCCTCCCCCCCAGCTTGTCTTACACATTCTTCTCTGCTTAAATACACAATTGTTTTTATGACTAATTCCTCTTTTCCCCTCTAAGATTATTGTGTGATTCATGTTTAAAAATGAATCGATCCTTTTAAAAAGCATTAATTACTCCAAGTACATAAACATGGGTGAAAAAAAGACAAAAATGTGTGAACTTCATAAAATATTAAACAGTAATTTCTAGTATGACCTAACTTTTTGTTAATGTTGACTTTAAATAATGAAAGAAAATAATTAACAGCAACATAGCAGCAGCTGCCCCAAACATGAAATGTTTGTTGTTGTATTATGCTTTATGTAGTGCCTGTTTTCTAATCACCTGAGATTTGAAATGCTGCACCTGCTCTGTAGTACTTAAGCAACAGTAGTACTTTGGCCTGACATTGAATTTCCATCTCTAGAAAATTTAGGTATAAACTGATTAAATCTGGCAGTTCTCCTGTAGAGCAGGTAGTAACTACCACACAGATGGATCCCAGAGCATCCCCAACCCACAGAAGGGGACACTATGTTAAGGTCTAGCAAAATATCAAAGTCAAAGCAAAACCCAACACTTGCTCAGACATTCGTTTTTCCCTGTGAATTCCACCATCTAGGGGTAGTTTTGTGACTGATCACAGTTGTTCTTGTCTGGCTGGGCTTTAGCACACTCAGAAGCACAGGGTCTGTGCTTGGGTTTTGGGTCTGCTTGGCCACAGCCCCAGCCCTGTTTCAAGGCTCTGCTGAAGCAGCACCAACAGGGGCTGGCCTTGCATGGAAAACCAGCAAGAACTGCAGTAGCCAAGCAGCTGCATGCATGCCCCACCTGCCTCTGCTCCCACCTGAAAAGCATCTTCCAGTTAATGTCAGTCTTCCCTTCTGAGAGTCACCTCCCCAGAGATGGGCTCCTGTCTGTCTCTGCCTTTGGTGAAGCCCTTTGTGTGGGAAACAAGCTCCTGGGCTGAAATTTTGTTGTGTGCCATTTTTAACACTCCCTGGTGACTCAGCCCAAGTCCTGTGGGAATTCTTAAACCACTTTGAGGGTTTGGAAGATGTTGCCTTGTACCTGTGAGGCTCCCTGTGTTCCCAGAGTTAATGGGCAAATCTGTTAGCAGTAGGCAGAAAATTCTATTAAGATTCTTGTATTAGTCTTGCTGTTATAATATATGGATGCTGCAGGATCTTGAATGTTTCTACCCTTACAGCTTCCTGCTGAGATGATAATATTGCTTGGGTTAAAAGCTAAGTGGCTTTGTGTATGTACACACTCCAGTCAAATATATGATTGCTAATAATCTGTGTAGATGAATGGAAAAGAGTTTCAGATGTGATAATGCAGAGCATCACTTTGGTGGGAAATTCGTGTTTAGTTTGGGACTCAACCTGGGTCAAAGACTCCATTTTTGGCTTAAATTCAGCCTGCTGGTCTCTTAGCACTTTTTGGTTGTTTTTATCCTCATTAACAAGGGAAGATAAACTCAACCTTGAAAGTATTTCTTGAAAATTTTATATAAAACGCTTTCTTAAATGTAAAATTGAATTTTTACTAAGTGAAAATGTTAAGTTTTTCATAAAGTAAAAGAGCTGATATGAAAATTATAAAAATACAGAAAATTAATGAAATAACTTGAGAGTTTTAATTTTTTGACAGAAAGTCTACATTTTTAGTGATTGGGGTAGAGAGAGAGAAGACAGCAAATTCAGAGATTTTCCAACTTCTCTTCCACCAGCCATGGAAATTGATTTTGGGTGTTGCTCTTTTTTATGACTGGTGCCCAGGCATAAAATCTGAGATCCTGACCTGATCCTGCAGTCCTGGTGTGAGAGCTGGAGTGCTGTCAGCTGGGCACTGCAGCCCAAGCTCACCCAGCAGAGTTTTAGAAAAGTGCATGGTAATATTGAGACAGGTTTGCCTGCTAAAAAAGAACTTGATTTCTAGATTTTCACCAGGAGGACAGTGCCATCAGATTTTAATAATCACTGTCCTTTTTAATTGACTCTAAACTTCCCTTATCTGACCTTTCATAAGAACAGATCACACAGTAGAGGAGGTGAGTTTATACAGTAAAGTCCCCTAAGTACTGAATAATTTCCCAAATTCACTTCTGCTTGCATACAAGGAATGATGTTAACACCTCATTTGGAATTTGATAATAATCTATATATATAATGCCATAAATCAGTTTTAAGATATCAAAACAAAGTTAAATCAGTGAAGTTACATTGAACTGTTACTGAATTGTTACTGCTGTGCAGATGCTCATGGTTTGGTCAGGTGTCCATCACCCCACCTGGTTGCCTTTGCCTCTTTCTATCAGGCATTTGCTGCACTGACTTTTGGTGGAAGAGCTCCTGTGTTTCCAAAGCCCAGGGTAACAGGATCCTGTCTGCTCAGGTAATGAAAAGCTGAAGCTTGATGACAATTTACATTCACATCAGTCTGTTTGGATAAAACATCATAAGTGGTGTGACATTCATATAATATATTTCCTACAAAGCTCAATAAAGAGAGATTTAACCTGCTCATATTTTAGCAAGTGTTTCAAGTGCATCTTTCCCCTGACTCTGCTTACAGACTTTCAAACCCTTATCATTGCATTTTCTGTTTGAGCCAATGCAAGGAGCAGAGTCTGTCACTTGGTTGAAGATTTGTGTCTGATTCCTCACATTTTTTGAACTTATCATATTAAGAGCATTTCTGATGGAAACAAGATGGCTGGTCAGGGTAAAGGGCAACAATAGGCCACCTCTCAGAAAAGTGATTGTCTTTAGGTGTGTGTGTGTGAGAGATTTTTCCTTGTAATTAATTTTTATTCAGAAGGGGAAGCTTTGAATTTTTATTAAGAAGAGGAATCTCAGTTCTTCCAGCTGCTGGGCTTTTTTTGCTTTTCATGGGTGCTGTGTGTGATAGAGCTGTCTTTTCACCAAGGCTTCTTGTGTGACAGATGATATCTCTGTATTGCCCTGCTGTTTAATATGAAGCAAATGGGATGGCTTATCTAATGTGACAGGTACAGTCATGTGTTGTCAAAGCTGTGACAGGACTGACCAGGATTATCTGGATGAGCAGTCATCATGGTGCTGCAGCATGGAAGGTGTGGGCCTCATGGATAAACTGCAGTACAATGAGATCTAGGGCCACTGGAGTGGAAAAGATGAGGCAGGCTAGATGCTAATGTGATCTATAAAGACATCAGACACTGAGCAGTGGAATTAGGATAAGGGTTTTGGGGGTGGTTAGTGGAGGAGGTATGAAACACATACCTCTTGGAAAATCTGGTAGCCATTGTTTGCAATAAAATAGGATGCAAGTTCATTTTTCTGCAGTTGGGCAGATGTCTGTGCAGACTGCTGCTGTGCAGTTTTCGGGACTCAGTGGAGGATTCTCCCAGTGCTCAGGCTAATAAGGTGCAGAGAGAAGTGACTGAGCAGCCAACAGTATGAGATATTTTCAGTAAATATAATTGCAAGCAAATGAGCCAAGCATGTCCATAGTTTAAAAGTTGGTTTATTATGTGGCTGCACTGTCCAGTGTGAAATGAGAGTGACATTACTGTAGCATTGATAGAATATAAAATTTTGCTGTTACAGCTATGATTTTCACAGGAGCCTCTCAGTGCCACATTATGGACATTCATTGGGGAACGATTTTTTCAAATTGTGGTCTGTGTTTCAACAATAGAAATGAGCAGAAAGAAGGAGCTGGGCACGCTCAGGAGCATTTGAGTGTGACAGCCCAGCAAGCTGCAAGGCTTTAGCAAGTGTTTCACAGCATTTTCTTGAACCTGCATCTTCCAAAGCCACACAGGTGGACAAACACCAAAGCTCTCAACTGCAGGAAAGCTCCCAAGGCTCTTCTGTAGGAAAGCTTGCAGCATTCAAGCCATCAGGTGTCTGTCATGAGACAGGAGCTGAACTGGCAGCCTGTCTCACACCTTCTCCAGTGGGTGGGACTGGCAGCACTGCTGCAGTGGTGTCATTGGAAGGGTGCATTTTAGTGTCTTTCCAAAGAGCATCTCCATATCACAATGTAGAGACTTTTCATGGTTTGTAAACATGGAAAGAGTGTTTTGGGTATTCAAAGAAATATTTTTTCTGCCTACCTTCACTGGCCTGAGGAGAATTTATCTACATCACAACCTACTTGGCTTTTGTTGGGAAATGAAAAGTAGCCTGAAGAGTAGCCTCAGTGGTTGCATCCTGGTGCTTCTGTCTCGCTCTGGATGATCCAGCATTGTCTTCAGTCACTTCTGTTTCTGTGTTTCAAGGTCATGGGCACTGGGAAGTTGTGGGTTCCAGTCAGTACCAGCTTGCTGTTCTGCTATTTAGTTCATTTTCTAGTAAAACCAGTGTAATTATTAAATACAGCTTCCTTATACCTTAGTGACCAGAATGATGTCAAATGTGCTGTGATTATCCTCAGGAGCATCTGTGGGGTCTGAGAAAGAGAGATGAGATGCCTCGCTGCTATTTTTGGCACTGATGCTTGGTATTTCTTCCATTTGCAGACCCTCTGTGCCATTTTCTGATGACAAAACTGATCCCTGAGGGCACAATTGATATTAATGAGATGTAAATGGCAGATGAGGTGACAGATGACAGTGTCATCAACCAAAGAAATAAAGAACAGTATCATGAATAAGCACAAAACAGTCAGAAGACATAAATGAAGTGTATATAGTATTGTTGAACAGGTTTTTTTTTGAAAGGTAATGCATTGGAAAAAGAGATAATCAGAGCATGAAATATTAGCATGAAATGGCTCTGACTATTGTAGCTCTTAGCAAACATTTTTTGGGGTATTTATTTTGGGAGACTGAGTAAGAGAAAGATTATTCATTTATTTATTTAAGAGTGACAGTGACAGAAGAGGTGTGACAATGGAAAGCAGGTATTATGCACTTGCTGTTTGGGAAAGAAAGGTTTGATGTTTTCATGGGCCACCACATGAATAAACGAGGAGAACGAAAGATGATATTTAGCAAAGGTCATGAAAGCTTTAATCTAGAAGCCTAAGACATATGTCTTGGCATGTTAAATAATCTTGAAGCCTGGTGGAAGATGAGATTTTCACAAGGACTCTGTCTTGATGTTTACAGACTGATTCACACCTGTCCAGCCACTGACAATCCATCTAATTTTTTAATCACTAAAACATGTAAAAGCTGCTGTCTAACTCACTGGTGTCCTTAGAAGCCCAGATCTGAGGAATGGGCTGAGCTTATGAGGATTCCATATGGATAATTCATTTTCCCCCTCATTCTGGCCTAGATACTCCAGACATTTTGTCTTTTTTAATTCTTATTTTTTAATACCCCATTGGGTTTCTACAGATTTCTGGCTCCAGCTCTGCCTGGTCAGAGCTGTTAATCCTCCCTTCTGCCCTTGCCACGGTGCTCTTTCCTGCAGAGAGTTATTTTGGAAGCACAGCTGCAAAAAGCAAATAGAAATTTACCTTTGCCCCACACTTTATTTAAAATGTGCTGTTCTGCCTCCCTGGGGCACAGGAGTCACTTCTCTGGGGTGACATGGAGCCTTTCCAGCTCAGCAGAACCTCTGCAATAACATCTCTGTGTATTTTTTCCCTTCTCTGTCTTCTCCTCCTCTTCTTTTTCCTCTCAGCTCGACTTTGGAGAGAGTACTTCCAATGAGCCATACAGGCAGTTAATGCTCTTGGGTGTACATGACAAAATGCTGCTGTTATTATTAACAGGAGTGGTATCAAGTTTATAACATGTTCTTGTATCAATTAGACAATGTATGGGATTATCATTAAGTTCTGTGCACATGTTCTCTTAATTATTTCCTTAATTAATAATGACTTCAGTGCCTCATTGATGCTTTTCTAATAGCTCCTGAAATTTAGATGGTTAGCACATTTGATTGAATTTCTTGTCTGTGTGGTGTAACCTAAAATGTGGATTTTTTGGTTAATATCTATATTTTTTTATTGTGTATGATACCCAATAATTTTATGTTGCAAAAACATCTTGCAAAGTTCCAGATGGGGAGAGATTGATACACTTGCTGTCATGTAGGTTTATGACTCAGCTTCATTAAGGCCTGGTGAGGTTTGGACACCCTTTGTGCCTCAACAGAAGGAAAAATTCCCTGTTACTGGATTTAGCCAGGGAGCTGCAGTTCTGTTATTTCTCCAGGAATGGTATCAGTTGGATCCCCCTCCTCTTAAGTCACTGGCTTGAATCAGCTGGATCAACTTCTTTTGGTATAAGTGGGAGTTAGAGTGGGTTGGAGTTGCATAAATTACTACATGTGGCTGACAGTAGACTATAGAATTTGAATTCTTTTTGTATTTTTTTCTGCTAAAAATGAAAAGAAAAAAAAAGATTGAAAAATACCATGCTATTAAAATTCAAATATTAAATATTTTAGTGTCAGGAAAAATACAAGTCATGTCTTATTAATTCTTGGTCTGTTGCTTGTCAGGAGTCATTGTTCTTATTTGGCATTTGAGATTAAATCTCTATTACTTGCTCTCACAGGTCACACCAAGTATCTATTTGATTGGAAGACCCAAAACTTTTAGAGGCTTGTTTCTGATGTGAATGCTTAAATTAAAAATTCATAGTTCACTTTCCTCAGCTACTGTGCAACATTCCTTTAAAATGCAGTGTTCCAGTGAGCAATCTTCATTTGATACAATATTCATGGATGGTAATCACAGAAGGTTGCAATGCAGTCAGAGCAGATTTGTTTGGAAGTTCAATGGCATTTGTTTGGGAGCCTTTGCTGAGTGCTTGTTCCTCACTCCCTGATGCTTTGTGGTAAATTCCCCACTTCTGTTCTCTGGCTTGGGGAGTTTCCCCTGGGCTGCTTATTCTGGCACTAATGTTTTACTCAGCATCCTGAGAATTTGTCCTTTAAAACTGGGGAGCTGGAGTGGTTTGGCTTTTCTCGTAGTGCCTGCAATAAAACCTGTTTGCTTTGGTTTGATAGCACAGCCTTGCACGATAATCTGATTCCTGATTCAGTCAATGGATCTGTCACACTGTGGACAGCAAAATTCCTTAATTTAGTTGTCATGGCTTGGATTAATTCAACAGGCTTTGGCATTAATGCTGGATTCAGGTGCAACTATTTATCTAACTTGTGTGCTCTGGAAATTTCTACTGGCACAAGTGGGAAGGGATGAGTACAGCAAAGTACTGTGCCTTTTCCAAACAGCCCTTGGTCTTATGATTTGACAAAATTCATTTTGAGAGAGTTTTGTTGCAAGCCTACAGAATGAAATTGGCAACTCATCCTCAGTTCCCTTAGGGTGATATCTTCAGTGATTTATGTAAAAGTCTGTGTAGCTGAATATATGGAGAGATTATTTTTGACATTCCTGCCTTGGATAAATGATGCATTTTGAATGGCTGGATACACCAGTTCTCAGGTGGCACAGATTTTTCCCATGTAAAGAATAACGATAGTTAATACACGTTTTCACAGTTAATTATTTTAAATGTATTTCTATTTGCTTTTCTAATCAGAAGTATCATTTTCTTGCATCTTGAATTTAAGTGATTGTGAAGAGTTTCAATCACAGATGTTTAAAGAACTGCAAAAGGTTGAAATAAATGAATAAAATGGAAAGATTTATTCTGTTCCCATTTTTACTCTGTAGGAACTCACCTGTTTCAAGTGCTGGGGTTACACAGAGATTTGGTTGGGAAATTCTTGCAGGACATTCAGGTACAGACCTGATAAGTATCTAGAAATCACAGTGTGCTTGCCTAAAACTTCCTAAACCAAAGCTGAACACAAGGGCATTTTTATTTCTAGATATGCTCCCCTCTATAAAACTATTCATAGACATACTTATCTGAAGCCAATATTTACTCATGTCCTGGTTCTATTTTTAAAAATTATTTGTTTCTTTTCTATTTCCTTTTGGAATATGTAGCATGGACTTTCACTTCCCTCATCACAAGTGATTCAGCAGGACTCAGTGTTTTCACTGAGCACTGGTGCATGTTCTACACACAGGCAGCTAGAAACTCTCTCTGCTCTGCCTGCTTTCTTTTGAATTTATTGTAGGGCCTTTTTTTGCTGCCTTGCTCACTAACTCAGCCCTGCCCCTGATTCCTCAGGGGCTCCTGTGCCCTAATCAGGTTGATTTCTTGATCCAATTCACTTAGTGGAGTTGCCAATAATGTCATTTAATTTGGGGCACCAGTACCATGTTCCATTCCCTCTGACACCCTTGTTTACTTTTCTTCTCACCACGGTGTCATGAGTGGGGTCTCGTAGCTGAGGAGCCGCCAGCTCAGCTCCTGTCCCAGCGAACATTCCAGAGAGCTCCTTGGTTTTCTTTGACACCCACCTGCTACTCCACTCCTTCATGTGCTTCCCTCATCATGGAAATGTCTGCTTGCATTTAATATGCAAACATACTCCAGGAGCTCTGCTGTCATAGCCCTGGCAGGACTCTGAATAAAACAGGCTCTGAGTTGGAGTGGCTGCTCTTAAGAAGAAGCATTGCAGAGCAGCACAGTATGGATGAGGTATAAATGAGTCATTTAAAGCCATTCCTTGTCTCTTTTTTCTGTGAACCAAATGTGTTTTTGAGTTGAAAGAATAAATGTGACACAAATCTGGAAAGGAGACTCTGGATCATTGTGGCATTGCCTGGTTTCCCTAGTGTGGCAGACTGCTCATGGTATGGTTGCTTGACAGGAGTAAGTTCTTGGTTTGCCTACACACTTGAAACTGAACCAAGTGACTTTCCTGTTTTCTTAACACATGATCAGCAAACATAACTCTTGTTACACTACATACCTAATTCCCATCATATTGTCAGTTGTGCCCTGACATAATGTGTAAAGACACAGAGGATCATTTCTTGGGTAGATGTAAGCGGGTGAGGATGAGAGGTATTCTGGCAGCCAGGCACTGGCATTCCAGAGCTCTCTTCTCCACCCCTGAAACAGAAGAAGCTGTGCTTGTATGAGTTCCTGGGTAGGTAATTTTTAAGAAAGGCAGAATTCTGGCTGAGACAGAGAAAGCATGTGAGGACACAACAGAGAGATTTCCAAGGAAAAGCTTCTGGTGGAGTTGCATAATACCTATTATTGGGAAAAAAAAAAGTCATGTTTCTTGCTCTTTCCCTTTAGTGGGGGCAGTTTTAGCTTTCCAGTATCAACTGCACAGACCACAGGGTAATGGATCAGCATTAGTGAGCCTGTCAGGGAAATGCAGGATACAAGCAGCATTTCCTAGATGGACTAAACCAGTTTCCACAGATAATAAGCTAAGGACAGCTCTGGCTGTGCCATGCACAAATGACCAAGGGAAAGCTAAATGTGCTGTTCCACACGGCATGCCAGGGACACAGCTGAAGAGACAAAGTAGTCTGTTCACTCATGGCTGTTCTGTTCTCCCTTGGACCACCCTGTCTTTCCTTGTAAACAGGGGCTGCAGAAATGAATGTCTGGAAAATAGATGCTTCCCATGCTTGTGTCTGTACAACTGTTTGCAAAACAAGTGAGTCAAAGCAGACATACACACTCCTAATCTTAAGAAAGAAACAGTTAAGGCTCATTCTGTTGGTAGATTATCTGAGGGGATTATCTCCCTGTGAGAATCCTGGTTAGCAGTGAGGGCTGCAGCAGTGCCTTTGAGCTGTGTCAGGATGTGTGGATGTGCTGGCTGGGCAGCTTGATTGGGAGATATTGGCTTTTTGTGAGTACAAAGTCCTAAACCACCTAACATAATTAGTTTAAGTAGTGGCTAAAATAAATAAATTAATCTATTACACTACAGTGATTATTTACTGATTTTTAAAAATACTGAGGTCCTGATAATCCATTGCTTTGAAAGTTCAAGAAGGCACAGTGTGCATTTCTGACATTCTTTTCTAATTTTTTGAAAAGACTGATGAAAATGAATGATATCTGGTGAGAACAGAAATATTAATGTGCTGTTCAAGACAAGTTAAAACAGGGAAAGGCAAATGATAGCAGTGAGTCAGCCTTTCAGAGAAAATAACTAGTCCAGACCTTTAGTCTGGGTGACACTATCACAACTCACTCGACTAGAAAAGTTCTGTACCAGAGGCCTTTTCTGAACATATCAGGGAGATAAAAATGCAAAATGTAGTAGCCATATATACAGAGAAGGATCAAGGGAAGAGTTAGGAAAAACAAAAGAGCTGCAAATCTGATTTCAGATGTGAGGAAAATGTTAGACCCATAAATAAATTATGGCTATGGAGCATTTAGAACTGTAGAATTAATTATAGTCTTAATAGAAGTCTGAGAGCAAGAGCCTGCTGTGAAGGCATCACAAGGCTAATTAAGGCCAGTCTTGGAAACACAACACTTAACAAAATAAAATCTTCGAATGACTTGGAAATGCTGGTACAGAAACCTTGCATGGAGTTAGCAACCACCTATATGAAGGAAAGGTGGGTACCAAGGGCACACTCAAATTTTATTTTCTGTGTTGAACATCTATCCTAAAATTGAGGCCTATTTCTGTGGAAATAGGTTCAGATTTGTTTTTTTCACGTTTTCACATTCATATTTTTACTGTCTCCTTTAGTCAAAATTGTTGTTCAGATTGGTCACTATGAAGCTAATGTGGATTTATGGCCTATATGAACAAACTGCAGTTGGAATATAACACCAAATAGTTGGGGGATAAATTTAAAGGCTGCACTGTTTCAATCTGTCTGGAGTAAGGAGTAATTATTTTTTGAGTTAATTATTTTCTATGAGCAGAAGAAGAACTATTAAAATAGAAATTACACTAGATTTTGTGGACTGGGTAGCCTGGACTGTTTTTCCAAAGTGTGAATTCAATTACAGGCTGTAGTGAGAAGTGTGATGTTACGAATCTAATTGATAGGCAATTTGTTAAGGATATAGTAGATTTGCTCAGTTCTTTCATCCTGCAAGTACAATATGTTCTTGTGTAATTTTACTCAAGTGGTCAATTTAAATTATAAGATTAGAAACAAATAGACATCTGTGGGCAGTATTGATGTGTCATACTCCCAAACCTGACATCCAGGATGGGATGCTGGTAATAATGGTTGGTATAATTATGATTCAGTTCTGCTTGTTTACTTCTGAGAGGTTAAATGATCACAGACTGGCTGGAGTCCGGTGCAATGGGTGAAGCAAGCAGAGATGTGGTCAGAATCATCAGTAAATGTAAAAATAGATTTCAGATTTAGTTGAGCTTACTGAAGACAGTGTTAAGGCTGATATAACTCAGTTGCTTTCAGCCAAGGTTCATAAACATCCTGTGTTCTCTAAGCCATTGTTGTGTTGCTGTGGCAGAGTGACATACAGAAAATGCTGCAGATTTTGTGTCTGCAGATAATTGGAACTGTGCCACAGTGCTTTTCCCTTTCATTTTGTTTGAGAGTCTAGAATCTCCAAGTCAGGAAGATTAGAATATCTGGACACCAGTTGCTGGCTTAGGTGCTGTTGCTCACAGCAAAAGCTAAAAATCAGTATAAAATCTTTGGGGTTCTAATTACAGGAGAATACTTCCTCTGAGACAGAGTCACACACGCTGCCCTGCTCTGTGGATTTCCTCTTTTCTCAGCTAACATCTGTAAATAACTTTCAGCTTGTCCCTATTGATTCCCCAGCTGCTCTATCTCCCTTGTTGCTCGTGTCAGAGACAGATGAGTCTCGAGGGGAGCACGAGAAGGCTGGAACAGAACTCCTGCAAACCCCCACAGAGCAGGCAGGATGTTCCAGTTGGTCAACACGAGGATCCTTCTGGTGCCCAGAGAGTCTGGAAGTTCACTGAGGTCATACAGGTTTTCTGCATGCCCATCCTGAACAATTACACTTGAGGAAAGGAAAAATTAAGAGTTTACTGTGTGTTCAAAGGTAAATGGTCTTCCTCTTCCTTTTTTCATTGTGTTTCCTCTGCATGTTTTGCTTCCCACTCATTGAATTCAGTAGCAAAACTCAAGTTGGCTTAAGTGGAACAAGATCAGTTCCCATGCCAGGAGGAATTATAATGTAGTAATGATAATCTGACATTTAGTTTTTTATGTAACGATAACATGGTATGTTCAGGATTGTATTTACCAGTGAGGTCTGTCTGGTGTTATGAAGCTCCTGTCTGGTAACATTTTCCTCTGTGGATGTGGGGTTATCCACAGGCTGCCTATTTCACAGTGGCATTATATTGGAGGGTCACCTAACATTAGAACCTATTCCAGTCTGAGCAATGGAGATCTGTTGGTTAAATAAGCATAACTTCCAGGTGATAATTCCTCTGGAAACTGGATTACAAGACTGTGTTAAGACTTGGTCTGGCACTACAGATACCTGCTAGGGAGAGGAATGCAAATAATCTCTGAGAAAGGGAGCAGACACTGAGAGCTTTGCTGTGTTGGTAGGAGGAATGTTTTTAGCTGCAGGAGCAGCTTGCCTAGGAAGACCAAAGCAAAGGAGACAAGGGTTTGTGGACAAGGGATCAAGGTATATTCAGGGGAGGAGAATCTCCTGCTTCAGAAAGACCAAAGCAAAAGCAATGCTGGAGACCCCTTGGGCCAAGCAGAGCTCAGCTGTACCCATCAACCCTGGCAGGTCCTGTTCAGAGCTGGCTGCTGCACATCTGCTGGGTCCCTGCAGAGTGAATGGGACAGGTCCCAGCTGGGGCAGCCCTGCTGCACATCTGCCCATGGCCTCGGGAGCGTGCAGGCAATGCAGCTGATGCAGCAGCTCCTCTGCAGGGGCGATTCACCTTTCCTGGGAAATGGCCATTTGCTGGGGACACCCAGATACCCAGCATTTGGAGAAATGTGTTCAGCCGCTGCTCAGAGCAGCAGAGGCTCTCCTGCTGTAAGCAACAGACAAGAATCCATGCTGGGAGAGCTGGCAGCTCCATGAATGTGCCTGGATCCAATGCAGCTGGGACACAGACACAGATGTGAGTGAGCTCTACCAGGAAGATACAACAACTGAACTACTCCCAAACCTGCACAGAATAACAAGATTGGCTTCACTAAGCCTAGTCCTGTTGGGAAGGGAAGGAGAAAGGGCTTTTGGATGAGGGTCAAATGGAATAATACACAATTTATTCTTACAGGTGCCTTGTGAAGGCTGACCTAGAACACAAGCTAGATAAAGAATAAAGTAGGGATTTATTAGAGGGCCTCAATCGGTCCACCTTGGGCAGCACAAGAGCCCCACCAGAGCTACACCCAAGATAAACCAAAATGGTCCCAAAATGGATGACCAGTCATGAGGTCTCTTATAAGTTCTGCTCCATTTGCATATTGGAGTTAATTGTCCAGTTATAGCTTTAGATGATGAATTCCCATCCTTCTTGTTTTTCTCTCTTCAGTCCACATTGTTTATGCTCTTGGGCCTGAGATTTGGATCATTTGTCCTTGGTCCCCCGTTAGAGAAGGAATTGTTTTGTCTCCCTACTCTGAAGAGAGCTCACCATCCCCTAATATGAAGCTCAGAACTGCACCATAAAGCAGTACAGAATCTGAAAAATATAAAAGCTAAAACCTGAGGCATCACAGGTACATTTACTTGTTCACATTCAGCCTCTACATTGTCTTTCAAATTTATCTGTTTATCACTTCCAGTTTGCCTACCAGCTTTGCTCTTTCTCATTCCTTTCTTTCTGGTTTCCACTTCCTCTGTGCATATGTAGATCTCAGCTTCTCCTTTATATGCTTGTCCCATGAGAAAGAATTTCTGCAAGTTGCATTCCTTATTTAACACAATTTTTTTTATTACTGCACCACTAGAAAGGTGAGTCCCAGTGCAATTAGGGATACACATGTCAAAACCTGGCTCTCATGAAAACTGGAGAACTGAAGGTTTGCTGCACCTGTGTTTTATTTTATTTTAAGCACTTTAGTGTCTTGTACAAGTTCCTGTGAAGAGTCAGGGTTTCAGTTCTTGTCTTTGAGTTTCTTGGATGCCTGGAGTTGTTTGTGTGGCCGAATTCTGTAGTTGAAGTTCCTGGGTGAATGAATAATATGCAATTTATAAAAGGTGAAGCAACATGGATAGTAACCAAAAATAACATCACAGAGCAGTTTTCCTGGCTTCCATCCAGTACAGAGTCAATGGGGGGAATTTCTCCATTGACTTCAGTGGGACTTTCATCAAGTCTATTGAGGGAATAGTGTACAAGATGTCCACTTCAGACAGCGAGGTTAATAATACCTGAAGTCATACTAATCAGAAAAAAATACTGGGCTGAAACCAAAGGCCAGTGCAAATCAGCTGTCGTGGAAGGCTCAAAGGTTGTTCAAGCTGACAAAGCCCTGGTGGTTCCACATGAGACAAACCTGGGCTAGCTGAATTTCACAGAGCACTTGTGGCATTGCAGTGTGCCCCAGGAATGGCCGGGTGTGATGAGATCTCCAAATGTGTCTTCCAGTGGAAGGTGCTTTAGGTCCTGCAACATTGGAAAGCTGACCCTGTTTTTTACTTGCACTGTTCATGGTCATTAAGAGAGACAAACCAAAAAACCTGTCCAAGTCATTAGCAACAAATTATTTTCCAAAGCATTTGCAAGATGCTAAATGTCTTTAGATGTTTGCAGAAGCAAGAGCAAACACTGAAAGCAAAATAATGAAAATTAAACATTTCCGTGCTCATTCAAGATTAATGATGTCAGGGTTAATTGCTGCCATATAAATACCCAAATAAATAAAATAGATTAGGCAACTATTATCTGAGTGTTTGCCTGGCTATCTGGCTTTCTTAGGATCTTTAATTATTGACTTCTCAAAACCTGTTTCTAATTCACTTGAAATTCACACTATCAGGGAATGTCTAGAATTTTTTGAATCACTTATCAAGTTTCTTTCCACCAAATGCATATGTAACACAGATTAATCAGCCTCAGATCTGACATACAAGAAACGTGAAATAAAAATTGAGAAACCGTGATTAGACCAATTAGTTTAGAAATGCTGCCTCTAAATTATTCCCCTATCTTAAGAAAAAGTGAGAGTTTAGTGCAGCAACTGTTCTCAAACCTCTTGTACCGTTTGGAAAACATCATCACCAATGAAGAAAACACTTAGCCTGAAAAAGGGATTACTTACTTTTTAAAAAGAAATAAATAGCCAGTGGTAACCATAATTCTCTCTGAATATTTTGCATAAACTTTCTGTTTATACGAAGCTGAAAGATTAAACGTGGCGCTCTGTCTTCAGAGGCCTGAGATGCCTACATAGTGTGATGTTATATTTAATAAAAATCTTACATCTATAATCAGTGAGATCTGAATATACCTCATGTCCCAGTCACTTTTGTATTTAAACCAATGTTTAAATCACCTTTCTTTTGGCTTAGAACCTGATGATGCTTTTGATGGGTTAGACAACTGCTATTGGGCAACTTATCAGTGTATGGAAATGTGTGCCAAGGAGTTTAAAATATTGTGTTTGTTATGAAGTGCTGACCTCAACATACAAAACATGTTAGAAAGCCTTCTCTGAGTGATAAGAGTGTGAGCAGTGTTTGGCACACACATGTATATAAAGCAGTTTATTGCTATTTTGCAATGGAGAAAACTGAAGTGCAGACAAAACTAAATTAATTTCCCACAGTCAGGCAATGAGTCAATGACAGAACTGATAAAAGAAACCACCAGCCCTGATGAGGCGGAGGGAGCAAAAGCTGTGGCTGGGGACTTTCACAGACACAACACCAAACTCAACACAGATGGAGATGACTTCAGTGTGGAGGTGGTCACCCCTTCTCCAGCATGTTCAGCTGGGACTCATTAGTGGGGCAGAAGCTGCTGCTCAGCCAAATCTGATCCTGCTCCTGGCCCTGGGCCCTGTGGGGCTGGGGTTTGGGATGCGCGAGTTCCTGAGTCACCTCCTGCATCCAGCCTGTCCTGTGCTGCCCCTGTGTGTGCCAGGGGTGCTGGGAGAAGGGCAGGGATGGGTGAGGAGTGAGTGCCAAGGACAAGCCTGTTGCTGCCTGGAGGAGGTCACTGCCATGTGCAACGCACTGAAAAACCCTAAACTGCTCCAAAATCTCCTTTGGTATTTCCATTATGCAAAACTGTGGTGTTTACTGATCATGACTCAAATTTACATTGAACTTTATTTCAGACTGCAGCACAGATTTACTTGGCTTCTAGATAACACATGGAAACATCAGGTACAGTTTTGTAAACACAGCACTTTGGATTTTCACAACAAAGAGTAATTCACTCAGCATATCTTCGTCTTGCTGAGATTTTGCTGTAATTCATTGCACAAGGACTGGGAAAAGGCAGTAATAAAACACCAAGATGGTGAATTGAAATTGCAATTTTGAAGAATGAACTCAGTAACAATTACTACTACCACTGAATTAATTTATATTAATATTTCATTAAAAGAATTTTTCTGCCTTTCTTCTAGCTCCAGGTAACTTTTTTCATGAGATGCAAAGTGTAAATCACATATCTTAATCAGCAGATGCAAGTGTTTCTTGTGGCATAAAATTAAACTGTTCAGATAAAATGGGTAGTGGTAACTTACTGAATTTTATTGTTCAGACAAGTGGAGTGTATTTAATAAGAAGTTAAAAAAATTAACAAGTATATATATATTTCTTTTAATGAAAAAACAATTTTTTTTTGCCACTGGGTAGGACCAGGCTCTAACTGTACAGTCTGTCCCAGTACAAATGCTCCTCCAGGCACAGGATTGAATCCAGACTCTTTCTCTTCTCCCAGGGAAGAGGTAAAATACTTCATCCTTCACCATGAAGCCATGCATTCTTCTCTGGGCAGAGAGCTTAGCTCATGAATGGAAATGTTGTTTCCCACATTGCAGAGTGAGTTGCAGCAGGGCACTTTTGGTGCATCTCCTGTGCTCTCCCTCCACAGCTGCTGAGTGCAGCCCATCAAAACTGGGCACCAGATTTGTCAGTGCTTGGTGTTGAGTGGCAGCCACGTGGAAACCAGAGCGGATGCTCCTGTGGGAGGGCCAAGTGTCAATAAAAGATCCATCAAATTACCTCTCCATGGACTGCACCACTGGACTGACATACTGAAAAATTAATTGTTCAAAAGCTATTTTCTTTCTCTCACAAACCAAACAGACATACTGAAAATTAGAGCATAATGATGTACTGGTTCCTCCTTTCATATGTCACCAAGCCTTGCAGCAAACAATGGTGTCACCCTCTCAGATGTCCTGTAGTGCCTTTCTCCCATCTCTTTTGCTTTAGCTGTTGGATAACATCTCACTTCTCACATGTTTTAAGCACTCAGGCTGCAGCCTTTCCTGCCTTCAGTAATTTCCGTCTGCACATAATTTCAGTCTCAATCTCTTCTGTCCTCCAGCAGAGCTGATGTTTTATACACACTATAACTCTCAAGAAAATCTATCCCTGATTGGCTTTCACACTTCCACACCCAGTTCCATTGCCAGTTTAATGTTTTATTCCTGCCATATTTATTACAAGATGGCATACAGATGCTCTGGTCCTGCATATATTATGTTGCCCATTCTGCTGCTTTTTATTCTACTGGGTTTAATCAAGAATTGCTCCATTATTCATTCATATTTGTGTCTGGAAAAATATAATCTCCTAAAGGAAATAATCTAGATTTTGGGGTTTTTTTTAATGTCTTGTATTGTCCTGCTGAAAATTTCCCTCTTACTTGATGGAGAAAATTTCCTTGTTTTATGAACTTTCTGCAGTTCCTTTGAGTTTCATAAAGAAAATACTAATACATTTCAGTAAAAAGAAGCTTCCTTTATGGAAAACAATGAGTCTAATTCAGAAATGTTATTTTATGGTATCTTGTATAGAAATGTTTCATGTCAATTCAGTAAATAAATGTTGATTAATTGCACATTGTGAAACCATCCCTTTTCCCACAAAGTTTAAATTAGGAATGGCTGCTTGGATCAGCAAATTTAGCCTCCTGCCTAAGACAGGTCATGCAACTCTCTTCTGTTTTTCTTTGTATCCACTAACTTTGCTTAGTGTTGGAACAAGACCATATGCTTCAGAAAAATGATGCATGTTGGTTTTTAAATTACCCAGTGTTGGGAAATCTACCACAAAATGAGTAAGTTTCTCCCATGATTAATTAACCTCACTGCTAATAACATGTGCCTATTTCTAATCTAACTTTGTGTGGCTTCAGTTTGAACAATTGGTTCTTTCTTATGCTCCTCTTTTTGCCAGAAAACCTTGATAAATTTCTTGGACAGCTGGAACTCTCTTTGTGGCTGTGTGGCAGCCTGAGCAGCCATTCCCAAGGACATTTCAGCATTCTCCACTTTGGTGCCGTATCAAGGCTTTTTTCCAGCTCTCTCACCATGCTGATGTTGCTGGTGGGATGGACCTGCAGCTCCTCCTCTCTGAGCCCTTGAACTCTTGCTCAGTCATCCACGTTCCACCAGGTCCCTTGGCTTGGTTATTTTCCAAATACAGATCAGCTCAGAGGGGGAGAATGGTGACACATCAATCAATCAATCAATCAATCAATCAATCTCTCCTCAGCTGGTTGGAGGCCAACATCCCACCAAAATCAGCCCTCAAAGAGAGACAACCATGGGTGCTACAGGCACAAACCCAGCTGGAGCTCAGCCCTCCAGCCTCTCTGTAGCTGCTGTGATGTAGGGTGTGTGTAAATGTGTGTGTAGGGTGTGTGTAAATGTGTGTGTAAATGTGTGTGTAGGGAATGTGACTCCTTTGTGTGCCTGTATTTTGTACACATACCAGCTCATGGCAAACCATGCACACATGGGAAAAATTGCCATTTATGGTAAGGGCAGATTAAAATCCAGTCTGATTTGTTGTAATAAATAAATTTGATTTCTTGGAATAGGTGATACTGAAATATATGGCAAAATAGCTATTTATGGTAAGGGCAGATGAAAACCCAGTCTGATTTCTTGGAATAGGTGATACTGAAAACCTGCAAATCTGAGTTATTCAGGAATGCCATGTCCAGCAGGATCACCATGGTGGGAGCTGCAAAGCTCATTTTTGTACACTCTGAAGAGTTGGCTGGGTGGGTGAGTTCTGGATGCTTCTTTGACTTGCCTTTGACATCATGAACATACAGTAATCACACTTGAAAAATGGAGAAACAAACAACACACCTTTTCAAAAGCAAATATACACAGACACATCCTTATTTCTTAATGTAATTTTTAACACTTATTGTTATGCTTAACTGCACGGCAATTGGGAAGGTATGTGTAAAACAGTAGTGTTAGTAGTAGTAGTAGTAGTATGTAAATGTACTACTACAAATACAGTTTTCCTAAATACAGGACAATAAACTCCTGAAAACCACTTTTACTTTTAAAAATACCCTTAGAAATAGAGCTCTAAGTCAACAAAAACCTCATTAAAAGTCTCTTAGTCATAAAAAGATAAACTTATTTAAAGGTAAGGACAGTGAAAATAGCAGTTTCAAAATGAATATCTGTGTCAACTGCTGGAGAATTTAAAACAGTGTTTTCTATTGAAAACCTCTCTGAACTCTCAACTTCATGCCTAAGACAATTGAAGGAAAATTAAATTTACCCCTAGGACTGTTTGTAGGAAACTCTTCTAATAAGGTTTATATTTAGCAGATAACAGTGTGTTTATGGTGGTCACTACACAGCCTAATAGAGCTGTAATAGATACATTTTGTATTTAATCAATATCAATGAATAATAACTTCTCTTTATTAACTGTGATGCCCCTCTGGTTAATTTTAGCTTGTACTATAGGGATATCTGTTCCTTGTTTTTCAAAGACTATAATTTTTTTCTTAAATAACCTGATATAACTGCTTTTATCAAAGCTTTTTTCAAAAGTTTAGTGATAGCATATTATACACCAAGTGTTTACTTTGATTTTGCTTTCAGTGTAGAGCATATTTCCATGTGTAGATGGATATTAAAAGAGCCTGAACTAAGTAGAAGATCACAGACAGATAAAATTTGGGAAATGTCTTTCTTCTATGGGCATTATAATTTATGGTTATCCTAAATATTTGCGCAATTTTCTCAGATAGTTTTGTTGAGCTTGTTTTACTGAAAATTCTGAGAAGTTACTGTGATATATTTTAGGTTATGAAATGATGGTGTATGCTCCTTGGTTCTCAAGGACAAGCTTGAATCACAAGTGGATCTGGTTACTTTTTGTCAGTCAGGTTCCATCTTTCTGGTTGTGTTCCATCTTCTCTGCTGCTGCTCTCAGGGGGAGTCACTCACCTGCTCTGGAGATGCTGGAGCAGCCCTTGAGGAGGGAGGATCCTGGCAATCCCAGAATTTCCCTGCCATGCTGCTGGAGATGGGCAGGAGGCTGGGCAGAATTCCAAACTGCCTTGGCTGTCATCAGAGCTGTGCTGAATTTATGGCTGTGAAACTTTTCAAGGCGGCTGACCCAGTACAGTCCAACCAGACACAGAGCAGCTCTGAGCAAACATTTTAAGAACTGCAGGAAAACTTAATAAAACTTTAAAGAGGGAGAACCCTATGCTAAAAAATCATAGCAAGATTTTGCACATGCACACAAGCACACCCTAAAATACTGGCATGTTTTTAATACTTTTAAATACAATAATTTAATTTAATATGCCAGTGAGTGAAACTTTTATTGGAGAGATTTTTTTCCAAGAGCCCTTACTTCCACTGATGGCACTGGCTCCAAGAAGAAATGTTTTCTTGCACAAGCCCTTGTCTGTGGGTATGAGGCATTCAGGAATAACTGCCTCAGCCTGTTGTTGTTGGGTTCTGTTTCCATGGTTGAATTGGAGAGAAACTTTTGTATTTATTGATTTATCATTCCCTCTTTCTTGGGGAAGTATCCCTGGTGAGGTATCCCTGTAAGATCCCTGTCCTGGGAGCACTCCCACTAGGGATGGAGTCAGTTGGCAGATCCAGAAATACCAGACACTGTGAGGCTGCTGGAAATCTGCCAGTGTAAGGGTCAGACCCACTTCTCTGTCTGAGTTTCAGCTGATGATATGAGAATCAGGACAACCAGATTTAATTTTTATATTTGCAGTTGTAAATTCGTGCAATTCCTATGATCAATCCCTTTGTCTCCAACTTAGTTCTAAAATTTCATATACATTCTCAACAAAAAGTATGTGGAAGATAAAGGAGGCCTTTAAAACAAACTGAGCAAGTCTTTGAGATTTCAGTTTCACAATCAATTTGAGTGATGCTGTTGCTGGCCTTGTAGCCCAGCTTCACCCAGTGTATGGAAGTGGAGCCTGTGATGTGCTGCTTTTGTGCTTCCTACATTCATGTTCAAGGCAGTCCTTTGTAGGACTGAAATGGCAGTTATCTGACTCACCTCTGCAGCTGATATTATGTACCTTTCCTTGCCATCTCTGTTAGAAGCTCCCACATCAATGGAAGGAGCAGTATTATCTGGATGAAATGTGAACGTCACAAGAATGGGCTGTATCAGGCCATCTTCTAGTTCTGCATTTTTAGTATTCAGACAACATTGTTGGCAACAGAAGGCAGGCATCTTCCCTAACAGAGCTGTTGCAGTCGAAGCAGAAATGCTGGCATGTGTTAGTGGCATTCCAAGGATGTTTAAACTCACATCTCAGTTACATTTGAACTTGTTTTTCTTCTTTGGTTCAAAGGCAAATCAAAGTTGAAGTTTGTCATTATGATGTAGCTGAAACCCCACATCATTTTCAGTGCTCAGTTTACTCTTGTAAACAACATAAAATTCATGGCATTGGTAATTAATAATACTCCTCTTATTAGATTATTAGGGACCAAGTAAGT
This sequence comes from Agelaius tricolor, assembly GCF_023055355.1. NCBI lineage: Eukaryota > Metazoa > Chordata > Aves > Passeriformes > Icteridae > Agelaius > Agelaius tricolor. The sequence continues at coordinate 16,869,665 of NW_027269275.1, read as the reverse complement.
CCGGTGTAATTTTATTAAAGCTCATAGGAAATAACATTGCTAAAACACTTTTCATTAAAACCAGAGGTGGTGTAAGGCAATGTGCTGTTAACCCATGTGGCCTTAGCTCTGTGCTGTACATGAGTGCAGTCAGATATGAAGTAAGATTGAAGAGCTTTGGGTTTAATTCCTCGTTTCTCACAGATTTCCCTTGTGACTTTGAACAAATCACTTCCTCTTTTGCTTCTGTCTGGAAAATGGAGTGAGCAGGATGTTCCTGCATCACAGGCACGCTGTGAGCATGGCAGATACTTGGATACTGTGGTGTGGGGGGCTGCAAGAGTGTGGAAAGCAGACAGATGTGTTACTGCCCCTCAGCAGCAGCTTCAGCAGAGAGCAGCCTGCTCAGCCTTTCCACAGGACTGAGTGAAGAGAATGTGTTTTCTGCCTCCTCTTTACTTTCTTTTTTTTTTTTTTTTTTAATCAGCTATAGAGTATACAATCTGGTTATTTACTGGTGTAGATTTGGAAAGTGGTTGCAGTTTGAAGGATGAAGGTATGTGAGCATGCAAGAGAGCAAGGTTTTCTTTAATTTGAATTCTGACAAAAGTGGACACGCTTCACATTCTCCCTCACCTCACTCCCATTGTCTCCTGTGGCAGCCCCTAACATTGAAATTTATTGATGAGAAACACTGATATAGAGACTTATTAAGAGATAAATCAGCACTCATGCAGTATCCAAACCAAGCACAGTAGGGAACATAATAGACAAAAATTAAGCCTATTGCTAGGGAAAATAATTCAACGATAGTGAACTCTTAGAAGTCAGTTTTAACAATCATAAAAAGGGATAATTTTACAAAATTATGTAAAAAATGGGTGGCTTCCAGTTCGTGCTGTAGGAGATATAACTGGTTGTTCCCAAGCAATTCACATGCCAATTTCCCAACCAGGAGATTTCTCACTCCATTGCACTCTTAATTTTACAGAGCACTGGATCAGTGCCTCTGCCTCCTTGGGCCGCCTTACACCACTGCTTCTCCATGGTGTGCAGTGTCAGAGCAGAAGTGTTGGTCTTGCAGCATAAGGCACCTGACATCGAGACCTTTGTCTGTGGCAGTAAAGCCAAAACAAAGAAGTGGAACTGTGCTTTTATTTGGGATTTAGATGGACATTGCCACAGCAAAAAAGTACGTGGGGAAGAAACAAATAAAAGTGTTCTAAGTCTTGCTAGTTCCAGAATTATCTGCTATTAATAGAAATGACCTAAAAATGTGTGTTGTTTCCCACTTTTTGTTCAGGAGCTTGTGAAAACATGGCCTGATGTTCAGCCAAGGTTGTCCTCAAAGATGTTTTCTACAAGTCTGATTCCTACACAATCCTAACATGTATGGTGGGAATTTCTTGTGTGCACCTTCCATGGAGAGACAGCTGAAGCCTGGAGAGGTTTAGTGACTGGTTCAAAACATCCTTGAATTCCATGGAAGGATGGCTGTCAGTCTGGGTTCTGACCTGTCTGTTCTTGTTCAGAAAGTCTGAACATGGACTTGATCTAATTTCTCCCCACAGCATCCATGCCCCCTCTTTGAAGCCACTATTTAAAAAAATAATAAAAAAAAGCCTATCACATTAATTATATTAATGGGATATTTTAGGTTCTTGGAAGGAGTTTTTTGAAAATATGCCAGAGTTGGTATGGCTTAAATGTAATTTGGGCAGATGTCCTTGACATGACTTTTGATAGCCAGCTTGTATGCATTGCGTTGGTATCTATAGCTGACCTTAGTTTTGCTATTTTTAGCACTGGTAGAAAACAGTAATTTCTGTTTTCTATGGTTTGGGTTGTATTTTATCTAGCAGGAAGTCTCATGGGGAGAGTTAAGATTGTCAGTTAAACTAACTGATATAGCTGTAAAAGTGGACAAGTTCTAAAAAGAAGAGTCTTAGAAATTAGAAAATGAAAAGTACCAGGAAAATCTTAGTTGCCCTTCTCTTCCTGAGTCTGAGAAAATGTCTCTTATATCATGTAAATCATAATTTTCTCATGTAGGCACAAATCATTCCACGTGCCTTGCTAGCGTGTTCATACTTGTTCCATCTCAAGGCTCTTTTTATTAATCACTATACACATGTGGGATGGCACAGATTGAGATAGGATCAAATTGATATGTTCAACTGTGGCATCAAAACAACCACAAGCTGTGGAAATAAACCCATGTTACAGCAGGTAACAAATGGATACAACAGCCACTTTACTTCAAAATATGTCTTTTACCTCTTGAATTAATTTTACATTTTTGTTGTTTGCTTTACCAGAAATATATTTGCTTTACCAGAACATATAATTCATGTATGCTCTGCTTAGCTTCACAGATCAGTAACTTGTAGACAAATGAGAAAATCTTGTGGAGATTGGAATAGCTTCTTGGTTTGCAGTGTGTGTGGGCAGTACTGATATCTCTAATGAAGCTGCCAGTCCTTTAGTCATGTGTAGGACTCCCATGATTGATACAGAAAAAGGCAAGTGGGAAAAGGTTATTCTTTCCCTATTATGGAGTTTGAAGGACCTTAATCCATCTATTCCTTTACCAAGGAAATTGGATGCTGCATCAGCTTGGCCAGAGCTTTTCAGGTCCTGTTTAAATTGTAGACCATCTCTTAACAAAATGCCCATGAAAAAACTCCCATTTGTGCTTCCTCTTTGACCCCCACCTCTGACATTCCAGATGCCCCATTTGCTCTCTGACAGCAGAGGAAAATCATGGTACCTTCACCCACCAAATGTCTCTCCTTGGCTGTGCTGTTGTGGGGAAGATAGAGAATCTGGAATCTAGCTGTGAACTCCCGGCAGGGTTTGAGTTGGGTTGTGGGCAAGGGCACTGAAAGCTGGACAAAAAGGGCTCAAGAACAGGGGCTGTCGCTCAGGAGGGCAGCCTGAGCTCCTGCTGAAGGGCTTGCTGCCATCTTTCTACAGGTTACTTCTGTTGAAACCCATTCCTCTCCTGTGGGAGTCACAAGCACAAACACCTCAGAGATGCTTTCTCACCCCAGAGGTACCAGACCCCTCTCTCTTGCTTGGTCACACTCACCAGTGGTGCTAAGATGAGTAATCAGGCTGTAGCCTAATGACTGAGCATTCTCTCTGTGCCCTCTGATTTTTCCCTCTGATGTTGTTAGTAAATATTTGTATTACAATAATAATATTTTGTACCTATATAGAGCCTATTTTAGCAAACCTGGTGAGGCCTTGACCCGGCAGACCCAGGGCGCTCTGTGTGCACGCTGCAGCAGTGACTGCAGTGTCAAGAGTCACAGCTTTCATTTCACTGAAGCAATGCCAACTTACATTATGTTGTGTGAGATTACAGAGAAAGATTGGGATATTTTATTACACTGTCAATCAGCCTGGTGCCTGGCTCTCATCTGAGCACTGAGCCCTCTCCCCTCTTCCTCCTCAAACAAAGCAAACAGAAAGTCAGGCTTTTTGAAGGTGTTTATCATGAAATGTATGAAGCATGGTGACACCTTCGAATACAACAGAAACCACATGCCAAATCAGTCCTATTGTGGAGTAAAGAGAGCAGGTGGATTTCATGAATATATATGTGCATTCACTAGGCATGGCAGATTTTTCTAAAAATGATGATGAGAGTAAATGGGTACAAAATAGGTGGCAATTGAATGACTTTCTTTAGAACAAAAGTTTTTATTGGAGAAACATAATAATTAGTTTCCACAACCCATAGCTGCAGACACTGACTGTTCTTCTAATGAAAGATTCTGCAGATATTGGCTGCAAAAGAATACAGAAAAATTACAGACACTGACAAAAGGGTGTATTTTTCATTTACTAACATTATTCCCTGAATATTCCCTTGAGTTACCTTGTTTTGTTTACAAGAGCCTCAGGGGCGGAGGAGGGTGGTGCATTGCCTACATGGGCAATTACTTTACATACTCATTTCAATCATAATCCATTCAGAATGATAAAAATGAAATCACATGTAGTTTATAATCTAGAACATTGCAGCTAGAGCTTTTTAAATATTACAGCTGCAACGTGGTTTGACATAATCCCTTGCAGTCATTCAGGCTCTTTTAAAACCAAAACACATTTATTCATAAGTGACAATTACATCTCTACTTTTTTTTTTCTGAAAATTTGGTATGTTATTATGGTTTGGGGGCCGATCTTGTGTAAGTAATGATTGCTGGTTGCATATAAAGCTGTTTATTTTCAGACCCCCACCTACCCTGAACCTGTTCCATGCACTGTCATTTGCTTAATGCTGCTAATTAATATGAAATAACATGCCACTGTTAGGCAGTTAAAAAGAAAGACTTCAAATGGAGCTTAGCCAGTTGTAATGGCTGTCTTGTTAATATCGTTGTCATGTGCTCTGAAATGACACTAAACAGTAATTCCACGCTGTGAGCATTCTGATATGAGTGGCATTTCATTCTGTGTTTAGAAATCCCAAACCAGCATGAGATGATTGTGTATTCCTCCTCCACACAGGGAGAGGAGTTCCCCTAAACCTGATGTGGAGTGTAATTTCTTGGTTATTGATTTGTTTTATTTCCAAAAAGCCATTGGTGACAGAATCTCAGTAGCCTGATGCTGAAATACATCTGTAGCACGTTTCTGAGCAAGCTGCTGCCAATCCAGTTTCTGTTTTGTCCACAGAAGCTGATCTCTTCTGTGTGGTTAATTGCCATTATCTTTTCTTCATCTCTCACAATCTGCAATGTCTACTTGTTTTTCATGATTTTATAAAACAGTGCAGCATTATTCACTTTGGCAAAAATGTCTGGGTGTGCTGAGTCCAAAGCTGACAGTGCTTGGACAGCCTCTGATTTCAGCAGGCTCTGGATGGTGTGTGAGTGTCAGTCTTTCTGTGCTTCCCACTGCCAGCTGAAAGGCCTGTTTGCTTCTGCTTGCAGCTTCTCATCTCTCCTTCTCATAGCAGCCTCATCTCAGGTCTGGTGCTTCTTAAAATTGTATCATAATGGGAAAGTCCAACTCTGAGGTTTTCAATTTGATTTAGTTGGATAATGAGGGAAATTCTCTCTCCCTCCTCCCCCATTGGCTGTGATTTCTTCAGGGACAAAAATGCTTGACCTCTTCCTGTAAGTGAGTGATCACTTTCAGGGACACAGCAGAGGATCAGAGTTCCCCAGCTGGACTTCAAAATGCCAATATTGATGCAATGAGCAAAGTGCAGTAGAGAAGAAGGAAAGCAGAAGCTACAAGGCTGGGGAAATACCAAGTAGTAGGTACTTCATACTAGGTTAAAAGGGTATTGCAATTCTTGGTATTACAAATTGCAATTCTTGGTATTACAAATGCTGGCAATTCTTGGTATTACCAGATTCAGAGATTAAAAATCTTGAGTTGAATGTTAGAAAACAATCATCTATTTTTCTGAAAAGACACTGAGTCCTTGTTCTTTTCTTTGAAGTTTCAGATTTCTTCAGCTCCTTCATGTGTGTCAGAGACATACCGGTAATGTTTTGAGATAATTTGAGAGGTGTTCCTGGGGTGCTGCAGCTGGGCTCATCTCTTACATCTGCTGACCTGAATCATGCTGCTTTTCAGAGTCTGAATTGGCCCTTTTCCTGTGGCATTATATGGCATGTGCATGGCCACAAGACTTTGGGATATTAATTCTGTCCAAGTGCCTTCCTCAGCTGTGCCCTTCCCCCTGTTGTAGAGTCACTCTTCTAACCTGCACATCCTCCACCACACTCCACTCTCTCTCTGTGGGTCAGGAAGGCTTTTCCCCTAAACCCTTCTGTTTCCCCTACAAACATCCTCCAGGTCTGTCCTTCATACTCACCTCTGTCTTTGGGTTTTGTCTCCAGACTTTGCAAGGTCAGCTGCAGACAGCATCCTTTTTTCCTGACCTGCTCTTAACAGAAAGCTTAGGGATAAAAAGCTTTACCTGCTGCTTTTGGTTGTTGACAAAAAGCAGAATGGAGCTGATGTGCTGCTTGGTGTGGAGAAGTGGGGCCAGGCAGACAAAAGCAAAGCTTAAGAAGACATGAATAGAACTGCAGAGATGCTGACCAAATAAAGAAGAAATGGAAAAAATCTGGTAGATCTTTTGGATTCAAGTTCACCCTGGCCAGCAGAACTCTGTTTACAGGGGTGAGAAGTGAGAGAGGCTGAGAGGAGTAAAGACAAGAGGCAGGATTTCTGTACTTAAAAGTCTAAGATGGGCCCTGGGTTAGTATTGTTATGTTGAGCAAAGAAGAACACAAAAGAAAAGAGATCTTGATGAGTTTACAGCTTTGTGTTACTTTATTCTACAACACAAGTCCACTCAAAAGGCAAATGTTTCAAAACAAAAGATCCAGACAAAATCATAGTAAGATCAGTCGAACATTGCAACTGCCTTAAATCTGGTGAGCTATATATTCTGATTAGATCCCCTGCCCAACTCTATACTTAATTAATTTGATAATAGTGACACTAATTATCATTCTTGTACTCACTTGCCCTTATTGCTTCTTATCCTCCTTGTCTCTTGGTTAGTGACTGTATCGTTTGCAAAATGTAGCACAGCAGAACACAGCCAAAATGACTGAATAGGAAAGAAGACAGAAATAAACTTCACCTGGGAATGTAACCCATGTTTTCAGGCTTCCCACATGGTACTCTTAACTTTCTAATTTGATCATTTTTTCATGTTTTGAATATTGTATGAAGTGGTTTGGATAAAAATAGAATGAGAGCTAAGTTAAGTGGAAGTATCATATCATTTGAACTAGTTCAGTCTGAAGACTGTTTTAGCTGGCGACATAGCTGGGTTTTGTTATTTTTAAAATCTTTCTGTATGAGAGAAAAGCAAGAAAGTTGGGCTTCAACGATTTGGTAAAAATCCTAAGTAAGTTAAAAGCAGCAGCCACATCCCTGTAAGTTGGCACTTACTTGAAGGGGTTTCATGTGAATGATTTGTATTGTTTGTAGAAGTGTGCAGTTTGACTGTTTGTCTTTCAAAACCATTGGCCAAAACAATATTTTAAGTGCAGATATAATAATGATAATGATAATGATAATAATAATAATAATAATAATAATAATAATTCTTCGTTGGATTTCTTTATGTGTCCACAAATGGATGTCACCTCAAGGACTGTCTGTCATATGCCCAGTGTAGGAGGTTAGGTGTGGTAACATGTAGCCTTTAGGAAACACTTCTGAACAGGATATTGGGAAGACTAAATGAATCCATACAAATAAACTTTCACTCTCTTTTGTTGGAAGATGTAGAGATACCTGTGTGTCTGCTTTCTTGCTAAGATACTATATTGCATTTTGTCTTGTTTCTTCCTGTGTTTCAAAATCAATATTCTATCCACAGTTTCAGTTTTCTTATCTGCTGTGTCTTATCTGCTGTCTTTGTGGAGCTGGACAATGAATTCAGTCCTGACAAGTATTTGCAATGCAGAGTTTTTTAATAATATAATTTTGGATGGTTATTCAAAAATAACAGCATGTCATTTTAATGAGTGAGTTCCAGGGTTGTCAATTTACTTTAAGAAAACCTAATCCACTGGCTGGCTTTATATCTTTTTCATAATACCATACTGAAAAATATCTACTAAAGGCCATTAGGAAGAATTTATTTGTGTTTTGTGTGGCTCTTACCCACTAGAGAGACTCTACTTAGAGTACCTGAGACCTGTTAAAATAGGTGCTGTATCATCCCTCAAAAAAAAAAGGCAACACAGAGAGTACAAGGGAATGTTATTTCATTATTTTATGGATGGAAAGACAGGCACAAAGAGATTGTGGATTCTTCTTGGTCATACAAGAAATATGTTGTGGAGTTTGAAAATAGTCTTATATATTCTGAATTGTAGCCCAGGGCCTCAAAACAATAGTCTTTGGTTATTTGTAACAAAAATGGCAGTGTTAATATCAAGTTGAATTCATGTTGTCATTTTCCCAAAAATATTTAAGTGAAAACTCAGGCAGGGAATGTACATTAAAGCAAGAACAGTAGCAGAAAGCAACAGGGAATTATATTTTCTGTTTTAAAATATGGAGGCATAGTTTTTAGAAAATACTTCTCATTCATCACTGGTACAGAGCTCTGTTCCTTGTATACGTAGCATTTGTTTAGTAAATAGTGAATGTAAAAGCCCTGTATTATATATTTTCAAAAAGAGCACTCCATTGCTTTTGCACCAGTTCCTGTGGGGTATCAAGTGGGACACAGACATGTGTCAGGAGTTGGATGTACTGGAAGAGGTGCCCACAACAGCAGAGTTCATGCAGATGCCACGTATGGAAGTGAACTAAAAAGCTGACTCAGCACAGGACTGAAAGTAGACTAATGAATAAGCTCTGCACACAGGCTCATTAATTAGCTTGGGCACAACATCAAACTCATACAGCTTTTGGGGTTCAGTCTCCACAACAGGGCTCAGCAGGGGCTGATGCCAGTGAGGGCATCTCTGCTCTGTTTTTCACGTCACAGAGCAGACACAGGTCTGTTTTCTTCTCAGCCTGTGCCTTGGGGGGACAGAGGGGCCAGTATCTTCTGAGAGGCCCTAGGCAAGGCCTGGTTTGCAGTAAACCTTCTCAGTCCTGAATTATTGTATTGTTTGTAGAAGTGTGTCTCTCAAAACCATTGAAAATGGACTATTTTAAGTGCAGATATAATAATAATTCATTGCATTTCTTTGTGTGTACACAACTGATTTTGAAGAACCGTGAGCAGTAATATCTTCAACTGAAGAGAAGAATGATGCAGGTGCTCAGTGCACCTCAAAACACTTTATTCATTTAATCAGTTCTTGCCAACTCTTAGCACTCAGCTTCCCAGGACTGCTTTTGTGGCATGTCTAGACTTATTCACAATCCACGCCTTTGAAGATCGTTAGCACCACTGAGCAGACGTGTGGGATTGGAGGTGGGTATGTAATGGGAGTGCTCTTGTTTCTCCAAGCCTTTTGGGGGCTGGGATGAGACATGATTTAGAACCTTGTGATTTGGAAGATGATGTGTGTAAAACCGGTCTCGCTGCTTCCATCGGTGGGGTTGTTTGAAGAACAAATTACTTCCATCTTTATGCCCAAGTCTATGACAAATGAAACAGAAAATGCCACCTTGCTTTATCGTGTTTTGGCTGACTAACCATTGACTAGCTGGATATGAGCAAATAGCTTGGGACCTCACTCTGGTTTTTTAGAACCTCTCAGAGAAAACACGTATTGAAACTGTGTCTCTCAGTTTTCTTTCTGACTTTGAGATTAAGCCAGCTAAATCTGCCTAAAGATTTATTAAAGTTGGGTGGACTAAATCAAGAATGCTAATTTTGAAATGATTTCAAGTTGGTAATTCAGGTGTGGCTGAATCATGATTGGGGTAATTTCTTTAAGGACAAGGAGGTCTCGGGTGCATTATACTTATGTACAAGCACAAGGAGCAAGGATCAAGCAGTAGGGAAGAGATGCTGGAAGATGACTCTATCAGAAGACTTTGTTGAACCTGTGCCACTCCAGAGAGAAGCCTGAAAATTTTCATTCCTTCCAGACTGTCTCTGTTGTACCTTGCTTTACAAAAATAGAGATGTATTTTGCAAAGAGAGTTGTTAGTGAAAAATTCTCTTGAAGATTTTCAAGATAGATTTCTTTGAAACTTATTTTCAGAATGTATCTCCTGTCTTACTTGTCATTGGGAGAGTCCATATTGGTGAAATACTACCTGTGCTACTTCCATACAGGAAGACATAGCTGCAGCACTCAAATAAATTTAAAGACTTTCTTCTTTCTTCATAAATGGGAGAAATTTCATGACCTATCCTTCCACCGTTTTTAAACACCTATTTTGGAGGTTCTGGACTGACTGTGTTTGGATCTCATTTGAGCTTCCACACAGTGAATAAGATATGGTGCAACCTATGATAAAATTTTAATTAGCAGCACAGTCATACTATCCACAGGCATAGATCACACGGCCCATGTTCGTGGTTAGAAGTACACACATCTGAAACAGATGCCTTTTTCATCATTGTCTCTATGTTACTCTTCTCCTGGGATATAAAATAGCATTTAAGAATTCTCCCAAGGGTGCATTCATGGAGCAGATAAGACAATTTCTTCAGCTAGATTGCAGCTGTAATTCTTTTCAATTGTAATTGCCGGCTGGAGAGGTGCCTGCAGGCCAGAGGGATGCTGTTCTTTACATTAGTGTCTTTGAGAAGAAAAGGAAATATAAACCCAGTGGTTGTTTCTAAGGTTTTTTTTTTTTTTTCAGGTGTCACCATGTGAACTCAAAAAGAGCAAAGCATCTTAATAAAATAGAAAATAAATAATACTAAAACCACCACGGCTTACTCATTGTGGAAGTCTCTTCAGGGTTACACATTTGTGCTGGGAAAGCTGTCCCACATTTGGGAGGCTGTGCTGCAGCCAACTGCTCCTCATCACAGTGTGCTCTAGCTGGGAAGATAGCAGGCTTCTCCCTTTACTGCTCCTTTATTTCTGTGTTGCTTTGTTTTTATGGCAAAGAATGAAATGTTCTCTCTCCAAACTTTTTTGACATTTGGCAGGGACAGGGGAAGGAAGTGCCATGCCAAAGCAGATCCCTGTGCAAAAGCTGCAGAGGATGTATTATTTTTACTTTTTTGTCCTGAGAAAATCTGTGACATGGCAGAGTCATGCTGCAAAGGCTGTTCCAAAAGGTGGCTGTTTGTGTAATGACAAATGGATTCAAATAAATGCATGTTGTGTAATTTAGCAATACTTAGCAAAACTGTGCCGTGCCAGATCTGCACTGCTGTAAGTTGACTGGATGCAGGTGCAAAGATCTGTGCCAGTCCTGAGGCAGAACTGAGGCCGGTGAGAATTAACTAAAAATCCTGCCAACTATAATATTTATTAATTTTGCACTTGCTAAGGGACAGCTCTGTAGCTCATTGCTGTGTCACACTGTTTCCAGGCAATCTCTACTGCATGATGGTCAGCTGGAAGCCCAAGACTTGGGCTGAGGAACGTTTTGTAATGTTGAATATAGGAAGGGCAGGGCTGCTGTGTAGCCACACAACAGCTCATGAGGACCATGCCTTGAAATGAGGGCTTGAAAACCTTCTTGGCTTTTCATGTTGCAGATCCATGTCTGTTTGTTGGGCTGTGCTTGAGCGATTCTCTGGAACACTGATGTGGTTTTTAGGTTTGATGTAAGACTCACTGGGTGAGATTTTATTAACTGTGTTAGGAGCTGATCAGAGCTCTGACTTTGGACTGTGAAAGGACATAAGGCACTTTCAGAAGTCCAAAGAGAATCCCAGAATTGGGCCACTTAATAAATGGCACATTTCCAAGAAAATCATTTGCCTTTCCCATTGCAGTCAATGAGAACTTCAGGCAATCTGCCCAATTTAAATTGTTTTAGAAATATTTACACAGGTTTCTATTTTTAATAAGTTTCATCTTTGTTCTTGTATCAGCTATTATATTAACTGCAAAAACCCCAATCTGTTGAGATCAGTTAAAAACTGCTGATTTGACAAAAGCTGTTTTCTCAGTAATGCTGCATGATGCAAGTGTGGTTAAATCCAGTGGCCTCATTCTGGTATGAGAAATATTAGATTGCACATGGCATATCCATTTCACTCAAAGCCTGATGCAGCCAGCCTTGGTCTCATTAATCCACAAATACATTTTCCCTGAAAAATGAGTCTATGTAAATTTTAGAGCTCGAAAGTACAATTCAGTTCTGAAAGCAGTTTGAGAAATTCGCATGAGAGTGGTTTGAGGGATGAGGTGTGTTGTCATTCCTCAGAGAAGAGGGTGTTTCTTTCCTAATACATTACAGTGGTGGTTGGATTTTTCATGAAAATTAGCAGTCATGTTTTGTGTACAGGAAACTTCATCAGGAATGTTGGTGCTGTGAAATGAGTGTGACTTCAGCTTACATAATGGCTCTTGATATTGCAGAATGAAGAGTTTTTACATCTCACAAAATGAAATTGATTCGGTTGCCTGTTGACTGTAACAGAGATTTATTTGCAAGACCCAGTATCAGTGTGCTGCTTTACTGGGTTTAGTCTACATTCTGAAAGATTTGTTGGTTAAATGGTGGCCTAGAGAATTAAGAAATTTACAGTGAGGTGAGGCTGTTGTTTTTAGTTTGCACTCCACAGATGCGAAACAGAACAAAAATATGAAACCACATGAAAATAACTTAAAATTTGCACAGTCTACATTTTCAAGGAAAAGCATAGCTATAGTCACCAATCCCAGCTGAATTCCATTTGGAGAATGGGAAGTGCTCTTTGGAGAATGTTAAGATTTTTATGTCAGGTGGATGTGAGGGGAAAGTAAAAAAGTTGCTACCTGTTTATTCCAGCAGACAATGAAAAATTATTATCTTTCAAACAGATAACAACCTTACCTCATCCTAGCAATACCTAAAATGGTCTGGAATGTCTTTTCATTATGTAGCTTACACATCTGAAAAAATGAAAGGCAAGAAAAATAAAAACAGGAAACCAGTTCCTTTTGATGCATGCAGTTTCACTCCTAATATCACTCTTGAAATGCACATTCTCAGACACGTTTGCCCAATGATTTTCAGAGCAGAGTCCTTGGGGGTTTTCCCAAATGACTGCCACATGCATTAAGAGGAACTAGTGCTTTTCTCCCTCTTCTCTTTCCTGAGGTACATATTTGTGTGCAGGATGCTTTGCCCAGATCCTTAGATGCAAGATAGGCAAATACATGCCACAGCTGAAATTTGCCCTGCAGTGATGCTCTGTGCAAACTGCCAGCTCAGCACCTCAGGTTGTGTAAGGCCAATTTAGGTCCTTTATGTGGTTCTTCTGTTGTACATAAGAATTTATGTAGATTGTTCCACTGGGGTAAATTTTCTTTATTTGCAAACAGAAAAGGTTCTGATTCCATTGATGATACAATCACAAGACGTGCTTAAGAAATGCTACTTAACAAACTCCTGTTGTAGTTCATAAAATACTAATGTCATCTAATCTTCACTGCCATTATTTCTGCCTTGAATGCTTTGGCTGTGGCTTGGCACTGCCAGTCTCCCAGGTTTTAAGAGCAGTTTGATGGGATGGGGAGACAAATTTCTTGGGAGAGGTAAGGTTTTTTTCTTTCTACAATAAAAACTCCAAACTAGTGGCTTATTACTCAGAAAATGTCTAAATAGCCCTGTGGCTTCCTTGAAACTGGGCAAAGTCCAGTGGAAGTACCTGGCTGCTCTGTGGGGATAAAAAGAGCAGCCAGGGGAATTCTCCAGCCTCATGTCCACCCAGCAACCCCCAGCTTTCTCAACTGGATCAAGAAGAAGGATGGGAAAATAAGGAGAGAAAAACTTGCTATTAAATTATGCTACAAGGGCAGGCAATGTGTAAGATTTTAGTTGGTTTATCCTTGTACTTCTGCCCATTACAGAACTGCAAATTGTAAAGGGCAAAGACCCTTCAGATCATTTAGCATAGCTGGACTTTGATCTTGTTTAGAAGCTGGGAGTTTCTCTAAGCACTAAAATTAAGGATTCGTCTTAGTTTGATTGACTTAAGACATGATCCTTTCATGTATTCTCTGTTCCTCCATTCAAACTTAATTACTTCAATGCCTAACTTGTTTATACCTTACAAAACCATTGTTTTGGGAACATTTTATTGAATAACATGGCAAAACAGAAAAGTTTATTTAAAACTGGAAAGATTTGGACTTCATCCAACTTCTGAGTTTAGCTTGCTTGCTCAGAGAGAAGATCAGCAATAATAGGCCCCACATGGTAAAATATTGGGGTGGTTTGAACTTGGGCAGATGATATTAGCAAATGGTCATGACTGAAGTTGATGGACCACTTTAGGGAAGGCTGTATGATACCAGTGTGTTTAAGGAATGGGACAGAAATCTTGAAATTATCTGGATTGGTATGGAAAATGTTCATATCAGGAATTTGGATTTGATCTGTTAAAGATCCAAACACTGACTCAGTGACCCCATTGTAATTGCAATAAAAGTTCGCTAAATGTTAAATATTTCAAAGTCATGCATACACAAAACCCAGTCTGAGACAGAATTTGCACTAAGCTTTGTGTCCAAATTACTTTTCTAACACATGAAACTGTTGCAATTAATATCTCAATATTATTTAATGGCAGTACTGTCAGGCATTTTATAGACTTCTAAGGTCTTCTTCATTCCTCTCTTGACCTGTTTTGTGTGCCTGTGCCTCCTGCTTTGCTGCCAGTGTTTGATGTGAATGATGCTGTGAGAGAAGAGCAGGAACTGCAGGCACTGCATGCTGGACTTTAATGTTGTAGTGGGCGTGTGTAGAAGAGAGAACATAATATTGGAGAGAGAAAACATGTGTGATGAGAGACTCTGGACTGGAAAAGCAGAACAATGAGCAAATGCTCAAGTCACAAATGGTGACGTTTCCATGGAATCACCTAGACTAAAAATGAGAGTTGAACTGCAGAGGTAAAAGGATTCAGATATTTACAGAAGTTCAGTGTCTCCAGTCCTGCAGATACACGTGCCTCCTAAGCCTTTCACATCATGAGAAACTTTCAATGACAGCTGGAACCTGCTAGCACCTGGAGCAGTTCTGTTGTATTTTGTGTATTTTGTTCTGTTCTATTCTGTTGAGGATGACAAGAAAATTTCTTCACTTCCACTGATATGTTGCAAAGTGCTTTATTTTGCTGTCTTTCTGTGCTGGCAGAGAGAGATCATTAAGGACAAATGACATATTTCATTTATCTCAGAGAAATTATTTACAAGCTTGTCCAGGGTTTCCTGTGAATCTTACCCTTCCCCACAAATAAATAATTGTTCAGCAGTTCAGCCACTGCTTTCAATTTGAGGAGAATGGGGATCCAACAGAGGATGCAATCCATGGAACAGTGGTTAATACAGCAATTTCTATAGAAACCTTCAGCTTCTATTACTCTCCATTGGTTCTCAAAGTCTCTGATGGTAGAAGCCTGAGGAGACCTTTCTTTGAAGTATATCTGGAAAGTGGCCATAAAAGAATTATATATTCCTCAATTTCACCAGTTGCAAAACTTCCATTCTTGGGCTCCAAGAGCACAGTTGTTGCCAACATGACAAACATTAGGGGGCAAAACCACAGGCACACTGACCTGTAGGAGAGTAATGTAAAAGGCTCACAAAAATTGCTGACCTTGTTTGCAAGTAATGGAAAAGGTCAGTGCCAAAAGCAGCTCCAGTTAGAGTTACAGCTGGAAAAAACTGGCAGAGAACCTGCTGACTGTAGTTTTACATTGCTTAGCTAAGAAGCTGGGAATGACCAAGGGCCACTTCCCAACACAATGGTGAGAATAAATGCTGTGGCCACAGGTGGAAATATAAATTCCACATCAGTGGCAGTTAACGTAATCTTCTGTCCTGGTTGTATATCTGAAAATCATGAGGATCAAGGAGTCCAGGCTCTACAATTCTAAAATAAATAATCACTACCATGTTTCCACCTAACAGGTTGAAAATCCATCTATTATTGAAACATTGTTCTGGGCTCTGTGCAAGACCAGGCCTTTCTTTCAGGTGGCTGCCCAGCACTGACTTAAATCTGGTTGTTTTTTAAATCTGTGAGAAGATACAGACCATCACTCCAGGTACAGAAGTATCTTCTAATATTAGTAACAGAATGCCACTTCTCCCACACTGTGCCATCTTCCTTGCCTGCACAGAGTGAGTAGTAAAGAGTCAAACTGAGTTTCCTCTTGGCAGGATTTATGTTGGCCAGTTTGAAATACCTACAACATAGGTGTCAATGTGAGAGCTCATTATCCAAACTCCCCCTGCAATCAGTGGAGAGAAATGGGCACTTCTAAGGCAGAGCTAATCAATAATTCACCAAAGAAGATGAAGGAAGGCACCTTTTTTTCATTTACAGAGTCTCAGGGAATAAATATGCTGGATGTAAGAGTTTCCATTCCTGGTGATGTATGCCTCAGGTCTCTAATCCTCTTGTTAGGTAGTTGCAAGTGTTTCAATGTCAGTGTTAAAACCCCTCCCAAATTAATAACAATGCTATTTTTCTAGTACAAGCAATAGAATGCCTTGTTTATACTTTCATTGCATTAAAAAAGCATGTTTCAAAGTAATGTATATATATATAACTGTATTATAGACTGAGTTAGTGGTAGTGCTTGTAAATATTTCTTAGGGCTGTTATGCTATTTTAGAGGCTTTGAGTAAATATATACCACTATCAAGAAGGAGCAGCAAAGTTAAATAGTAGAGCAAAAGGAGGCTTTTATAAATGAAAAAGCATCTGGCTGAAAATGGGAGGTGGAAAAAGAGCATAACCTTGACTGGTTAAATATAAAACCAGACCATATATAAATACATAACCATGGGCAGACCTAAGAAGATTTTGAGGAACAACTTGCTAAAGGCATAAAATTGTTGAAGAAAAAAACCCCTTTTCTCCAGAGAAGAGATTCTGCCAGAGGAGCTGCACAGCCAATATATGTGTAAAATACACATGCATGAAGAATGACATAGCAAAAAGCTGAAAGAGTTATTTGCACTGGTGTTCACTCTGGAGAAAAGTTTGCTTTTCTTTTACGGTGCCAAGGCTGAAGACCTGCCTTGTGTTCAGGTGCTGGTAGGGGAGATACTACAATAAATCAAAATGAGAAGCAGATAGAACAGAGATGAAATATTTTTTTTCATTTTTCATCAGAAGGAGAACTGGTGCTTTCTTTCAGACATCTGGGTTGGGAATCTTCTCTATTTAATACATTCATAGGTGAACAAAAGAATTGATCAGGAACAGTGAGTTGATCAGGTTTTCTGGTGTTAAATTGGTTTAGATGTTAGTCATAATTAAAGCTGAGAGAAATGTTTGGACATGAGTAGTTCTCTGAAAATGCACCTCAACACTTGGGTGCAGTGAAAAGGGCTAAGAAATTATTTGGAATAATTAGTAAGGAAATGGGAAATGCTATAAAAATTGCTGTATGCCAGTGCACTCAATGGCACATTTACATTCTATGTTTATAGAACAGAGTCATACCATCATTGAGATTGGAAATGACCTCCAAGATCATCAAGTCCAATCTTTGGCCAACACCAGCTTGGCAACTAAACCATAGCACTGAGTGCCATGTCCAGTTGTTCCTTGGATATTTCTGGGATTGGTGATTCCACCACTGCCCTGGCAGCCATCCCAATGCTTGACAACCCTTTCAGTGAAGAAATTCTTCCTGATGTCCAGTCTGAAATGCTCCTTGCGCAGCTTGAAGCTGTTTCTTCTTATCCTGTTCCTTGTTCCCTGGGAGCAGAACCCGACCCCCACCTGGCTCCATTCTCATCTCAGTGATTTGTGGAGAGCCAGAAGATCCCTCCTGAGCCTTCTTTTCTCCAAGCTGAGCCCCCCAGATCCCCCATCCACTCCTGGTCAGGCTCATGCTCCAGCCCTTTCCCCGCTCTCTTCCTTTCTCTTCTTGACGCACTGCAGTCGCTCCATGTCCCTCCTGAATGGAGGGGCCCAGAACAGGACACAGCACTCGAGGTGTGGCCTCACCAGTGCCAGCACAGAGGGACAATCACTGCCCTGGTCCTGCTGGCCATGCTGTTTTTGATCCAAGCCAGGTTCCATTGCCCCTCTGGCCCACCTGGGCGCAGCTGTCTCATGTTCAGCCACTGCCAACCAGCACCCCCAGGTCCTTTCCAGTGGGCACTTTCCAGCCACTCTTCCCCAAGCCTTGAGAGCTGCACAGGGGTTTTGTGACCCAAGGGCAAGACCTGGCACTTCACCTGGTTGAACCTCATGTGTTTGGCCTCAGCCCATCCATCCATCCTGTCCAGATATGCAGTCCTATCTCCAAAAAATCAATATAGAATTTGGAAAGGCAGAGAGATACTTGGAATGGTCAACTCTGAATGGCCATGGAAGAGACACAGTCTTAAGACTCTTCAGCGTGGAAAGAGGTGCTCAGAAATCCTGGGACTGATGTTTTAAATGGCCAGGCAGTGGTGGAAATGTTCATTTCTCTGAGCACAGCACCCCCAAGGCGCCAGATAATCTGGTTGTGCTGCAGATTGAGAGCAAACTAAAGGAAGTACTCATTTTACACAACACACAATTAAGTCATGGGATCCACTGCTACAGGATGTTTCGTATGCCAAAATATATATAGGCTTAAAAAATGATTAGACAATTCATGAAAGAAAGGTCCATTGAGGGCTACTAAACAGGAAGATGCTGATGTAACCTCCAGCTCAGGAAGTCCCCAGACTGCAGATTGCCAGGAGCTGTGCAAGTTGCTGGGGGAATGCTCTTAGAGTCTTTCTTGTGCATCTGTTGCTGGTCACTGCCCTCCAGGGAGCAGGGAGCAAGCAGAGGTTAGTTTCTGCTGTGGTTGTTGCATGCAGCTGGTGACATATTGTATTTTGGAATCTGTGCCTTAGGATACTGCAACTGAAAGAAGAGCTGAATTTCATTTTCCTTCTTCCTGCAGTTTGTCTATTTCATGTGTTTCACTCAGTTTTGGTGATGAAACTGGATTCCTTTTCAGTTGCAGTGTGTTCAGTTTTCTAGTTATCCAGTGCTACCAAAATTAGAGAGTGTGAATGTCTGATACTCCTGGACAGTATTGCCAGAAAAGGGAAAAGAAACTACCAAAAATAAATGGAACACACCAAAATAAATAAAGATATTTCTACTCATTCTGAGTTGTGGATTGGTCTTCTACCAATGGCTATATTTGAAATATAGTAGTAGATTTTGGTTCATTGTTAGTATTTATATTGAACATCTATTTCAAAACAATGCAGGTGCCCATTCCTTGGGAATTAAGCATATTTGTGGGAGTTTGGTTCCTATGTCCCTTTCTGGTGGTGGTTTTGAACTCTTCAAATGCAACTTCTCATAAAGGTATGGTGGGTGTTCCTCCTCCCATGTTGGGAATTCTTCCCTAAAGGCACACTTAGAACAGGAAAGAGCAATTATAAAAGTTCTATTTTAGGGCAAATCAATCTAAATAGGAGTTACCCAGAATAAAACAAGGTCTCTTTGGTGGTAGTAGCCAAGTGTACTATTTCAATCTGATGGAAAAGTAATGGGAAATCAATGACTGAACCCTTCTTTGTTCTTTTTATTTTGCTGCCACTCTAATGGAATCCCTGAATTCACTCAGCCTGGCTGCCAACTGGAGGAGCAACGCAGCCGGGAAATCCAACCCCAGGAGACAGATATCAGATGGAACACACTGACATTTAGACACTCTATAACTAATTACAGAGATTTCAAGAATGACTACAAATAACAAGCAAAATAGCAAAGATGCTTAGTAATGACATTGCAAGACAGACTCACAATTGTGCAAGAAGTTGATAATTTCTAATTAAATGAAGACTCTACAGATTTCTGTGGTTAGAAGTGTAGGTTGATATAAAAAAAAATATTCATTTTTCTTGAGAAGATGTTCACTTTAAACAAAGATTTAGAACCTTAAATAGCAAGTATTGTATTTTCCTGGGTAATCTACTGCTTTGAACATTTGTCAGTCATGTAAGTTGATGTGATTACCTGACAAGGACCCACCACCTCAGGTTAGCCAGCAAATTTTTCTGTTCAGTAGTAATTTCTATTCTTAGTAGTTGAATAAAAGAAGGGATGGTATTTTTTATTATCATTTCTTTTCAAATCTATGTGATGGTCATATTTAAACTGAGAGCTTTTGTATTTGAAAGAAATGGAACTGGAAACACATTTGCTGTGGGAGTAACTTTTGTCCAATGTAGAGAAATAACTATAAAGCTCAAGGGAGGTTGTGTCTCCTGGAAGTTTTATTTTTTAATTTTTCAAATTGCTGCAAATTTTAGAAGTTTTTTTTTCCTGTGTAAAAGTTACCAATACCAAATTGATGTTCATTTTGACAAATTAGCAAGTATTTTTATTTACATGAACACTGCTTTATTTCTGCTCCTCTTCACTGCTAAAGCTCCATAGAAACATAGAATATCCATTTAAAATCCAGCTAGATTTTCCCTTTTTCCATTTCTACTATTAGAAATTTCTTTCGGAATTTCACTGGTTATTAGAAAAGTCCTTCAGATTTCTGCAACATATTTATGATTAATGCTAACACTGTTATTTTGCTTAAGGATCTCTTCTTCTTATGTCCCATATGTAGATCTGGAAACAGTAGCTGCATCTTCTCAGCCTTTGACTTTGCTTGGGAGAAAAAAATCCCAGTTCTTAAAACTACTTAAAAAAATTCTTAAGACAGATCATTTGCCAGCCCATCCATCTGAGCAGGGTTGTTTTTTAATGAATGTGAAACGATTTTTTCCTTAAAAGCAGAATTGTACCATTGTCTAGATAAATTCTGTTCTGCAGTGTGTGCTTACAGAGCTGCTGTGTTCATCTGACTCTGGTGTCATGTTTTTCTTTGCACAGTACTTGATTAGGTTTGCAGAAGGGGACTGAAGTGCCTTCTCTGCGTTATTTTCGAAGATGTGGTTGCTTGAGTGCCCAGATAGTTCCTAGTTAACACGTTTCAGCCTTGTAGCAATTATGTAGTGACAATTAGCATTTCAGATATTTCTGTATATTCCATTGACAGGCTCTGAAGTTTCTATGGAAAATGATGATTATGAGCCCATCAAAATAGCTTATAATTGCTTTCCTACGTCTCTTTTTTTTGAAAGAAAAACTATGATAAAACGCATCATGATGCATTATTCAACTGTGCTTTTTTTATATTCTAAATGCACATTGATGTCCATCCCCTGAACTTAGGTTGTTATCATTGCATAGAAAACCGGTGTGTCCTGAGGCTCCTTTTGATCTGTGTAGCCAATAATCAATTGGCCAATGATCACCATATCAATGATAAAAAGTGATCTTGGGTCCTTTCTGCCCCTTGTAGGACATGCTCAGCTCCTGGCTGCACCGCCCCACATTG
The DNA here is from genome assembly GCF_023055355.1 of Agelaius tricolor. Lineage (NCBI taxonomy): Eukaryota > Metazoa > Chordata > Aves > Passeriformes > Icteridae > Agelaius > Agelaius tricolor. The sequence goes on along the minus strand of NW_027269275.1, from coordinate 16,848,748 downwards.
CTGAGGATCAGCCTTTTTCAGAGCAGAGCACAGATTGTGGGGGCTCTGCTGCACCTTAGAACACTTGTGAGGAAAGCAGAGAATATATCCGTGTCAGCCCAGTCTGCAACAGCCTCGCTCAGCTCCGGGCCCTGTGCCAGATTTCACGTGGTTTCATTGCTGCAGCCTTGTAATGGATAATAGCACTGCTGCCACCAGCTCAGGAGGGCTTCTGATTTTCAAGTGTGGGCTGAAACTCTGCCACAGGGCCAGAGACACTTCAGATGGTCAGATTCTGTTCCACGAAGCAAGTCACTGATTTTTTTAACCTTACCATGAATTTTGCTTTCCTTAGTGGAAGTATGGACAATGGTACAATTCTGCTTTTAAGAAAAAAAAAAAAAGATTTCATATTCATAAAACTTCTCCCCTGCTCCGATGGATGGAGCAGCAAATCTGTCTAATAAACCTTTAAAAGTTTACTTAATTACCTAGTATGAGACCAGAAATAGTGATTTAATTTAATAGGCAATAACAAGCTATTTCCTCTTTTTTCAGGATTTTTGTTGTACTTGTCCTCCAAATCAAAATTTAAACTCCCCATAACTGAGTAGATCATAACTATTTATACATAGATGTTCAGGTATGTCCTAGACTAGGACTCAAACTTTTCTTAGGAAAACGTGAGAATATTCTGCAAGAGGTTCTGCATCAACAAAGACAAAGCCCAGCAGAATCTCCATCAGATTTCGTGAGACTGGGATTAAATACTAATGAATGTAGTAAATATTTGGATTTCAGAAGAGATATTAATAGTTAGTGGAGACATATTTTAAGGAAAAAAAAAGAATTTTTAAGAGAAGTTAATATATTTTTTAACCCTTTTTTTCTGGAATTTTGCCAGAATTCCTCCACCTTACTTTTGCCATAAAATGCTAAAATCCCCACTATTATATAAAGAGGAGAAAATTTTTTAAATTACCAGTTTTTAGAGTGCTTTCCCTAGAACTGCCTGTGCCAGCCTCTTGCTGTCTTGCCTGGTAATTTTGATGACACTTTCTCCATATGGTAACTGTTTGTATTTTTTTCTGAGCAATTTGCTTTTTTCCCTGTGCACCTTCTCTTTTGCAGTGCTCGTTTCTTGGGCAGTTGTCTCCAGTTGAGGACTCCAGAGGGATGTGTGAGCCTCTCCTTGTGCAATCTGTATTTACAGCCCCCAGTCTCTGCTGTCTCCTTGCTGTGGCACCACAGCAGCTTTCCTGTGCAGGTCAGGCTCAGAAATGGCACCCACAGCCCGGTTTTCCAGGTTCACCCTGTGCCCCATGCTAAATGTTTTTAGCATTTTATAGCAGCTGGATGTGACATCAGCCTGAGGTGATCCTGGGGTGATGTGGCACCTAGAGATTAAATAAAGTAGGTGGGGTGTTGCTTCACACAGCCACGGAGTTACTCATCGTTTTAATTTGTGGGCAGGGTTTTAGAAAGGGGTTTTTTTGTGGTGCCTGGACTATAGGATACAGAGCTCTGCTCTAAGGGTTAACGCAGCCATGCCAAAATCCTCGCAGATTCCTGGCCATGGGAACAGGGAGAGTCTCCTGGTGCAGCCCGGAGCCGCAGCTTCCTGAGCCTGCAGGGAAGGGAGGGGAGGGGACAGGAAGGGAACATGACTGCCAGTATCTTCTGCTGGGAGCCTGCCAACAGGAAGCAGCTTTTTCATTTTTTTAGTTCCTTTGTGGAAGGCTCGGCAGTTTCCAGCCATTCCAGCCATCTTTTGGGAAGCACAGTCCTTCCTCTAGGCAGCCTGGAAGAGAAACTGTGGGGTCTTGATCTGGGTTTTCCTCCTTGGGAAACAGAACTGTGTTGGGCCCCTTTAAGAATATCTATATCGGGATGTGTAGGCTTCTGTTTTATTTTGGGCTTTTCTTTTGCCTTTGATTAAATTTTCCTCCGATTCTTGAGCTGCTCTGCACCATCCAGGCATCCACAGCTGGAGAAAGTGGCTGCAGTGAGATGAGGGGATGGAGGTCTCCACAGCACCTCCTCCCTTCCCTCTGGGGTGACACAAGAAATAGATCCTTGGGTGCCTGTAGGCTGAAGCTGTGGTTTATTAGAGTAAAAGTAAATTACTTTTTTTTTTTTCTCTTTTGAGTTATTTATTATTATGCTTTTGCTCAGTTATCAAATTGGAAGCAAATGGTGGAAGAATTTGCTTTGCATGTAGATGAGAAAGACTGAAACTACTTCTCTCTGCCGTGGTGCTTTGTGTACAGTTTCCTTAAGCCCAAATGGCCAATCTTTCCATAATGAACTTGAGGATGTCTTTTCACACGAGTAGTTTCAGTGACTTTAGTGAGATTTCATGCATTAATAGGCGAGCAAGATTTTACCTTTGAGAGTACCAAATCCTTTTGGAAAAATCCTATAATGTTTAAGTAGAAAAGAAACCAAAGAATTTATAGATTAATGACTCAACCCTAAAGAACCTAAGGGGGGGTTTTCATAGATTCTTTGAAACATCTGGTAACATTTTGCTTTAATGTTTTGTTTACATGGGGTTAATAAACTGAGCAGCAGCAATAGGAATTGTAGGGAAGAAAGTGAAGTCTATGGGAAGAGGCAGAAGAAACCACCCTTATTAGCAGTCTATTAAGAAACAGCAGTTTGTAACACTTTATTAATGTTTTAATGGACACATTAATAATTATTCCTCTTTATGAAGTATTTAAAAATGGAATTTCCATATAAAGCACAGTCATATATCCTGTCACATTTAAGTGCAGGAATAGAATTTTTGTTCTGTGCTTTAGGATTTGTCCAAGCATCAGTAAAATTGGTTCTCTTTCCTATTGTACCTGCCAAATGTAATCAACCTAACCAAAGGAATGTGGTCTTTCTTGACCTATAAATATACTAAATATATTTTGTATAACACTTTGCAATTGTGACTTGGGCACGTACCCTATAAGTCTGGCTGAGAAGGAGGGAGGCTACCTTCTTTTTGTTTAATTATCTTATCCAGGTAATGTCACTAACCTGGAACCAAGTTAGACCTTTTAGAAGTGGTATTTATTAGGAATAAACCAGCACTGCAGGATTTGGCCTTCAGTGGTGACACAAATGGTGCATTTCAAAATGGGCAAATGCAAACCAGGAAGAGCCGCTCATATATGAGAAGACTGTGCTCATATAAACTTGTTTGTTGGGGCATTAAGTGTCAGTGATTTATTATTCTGCTTGTGCAACACAGAGCACAGAACCTACACGAGGCTCTCTGGGAAATCTGCACAACTTCCATTGGAGGAGTGGGGCCTTTTCCCCCTCTCTGTTACAAGGATGAGCAGATGTTAAGCATCGCTTCACTGTTTTATGATTGAGATTTATAAAGGCCAGCAATATGGATTGAGAAGGCTCTAGGTATGTTTTCTGTTAGAGGCTGATAAAAGAAATGAATGGCATCTGGAATTTTAAAGAAAACTAAAAACGGCTTCATTTAAAACAGCAGCCATAAGAGCAAAATTAACATGCAGAACAGCAATGGCTGATTGCTGAAAGAATGTATGGATGGTGTAAATGGTTATCAATGTATGGGAAAAGGAGAACTTGATTTAAAACTATTGAGTAGGGGAATAATATATGAATTACTAGGAAGAAAGGGAGATGTTGGCTGTATTTCTGAAGTGTAACAATTCAGGCTACACAATGAGAAATTTTTTGTAACAGCAAAAATTCAAATAGCTTACCCTGATATCCTCTCCCTGACTAGTAAATGTGCATGATTCCCACAGAAATTCTGGTCTTATAAGCAGCCAATGAGTACAAGAAAGTATATTACTAATTTTTCACTCTCTAATGCTCCTAATCATTAATGGCCTTCATTGTTATTCAGTTACTCTGTTTTAGAAAAGCCTGCCAGTTTTGCCAAATGATGTAGGGATATATGAGATTCTGTGGATGATTCTTCACCAGATACTAGAATGATAAGTCACTATTTGTTCTTACAAAATGAGAAAAATGATTTGTTACAGATTCAGAGCACTTTATGACTAGCCAGTAACATCCCTGGCTGTACCTGCAAACACGAACATTTGAATCACAGAATTATGAAATACAGGCTCAAAATGATATAAAACACTGCTCTTGGCTTTATAGTTTTCCCAACTGTTTGGTGGAGTGCCCAAGCAATCTGTGATTAGCTTTGTCATAAAGACTAAATCCGTGGGCTTATTTTTTGAATCTCTCCTACCACTTTCTAACCAGCACAGTTGTTGGAATTCCTTTATGACATGAATCTTCATTTCCTCATTCACCAGCACATGCCCTGTCAGAATCCTGGGGGCCTGATTTAAATGGTTATCAGTGTCAGTGTGGCACACAGTCATTTTCTGGTGTCTGTTTTCTCCCTGGCTGAGGATGTACTGTCCTTATTTGCTTAATAAATGGGCAGTTAAGGGTCTTCATTTTTATGCTTGCAGCACACTCATGTTTTATTATTATTTTATTCTTTCTATTTATAGATTTTACATTAACATTTGATGAATTTTCAACATAAATGGCAATGCTTGATGTAATTCATATCACTCTTAATATGTACAATTTGCATATATTATCCCAAGCAATGACCTAGTAAATGAATTAAATAAGCCTTGGTAATAAGAATGATGTATCTGAGCCCGTTTAGGCAACAAAAGCCAATGCCTCACCAAAGCAGGGATCCTGAGAAAACACAGGAGCCTCAGAACATCCTACACATTTTAATCCATCCCATCCTATGCTGGAAAGACACAAACACTTTCAAAGAGTGAATAATTGTCTGAAATAATCTAGTTAAGTGTAGTATTTTCAGTTCTTTTAATGAGCCCAAATCATGAAGAACAAATCCTCCAATGAGTTGCATGTGGTTTTTATTAATTTTGAGCCTAAAAATATTAATAATATCAATTATGTAAAAGCAGCAGAGAAATAATTGTAATGGCTTGCTTTGTGCAAGCCACACTGTGCCCCTGGCTATTCTTCCTTGAGAAGCTGCCACAAAACCATTGAAGAAAAGAGACTTGCACACATTTAGAGAGATGGAGCAGGAGAGTTAAAAGAGTCTAGGTAGGTTTCTATGTGTCTGCTTTGGCTGATAACCATCAGGATACCATCCATTATTCCAGGTAACCCAGCTCAGAAAGAGGCATCCTCTGAAGGCTTTAGTGGGATCCATTTGGATTGTGTAGCTTCTAGAGGATTTGCTGAGACACGATAATCATTATGATTTATACCATTCCTGCAAGAAACTACTACCATATGACTTGAATATTACTAGGGAAGTATTTATTCCTTTAGTGATCATTCAGTGTTAATATTAATTTACTATGTTATTAAATCTGTCTGTTGTGGTAATGCTTTTGTTTTTCTTTTCTCACTGATTCATACTTAACTTATTGGACTTGATTCTGGTTTCTCACAGATCCTTACTTTAGCTTCAGAGGAGCTATTTGTGATTTACATTAATTTCATGCTATTGGAATTATTCCCAGCAATCTCATTGTGAGGTTTTTTCCCTGTCCTTACAATTGTTCTTTGATTTCCCTTTGGCAACTATAGAAATGTTAGGCTTTGCCTACAGAAATTAATTATTTCAGGCTAAACTTCTTGGTTTTGATGGGAAAGAAGGGTGTACAATGGAGGCATTATACCTGCACCATATTGAGAAAATGTATTTGTACATTTATTCCAGTATAATTTTGTTTGGTGAAATAACTTGTTGGGTTTTTTTGTTAGATTGTTGTTAACAGTATTCTGAACCTTCGCAGTTCCTTCATTGACTGCAAAGACACATTTATTCATTACCAGTTATATTTGATGGATGTGACAATCTATTTCCCTGAGTGCTCATGATAAAATCTAAACTAAAAATACAGTCAAGAAGAAATGGGTAATAACTCCTCAGAATTTCAGGGGAACATCCCAAACACCCTTTGAAAGCCAGCATGTTGGGTGGGTTTTTTTAATTTTGTGCTTAATTCCACGTGCAGAGCCAGCTCGCTTTTGAATCCAGTTCTCCTCAACCATCTAGATGAAGAGGCAGCTTCCTCTGGAAAGGAACACTCCCCAGTCTATTTTATAGCAAAGGCAGAAGCTTTTCTACAGCTGAAATCCCCATATGGAGAACACTTGACTGCCAAATTTCTATCTATTAAGTTGAATAGGATCCAGCATATGTGGCTCCCTTGATTGCAGTGCTGACCGAAATGTGCAAAGAGAAATGTGTTCTTTTAAACAGACAGCTCCTAAGACAATTTGGGCTTGAAGACTTGTAAAATTCAAGTTCCACCTGGATACATGCAATAATCAAGGGAAAAACCCCTGAGCCTCTGCTGTTTTCTGCTCCTGGTAAGATGCAGAGCCTACCAGAGAGCAAAGCAGGTGCTGCATTCTGCACTAGCCAATTTCTCTAGTTCATTTCAAAGTAATTTAAGCCTCTTCGTTTTATCCTTCACTTTGCATCTCTGATGACAAAACCAGGTTTCCAGCTCCTAACTGCTGGTAGGGTCCATCCTGTGTTCATCCAGGGCTAAGGTTTATGTTAGACATGTGACACCAGGTCACTCGGGTGCAGGTGGCCCAAAATTGCCGCAGTATGGACAGTTCAATGCAGAACTGCAAAACCTACCCAAGAAAGCGTGGATACCTGTGGGCAGCTGACACCTTCACCTGTATTTGTACTTGAGGCATTTGGTTGTAGCTGGGTCTGTTCAGTCTTCACACACACCTTTGGTCATTTTAGGCTGAGCCACTGGGCTGATCAGCAGTACTGACTGGAAGAACTTGCCTAGTTTTGTTATCTCTGAACCCTCTACAAGGTTTCTGAGCTGCTGGTGAAAGCAGCTCAGAAACAATGTTTTAACTAGAATTTAATAGAAGAAATGCAACCTGTTGCAACAGCAGCTTTATGCAGTCAGGAAAGCTCTGGTCAGTTAATTGCTGGATCTGGTTTGAGAGGAGTCCTGCATGTTGGCATCTGTACATGCCAGTTATTTCAGAGCAACAGAGTAATCCAAGAAGATTCAAACAAGTGGTAGATCCAGCAGAGCACCTGGCAGGTTGTCCCTCTGCACCGCGTCATTGTCACTCTTGTGTCCAGTTTGTGGTGTCCAGCACTGGGCTCAGCAGTTGTTCTCACTCAGGTAACAAACCCTGCCTACACAGCAGCACCTGAAGGGTTTGAGCTTCCTGTTGATTTTAGGGCTTGGTTTGAGGCCTGGAAGACATTGAACCAGGTGGGTACCCAAGTTCAGATCAGTGTGTCAGCCAGGCCAAAGGGGCTGCCCGTGACTCAGCTGTAGTCATTGGAACATAGCTGTTCCAGCTCCTGGCCAGGACAGAGAAGGGGGGGCAGCATTTTCCTTTACTGCTACTCCATTTATAGTGTCAGCTTTATGGGAAGTCTTTGAGAGTCAGTGGGACATAGGCATTTATCCTGCTTAAGTACTTCTGTAAATCCCTTTGGACACCCTCCTCAACTGGTGGGCATGGAGAGCTTTACATTTTCAAAGGCAAAGTAAGGACATTAAATAATTAATCCTTACAATGTTTCTGTGATCTGTTACCATCTATATGGGCGAGGAGACTGAAATGAAGGAATAAAGATTGCATGGAGATGTACAGAAGTATGGGATCTCTTGGTAATCAGCCCTACATTTATTCCCTTCCTGATATTCTGCCTTACTATTATTTGTAGATGAGTAAAGTTGGATCCACTGACTTCCTGCACACATGAAGTCTCAACTCTGACTCACCTGCCATCCTATTAAGAAAATATAATAGAAAATGAGGACATATCCCATGTGTTTTCTCAGGTTTCAATTGTTTCCAGAGGCTCAGGCAGCATGGAAAAGTGGTTAGTAATGCACTAACATTGAAGGAAATCTTTCACAAACCAAGTGGCATTGAACGATTACTTTTTGATGTGATGTGCAAAAAACTGCTTTCTTTTTTCTTTTATTTTTTTTTAATCTGCCTGACTCCATTGACTGAATCTCTACAATAAGAATGTGAGGTTGAGGATTTAGGTACAAAGAGGAGAGCAGCAGTTATATGCCAGGTTTTTTAAAGTGGAGAGATGATTTGATTAGACAGATGACAGCTGGAAACAAGTTTTGAACCTCTCTGTATTTTGGATTGGCAGCATTGCCCCAGTCTGCTGCAGTCTGGTGGTTTGGAGAAAGACTGGAGATAAACAATAACCAGGATTTTATCAGAGTTGCTCTGGGGTGTGGCTGCACTGGGGAGCCCTGTGCATTGAGAGTGGGTGATAAGGCCTCTCTGGAAAGGTTATAAATGAAGAGTAGTGAATAACTGCAGAGATAAAGGACTGCACCTTCCATGGTGGGTGTTCTCCAGACACCAGCAGTGAAGTCACTCAGTGCTGCTGGTCAGCCCTGCCCTGCCAAGTCACTGCTGTGGGTGGGATGGCTCTTGTTCTCAGCAGAATAGCCCCAATATGGCTAAACCTACAAACTGTGGAGTCAAGACTGATAAATCCCATCTGCCTCAAAGGGGGATACCAGCCACTGCAGGCACCTACAGAGATCAAGACCATGGGAGAAATCCCACTGTGAAATGGTGAGATGCCAGCTAGAGATGCCATTGCACAGTGGATCAGGAAATCTGCCCAGGGGTGTGGAGGGACTGTGTCCATCCCTCAGCCAGCAGAAGCAGATCCCAGGTCCAGAAGTATCTCCAGTCACTGTGCATGCAGTTCAAGGATATGGTTGGATCTAACCCAAATTCACTGTCAGTCTTTATGTTAGAAATTGTTAACCAAAGAATCTTCAGTAGGAGGGAAATTCGTTTTTTCTCTCATTTTTTTGGATACCTAACAGATTGAAATAACCCAATAAAAGACTTAGAGAAGGAAAACCAGAGTTCAGTATGTGTCCTGTATAGTCTTGAGCTCAGCTTTAATAAATTAATCAGTGCTGCATGAATATTCATTGAGCAGAGATGTGAGGAGCAAAGCTATACAGAACTTAGGAAACATATTTGCTAATTTTCTTTTCATAAATTGTTATAATTTCATCATTTTACTCTATTTTTTGTTAGTGTTTGAGTCTTAAAAATGCTTTATGACTAGTTTTAACTCCTGGTAGTGCTCTTCTTGATGTCTTGGCTTAAGGGGCACCTTAGGACTTTTGGAATTATTTTTTAATAGTTTGTTTGCAAAGCCTGGGCACTAAACATGTAGGAGAGAGTTGCTGTCTTGAAGGATGACATTGAAGACAGCTCTGCTTGTACAGCCCAATAGTAGCAGAAACAGAATTGAGTCCCAGTCCATTTCTCTAAGCACAGGGCCATACTGTGTTTCCAGTTGGAAAGCTCAGGTTTCTTTTTTTCTTATTAATTTTTCTTGGTATGTTGCATGTGTGGTACAATTCCTGGCTGAAGCCTGGCCTGCAACATTCAGGAGGTTTATTTTTCAGCTTTGTCAGTTCTGCTCTTGCTGCTCATTCAGCCTGGAAAGTCATTTCCCCAGGGATCTGTGGACTAATTTGAGATTCAGAAAGCTTGGATTTCTCCAAAAATTGCTCCCCCTACATATTTTTCCCAATTCTTATGCTTTCCCCTCTTGGACTCGCATTTGCCCAGGAGAACCAGAGAAAGTTGGCTTTTTCTGAACCATCTGTGCAACATAGATAATACTGTCATCAAGACACTTGCAGGATTGCATTGCATTTCATCACCTAGAGAGTGTCTGCTCAGTGTTCATCCTGTGCTGTGCTGTCAGCTCCGGGCACGTGACCTCACTGGACTTTAAACGCTTGCAAAATAGGATCAGGAAATAGATGTGTGGTTTTCTCAATGTGGAAGTCCTTTCACAATGTCTGAAGAACTCAGCAACTTTCAGTTGTGCATCCTAAAAATAAATGTTTAGAAGAGCAGAGGTGTGATGACAGGATATTAGTTTAAATTCTTATTTTTCAGTGATAGACAATAGTGACTTTCCTGGCTACACTGAAATCAGTGGCAGCACTTGCAGTGACTTTATGAGGCTGGAATACACTGCTGTAGTCTTAACCACTTAAATGGTTGACAGCTAGTTAGAACCAATATAAATTTCTCAGATTAGAACCAATATAAATTTCTCAGATATTAGGAATATATGTTTTACCATAAAAAGTAACATGCAAATGTTACTGATTGAGGAAGATTCCTTACTTTCAGTTGTGAGCTCAAATGATCCCAATATTCAAATGTACTACAGGATTTACAACCAGTGGAGTAGGACTTGGAGAAAGTTATGGCTGGTATCTGAGAGCTGTAACATTTACAAACACTAAATGAACAAACCCATATATTTTTATGCTTGCCATTCCAGACCCATGAAACTTATCTCAAAGGTTACGAGACAAGGGACTGAAAATGATTCTATTGCACAATTGCTGCAGGGAGTTGCTGAGCATGGTAATTAATTGCTGGTGTATTCATTTGCGGCAGGAGGAGCAGCAGAAGGAAAATATCTCATTGAATTTGGAATTGTATTTATTCATGTATGCACTGTGGTGTTACAGCACAATTATTATCTGACACATTGGAAGCAGACTTGTGCTCCATTAGTTGCTGGAGCTATGTGCTATTATTGGATGATCTGCTACAAAAATGCACAAAACATTTATTTTGAGAGATGCAGTCAGGATTATAATTGATGCCTCACAGATCTCAGCCTGGCGTTCTCCAAACCCAGCCAGAGAAATTGGAAGCTCAGTTTGGCATCCTCAGCCCCTGAAAATGCTGAGGTGTCCCCAGGGTTGATGGAGGCAAAGCTTGGGCTCCCAGATCAGCATCTCCAGTGAGGAACTCAGGGTTTTTATCTGTCTGGAAGGAGACACAGGGGCAAAGCCAGCCTGTGCTCCTTTCCAGTTTCCAGTGCAGTGCTGGCACCAATCCACAGGCAGCTGCTCATCCAGCATTCCTGGCTAGAGGATCATTTTAGCAGCTATATAATATGTCAGCCAAGAGGAAGCAAGAAGAAAAAGGAAAGTAGAGCTATGAAGTTAAACCCAAGAAAATAAAAATTGCAGGCAGCTGTAGTGTGGCAATGGCTGCTGGTGAGGTTAATAGTTAATTCAGTGATTCTGCTACATAGTTTCTCATAAAAACTCACAAATCCTATTCCAAGACTTTTCCCCTGAATTGTTCATTATTGTTTGCATGAAGCTTGTGAAAGCTGATATGACAACAGCTCATGTGAAGGTTTATGCTTTGGACAGCTTCTAAAAGAGTAAATATGGAGTAAATAGTAGCTGTAGGCAGAACTGTGGTGGTGTGCCAGTGTTACCCTCCCAGGAATGAGGGAAATACTCTGTGCTTTGCAGACATTAACCAGTGCTCAGCTGTGATTCCAACCCCACCAAGCTCAGCCATGGAGAGTGTTATGGGATGTGCACGACCTGACCACACTCCAGATGCTGTGTCCAGGAGGATGTGGAGTGTGTCCCACCCTGCCACAGAAGGCAGTGGGCACAGACCCTTCCCATGCCCATCTTGCATTGTCCCTGTGGGTGATGAAGAGCTGGCTCAGGTCCTTGTGCTGCAAAGAGCAGTGCCCAGCCCCGAGGAGCCTCATGGGTGCCAGCAGTGAGGGTAATAGAGTGAGGTTGTTTTACACAAAGGAGTAGGAGAATCAGGCTTGGAATGATTATTCCTGAAGATTTTAAAAATAAACCCAGCAGCTTCCTCTAGGTCTTCTAAACAAACAGCCCAAATGAATGTGAAGTTAACCTCTCCTTCCTCTCAGTCTGATGAAAGAAACAAATGGAAGCGATGACAGGATTATATTACTCCATTAATATGACAGATTTTAATTTGTGATAAGAAAAGAACCTCATTCACTGCTTTATTACTTTCAGAAATCCTAAAATCAATGCAAGATATGTCATAAACATCATTCTTGGCAGGTACTCATTGAGGTGAACATATAACTCAAAGATAGCTTGAGCTGAATTCTGACCAATTTAGCAAGTATAAAGCAAGGCGATAAGAACATTAAAAAGAAGAGACAGTAACAGAGTTAGGAACAGATGGTAGCCATAAATAATGCTGAAATAATAATAATATTTTAAATTTATATATGATGCCTTTCAGTCTGGAAAATCCCACAATGCTTTACAAAACTGAATTTAAAACACAAACTTAAACAAGAATGCACCATTTCTGGTGTGAAATATGACAGTTGTTTGAGAGCCCAAGCAATGCCAAGTCGTTTGGGACAAGAAGAGAATAAGAATTTTAGTTTGCTGCTGCTGCACTAAAAGCTTGAGTTGAATTTTATTTCTTTCCTCTCTTCTAATCTATTTAATCTATCATCACTGGAAGCATCTGGATATTCTGCTGTAATACATTGCTACTATCCATAAAGAACACTCTCTTTACTGTTAATGATATCAGATGCACTGTTGACTTTATTTATTGAAAACTCTAAATGATCAGCAATTTGGCATTCTCCAATGCAAAAAAAAAAAAAAAATTACATTCTCAGCAAAAATATCTCCCAAGGCCAAATAGCAACAGTAGTTAGCATGTCCTTGTGCAGGGAATATTAACTCCCATGTCAGTCTAAATTCTGCAACCCTTGTCTTTCCCTGCAGAACATAATTGCTCCTTCCAAACACTTATGTAGCTCAGCCCAACTTGAGGCTGTCTTCTGATCTCAGATAAACCCAGGCAATCCTCCTGGCTTTAGAGGGATTATGCCAACATGAGTGAAACTAAAATTTACCCACACTGATAGGTGCATAAGGCACCGTGTGATGTTTGAAGGCTGCAATGGAAAAGTGCTGGAGGATAAGAAGGAAAAACCATAGGCTGTGTACACAGAGCAATGGAAACTATTTAAAACAGCTCCAGCCTCAAATATTCTGTGTAGTCCCTTCACAAGGAGAAAGAAGTTACAGGATAGTCTGGATATCTGAATGATTTGGTTCTGCATTCTAATATAAAATAGAAAATATTGACTGCTTCTGAGTGATGAATGACACAATCTATTTGCAGGAATGATGAAAAAAAGTCAAGAAGTGATGCTGATTAAAGTTAATTAATACTTTCCCATTCAGATCTATAGGAGTGTTCTCCAGTGTTCTCCAACTCCAAGCTCACACTTTCAATAATGGCACCTGCAAGGACTCTATATCAGATGAGCTTTAAATCAAGCTTGTGGTAACTGTCCTGGAAATAGTGGAATTACTGCAGAGTACTGGACACCCTGGAATTCCTGGAGCATTTCTTGAAAATGGAGTGTTCCCTTGGAAAAACAGAAAATGAAGTTGGTGGTGGAGCTTTATCTAAAAATAACTTTTTAACCTGTCTTGGAAGCTACACTAGCTTGCATTCTCTGAACTGTTGTTCAGAGATGTGTATATAAGTACACACATACCTACATAGATGGACTCACTACTGGTATTGGGGACTAGTGCAATATTTAAAAGGTTTCTTAATTTTAGACCTGCCTTTCTGAGACATTGGGCAGTCTCCTGTTCATTTGCTGTTTTACAGCACATTGGATTGGCTTCTTGGTCCAGCAATACACCAGACTTTAGCTGCAAGTTTAAATTAAAATTTATATTTCAAAACCAGAGGATTGATGACATTGGAGTTGATACTCTGATTTCCAGGGCTTTGTGTCACCATCTCATAGCCCTGAAGTTGATACCAGGAGGTTGTTATGGACAAGGACTGTCCATGTAGGCTCTGGACAGTGAGGCTGGTGACCTCAGGCTGCCTCCTGATGGGGACATGTCCCTGTGTAAGTGACCCTTATCAACAGCTGCATGGAGAGCCTGAGTTTTGGGTGGGCATGGAGGTACAGAGCACCTCCACACTGCCCCACAGGGACAGGCAGCTGGCACCTTGCATCCTCCTCCCACATCTGTCAGGCTCAGGAACCCCTCCTGTCCCTCGGGGAGTGGGTCTGGGTTCAGGAATGGGGAAGCTGCTTTGATGTGGGGTGGTGTCTGACAGCTGTGCTGTGCTGGCCCTGTGTGCCACACTCCACTGACTACACACACTCCCTTGGGCATTCTAACTTCTTTGAATTTCTTTTTTCTCTTCTCACCTGAGCTGAGGCAGGAGGAAGAGAAAAATGTGTTTCGTTTATTCTTCCTGCTGTCTTTGCTCTACCTTTCAGGCCTGTCACTGTGGAAAGATGCTAAATTTGTATGAAAACATAGACTCCAAAAAATTCAATTTTAAAGTGTATTTTAGTCCAGCTTATAAGAAATGGGTCATTCAGTAGCCTGCTTGCTGAGTATTGTGCTGCTTGTGTTTTGTCCACAGCCTTATCTTTCCCACACAGATTTCCAGTTTTTAGGAAACTGGTTTGCAGGTCAGTCTGCAGGTACCTAAATATTTCTGGCTGTTTTAAAACCTCAGTACCAGCTGGAATTAAGAAGAAGGTCTGAACACTAAGCCTACACTACTGCTAACTTAATCACTTTATATAAATTCCCTTTGGATGATCTCTTTTGTCCCTCTTCTGGAGGGTGACATTTGTTCTCCCAGTCTGCGGTGAGACCACAGTGAGCTGGCTGACCACAGGAACGGCTGCACCTCTCTCTGCTCACTGCAGATTAGGAGCATGGGAGGCATCTCTGGCTTCTCTTTTTGTCTTTTTTTTTTACCCTCTATGTCTTACTTGCAGAATGACTGAAAAAGGACGAGGTTGAGATGTTTCCTGAATGTTGCATTGTGCCTTGCCCTGCATGGTGCACAGAGGAGGCGGGGAGAGAGGATGAAAAGAGCTGTGGGACAAACTTGGCTCTTGTGCCATGCAACTGCTCAGCAAACAGAGTCCACGGAGATTGGGGCTTCAAAACACTCAGGTGGGAGGAGGCAGGGCTGTCAGCTTTTCCTGCACCAGCCTGTGGAATACTTGCTGCTCCATATGATTTCTGTTTCTGTCTAGAAAAGTCTTTTTTACAGTAGGAAGAACATCCTGTAAATATTCTGTATTTATTATTTTGCTAGAGTTATTCAGTATGCTGAATGTAGATCAATAAAATGAGGAGAAGGAGGGAAAATACCCCAAGATAAAAAAAACTCAGAGTGCTGTGCATTCCAGAATAAACACAGCACTCCTTGACGTGGTACAGGCACTGTTTGTGCCTGGCTTCCCAACAGGGGTTCCTGCACATCCAGTAACTTTGTTTGTATTTTGTAAATTAGCAGATGGCTCTTTGATACAAAGGAGAATGTGTTCCCACATCAGATCGAGTATCTCTCTTCCTCTCTTTCCCCTCCTCGGGTATTAAACAAATCATAGAAGACACAAACACAATTGCCAAAAATAAGGCGGAGAGAGAGCAAAGAAAAAAATTATGTAAGTTGACTGTAAAGTTCAATTGACACTGACTGCAGTAAAGCAAAGAATATTACTGATTCTCAAATTTCCAACATTTCTGAGCTCCAGGGACCTAAGTACAGCCAGCTTACTTTGTACAACCCTTTCTTTGTTTCTTTCCCGCAGGAGTTGCCTAAATCTCATCAGATGGGGGAATTATTCAGGAAGGAGTCACTGCTGAGGTGAAGGAATAATTTTGTACCTGTCATGTAACCATTTGATAGACTCATAGAATTGTTTAGTTTGAAAATGACCTTTAAGATCATCAAGTCCCACCTGTAACCCAGCCCTGCCAAGCCCACCACTAAACCATGTCCCCCAGTGGCACATCCACATCTCTTAAATACCTCAGAGATGGTGACTCAGCCACTTCCCTGGGCAGCCTGGTCCAGTGCTTCACAACTCTTTTGGGGAAGAAATTTTCTCCAATATCCAGTCTAATCCTCCTCTGTTGCAACTTGAGGCCATTTCCTCTCCTCCTGTCCTCTGTTCCCTGGGAGTAGAGCCCGGCTCCCACCTGGCTCCATCCCCCTGTCAGGAAGTTGTGGGGTGGGAGAAGATTCCCCTGAGCCTCCTTTTCTCCAGGCTGAGCCCCTTTCCCAGCTCCCTCAGCCACTCATGGTGTTCCAGACCCTTTCCCAGCTCTCCTGGCCTTCTCTGGACCCGCTCCAGCCCCTCAGTGCCAGGGTGGAGCCTGTGTCCTACTTGGTGATGCAGGTAAGGCACCGTGCCTATTTACCAGAAGTTGGGCTTGATCTTGGCTGGAACTTCAAGGCAGTAATTTCATTAATGTAACAGCAATTAAATGAGACACTTAGAAACTACATCTGGCTAAAGCATGTTGCCCATTGTTCTAAAAACCCCTCTTTTTAATTGCTGCTCTGAAATTTCTTTGGAAATCTTATTGCTGCATTAGTCAACTCTCTCCTTGTTTGCTTGAACTCTTGTCTATACAGATAGCATGATGATAAATTATTATGTGTTTCCTTCTGCTTGCGTGTGTAAACTAAATGTATAAGAGAAATGGCTGTTCTTTAGGGCTGGCTTTCACTTTTTGATCTATTTGTACAAGACCTGGCATTACTGGACCATTACTGCTCCTAGTCTGTGATTGAACCCTACAAGCACAATGGCACTGCAAATAAATAAATTGCTACCCTAAAGATAAAATTATATTTACTTACACTTTTCACTACAGGTCTTTGCACCAGAAGTCTTAAATGAAGAAGTACTTCCTCTGCTATTCCCACATCTTCTGCATCCATGTCTGGCTCCACTGACCTGGACTGACAGTGGAGGATTTGTCATTGGCCCTAACAGGAATGAGGAGTCCAGTAGCTGTGATGGTTTAGAAAAAATGAATAAAAGGCTTTGCTCTCCTGAAGCTTTTCCTGACATGGAGCTTGTGTCCAAAGGTGGAACAAAGTATGGCTGCTTTTCCCTTGAGCACTGGGTAGCAGTTCAGGGGAAAATTTGCCAAAGTACTTGTGCAGAGACTAAAAGGGTAGGATAAAACCAAAATGGATTTAATGCTCATTCACAAGTATGACTCCAAGTGGAGGAAAAAAAATTAAGAGAAATATTTGCATTATATATATAGGAAAAATATGTATCATGGAAAATGCATATCCAATACTAAACATGGGCACAAGCCAACCCTCATTTTACAATCATTGAGAGAGTCTCCATTGATTTCCAGAGAACTTGAATGAGATCCAGTTCCAAATCTGGCTTTCTTAGCTCATGAATACTCCTTTTCAAATTAATGATATTGCTTGAACTGGGAAAGTTAGACAGATTTTTGGTAGTACAAGTCTTGCCCTTGGCACTTTCTCATAGATATGATTTGAGAGAGTGCACTTTCAAGGTAATGCCTGGTATTGACATGCATAAATCTACAGGGATTTGGTCTGTTTTCTAAGGATGAGAGTCTTAGGACAAATACAGGAGATAGCTGAACTACCTGGAGAAATTTAAGGAGTCACCAATCTACTCTCTAAATGTTCCCAATATAATTCAGAGTGTGAACAGGAGATAAATCATACATTGGATTAGTTTGCTCATTTTGACTGTTTAGTGACTAATCCATCCATGGGCACTCCTCCTTCCCGCTTTGTATTTATCACCTGAGCATAATTGTGTAGGGATTTGTAAAGGGTAAATCAGATCTGAGAAATGGGGATGTGTCTCTGCACATTGCAGCTCCATGTCCTGAGCAGTGCTGCAGCTGGGGCAGGCTCACAGACATTCCATGGGATTGTTACAGGGTTTATGTTTGATGAACGTCTGAGACCTTTTCACTGAATACAGTTTCTGAGTTAAAACACAAGTCCTGACTGTTCCTTTGACATACAGCTGTGAAACTCATTTTCTGCGACACATAACATGAATGGTGTAAAATTTGCATTTTTAATGAATATTCATTTAATATTTATAACTATTTTAGTCTTGCTTACATACTCCCCTTGTTTTCTGATACCCAAATTGGCTTTTTAGTAATTAATTTGAATTTTGGTACTAGCAAGTGGCATCTCCTATGAAGCCTATTGCAAACATGGCACATTGTTCTTAATTGCATAATAAATAATCGTCTGGAAGGGTGACACATTCAGCAAAATGCCTCTACTCCCGTTTGACAGGGTGAACGCCTATGTGCTTTTCAAAGCAACTAGTTTAGCACTCTTCATTTACAAAGAGGGAAGGGAGAGGAGAGAGAAATGCTACTCTGAGAACAGCTTGTCTCATGTTGACCTACTTTCTGCACCAATCTGCGTGCAGCCCGAGCTGCTGTTGTGTTGACACTACATATCCAAGCTAAAGCAAAACCAGCAGAATCCGTGGCCTTAGAGATTGGCTCTGGAGAAGACAAAAGGCCTTCTGGGCTTGATATGGCTTTTGGATGTGCAGGCACGGCAGGACTGGGATAAAGAGAGCTGATTTTCAAAACTGACTCCTGTGCCTCCCCTTTCCTGTGAGATCTGAAGTAGATTTTGCTCTCCTAATGAGGCCACTCTGTGTCTAATCTCTGAGGTGCATTTATGGCTCAAGCAGGTGGTGTTGGTCCAGGGAGGGTCTCCTAATCTGCATGGGAGATGTGGTCACAGAACTAATTTTGCTACTCTTATCAGCATTTTCTCTCCTGCCAGGAAAATCAGAAAATACAGGAAAAGGGCTATGCCTGTGGGAAAAGCAGGGATGCCCTTTTTTCATCCATTTCACTCCCTTTTAGCTTCTGGAGATTATTTGTAGACGGTACAAATTAGGGTAACCACAGAGCTCCCCTAATCTCATACAGAGGGGAGAAGTTTTGTACTTGGCCTGCAGACCAGAGAAAGGAAACCTTTTTTTGTATCTACATATCTGTGCAGGGGTTAACTTGTGCTGTTTGGAAATGACTGGATCTCGAGATTCAATTCATGATCTTTGGGTTTTGTTTGTTACTAGCTATCATTAATTTTTGAGAGGAGATCATTTTTGATGCACTTCACATCCACAACTCCTGCTGCCTACGGTGGGAGGAGGTGCTGCTACCTCTTGAGAAATGGGAGTAAAAAAATATGTTGTGTTGATCTGCATCAGTTTTATCATTTCAGCCAATGTTTTCACAAAAGCTGATCTGTGCTATACAAAGCAAATATTATTCCTTTGCCCCCAAGAGCCTCATGTCCTTTAATGGAAATGAATACAGTTTTATTCTTAGCAGCTTCTTGCAGAAACCTCCAGTAATGTGACTTTTCTCCAAAATGTCTTTTTTATGACTAGTTGTAACTTAAAGCAAGAACCTTGTTAATTCTGAGGAGAAGGATGCTAAAACTTTGGCAATTGCTTTACACCGTTCTGAAGATTTCTTTTTGCAATCTCTTTATTTATTTGTTTATTTATTTATTGCCTCTCCTTTGAGAAGGGTATCTGTGAAAGGATACTGGAAAGATGTTTTGAGATCCATTTATTTATTTAGGTCCTAAAGAAATTAGGTTGACCTCAGTGTAATAGAGCAAGTAAAATAATGAGACAAATCAGAGCCTTTAAAAATACCTAAATTAGGTCTAGTAGAAGCTACTTACTGCTGGGTGAAGTGTCACTGGGACTTTCTTGTACTTTTTCCTGGAACCCTTGGGGGGAATTCCAGCACAGTGCAGTGCCACATGAACATGAAGTTCACTAACCTGCCTTGCTCTGTGGCACTCTCTTTCCACATCACCCTCTCTTTTATGAGCTCTTGTGATCTGCTTTTAGAGTGGAGTAAAACAGGCACCATAGGATGGCCTAGGAGTCCTTGGGTAGAGACAGCCCAGAGAACCAAGTGCAGTTATTGCACTGAACTTCTTCCCTACAGAGATTTGGTGATTTTAAAATTCACTTCAATGCAGCGGGTTCCACTTCTCCCAGGAACACCCAAGTGGGTGAAGGTTTGACATTTGTCATTCTGCTCAATTTGTGTTTCTGGGGTAGAGGCTCTCCTGTCCTCCGCACTAAGATTTCTCTGCTGACATTGCCTATTGCTAAATGTTTCTTGCCTACCCAAATTTGCCAGCTGATAAATTATGTAGGCCACTGGGACAGGAAGCTTCATGGGCTGTTTTTACTGGCTGCTCCCTGGTTTTGGGAGGCTGGGGTTTGGGGGTTTGGGTTTGTATGGGTTCTCTTGCAATACTGAACCTCACTGCCTTGAGAACACCCCATGATCCAAAAGTTCCTACACCTCTGAGCCATCAAATGCAATTGAGAGCTCTTAGGTGGTAAGAACTGCTATTATTGTAGCTCTCAAAAACTCAGGTATATTTTGTTGAACTGTCTGAATGTGTTATTTGATAATTGTTTGGCATAATGCTTGTGTCCTTTGATTTCAATTAGGCAACAACAGCTTTCCCATTGATATCTGCTAGGAATTAGATAAAGTCAGGGTTAAGACACTGGAAGTAAAGTGATGATGAAATTATAGGTGGATCAGGTGACATCAGAGAGAATCACAACAAAGTAGATTGCTTCCCTATACCTGCCATTTCTTTCATATGTGGTATTTAATATTTCTCATTAAGTTACATTAATTTTTAAGCTTATGCTATTTAAGGAATTCTTGTAAAGTGCAAATAATGGTGGGAACTGAGAGTCATGAATTCTAGTCCTGCCTTTCATCCTCATTTGGTGATGTCTGAGCTTGAGGAGCCAGGACAATGACCAGGTTCTCCATGGTGGGACAACACCTGGGCATCAGCCCTCCCTTCCTTACCCTGATGTCTGTGGAAACCCAGAGCTGAAAAGATTTTCAGGCTAATCCAGCTAAATCAACCAGATCCCTGTTCTGAGTGGTCTGACTGTGAGGACTCCCCTGCTCTACAGAGTGAAGATGCAGACTGCAAAAAGCTTAGGGAAGGTGCTTACTCCTCCTGCTTCTGTTTATTGTGCTCTGCCAGCATTCATAACCCGCACTGACCGACACCAGGATTAATTCCTAAACATCTGGAAAGACATATGAAAACCTAAAGCAATAATTTTACAATTATGCTTAATCAACACAGTGCATTTAATGTTTATGTTATTGTGTGAATGTTCATTGACAAATTAAGGACACATTTTAAAACTTCATTAGAAAAGTCAGTAAATATAAAGTCTTTGTTCATCAGTATTTGGTTTATGGTCCTGTACCAGCAATGTTCTACCTCGTCTTTATGGATGTGAACTGGAGGAACACAATGCTTTAGTGACTTTTCAGGCAACAAAGCTCACAGCCCAGTTCTTTCTCAAATTTCGAGGTTTTATTTGATTGTGGTGGGTTTTCTTCTGCTAAAAGTACAATCAATACCTTGTATTTTCAATACCATGAAGATGAAGAAGCACATTACATTTTTCAGCAGTAGTATCACTTCCAGCAGGAATAGAACAAACAAACCTTTTTAGTTGTTTACATGAACAGACTTTCAAGTGTATCCTCTAGTTCCCCTGGGAGGTTAATTTTTAAAACTTACATCATTGGAAGACAAAACTGACTGAGTGAAGTGCCTTTTTAAAGTGTTGAATGAATTACAGGCTCCCATCCTGCCCAGGTCAGCTGCTGCACGTGGATTCTGTGTGACACCAGCACGGTACTGGTGACCAGTCCTGTTAGAAAACTGGGCTGCACTGCCTCAAATTGCCCATGGCCTGCTTGTACTGTCACACCTTTGTTCTGGTCCCTTCTGCTCAGAGCTCAGCACCACCAGGGCCCCCCATGGAGGTCTGGTTTGGGGGTGCTGCACACTCTCCATCCTGGGCTGCCCCTCTGCTGTGCTGTAGTTCTCCTGGGTGTTAGGAAAGCTGGGGCCAAACATGCAGGCACAACTAAAACCACACCTGGAAAGTGTGTGCTGCCCCAAAAGTCACCAATTCCTTTAGTCACTCCAGTAAATCTCTCCCCAGAACAAGCATGCACCAGGAGCTGCTCCTGCCCAAAAGAGACCTGTGGGAGAACACCAGTGTCAGAAAGGTTAAGTAACTCAGTCCATAATTGCAGGGACATGTCTATAATTTCAAATTCTCTGTGCAGAAAAGGAAGGCTTTTCTTTCCTTCAGACCACGTGGCAACAGAATCTGACCATCCTGTGCAAATCTTGTAGATGTAATAGATTCCTCATTTGACACAGATTTTCAAGCCAAGGTGATTAGTAAGTCATAAATATAATGCTAAAGTGATCCTTAAAATAAACAGCATTTGTGATTTTAAAATCCCAGGAGATGAGGTTTAATTTCTCCAGCCAATCTGGGAATGTAAAAGATTTTCCTGCAATGCCTTATTGATATAATTTGACCTTGCTCAGCATTGGAGCTCCCTGATGGAGGTGTGGGGGGAGGAGGGTGTATGGACACACATGCAAAGTGCTCTTACTATGCCTGTATTCAAATTCTAATTCCATATTCCTGTAAGAAGAGCTCACTGGAAACCAAAAATAGCACAGACAGAAAATATTCTCACAAGGTGATTGTCACACAAATAAGAGGAGTTTCTCTTTAACCCATTCTCTTATCAGCTGAGCTCTCTGCAGGCTCCTCATCTCTGCTGTGCTTTGCTTTAGCCATTGGCCAAGAATCTATTCATGAAAAGCAGCAATTTAATGGTAATAAATATCTCTGTGGTCGACAGCATGCCACTAAGCTGGATTTAATGAAGTGTGCTTACCTTGTTTTAACAATATAAAAGTGTTGTTTCAGCGATGGTAATTTGCTGTCTTTGTAGCAGGGTGTGTTTGGAGTTTTGGTGAAACTGTTTTTCTGGGTCTTTTCTAGCTTTAAACATGTCCAGTTACATCTGCTGCTGCTCTGTTCCTTTCAATGAGATGGCACAAAATGCATGCCTAACTCAGGTTCTTCCTGCCTGTCACAATTTCCTGTATAGAAAGAGAAGGTGAATTAATAGTGATGCCTTTATTTATTTTTATTACTGCAGGACCCACAAACCTTGGTTTTGAAGGAGACTGGGCTGTCCTAGGCATTATAAATACACATAATACAAAGGTTGTCCTTTCAGTAAGCCAGTCCTCTGTGTACTGGAGGGGGATGACAGAGGATGCTGGTGGAGGGTGCAAAGAAACCACAAAACAATCTTCAACACACAAAGCAGCTGAGCACTTGTCTTCATAGGCACCAGGCAAAGTAGAGGCATGAGGAAGAGAAAACCTGACTTCACTTGTTCAAAGCTCCAGTGAATGGTGTGACCTGGCAACACTTGCACATCTGAGGTTGAATGTGATCAGTGCAAGAACCAGATCCATCAGAGAGGGGGCCACAGGGTGGAGAAGTGGTGTGTTAGACATGGGGGAGGTCACAAATGGAAGGAGGAGAATTGATCCCATGAACCCCATTCTTTTCCAGGTTGTTTTGGGGGAAATGCACTCTGTGGAGGTTTAGCAGTGGTCTTCAAATGAGCTGATCTGTCTAGATGGCATTTTACAGGGGTGTGTTGATTCCTGGACTTCCATGGTAGATGGCTTCATATAAATACAAGCTACCATTCTGTTCTTTTATTTGAATTTGTTCATAGATTATGAAAAAGAGCTGATGGTTGTATATTTACCACACAACAGATGTTCAAAGTTCTCAGGCACATCATCTGCCCAATTGCCCATGGCTTTGTCTATTCCAATTATTTTTTCCCATATGTACACATTGGGTCGCATTCCAGCTCTGAGACAAAGAGGGGTTTATTTTTATTCCTCTACAGAACTACTGAGGTCCTTTGGGCTTCTCTCAAGGTCTGTCACATCCCAAAGAGACCCGAAAACTTGCCCATGGCAGTAACCTGTAAGGGAATGACTGACAGGTTCCCAGTCAGATGGTCTGGTGATACCTTTGCTATGAAGCTTTTCATTTTGGGTGTGATCCTCAGCTTGCCCATGGTGCTTTATTCCAAAAAGGATGCTGTAAGTTGGATATTCCAGCAAGGCGGCCTTGTGCTGGCTGTGGGAGAACTTGGGAAGAACAGACCCAGGAAGTTCTGGATCAGCTAAAGGGGGTAGAGTTACGGCAGAGCCTGAATGCAGGAACACAGAGGGGATGAATGCTGCCCACAGACAAGCAAAAATGGTTTTGCCGTCATAAACAGCTGAAGAATTGCTGTCCTCCCTTCTTTTTGGTAATAACCTTGGATGTCTCTGAGACAAGGGCTGCCAGTGAGCCTCAGTGCTGAGAGGGATTTGGGAGATACAATTCTCTGAGAAGATGCTGATGGGCACCTGTCTGCTGACACCTTGGCTCTTCCTGAAGCAGGGCGAGCTGCCCTCCTGGATTTGGAAGCAGGCCCCACAGGTTTTCCTTGCAGGCTGAGCTGATGTGCTGCTCAGCTCCCCTTTGTGTCTTTGTGTCCTTGGCAGGAGCCTGTGCTGAGCAGCGCTCGCCGGAGCCGTTCTGGCACGAGCAGCTGAGGCAGGAAATCTCAGAGCAGCCACACTTGTTGTAGTGGAGCCCTGACTCAGAGAGATGCAGTCCTGCAGGGAGCTCGATGCCATCAGAATGCAGAGCAGGCTGCAAAAACCTTGCAGGGAGCAGAGAGAACACAATGAGCTCAGAACAGCCGGGTTTGACATTGGACAATCAGCCAGGCACAGTGCAGCCAGCCCGGGATCATCAGCCATGCTGAGAGGCAGGGGTAATTAAGCACACACAAAGATACCCTGCAGATATCCTTCTGCAGCTCTTAACTATTCTTAGAAAAGTTTTCCTAATATATAGCTCATATATTGCTCCCTCTGAATTAAATGAGTTCCTGTGTTATTGGCCTCATATTCTTGTTTACTATGTTGGAAGATCATATCATACTCTCCCGGGTCTCCTCTTTTCCAGACTGAGCAAATAGTGAAGAATTCAGCCTTGTCCTAGAGGAGGATATTTTCCTCTAAAATTTGTCTGCATTTTGGTTAAAATATGATGTTCCAAATCTTACCACAAGAGAAGTTTCACTAATGCTTAATGAAAGGGAATAATTGCTTTTGATGTCTGACATGGATCGGTCGTACTAATGCATCATTGGATGAGCTTTGCTCTTTTTGTTGCAGTGTGTCAGTGTTGAGTCATATTCCACCTGGGGTCCTCCATGACTCCCAGCACTCATTTTGCAGTACTCTTATTTAACCAGTTATTTCTTATTTTGCATTTGTTCTTTTCACTTCTCATTTTCCTGCTACTTCACACTTGCTCTTTGTTGAATGTCTTTATTTGATCTAAGGGTCTTTATTCAATACATCAAGACTACTCTGAATTCTAGGATAGGCTTTCAAAACAGTCACAAACTTCCCCAGCATCTGCACCTTCTGCACTGTCCTTTCTATGAGCTGAGTCATTTGTGAGAACACTGAATCGACCTGGATTCAGGACACTGAATCCTTAGGGGACCTTGCTTGATACATCCCGCTACTCTCAATATTGTGGGGGAAAAACTGGTGTTTGACCATAAGCTTTGGCCTTCATTTGGGAACAGTGAGGCATTAGGGCAGCTCATGTCACCATCTGAAGCTAAGCCTCAGCTTTATAAAACGGGATGAGCATGAAAATACACATGAACATCATTTGTACCAACTGTCCCGTGCCTCTGCCCTGCCCAGATCACAGCACCACACACCATCTTCACTCCCTGAATCCTCACTGTCTCAGAGGGGATATAAATACACATCCTCCTTCAGTTGGAGAAGGAAGAAGAGGATGCAGATGGGTGAGAACTGTTCCAGTGCAGCACGCTCTCGCCCGGCGCATAATGAGATCAGAATGCAGGCAGGAATGTGTGGAGGAGTGGAGCTGGCAAGGATTCACCAGCCTGAATTATTCTAAGCCTATTCCATCCCTAATCAAACTGTTTTGCTTTTTTATTTTTTATTTTGATGTGCAAAGGTGCTTTATGGAGCTGTTTCTGTTGGAACATAAAATTCAAGCTCTTTTTATTACAGGAGCAAATTCTGGTTGACAGGATGTTGCTCTTTGGGTGAGTTTTTGGTATGCTGGGCTTCTTGTAGTGTCCTTTGCTCTGGCTATTTCAGAGCACTTGGCATTTCCCTGCTATGTAGCCAATTTACTGGATACTGGAAAGTATGAAATTGGATCTTCAAAAGGATAATTTCTGATGCTAATATAAATCTAAAAAAAAACCCCAAACAGAAAGGGGTGGGCAGAGCCATATCACGTGAGTTATCCAGACTTGTTTACATCCTGATTTGCAAAAGATACAGCTTGACCCCAGTGTAACCTTGATGTCTACACAGGGAGAGGAAGTACTATGTAAATTAGAGCAGCCAAAACAAAACAGGCAGACAGAAGCTGACTGTACAGAACAAGCTGGGGAGGCACTCTGCAAACACTTTGCAAAGGAGAAGAAATGTGCACCTTTTTTTTTTTCCCTTAAATTTCTGGGATATAAATGGCTTTGAAAAAAAGCCTTGCTAAGAAAAAATGGCCACAGCCATTTTCCACACTATAGGAAAAATGTGTTTTCCTGCACCAGCCATGCCCTCCCAGGGAAGTCCCACCTTACAGAGACCAGTTCAGAGTGCCCAGGGAAACCTCCTTGTGCCCAAGCTTTTTGGCTGCAATCTAAATGGGTTTTAAAGATGACAGGAGTGTCCTGAGGGCCCTGCCAGGGGACCAAAGCAAGGAACACTGCCTAAAAGACACTCATCAGCAGTGAATGGCTGGTGGTGGTGAGCCAGCCTTGTGTTAGTCCCTCATGGTGGATAAAGAAGGGGGAGAGCAGACCAAAGGCTGTGTGTACCCAGGAGTTCTCCAGCACCACTGGGGCCATGCAGTTCACTCTCCAGTTCTGCACTGGGACACGCCTGTGGGGCCAACCCATGAAGAGACTGAGAAAGAGCTCTAGAGGGAAAATAATGTCATTTTTGCTGTGAGTTAAAAGCTTTCCATTCCACTGAAATGTTAGCCATCCCTAACTCTGTGCTTCCACTCCTGAGGCTGAGCCTCTCCACGCTTTCAGCTCTGCCTGGGATCTTCCTCTCGTGCCTCGGTGGCACTGTGGTTTAGAGAGTGGAGTCACCTGAGGACTTCTGCTGGGAAGTGATGCATCATCACTTTCAGCTCCCTCCCAGGATCTGGTGAGCTCAGAAGCAGCACAGAGGAGGTCAGAGGGTGGCACCTGGCACAGCACCAGCTGCAGGTTGGCACGGCAGCAGCTGAGCCTGCCTCGTGTCTGACCACAGCCCTGCTGAGCTGTTCAGTGGCTGTGGCTGCAGCTTTCTCACACTCCACCTTGTCAGGAGAGTGTTATTCCCTGCCTTGTTATTTGGAATTGGTTTTAGGAGAGGGAAAGTGATTCCCATGCAAGCCCCTCTTGGTTCTTGAACCCACAAAACTGTTAATGTCTGAATTGTTATCTCTGGGTGGAGGATGGAGTGCAGCAGTTGTGAGCAGTTTTTAAAGCCTGGTGGACAATTGTTTAGTCTGCTGCAGTCAGAGCCCAAGCCCAGTAGAAGTATGGTTTGAGGCCAGCAGCAGGTTCACAACTAGTGAAGTTTAAGAGGCAGCAATGAGGTAAAATGGGCTCAAAAAAGGGGATAACTCCATGCCCTTGTATTGCCAATATCCCTCCTGAAATCTCCATTAAACAAATTCTGAATCACATTACTTTACTGAAGTGCATGAAGAGAGCTCTTACCCAGATGAGCATTGTCTGCTTCCAGGAATAGCAGTTTTCTTTTGTCACATTTCTTGCTCCTGAAGAAACCAGAGTTGTTCATGGAGCAGTACTGACCTGAGCTGTGCACAACTGCTGCATTCCTGGGCTCACCAGGGGCCCCACTCTTCAGGCCTTTCTCAAGATGCTGTGAACAGTCCACTTGGGGGTCAAGTGCAATTCATGAAGAACCCCAGTGGCAGAATTTGTTGGTGCTGTTGAGAAATAAGAAGTATATTGTGCATAATGATGTCTTTGAACTTTTCATAGCTCTTGCTTGCCTGATGTCTCCTACCAGCTACACACACACAATGTACACTGGTGCTTTCTTTGTCAGGAAACCATCACTGTTTAAGTGTAAAATGACCTTTTGGTATGCATATATATATATATATATAGAAGCAAAATATGTTTCCTATGAACAGTAATTGACATAAGAGTCTTGCTTTAAATGCTGAGATTTTAGTCGTAGAGAGCTTCTGCAGACACTGAACTGTGTTTGTACAAGAGAAATTTGAAAGAAAAAGTAAGTGTGAGAAGAGAGACAAAATCTTTTAAGGCAAAGTCAGGAAGGGAAGTTTAGGAAGTACTAAGGTAGTCAGAATTGCCCTTTATTCCTTGCACTGCAGGTCTGTCAGTTTTCAGGGGTTTGAGCACAGGAACACATCATGGAATCAGAGTATGATTTGGGTTGGAAGAGACATTAAGGATCATCTGGTTATGTCCCACTGCCATGGACAGAGACACCTCCCACTGCACCACTGGTGGCTACAGCCTGGCCTTGGACACTTCCAGGGATGGGGCACCCACAGCCTCTCTGGGCGCCCTGTGCCAGGGCTTCACCATCCTCACAGGGAACAATTCCTTCCTAATATCCGATCCAAACCTGCTGTCTTTTAGTTTGAAGCCATTCCCCCTTGTCCTGCCAGTACATGCCCTTCCCAAAAGTCCTCCTCCAGATCTATTGGAGCCTCTTTAGGTGCTGGAAGGGGCTCTAAGGTCTCCCCAGAACCTTCCCTTCTCCAGGCTGAGCAATCCCAAGACTCAGCATGTCTTCACAGGACAAGTCAAACCCTCTGATCACCTTCATGGCCTCCCCTGGACTTGCTCCAGCAGGTCCATGTCCTTCTGCCCCAGAGCTGGGTGCATCACTGCAGCTGGGTCTCCCCAGAGCAGAGCAGAGGGGCAGAACCCCCTCCCTCCCCTGTGCTGCCCACATGGGCTTGGAAGGAGCCCAGGGCACAGTTGGATTTCTGGGCTGCCTGTGCACAGGGCTGGGTCACCTTGAGCTTCTCATCAGCCAACACTCCCAAGCCCATCCCAGGATGCTGGGAATCCATTCTCAGCCAGGCTCTTCTGTGCCAGGGTGTGCTTGTGGCCAAGCCCCGCTCCAGCTCTCACCTCCAGCTCTGCTCTGCAGCAGGAAATGTGAGAGGAAGGCGGCTGGAAACGTCTCTCTCCAGTGGAGACCACAGGGTTCAGCTAAGCCTGAAAATCTGGCTTTCGGTTCATTCTCTCTTCAGATTTTGACCATGTGGGAAATATTTATTCCTCCTTGCACAGAAATTTATGAAATAAATGGGAAATATATCTTCTTAGTATTCAATTTGCTTGGTGATTAAACTAAATTAGTTTCAACCATTGAGCAGTTTAGCAAACCTCCATTAATTTCTGTAAGGAAATACTCGCCTGACTTTTTCTGTGAATTTATATGAAAAGAATAGCTACTAAATCTTCTCCCATCTGTGTGTTTTTGATAAGGGTATTGCTAATGTGAATAATCAGAACCTGAATCCTAATTGGATGCTAATATGTTAAGTGTAATGTAGCCTCTACTTCATAAACAACAACTGGATTGTGGAGTTAAAATAGTGCAATGACAGTGCCCAGTAGTATTTTGGACGACAAACTTATTTTCAGATTTTTGAAGCATCCAGGCAGAATCAGGAACTTGAATAAATTCAGCATTTACTCAAGCATTTGGGTGTTTAAGCCACGTTGACCTACAGTGCCTTTAGAAATCTGTTCCTTTCCTTTTCAAAGCATCAGTGAAGAATAGAACTTGTTGCATTCTCTTGGTTTTCAGACAATGCTGAGGTAATTTACAGTGATAACGCTGTCACTGCTGAGCTGAAACCAAAATACCTTTCTTTGGGTATGTGTGTAATGAAAAGCGTGATGTTTTCAAATACTGAATGAGTCAATATTTCCCCAATGTTTTTCAGACACAGTATGATAAAGTAGTCTTTCAAATTACTGATTTCAGGTTTGTATTAATCTTTTTCATCACACCTTTATAAGTAAGGCTTTTGTTATTGCTTTCTTTTACTGCACTGAACCAGTAATCTGATCTCACTTTTTGAGACTTAAACATTGTTCTATAAATACAGCTTTGGGCTAGAAATTATTTTAATTTTTGACAGTTTCCATATGATTTTCATTGTTTGTGCCCACCACTAAATTATCTCAAAACATTGTATCATGGCTAACGGCTAAATTGGGTCTCTCAGAGAACTGTTTAATACTTAGGCAACATTTATTCATATATGATTTAATAAGACAGCACAAGGACTGGATGAATGTAATTTGAAAAATGAAAGGAGAAGTAAAAAATTATTTGCTTTCCAGCCAAAAGGGAAAGGAGCATATTTTTGACTGCCACCTTCTTTGCCTTCCCTGTGGCTCTTGTGGTACCCCAGTAAAGACATAATGGTGGTGACTCAGCCATGGGCAGTGTCAGAACAACCCCACCAGATAAGCATTGCACGAGCCCATTGCTCAGGAGTGCTGCTTATTGCACATCATCCCTGGGGCTGTGCTGGCAGGGGATTGCATTGGAAATCAGGGGGTTTTGTGGTGCAGCCTGCTCAGCCCCTCACTGAAGGGTAGTGGGTAGCCCAAGGGCTGACAGGAATGATGTGGTACCTTATGGGTGGCCTGGCCATTTTACCTGCTGGGGGAATCTAGAACACCATTAAAAATCAGAACTTAGGAATTCTAATTTGCAAACTACTGCTGCAAGGCTGTCTTTTCCCACTAATAAATCAGTTATCTGAGAGGGATGTAAGTTTTGTCTCAGTTTTGATGGGACTATACCAACACTGCCCCGCTGACAGGGCCCCCAGAGCTGAGTTGCTGTTGGGTGGGTCTGCCTAGGCTGGAGCTGGAAAGGTCTCAGTGTGGGCTGCAGAATCTCTCTGAGATGCTGGGTAAGGGCTGTCCCAGCAGCCCAGCATCCTGCATTGCAGCCCTTCTTGCTGGTGGGACCTATTCAATGGAAAGAAACCTGGAAAAGCCCTTAAAAACCTGCTCCCAGTGCAGCACAGGGCAGCTCTGTGCCGTGTTTGCTTTGCACAGATGTCCCTCTCTGCCAGTGTTATTATGATGCTTATCATAAGATCATATATCCTAGGTTTTTTTTATTCCCTTGTTAAAAAAGAGTTTTAATGTTCCATCACATCTCTGGGTTTATTCTGTAGTTGCCCCTACACTTCTGCCCCGTGACCATGTGCCCAGGAGGCTGGGGCAGGTCCACTGCACCTCTTCAGCAGAGACTGCCTGGTTACCTCTGTATAGGAGCAGGCAAACCTATAAAGAATTTAATTAGGTTAAGGATAAATTTCAAAGCAGATATGAGCCTTGAAAATGTAGACATAAACAGAGCTTGCCATGGGGCATGTGTGTCCTTATGCTGCTGCTGAGGACACTGCAGAGGCAGCCACTGGCTTCTGTCTATAATTCCAAGCTGTGGGTTTGGATCATAGCTGTGTGACAAGCTCTAAACTCTGCTCTGCTCTGGATAATTTATATATACTTTTTTTTTTTTTTTCCTTCCATGAAACAATAAGGTTTCACTTTTACTTTGGACTTCATCTGAAATTTATGCTGACCATTAGTCATACCCTTTAAATGAATCTATAAATACAATCCAGACTGGAACTCTGCCCCCTCCTGCCTGCCAGTTTACAACATGCTACCAAAAAAATGCTTCTCCTGCAAACTCTTGGTTCTTGCTAAATAGTCTGAGTCATGTTTTCTGGTTGGGAAAAGGGAGTGGCATCCTGCAAGGCTGCAAACCCTGTGCAGCTCCGTGTGACGCAGTGAGTGTGCAGTATGGAAAGGAAAATACAGGCTTTGTTTGCTAAACTTTATGGCTAGAATGCAATTAATGACAAATGGCTTCAAAATATGGATTGTAAACTCATGGTATAACTGAATCTCATGTGTTTATAAAGAAGAAAAGTCATGGTATAACTGAATTTCATCTGTTTATAAAGAAGACTTGAAATGGAATTTTTAAAAGAAATTCAATGTAGGGCTATTAAAAAAAACCACTTAAGTCTAATGACTGAAAAAGTGCAGACACATGGAAATATTCTTATAGTTTCCAGATTATTTTCATTTCAAGGTATTTGGAACAGCTCCATTTTTTTATTTTAGATTTTTTTTGGTTTGTTGTTTTGGTTTTTTTTTGAGTCATTGCTTATTAATAATTTCCAAATTTTCTCATAAGCATGATCAAAAATCTTAAGATACTTAAATTTAATTAAATATTTAACTATCTAAGCAAAAAAAAAGTGCAAATTCTGTTAATTCATTTTAATATGAAAAAGTAACATTTGTGAAAATCCTCCCCTCAAATTACAGTAACAGCAATATTTTTTTCCTTTTTAGATGTTATTTCTTTTCTTTGATAGGATTTTTATCAAGTCTCTTCCTGAAAAAAAAAATAAAAAATCCCAGAGAGTTGAAACCAAGCTCTTACACTCAGGTTGCCAGATATTATCCAGTATAAAAAGCCTGATTGTTTCTTTGGGAAGCATTATCATCCCCACAGATTACTGCAATCTTTATACACTTAGCAAGGAAAACCAACCCAAGAATTAAAAAGAACCAAGGCTCCAATGGTACAGACTGACCATTACTGGTCCAGTGCCATTCCTTTTAAGCTTAACCAGCTGTGAGATGTTAAAAATCATAATTCCCCTTCCCTCCCAGGAGATCCTTGGAGAAATCCAGTTTGCTGCCCTCACTGAACTCTGCAGAGCCCAGCACATGCTGCCAGCAGAGCAGGAGCAGGCTCAGAGCAGTGTCCTGAGGATGTTTGGGGACATCAAGGTGGCACCATCTCCCCACCTTGCATCCCACCCTCCTCTTAGGTCTGGGCTTGCAGCTTTGTAACCTCACTTTTGGGGCACTGTATGAAGCCAGCACACAGTGCTAAGAGTGCACTGCAATCCTTTGAAGGTTGTAGGCTTCTCCTCTTTTGTGAGGTGCTGCCTCTTTTGCTTTGTTCCCCAGTGATGGGAACCTGCTTTGAGCAGCAAGAAGTCAATTCTCCTTCTGGTATTGAGCCACAACAGAGAGAGCATGGTAGAAGTTGCATGCATCTCAATGTTTTTCTTTAGTCTGAGTGTTTAAAAATTCAATATCATAATTAATACATGTGAGATGGTAGAGAATCCACACAGAAATTTGGAGAATTTCAGAATTATAGTGATTATGCATTTCTATGCATGTAGGTATTATGATCTTGGACTACATGGTCACATTTTTTCCCTGACAGGCTGCCTGCCACAACACACAGGCTGGATGCACAAGGGAGAAAAATTAAGATTGCATGTGCAGCTGTAAATGTGACATTTGGAAAGTCTGAAATAGAACAGAACTAGCATTATTTTAATGTAGCTTTTTGTATGCATGCAAATAAGCTTGTGGCTTATGTTCATCTCCCAGGTGCTGAAGACTTTGATATTTGTTGTATTTAGTGGCTCTGTACGTGTCACTTCTAGAAATGGGGATGTGGAGCACAGTGGTGGAATGAAGATTGCACTGAGGTAAGCTGTGTTTCACTGTACCTCGAGTCAAATTACTCTTGATGTGTAAAACAGATTAATTCATTACAAGTTTGGAAAGACATGTGCTATTGATTGTGCTCTGCCTGAGTAAGAATTTTCCCAGTTTTCTCTCTCCTGTCCTCATCTGTAATGGCCTGAGGATCACTTTTAGGCAGCACTGATGTGGGTCCAGCTGTTTGTAAAATTGGGTTAGTTATTCAAAGAATACCAGATTTTCTTTTAGAGAAGAAGAAAACCTTTCTTTTCATGGGCTTTTACTAGTCAAATGGCAAAAATAGAGTTTGTTAAGCTCATTCTGTGTGAGCTCACATTATATGAGCATCTTGAAAGGTGACCAGAACCACTTAGACATGGTGGCATCCAGCTCCTCTATTTGTCTGTCAATGTCTGGGTTACTGAACACCCTAAACTTGTATGCACAAACCATCCTTGTGCTGATCCCTCATTCTGAATTCTGGGCTTTAAATGATAAAATAATCCACAAGTATTACCGTATTTTTTGATAATAGTGTCCAAAGTTGAATTAGATCTTCATGTCTTTGAAGTAAATAATTTTGTATTTCTTTCTTAGGAAGGCTTTTTAAAAGTCATTATGAAAAGTAAAGTCAAAACCTTACTAACAATCTGCTTAAGATAACAAGTATAGGAAAAGTGGGGTGGTGGGGTAGTCATGCAAAGTGGTAGGCTTTTAGAAGGGGTCATTTTCTTGGCTCTGCTACTCTTAAATGAATGCCATTGGCCTAATGGGAAGAAAAAGTGTTAAGGAATGTGGTGACTCCTGGGAAAGCAGAGATATGATCTGTTTTACTCCAAGCCACTGACCCTCAGGCATTGCAGAGTGTTAGATGAGCTTGGAAGGCATCAGGCTGTCCTGGCCTGGGGAAAGGACAGATGGAGGAGATGCAGCAGGGATGTGTTTTACTGTGTGCTGGACCAGCCACGCTCAGGCCTTAGAGCTCTTGCTCATTTTCACCTGCACTGCTAATGAAGCTTTAGCACATTCTGGAACAGCCATAAATCTGTGCACAACCTGTTTCTGCTTCCTTCAGAACCTGATACTTCCCCTTTCATATCAGCCAATGCAAGTTCAATCAATATCCACCTTATTCCATGAAATGGGTTGCCAAGTTGTGCATCAGGGCAATTATTTTATTGTTTTGCTTGCATTAAAAAGCTGCACCTAGAATATCCAGAAAAGATGGAAATATTTTTGCATCCACTATTCTCACAACCGTTGCTTAATTCCTTAATGAAGATAAAAATGGCATATTCCACTACAGAAAGGGAAAAGAAAATTATCTGACCATATGGCGTCATCTCCACACAGAGAGTTTAAAATAGAGAGAAACTGTTTCTCATAGATATGACAAAAAGCAAAGACGTTTCACCACAAAGTGATGACTTTTTTGAAGAAGGTGCCCTTTATCCCAGAAACAACATAAGCATGACATGATGTGGCAGTTACCATGGCAACTAATTGTTTTTTATTGAACAACAAGAATAAGCACAATAACTTCACAAACCCAAGCATATCTTGGCAAGCAAGTTAAAATATCCTGGGGCATCATCAACATGTGCAGTTATCATTTTCCTTTTCTTTCTTGTTTTTTTTTTCTTTTTTTTTTTCTTTCAGAGGGTTTTTAAATTTTTTTGAATAAAAACAAGTACATTAGATCGTGAGTCACAAGAGGTGTGTTACTTTTTCATCTGACCTCTTCCTTTACCAAAATCTCCTCTTGATATTGTTGTGCTACTGATGAGTTGTGGCCATTTAAGTTACAATGGGCAGCATCCACCTTGGTTTTGCACTGGAATTGATGATTCCACATTTTCAGAAGATGCCCAAGTAAGGAGTTAAAGGTTGACAATTTAGCTGACAGGAGAATGTGACAAGGAAAACGGAACAGATGGGGCCCTTGAAAATACCATTCTTTAGAAGTATGTGGAATCAATTTAATCCTCAACAATGAAGAATCTCATTCTGTAATTATGAGGCTGAAAGAGAGATGGTTTTGATCCAGATATTATTGATTTAGTTGACTGTGGGTAATAAAGTAATTCAGAAATTGTAGTGTCTGGTTCAGGCCTGGCTGAAGTCAACTGCACCTTCTTCTATTTAGACACCCTTTTAATAAATTGGAACGAACTTTAATGAACATCACACTCAATATGTGAGTCAAGGGTGATGTATTGATGTTACCAAAGTTGATGGAACTTTTGCTGTGTTTGCACAATGTTGTCCAGATAGAGATGCAAGGAGAAAGTCCATGAGACACTTCTCCATTTAACATCCAGGAGTGTAGGAGTTTGGATAAATTACTTCAAAAATACCAATGTTTTCATTATCATATATCAATGAGTAAACATTCCCATATGATGGTAGTTTACAGGTATGTAACTCAGTCTGTACAGTTCTCTATGCCAAATTCATGCTGGCACTCCTGTTATTGCAGACCGTCTTGAAGGTAAGTATCATGTGAGCCTCAGTAGCAGAATTGCTGCTATAGTTTCAATTATGCATGCAGGCTCATCTGAGGACAGATCATATGTACTGCCAAAGCCAAAACATTTCAAGAATGTTTCCGTCTCCATTTGATAGATCGGAATGAAAGAAGAAAATCTCCATCTGAGTTCTTTCATTCAGGGTGACCTTATAACTGAATATCTCTGGTTTAATTCTAGCCTCAGTTTAGGGGGAAAAAAGAGATCCTTCAACCACACATTCAACCTCAAGTTCAGTATTTTGGTTTGGTTCTGAGTCAGTTGTATTAAACCAGTTAAGGTCAGATTAAGTCTGGAGAGGCTACAAAATTACAGGATCAAATGACACATGATGTCCCGTGGAAATGAATTGCAGTAGAGGTTGCATAAACACCATTAATGTTGCTTAACATTGCTGTGGCATCTGAAGCAGTAAAAAATCAGAGTGAGTGTGATGGAGAGTCTCCATGTGTAGTAAAAGTACTTTGTGTGATGGAGAGTTGAACAAGACCTGCCAGGAAGGCTCATGTCTTGCCAGAGGTGCTGCTCATGTTCAGGGGGATCTTGTTCAACAGCCCAGCCTGGATTAGGGGAAATGGCCTCTGAAAGGGACAGGACAAAATCCCCATTGTCAGGCTGTCACAGTTGGCTGTGTTTTCACTGAAACACAAAAGAGAGAATTACTTGTTCAGTGCTGTTGAAGATTTAGTGGTTCTGTTTGTAGAGTTGGAAGTACTGATTTCAGTGCCCTGCACCCATTCTAATGGAGATTAATTAATTTTGATGGCCCAAAAATGTTCCTGAGAATCTCTGTCCAGTTGTGCTAGTGAGAGTGCCTAAAACAGAACTTATTTATTCTCACATTTGTTAAGACCAGTATAGCAAGTTACTAATTTTGTTACTTAGTCCCTAGAAAGTCACTACTTGCTTCCGCTGATGAAAATACAGTGGAGTAACCTCTGGGGAAGGGGAGAGGTGGGATAATTTGTGAGGTGTTAGTAATTCTCATATTCCTGTAGGATAAGACACTGGAGCTCCCCACTAGTTTTGTTAGGCACTTAATTCTTCAGTTGGTGAGTATGTGTAGGTAGCACTGGGATTCTCTCTGCTCTTGCTGAAGAAAATCCTCACATCAGCTCTGTGTATGAGACTTGGCTATGAGATCATCAGGGCAGAAGGTGAGACTGGGAAATAGTGCCAGCTCAAAAAACAACATGTTGACACCCCCTCCCCAAAGTAATTTCACTGGAATTTCCATTTACAACTACTTTTATTTATGTATGGTATCTTGATGAAATACTGCTTATCAAAAAACAAAGGTACTTGGTCCTGTTAATCTGATTTACTGTAGAAAAGCCTGGGGTGTTAAAAAGTGTTTCCAGAAAGATTCCTTGTTCCTTCTAAAAGCCATCAGTGGGATGGTGGCCTGTGCACAAATGGGGGCTTCATTCATGAAATGTAGAGCATTTGGCAGACTGACACAGCAGCCAGGAGAAGTGTCATTCTGGGATGACAGACTATAAAGATAAACAAGCCTTTGTGGGATTTGCAGTGGAGAGGGATCATTTATTAGAAGGATACGTGCTTTCCCAAGCTTTTGCATTTTCTTTCTAGCAGTCTGTGCAAGGCCCTCCAGACACCACAAACAGAGCAATGCCTGGAGGAGTCTTTGAGAGCTGAGACAGTGGGAGACTGGGCTGGGATGATTCCTGCCACTACAGGGATACACACCAGCTGAGAATGCAATCCTAACTGTGGATTGAGTTGGTCATAGCTCAAAAAGAAATTTATTTTTATCATTGAAATAAAGCCGCGCGGGCAGGAGATGCCGATGAGTTCACATTCCTCATCCAGCACCCATGAGGCTGATCCCTATTCATACATGAAGGCAAGAGAAGTCAAGTCTCAAGCAAGTGCATGATGTGGGTCAGACTGTCATTGACTTCTCCACTTTCCTAACAGGATTATATTGAATCCAGGAGTGGGATGCTGACAGCGTTTTTTCATTGTTGCTGTTGGAGGACAAGGACAATGGGCAGCAAATTAAAAGCTCAGGGCAGATCAGTTATGTTATGTTTAAACATCATTTTGAAATGAAATATAACATGACATAATGTTATAAGGAAATAGATTTGACTGCCCAGGCACCTTTATACCAGTGCAGACAGCGATGGGGCCTTGGAGGAATAGAATATTATATTATGTTTATGTCCTACTCAATATTCTCTTACAGTATTGTAAGTTTAAAGGTGCTTTTGTTGTCAATGAGAATCACATCCTGAGAATTTTTTGTTGATGATTTTCTTCAGCATCTTCTGCTCTATTGAATTTCTGGGAATGCAGTATGCAGCTCTGTGCTACATAAAGCTGACTTTCTTACAGATTAGTACCTGGCTTTGTATTTACCAGAATGAATACTTGGCTTTATCACACAGGCTTTTGCTGAGAGATTTCATCCTGTAGCTAGGTGACATGAACTTCATATCACTTGCAATTAGCATAAGAAAACATTAAGGGGAAAATAGTGTCTGCCATTTCCTACAGGACCAACCATTATTAAGGCAGAGGTCTATGATATAGTTGGATTTGTCAGATGATAAATATCAAGTCATATAGAAAGAGTTATGAAGCTGTGTTCCTAAAAATGTAAGTGGTATGTTGGGAATTACAGCTGGAAGGCTAAAAATGGCCCTTTTTCATACTACTCTTTTAACCAGAAATACATCTGAGTGCATACAAAAGAAGGAAACTCAACAAGAAATCATGTAAGTTGTAAGTAAAATAATAATATAGTACTTCTCAATGATACATATTCCCTTACCTCTCTCCTCCCAGGCTAGAAATCTTCCTTTACCATAAATTTCTGTGCTATCCAAAAAATTCTAGTTGGGAAGTAGCATTAAAGGTTGTAGCTGAAGTGTGGCAAGAGGCACAGGTGTCAGTTTTGGCAGGTAAAAGTTTACATCTGCTGAGTATCATAGCTCAGACCTGCTCTGTTTAAATCACATTGTGGATAAGTCTATACTGGAGTGTAATGGAAAATAGCTAAATTAATGCTAACTAGTTACTCCTATCCCAGCAAGTGGTATGGAGCCACTTTTCACCAAGTACCTAATGAGCTGGCACTGAGCTCCAAGCTGCTGCAGGCACAGCACTGTGGAGGCATTCCCCACATCACTGAATGTTGATTCACAAAAGTGCATCCTTGCAGGAGCAGTGGGGGTTGTAGGCTGTATCTTTTGACAGCCATGTATCTTCTGAAGCAAACCCCTCTCCTGAATAGGGATAGAGGAAACTGTTGATTATCTGTAGAGGAGGCATTTTCTGGCAGGGAAGGAGCTCTTCATGCTCTCTGACTTAAAAGTATCTCCACCAAAGCCTTCGGTTTTCTTTAGATATCTATAAAGTAGCCCTTCTGGGCCCATATGTGATGTGAAACCATACTCCCAGTTGTTTCTGATAAAGGCATTGAGTGCCCTGCAGCAAAAGTTTGAACTGGCAGAAAAATCTCATGTTGTTAGCACTTGCTTTAATTTTCAAGAACAATAATTAGGCACTCAGCTACCGGGGCGATGACTGTTCCAATCTGAATAAAGCAGCACAATGAACTGCCTCAGCAGCATGTTTTGAAGCAGTAGCTTTTCCTCCTACCCTTTGCCTCCTACTCTGAAGTTTGTAGGAGATCCCATGCATATTACAGCAAAAGTGTGGTATGCACTGACTGCACTGGGGGAATTTGCTCTCAGGGGCTAGAGGGTTTTTATTTCCCAAGCACACTCCTCTGGCAACACATGAGGACTATAGTGAAAGGAAATGTTTTGCCTTTTATCTGAACTTCAGCTGGAGTCAAAGCAGTGAAGGATGCTGAGCAGTCTCATGTTAGCCTTGTAGAGCTCTTGACCTGTGCTTAGGAGGCAAATTGGTGTGCAGTCCCTTTGAGAGCAGTGGCACTTGCACATCCACACCTTGCAGCATCTCAGGCAGTGCTCTTCAACCAAACAGGATCAGGCCTTTGGTATGTGACTGCCTCTGCTACTGCAGAAATAGAGGTAGGAAACCCCACCTCAGCTGGTTCATCTGTCACTGAATGCAGGAATGAGCTGTTCTCTGCAGCAAGGACCTGTAACACTCTGGAGGGATAGAAAGTAAGAGAATAGTGCAGAAGGTAGTCTCACTTCTGCACTAGGAGAAGGAGTTGCAGCTGTACTAATCACCAAAGGAGGAGGAACAGGCCTGCTCTTAATAGGCCACAGCTGTGTCCAATAAGAAGATGAGTGCTACAAAAGAGAGTGTAAGCTGGGTGAGGAGAGAGTTAGAGTTTGTTGGGTGTGCTGTTAGAGGCAAGGAGCCAGTGTTGCAAGGAGCTGCCCATGAGAAATCACTGGGAAGGTATGGAACTTTTACAGTAAGATGACAGCATAACACTGGGCAGTGTGAGTGGTGGCACCAGCTCAGGGTCTTTCCAGAGGTGACTCACTGAGCCACTCACACCTTTAGTCTTTTCCTGCAGAGTCTTCCTGTGCTGGACATTATATGGGGTTATATTCACATGGAAAGCCATCCCCTTTCCATAAGGTGCCTTAAGAACCACCCCTAGTAGGCTACATGTGATTAACTTAAAAGGTGCTTATCTGTAATAATAATTTTTAATAGTATAATACTGTAATGCTGTTCTTGGGCTGCAGACATTGCAAGGACAAATGACAGCAGGATTTGACATGAGAACTGTAGTTTACAGGTAACATAGTATTGAAGTGAAATGTCATTTATCAGAGAAGGAGCTTCCAAATCACAATATTTGCAGGAGCAGCAGCCAGTCAGGCATAGGCATGTGCTGCACTCTGTATTTGGAGGTACAGGGCTCACATGCTCATCACCCTTCTCATCTCTTTGTGCCATACTGAGTAGAGTCCCACTGCAAAAACCACATTTGAGCATTGACACTCCCCCTCTGGCCTTGTCCCCACACAGCAGTGAGAGGTTGCTCCTCCTGCCCTGTGCCCAGGACTGACTGGTCTGGTGGGTTAAGATGCACGTTCCCCCTTGCAGACACACTCTGGAACTGCCCCTTTCTCTGCAAAACACAGCAAGCAGCAGTGAGTCCATAAGGAAAATTTGAGTCCTTTGCATCTCCTCAGTCTCCTCTGAGCTGAGCAAGAGCACAGAGGGAGTTTATGGACTTGGCTGTGAGGAGCACAAGGTCACACACAGGAGCTGCTGATTTAATGTTCATTTAGTGTTAATCCTGCAACTCATTAGAGAATACACAGCAGTTGTTGAACATTTTTCAAAGATATGTTTACAAATGCACACATTATGCCTTAAGAGGTTACCTGGAACAGAGGCTAGACAGTGTTAAGGGAATAAAGTAGAGATTTATTAAAAGGCCTTCAAAGGATACACCTTGGGCAGTACAAGAGCCTGGCCATGGCTCTGCCCAAGATGGACGACAGGTCGTGAGTTTTCACACTTTTATAAATTTTGGTCCATTTCCATATTAGGGTCAATTATCCAATTACACCTTCAGGTTATGAAGTCCCATCCTCCCAGATTGCTCTCCTCAATTCTCCTTTTTTTTACTTTTTGGGCCTGAAGCTGCAGTGGTGTCCTTGGTTCTCAGGCTGGAAAAGATTGTTTTGTCTGACTAAGCTGTGAAGAGAACTTAATAACACTTCAGAGTTACAAACTAAGGCAGTACAGAATCTGAAAAATATGAAAACTAAAACTTAAAAAAAAAGCTATTGTATTTATTTCATCTAAAAGTATTGAACATTTAGTGCAAAACACT
This sequence comes from Agelaius tricolor, assembly GCF_023055355.1. Classification (NCBI taxonomy): domain Eukaryota; kingdom Metazoa; phylum Chordata; class Aves; order Passeriformes; family Icteridae; genus Agelaius; species Agelaius tricolor. The sequence continues at coordinate 16,807,121 of NW_027269275.1, read as the reverse complement.
AAAGGAGGTTATAAAAGGAATCATTTGTGTCCTTGTGGTGCTGAAGTATTTCTTAGCATCTACTATTTTAAGCATTACAGTGGGTCAAGAGAAGAGCTCAGGATCAGCTGTATGCTTAGAATTTTTTTGGCAGGATGTAGATGACTGAACACTTCAGCTAAGAAAGGAAGATGGTAGGGTCAACATGAAAAATTGAAAATGACATATCTGGGCAGCCTTAATGAGACACATGCAGGCATGGGTCAATTCTCTTGATGACATATCAAGCTCAGAATCCCATGAATCCAACCCCCTGTGTATGTTGGTTGTGAGTGTGGAGCTTTAGATGAAGTTTAATTCCAGTTTAGCAACTTTTGGAGCATTAAAGAATAAGGCAGCTGTTCTTGTTATTCTGTAAAGCTGCAATGCTATAAATGAATGAGTCAGTAAAGTCAAAGACATGTCAGTGTTTCCATGTCTATACAATAGGAATGTGTATGGAATGTGTGTTTTTATGTGTACATGCACCTACAGCCATGGCTGTGTAGTCATCTCTCTGCAATATCTGCTAGAGTTATTCAATACCATCATTTCATTAGATCAGCTCTGCCTTTCACTGACGTATTTGGGGTTTTTATATGACATGGTACAACAATAACATGTTAAAACAATCTGAGAGCATAAAAATGCAATGATCTCTATAAATTATCAGAAGAAGACATGCTTTTGTCAATTTACTTACACCTTTTTCACACTTCGAAGAAAATAGGCTAAAGAGAGTGAGAACAGAAATGTAAACTCTTGGAGGCTTCAATTACTACCCATGAAATCCTCTTATTTCAGTGCCTAGTAAAATGTTATAGGCTACTATGGTTTTTGTCATCAGTGGATTTTATAGACCCTCTTAATGCTATGCCAACCTTTTACAATTAATAAGCAATTATCAACCTGTTAAGGAAGTTGCCCAACACTGCAGCCTTTGACAGTTGACCCATTTTGTAGACAAATATGTTGTCAGCCATTAGGTGTAGCTCCTAGGGAGATTTCTTTGGAGATGACTACAAGTCAGTACTTGGAACAGGGAAATTCACCCTATTATTGATGGAGATTTCAAACCAAACAAACTCTGTCAGTGATCAAAAGGTGCATCTGCTCTTTGAAAGGCAAAGTTTAGTGCTCCATAAATTCAAACAGCATCACTCAAGTGATCTTTGGAATCAATACTACAATAAGCAATTGTCAGTTCTGCCACTGCTGCATTGAGTAATTTAAAGTCATTAGTTTTAAGGGGTTCCACTGGCAACGTAGGGTCGATGTGCATTGATATGTTTTCTCTAATCAATGCTGTGGGCAATAGTCAATCTTCTTGGCTGATAAGCACATCTGCAAATTAAACTCAGATTATTTGCTATTAGTTCTAGTGTATCCAATATCACCTTTTACTGAAGGTAGGTCCATATCTGAAGGAGGATAATGATAAAAGCATTAGAAATAGAGGCAGGTTCACCTGACATATTTGGGATTTCTTTTGTAAAGGATAAAATTTTCAGGGAAGTAGCAGATCTTCTCTTGCAGACTCCAAGCAATAGAACAATTACCAGAAAGAGTGGCTCTTGTGTAATTCAGAAAGAAAGTAACAGCAAATGAAAAAAGCAGCAGGAAACTCTATGTGGGGAAAAATGCCTTGTGTTATTGATCCAGTGAAGTGTTTCCTTCAGGATCTTACAGAGACATGTTTATTCTGGGACCAGTGTTCCCCAGAATGGCTGGAACCCCTCTGCAGCCCATCTGTGCAATCCCAGAGCAGAGGAGCCAGGCTCTGGTGTGGGCACCAGCAGGGCTCTGGGGGCACAGAGCCCAGCCAGCCTGCCCAGCTGAGCAGCAGCTTGTGGGGCTCTTGGTGATTTCCCCCCTCCTCAGTCAGACTGGAAATACCTCCAGTTGTTCTTGGCAGTTCAATGTGTCCCTTGGCTGCTGCTGTAAGACTCTGTTTTGCTTCTGGTTCCTCCTCTGACTGGCCTGCCTGGGCTTTGTTGCCTGTATTTGATCCCTCCTGCAAATCCTGCTTGTTGCACCCAGGATTCTCAACCCTTTCCTTGGATTTCCAGCATTTCTACTTCACCTTTGGCTCCATATTTTGGGTTTCTTAGCTCATTCCTGTTTAAAACCTTGGCTGAAGCAAACACTTTTCTTTTGGTCTTTGGGTTTGGGCAGAGGCAGGTTTCCCTGTGTGTCTGCATTCAATTCCAAACTCAGCCTGAGCCTGGCTCTGACCTGCAGGCCCTGACTGCCATGTGCTGCCTGTCAGTCCTGCATATTCAGTAAGGTCAGTGGGTTTATGTGTGGGGACATAAAAAAGGGATGTGTCTGCCTGAAGCTCATTTTGAGTTTGTTTAGCTGGACACAAACATGGTCCATCCATGGTTATGCCTATGCTGCTGTCTTGCGTGGTCCTTGTGGATAAAACCTGGTTTATGTGTTCCTAACACTGCCAGTCCTGCTGCACTCACAAACACACAGATATCTCTTGTTCAATAGGATCAGCTGTGGTTTAAAGTCAGTAGCACTTTAGGGAAAATATTTCCATGTTCCTTTTAAGTGAGAAATGATTTTTCATATTGATTTGTATTCTGACACTTAATATAACATGCTATAACAATAAAATATCTAGGATTCCTTCCCTGTTGCACGAATAGGCCCATATTTTCAGTAGGACAACCTTCATTTGAAGGTTGGACTGGATGATCTTGGAGGTCTTTCCCAGCCTTTATGATTCTATATGGTAACATGGGCAAGGAAAGCACACGAAGATGCAGGGAATGAGGTGATCTCAAACAGCATCACCCCCACATCCTGCCGTGAGGAGGATTTATCACCCAGCAGAGTGAATGTCTCCTAGAGCAATGATAGAGCTTGGTCACTATTTCAAGTGACATACAAGTGATCTGTGGGGGTTGTGCTGGTGTTGCCCAGAGGTGGCTGTTTGTGTCCATCTGCCTGAGCTTGACTGGAAGAGCAGATGGAGCTGGGAAGGTGCTCTGCTGTGGTGGCAGTGCCGGTTGTCCTTGGCTGCCCCCAGATGACAGAGACCTCTCAGGAGGGAGCTCTGGTCTCTACACACAATTAGCACAGGGTAGATTTGCTCAATGTGAATCCAGCTTGGCTGCATCACTGTGGTAGCAAACCTCTCACTGACTTTATGCTCTGAGGAGCTGCATTTCCTACAGACCTTAAGATTATGCAGATGGAAATGTGTGGTTTTGGTGCTGAAAGTCTCAGTCCTGATCCTTACAAGTCCCTTCCAATTTGAGATATTCCATGACTCCAAGATGTCTGGCACTGACCAGGGTGGCAGCTGTAGCAGGGGACTGCAGCAGGGCTGTGTTCCATGCTCATGGAGCAGGAGGGCAGCAGCAGCTGGAGGAGGTGACCTGCCATGTGTGACACCAGATATATGAGAATAACCAGTGACTGCATCTAAAATGAGTCATCCATAAGCAGAGGTTTGATGTGGTAAATTCTAAAGGTATAAGTGAGAGGAAAAACATGTTCCCTGTAGACACAAGTTAAGATATTTTACTCTGGCTCTGTGTCACTGTTGTTGTTTTTGTTTTTTACTCGAGCAAGAGACTGTTCTGAATCAGACTCTAATTTGCAAATGTGTTTCCAATTCCCCTGGTGAACGAAGCAGAGTGTGTATAAATAGATTCTTACTATGAAGCAGAATGCCAACATGTAACCCGAAATCCCTGCATTTAGGCTTTACATCTCATTTTCAGATGTTCACTTTCTCAAGATGTATTTTTTCTTAATAAATAACTTTACAGTCCTGCCCAATAATTCTAACATTAAATAAATGTAAAGAACTTCTCATGTATGCTGAGTACAGTGGTTCTAGGGAATGACATTTGGGTTTGGTTGAAGTTTAATAATCCAAAACAATAACTCAAAGCTAAAAAATCCTGCAAGTAAAGAAAAATGCAGTACTTTGAAATGTAATTAGATTACATACAAGTAAAATGCTAGTGCTATGTTACATTACCAAATTAAGTTTACTGGATTTACCAGCATGAACTGGAATTGCATGGCCAACTTCAGAGGTGGGTAGAGCAGCAATTTAAAGCTCTGGTGGATTAAGTGCAGTGGTTTCAAAAGCTGTCACTCCCATTGTCCCACTGCTGCCTCTCCAGGTATCCACGTGTCACCCACGGTGGTTCAGGTACCCCCCTGAGCAATAAAACTGTGCCAGCTCAAGCATAACCACATCCCATTAGGCTGACATCAACCTCTGGCAGAAGGATGAGGCACAGACCTAGAAACACTGTTCCTTCAAACTGCCATTCCTCAGTGCACTAGGGCTTGACTCACAGAGATCTTTTATCTTCCTCTGCCTTAGGAAGGCATCTAAGCACAGGTGGGATGAGGAGCTGAGCATATGGATGCTTAGGCCTGTGCAGGTCAGACTGAGATTGAACAGATATGATGAAATATGTCAAAGACAAGAGGTTTGTGGATGAAATGTGCAGTAGCTTCCAGAATCCAATGATCCTGATGGACCCTTTTCAACAGATTCCAGTGGGATTTAAATCTAATCTTGTGAATATATTTTTTTATTCACTATAAAATGCTCCAGAAAGAAAATACAGAATTCTGTGCAAAGCCACCTGCATATATTTGAAACTGAGGGCATAATTACCCATACTTATTCATACCATAAGAAGTAGTTAATGCTTCATCAAGGCAAATATTTGAGCTTATCAGTCTATGAAAATGTTTTTTTATCAGGATAAATGGGGTGCATAAATATCTTACTATGAAAAAAGAAAAATTCTTGCCAGAGACTGGTGAAACTATGAATTGTAAGTGTTCGGGGTAACACTTCTGTGAACTAACTGATAAGGAACCTTGAAAAACTCAGAGTTGAGAATAAATAAAAAAATTGATGGCCTAATCTGAGAACCATTTTTGTGTGTTGTTAGAATTAGACCAGATTTTTCTGTGTTTGGCTTTACAGTACTACCAGCCTTCACACTTTTATCGTGAGTGATGAATTTTTGTGGAAGCTCATCCTTTACTCAAAAATCTTAGCTTTTATTTCAGAAAACAGATCTATAGCTGGATAAGAAAGCTTTTAAATATGACCAGTGTTTGTACAAAAAACCACAATAAACTAGACTTATCTTTTTGGTAATGCACTAATTCATATCAAAAACTTAGTATTAAATGAACGAGACTAAGATACCATCAATTATTCCCAAGGGTTTTGTCCAGGTGCTGTAACCAGATCAGGTTTAATATCTGGAGAAGCTGAGTGTGAATTGGGAATCTAAATGTAGCCTGTGCTTTGTAGTCAAGGTGAAGGAGAGGAAGGTGGAGATGTTAAAGCACACAGCACCCCAGCCAGGTGAGCATGAGATCAAAGTCCACCTGAAGATGAGGAAATAGAAATTCCTGTGAGATACCCAAGCAGTGTGATGGCAAGAGGAGAACGAGGGCAAGGCCAAAGAGAGATACCCACAACATTTCTGAGTTCATCTGATGACTCTGAGGGGTTTGGTTTGTGATTCTTTGTGAGTGATTTGTGGTTTGCGTACATGGCAGCGCTGTACTTATGAGAAAAGTTACATTGTCCTCCAAGTAAATATATGTGTAAATTTTCTTAAGGGATTACACTAAGCACTACACAATAGTTTATTTCAACAACAGCTAGAACAGCTCCCCATACAGAAACTATTCTCTTAGAACAATGGCCCTTTATTGTATTTGCCTTAGATTGGTTTGGAGACAGCCAGAAATTTCTTTTGTCTAAATATTTTTGTCACTGCTTGTTTTCCGTGTGGTGTAACATGTCTGGATGATTAATGTTTATCTTCTGAATGTCCATTATCAATTTTAAATCTGAATGGCACATGCACAACAATTTCTCCCTGCCTATGGCAGCAGATTGTCAAGCAGAATTATTAAGTATTGCACTGTCTTCCATGGTAAAAGCTATTTTACTGTTTAGGTGGAATTATTTGATTAGTTCAGGAAACTAATAGTTCATAAATAATTGAAGTCTAAACTCAGCCCTTCAATTGGATAAGGTTCAACATCATGAGAGATTGTATATGCTTCAGTTTTGTTGCTGAAGGCTTGAAAATATACTGTGTAGATATCAAAGAGCTGTCAAGCAAGATTTCTAACAGGTTGAGTGCATCGAGAAAAGAGTTAGTTAAAGTGTAAGCATGAGTGATAGTGTTTGCATAGTAAAGCAGAGATTATGGCACTGCTGGACTGTAAGGGGATGACTGATGTTATACTGAGCTAATAATGCTTATGAAGCTTGAGAAAATGTACAACACAAATTATTTTTCTCTCTTGAAAATGACATTTGAAATCTACTCAGAGGAACTGAATTGGTTCCCACATGAAGCCCTGCGGGGGAAAAACACATGCCAAAGGCAGACTGGAGGGAAGCATGGTTGTTTGCAAATATGTTACTGCTCCTCAGCTGGGCTTTCAGCACACACTGGAGCTGTGAGGATGGGAGGCTGCCCAGGGTCCTTCTTGTTGGGTATTCAGGGCATCCATTTGGCATTTCTGATCTGGATTGCGGGGAGAGGTTTCTTGTCACTCACACATGGGTGTGCTTTGAAAGCCAGTATGCCCTGGTTAGAAAATTCTGGGTGATTAAGAGAGAAACTCCTCATGCAGATGTGTGAAATGTGGGATCCTTATATTCTTAGAAAGGTGGCATGAAAAAACGTGAGATGGGATGTAGACTGTGTTCCACATATATTTATGATCCAGACATTGTTAGCAAGACTAAAGAAAATATTGCAAATATGCAAAGCATTTATGTCACTGAGTTGCCAGTGATATGTGGGCTTCTATAAAGAAACCACCCAGATGGGGTCATTAGAGAAAAGTTTTGCAAAGCCTGGTGTTTTAAGGCCCATCTGGTTTCCTCAGAAGTGCTGATTCCTTGACTTCAGAGGCATAGTGGGTAAGGCAGGCCTTTGAACCTTATAGTCTGAAAAGAGAGAAGAGAGAACTTTTCCCTCCTGAATTTTGGTTTTGAAAAGTGTATTTTAAGTCAAGAATTCTTCTTTGGGAGTCCACAATATGTGAGAGTCATAATATCAGAGAATTTGAGTTGGGTGCAGATGTTCTTGGCGTGTTCCTAATCTCAGAGCCGTAACTTTGTCATGGAGCTGAAGAGTCAGTTTAGGAATTTCCCAGTAATCTGTACCAGAAAATTTATTTCAGATAGACTTGTAAGCACTCAGTAGGGGTCCAGTTTTAGATAGCCTTAAAACCTGACCTTTAAAAGGTGCTATTCCAGACACCTTCAGTAATTGTGAAAACTTTATTCCTGCATCTGCACAGTTCTGCAGCTTGTGATCACCTAATTTATTTTGGTGGGATTTTAAGTCTACTAACATTTGTTTGTGTGCGTTTCTGGTTGTCTGATTTCTGTGGTTTTTTGGTACATTCTGCAACACTACATTGCTCTTCCTTACCTCTGAGAGGGTTGTTGTGTTCTCACCACCTGCCTTTGAGTAACAGTTGCTCCACAACCATTCTGAAAACAAAGATATTGTCAAGATACAAGTATTATGGAGGGGTTTTTTTTTTGCCTTTGGCATTTGCTTTATTTTTGTCTTCTTCTTGGGTAATTTGAAAAATCTCTTAGCTGTATATTTTAGGATTACTTCTATTTTTTCTTTCAATTTCTTCAATTCTTAATTAAAAATGCTAGATGGTGATAATAAATAACAAGGAAAACCAATATCAAGTTGAACTATTTTAAGCTCATTAGTACACATTCAATTAGGTATTCTGTATTATGGGTAAAGAACAAAAATATTTATTCAGAGTAAAGGCACTTCAGTGAAAGGAAGATTTAAGTTTTAATTTCTCAAAAGAAATATGCACCATTTTCACTTTTATTTCCATCATGCCAAATGTAGGTAATCCAATCTCTTCTGGAGTTAGAAGAAGCCATTCCTACTGCCCCTTATTCACTCCCAGATAAAGCAGCAGACAATCAAGTCCTTCCTCCACAGCACATTTAGTGTGCCAAAAATATTGCCTACTTGCAAACACAAGTGTCTTCAGAAGGATTATTTTTGAAGGAAAAATGAAATACTGGTGCCTATTAAAACACATTAATGGAAACTGCAAGCGATGGAATAAGACTTAATTTTGTTTTCAAGTTTTGGCCTGGAGCCTCTCTTCTATAATTGCTCTCCTGGATTGTACATGTAGAAACAGGAATGCAGCAAGGATTTATCTTCACCCTGAGTTTCTTCCTCCTGTTTCAGATGTGAAGGTAAGACCATCATCCCAATGCCAGAGCCTTTGTGTGGTGTGGGAAGGCTGAAATGGGAGATAAAGGATGTTAAATATCCCATATCTGGTGCCTGGAGCAGCGAGTGGGATTTGGTACTTGGCTTTAGGGCTGTAGGAGAGGAAGGGGAGCAGCTGCAGAGACAAAGCTGGTGCAGCAGGGCTGAGACCTCCCTTGGGAGAAGGAATCATCCTCTTACCTACAGCCTGCCCTCAATGAGATCTCCTCCTCCTCCTGCCTTGGGGAAGAGAGGCAGCCATGGGGCACTCAAAGGGAATGGTGACAACCAGCACGGTCCAAGTAAGACCTTTTGTTCCCCCAAATGTTGTCATTGAAACCTTATTTAAGCAGACTAACTTTGTTCTGAATGTGTATCAGAACAAATGCAAGTTAGGTAATGCTTTGGAAGGCCTGTCAGGAATTCTGTTTCTGAGCTCTCTGTGTAACTCAGCGGGATCAGATGCTGTATCTCCATGTGATTACATACTGCCAGGGTCCAGAGAGGTATTTTTGCCCAGAACTAAGCTGCCAGGAAGTCTGAAGGAGAATACCCTTCCAAATGGTGCAGGATTTTGTTATTAGTTCATGCAGATCTGCACAAAAAATGAACACTGTGTCCCTGTTCTGAGGGCCTGGATTAGGAATTTTTATAAGAATCAAGTAGCTGATGCATAAATGAAAAATAGGACAAGTCTTCATTTGCAAAAGGTGTGGGACAAACACAGTTTACAATAAACAATTAGTTTTTCAGGAACAATAGCAGCAATGGGAAAAGTTGTTACCCTCTCCAAACACAGTAATGTGAAATATTCTGAATATTGTAAGTGAGCAGGAGGCTCTATTTTGCTCTTCAAATAGAGAATTGATACCTTGATATCTAGAGGAATGGACAAGTATCTCAGAAGGTGGCTTCTGATCACCCATAAAACCTTTCTAACCTGCATAATGCAAGGACTGGCAGCATGGCCCTCAATAGCTGCACTGGGAAGTGCACACTCACTGCCAAACCCATCTGTGTGCTGCTCCCTGATAGGAAAGATGAATGTCAATGATTTACCCTCTGCACAATCTGATCTGGGCAGGGCTTCAGCCAGCACTGCCAGCCAAGAGCGAGCTGCTCACACCAGTCTGCAGCACTGGAGCCTTTTTTACCATGCAAATAATTACTGTAAATTAATAGAACTATTACCATGTGAAAAATCACTTTGAACCCCAGCTATGGCATTTTACAAAGGCCAGATTTGAATAGCATGCATAATCAGTTTGGCTGATTAATTAGTTAATACTGATATAAAGGAAGAATGTGATGGACCTGTTTTCCAGTGATACTAAGACCATTTTAAATCAGATTTTTGGCAAGAAATTATAGCTCAAAGTTGTTAGCAAACCACTCTAAGCATGTCTCTGTGTTTTCATACATGCTACCATTCTTCAGCTTGTTAAGCAAATGCTTTAAAAATATCTGCAAATACTGATTCAGGTTCAGGTCCATGTTTTGTGTTGTCTTCCCTGAGTACAATTGAAATGTAAAATCAAGATGCCCATGGAAAGCCCTTGCACACTCAAGTGCTTATGGAGATGGGGTTGTAATTTTGCACAAATAACGATGGGGAAAGAATGGTACTTGTGTGCTTGAAGATGTGCCAAAGCTCCTGTCTTCTTGCAAATTTGCCTGGGTGGATTTTAAGGGTATGCTTTCAAAAACCACATGAAAATTTTGTCTTTAAGTTTTCTTTCTGTGAATATAGTATTTGCATTTGAAAACAGACTCTAAAGCTGAGCCAAGTGTATTACAGAGCTCTCCCCAGCTGCGTGGTATAATAACATCTTGGTTGTTGTAATGGTCAGAGTTAATGAGGGACTTTAAAAAAAGGTTGAAGGTATTAATAAATAACACTTACATTTATCAGCCTTTGGTTATTTCCAATTCTGAAATAAATGAGTTGCAAAGAGTGAGATAAATGCTGATTTATTTTTGGAATTATCATGTGTTACAATTCAAGATCAGATTAGGGTCAATTTACACTAAGTCTGCTTTGAAACTATTATATAAGTGAGCCAGAGTAGGTCACTGTGTCCTGCTCTGCATACAAAAAGCTCCCAGACTCAGTGTCTATAAATAAAGATCAAGCTAAACCAGACAAGCAGCTTGAGTCTAATATTGGGAAGATCATTTTGTGCTACCTTCTGTAAATAATTATGCTGGAGTCCAAGCGAGAAGGGAGAACACACCATCATCTGGTGTGCACCACGCACAGAGAGTGAACAAGATTATGTTTTGGCATTAATATCAGCATTAATGAATAACCATTCCTAGCTCTTAATAGACTCCAAGAGTAAAATATGAGCCAGAAGAGTGGGTGATGTTCAGTTTTTATTTATCCATCCACTTACCTATCATACTTTGTGTTGCAGTGTCAGAAGACAAAATAGCATGGCAGGGTTTACTTGTGAGATGCTGTTGCCCTAGTTACCGGCCTCATATCAGGGTTAAGGTTGACAGTGTGGGCTCATTCCTTAATCTCAGCTCAGGTTGCTCACAAGGGAAGAGGCTTTAATGTTAACTGAGCCTGTCTTTGGCTTGGGGAGTTAGGCCTTTAACAATGCACCGGGGAGCGTTTCTTCTTTGCGCCTGTCACCACCTGTCTGGGCAACGGGGAACCGTGGCGTGGGGGAGGGCAGACCTCGCTGCTTTGAGGCTTATTAAATTATGGAGGAGGGGATTATTGGTGGGAGCAGGGCTGTGGGCTCAGGCAGCGTTGGAGGAGCCCTTTGTGCTGCAGGCTGGCTGGGGACAGGTTTTTGTTACATTCCCCATCCAGGCAGCTCGGATAGGATTGCTCCGTGGTGGGTGCCGTATGGCCCCGGAGGTTTCACTGCAACTGGAGTAACAGAAGAAGGTGCAGAGTTTGGCTTGGGACGGCAGGTGTGTGCAAATATACACATCCTTTCCTCCTTTGAAAGGAAAGGATGAATTAATGAGCTGGTGCCACTGCCAGCTCTGCCAGCCAGGAATGGGTCAGGGTAAAATTGTCATCCTGGGTAGTCGCCTCTCTTACCTCTCTTAGCTCTCAAGCTAGCTCCTTTTTCTGTGCACAGTTCTCTGCAAGACACAGAAATGCTTCTTACATGCCACCCAAAGTCTTGGATCATCCAAGACATTGAAGTGTGTTGTTGAGACTGATATCTGGTCCTCACCTGCCATGAGGTGTTCTTCACCCATGTCTTGCAGGAGCCTGACCTGGATGATTTTCTCAATGACCATGTATCACTCTGATTTGATCAGCTTTGTCCCAAAATACAGTGAAAAATGCTGTTTTGTTTAAAACTTGGCAAGGGTGAGCAGGCAATCCAACACAAACCCTTCTTCTCTCATGGCAGCCTAGTGACTGAGCCATAGTCAGGCTGCTGGAGCTTTGGGTACCTCCTTTGCCTGTGGGAGTTGAGATTTGTGTCTCACTTTGCCTAAGTATTAAAGTTCTTAAACCAAACCATGCTGGAGAGACAGGATTGGAATTTAATTGAGAAAGGAAAAAAAAAAAAGCTAAATTTTAGGGGCAAATGGTCTTACCAGGGAAAGGCATAAGAATGGTTAGAAGGTATTATTTCCCTGCTGGGCTAGGCTGCCAGGTCTTTCTTCTTGTGTTCTCATCTGTGAAGTCATTAGTGCTCATGGAGCGATAACCTCAATCTATAGCTGAACATATGGGAGACACCAGCCTTTAGGTAGGGTTTGCATACCTGAAAGGATCCACAGTCATTTCCTCAGCTCATATGAGTGCCTTATTAATTTTTCTTGAACCATTAATTTTCTTTACCCACTGTTACTTATTGTCAGTCATCCATTATAGGGGGAACAGTCTGGAATGTTTGTGTGTTATCATGACAGGTATTTCATACTTCTCACTGCTCTGTAAAGATAATGCCATAAACAAATCACTTGAAGATAAGACCTTCCATGCTCAATATCAGTTAGCCAGAGACCAATACATCATCAGAACAGTTGCTTTTTGTAGTATCTTTTCCATGTGCTGGTTTTAACCATGGAGTTGAAGTTGTGTGCAGGGAGCAGCTTGCAGTTGGGGCTGTATGTGGCTGAGATCTTTGTGCTCCATGATATTTGCCTTTCCTCATCTCTCTTCCTTAGCATATTATTTGAGTTTACACATCAAGATAAGGTTTCCTCTAACTGCCGCTCAGGCAAACTTAAACTGGAATCTGATCATGAACTCGTGTTCTGCTTCATACATCAGCAACTGCCATGATCAGTACTGGGGTGAGAATGGGAGCTGCTGCTGCTCCTTTTGCAAATGATGCTTGAGGCCACACTGGTGCAGAGGGGGTGTCACACAGCTCTATTTGCTCCAGCTGCCCCAGCCCCCCTTTGGCAGTCTGCTTTTGTAGATTTGGGACCTGATCTGCAGGGGATATAAATCATCATAGCTGTATTGAGTTCAATAGAAGATATTTCTGTTTTTTTCCCATATGTTCATAGGAGAGTTTGCACCCTTTTCCTTCTGTTTCTGTTCTTTCCCTGCAAGCGACCAAAAGCAGGAGGTCCTTTCTGTGCCAGAGCTGTGAGCTGAAGGGGGGGTCAGCATGCAGGAACCCTGGATGATGCCACTGCTGCACACAAACCACAGCAGATACACATCAGCTCTGTTATGCAGTTAATTACTTGTGTGCAGTCACAGTGGCTGGACACAGAACAGCACATACATTTCTTAGGATGTACTCTAAAAATCAATACTTAATGCCTGTCTGGCAAAGAGAGAGCAGCAGCAGATCCAGGTTGGCAGAGCTGAAGGAACTGAGCAGCCACAGTGGATATGGAGATGAGAGTTGGTTCTGAGGAGCAGACGGGTGCATTTGGCCCAGTCTGATTTGCTTTGCATCCTCCTAAATGCACTTTCCAGCCTTTTCCTATCGAGATGATTTATAATTGTTGCAGATGGCGTCTGGGCTAATCCCTGATGAGAACTCTCTTAAGCTTCTGACAAATTTGAATCTGCAGCCATGTATCACATCAGGAGTGTTGAGGCATCTCTCTAACATGCCCCAGAAACCATGGATGGACAAAACAGAATCCATTTAAATATGTATCCATTTATTAATATCAAAGAATGAGATGTTTCCTATTTTACTTACTAAAAGAAAACATAATTAATGACTGGTATTATCTTGCCACCAAACAGAGTTTTCTTACCTAATGGGTGTTAATAGACCATCAGTTAATGGGGTAGACAACAGAAAGGGATGCTACAGAGCCAGGAGTTGTCAAAATGTAATACATAAAATGAGGCAGGTGGTAACAGAAGTAGCCCCTCCTAAAGACCACAGTAAAACCTAGCCACTCAAGCAGAATATCTCTATTTTGACCCAGTGCAAATTCTTATCAGGATAGCACACTGTTTACTGCAGAAGATCTGTGGTTTTCCTCCAAAAGTAAGTGGTCATGACCAACCAACTGTAAATACTCTCCCTGGACTCTCTTAAGCAGCAGGAATCAAACAGATGACATTCTGCCTGCTTCAAGCTTTAGTGAATGTCTGAGCAATATTAAGCCAGTAATTGACTTGTACTGTAGGTCAATGAAGAAGTGAAATCTGCAGTTTATATCTCTGAACTGTGTCTTGCTGGAAGCCTGCACCAGGCCAGGATGCTCAGTGGAGGCCGTGCTATAGCTGAGCAGCCACCAAAAATAAACAGTTTCATTCATTTTAATGTGACTACATTGCTGTGGACGCACAAACAACATCTGGCAAATGGTGCCCGAGCAGTTACATGGATGACAGCCCATTTAGTATTCTGTACCTAATAAAGCATCGAGAAAATATCTGTATTTTCAGTATTTTTTCTAGTGGGGCACATCCTAAATTTAATCTAAGTCTTGTTAATAGATGTAAAATGGTGGTTTGGATCTTCTGTTACAAAAAAGGTGTCAGCTCCTGACTTGATGTATTGTGGATGCTTCTTTCAACCTTAACACCAGAATTGTTTGTGGCTCACATCAAGAAGCTTGCTGCTCCATCTAGTAGAAGACATCAGTGACACCAGTTTTTGACCAGTCCCACTGAAGTCCATGGCCTATATGTGATACAATAGTTTACATGCAGAGCTGTTCAAGATAATTTGATCTGTTTTTTGCCTTGGGATTCTGTTTCTTTCACTGCTTCCTTTCCACAGTCCTTTTGCTCCTGTTGCCACTTTGTTCTGTCTTCTATCTGGGCAAGAAAAATAGTGGACATTAGGAAATTGTTCCTACCTGTTACTTGTTCAGTGCTGCACTTATGTCTCAAATTAGACCTCTGAGACCTTGGCTTCAGGGAATTAGAGTAACAGGGACCTTTTTTCCTAATCCTGCAGTGGCAACAGGCCTTTTACTGAACTCAGGCATAATGTATGGTTTGCATTCAAATGCACATTAAAGTCTGACCTCTGTTTTAATTGTAGTAATTCTGAGAAGCACCTCTGAGGAGGTGCTGGTTTCCTACAGAGCAGAAGTTCTCTCTCTATTCAGAAACGTTCTAATCTCCTTTGTGCTGTAGTAAATTCAGAGCAGTGGTGGGAGATGGGTTTATAGAGGAGCATCTGTGAGGAGATTCTGGCTCATCAAATGCTTAAAACTCTTGCAATATTTGGATGTTGTCTGCATAAGCAAAGAGTTTTTGAAAGATCCACATCTGGAACACACCTGTTTTTGCCAAGCTGGCTAAATCTCTTTCCCAGGGATTTTGTACTGGCATTTCAGCTGACAGTTTGTCTCTATTTCAGTCACTTCATTTTCTGCCTCATGCTTGAGGAGAGGGGATTCTGTAATTTCAGTTCACCTTCTTTTCTGATCTCTGGAAATGAGTTTCCCAAACCAACTGGGATCGTGATGCTGCTGCTGTATTATCCTGGCCATCTGTCTCTCCTCTGTGACACTTTTCCAGGCAGGAAGATGCTCTTTTTACATGTCCATGGAGCAGAAGAATCCTGACACTGGAGGGAAGCACGTGGCTTGTGCTGATGGACACATTTCATGGTCAGAGCTGAGGGCTCATGGTCCTAACTCTGATTCGTTCAGATCCATGCTCACGTGACAATGTCTGAGTGATTTTGCAAGTGTGGTAATTGCATACACAAGCAAAGAATTAGATGTGTGTTCCTGACCAGGTATCAAGTTATTAATGCCCAGCTTATAAATTTTAAATATTTGCAACTAACAGCTTCCAAGTAACTACAGATCAAGAACTATCTATAGGAGGTATTTGGGAAATCATTTTAAATAATGAATACTGCTAAGATGATCATGATCTACTTGCCAATGACACTTGCAGACAAGTGTAACTGCTATGAATTATTCAGCCAATTCTATTCAAAATTATATATTTTTCTCAGAACTATAATTAATGATCCATAACAGTAAGTATGAGACACACTAACAAAGGTCTATTCTGTGCTACTTATGAAAGATTAAAATGAAAGGCAGTTAGTTTGGAAACCACAGACCTTGTTTCAGAGTTGCTGTCTGCTCTGTTTACTGGCAGTGACTTTTGCTGCTTGTTTACTGCAATTTACTTAGTTACAGCATAAGTTACTCATGATTATCTTCTAAATATGATGCTAAGCTGACATCTGTCAAGTTTAAAAGTCATAATGGGTGCTATTAGTCATTGAGATGATCCAAAGGCATAAGGATTGGTATGACAACAAACCTGCATAGTCTTTTTTAAAGCTGTAACAGTCTATAAAGAGAGTTTTGGGTAGATTCTACCTGCTCAGAAGTGAGATGATTTTAGTGCCTAAAAGGCTGGCAGAAACAGAAGCCAGGCAGAAGTGTACAGCTAGTGGTCATGGAAACACTTATCAGAATAATATCAATTAACCAAGCAAAATGCATTGCTTATGTCCTCCTTTGTTTGCTGCAAAGGAGCAGTAAGTTGAAGCTTTCTGCTATTTCTGTCAGAAACCTCATTTCTAATGGGTTTATAAAACAGTTTCAAGCCATACCAAGCTGCTATTGCCTTACAAGTCCTCATCTCTAATGCTAATTAATATTCCTCTAACTTCCTTTTCATTTTTAAAAGCAGTTCAAAATAAAATTTCTTGGATGTCTCAGATGCTTTTTAAATTTTAATTTAAGGAAAAAGCAGATGCTTAAAAGCCTTGTTTTCAAGCCATTAAGGCTTGAGGCAACTCCTAATGAAGTCAGAGACCAAATATTGTCTGAGTTTAATGAGTAGATGTCAGCAAGCCACTGACTTGCCCTTGGTGGCTTGGACATCTGTGGGCCAGAGGGGAGTCACAGCAGCTCCATTTGAAGCACAGTGCCTGCCCACAGCTTTTGAAGTGTGGTCAGCCACCCTCCTCACACCTGGCTTGGCTTAGTGACGTCCTCTGTGCAACCTCTGTGGCCACATGGGTGGCTCCACTTTCAGGGGAACCTTCTGCAGATTCAGAAGGCTGGACATTGTTTCTGAAGACAACCCTGGTCAAAGGCAGTGACTTTTCCTGATGCAATGAACTGTGTGCTAGAGTTATGTTCTTAATGGATATGAATGGCTTTATTTTTGAAGTTTCTGATAAAGGAATTTGTTGAAAAGGTTTTAGTTGATGTACTGACAATTACCTGTTCTATACTTTCAGTGTGGTCCCATGTGGAGATTTTTATCTTCATTTTCCCTTTTCTCATACTCTGCTATGTGACTAAACCTAGGAATAGGTGAAGTCAGGTACTCTAAAAAAGCCAGAAAAGGATATCTGAATAAAAGGAACCAAAGTACTGGAGCAAGGAAAGAAAAAGTAATAATGAGAGTGATCAGTCAATCTAAAATGGTAGAAATTAATAACCTAGCAAATAATTGAGGAAACCATAAACCTAGGAAGGGAAATACATCCAGACTGTATGTTGTAGAAAAAGAAGTTGTGAACATTTACTTTAGAACAGTGATTGCAGATTTAATAATTCAGATACATGGGTGAAAATAAAGCCAGCACTGGAGTGCGTATTTTTCTTTGTGGAGTTATAAGAACTCCTCCAGTCCATCATCAAATCATTGTTAAATCAGTAATTTGTAGTCTAGAATTAAGAATAATGGCTTTTAAAAGGTTTTAACTGAATTTATCCATCATGAGGTCTTTGCATTATTTCACTGAATGTGTAAAACATCATAGAAAAATAATTTAGAGCAATTACTCCCAGTGACAGGCCAATGTGTGTTCTCCTAGGCAGAGAGTGACTATGTGAAGGTAATTATACATTGATATCTTGCTGAGATCATTTGTGCCACTGTAAAGGGCAGCATGTACAAAGTTTTGTAACAGGAGTGGGAACCAAAACCCACGTGTAATGATGATGTAGAAGAGTTTTAACACATCCAACTGGGCTAAACTGAAGAGGCACAATTAAACCAGGAATGGTTTTGCCCATAAAATTTCAAGTTCAAAATTTGGTCAGGTTTTCAAAATCTCAGAGAAAAATACTAGAACAGATTCAAAAACTTGGGCTTTAAGGGCTCATATTACAGGTGTCATCTGAACAGTACAGCACTGATCTGGCATTAGTGAGGGCAATTCAGCAACATGTGGAGTGTGTATTTAAGTGAAAAGGTCTAGTGCTGCTAAATAATGAGGTATTAAAATGTAATCTTGGTGTACAGTTCGAGGAACCAAGGGCAGGACTAAGAGTCTGGTGAGGTACAGATAATGTGGTGCAAGAGTTCGGTCTGGAAATCTGGGATATGGGATTGCCAAGGAGATAAGGCCCAAGCACAGTGTGATATTTGTAGATGATCACATCTACAATATGTACTGCTCATGTTTAGTCATTCTGCACTGAACAATAACCTGCATTGTTGCAATTTTCTGTGGTAACTTATGTTGGGACGTGTTTTTGAACTCATAGTTTATGCTATGAGTAAACTGGATTTGTACTGTAGTCATGGGAACCCTCAGTCTTCAAGCACTTTGTGTAATGAATAATATATTACGAGAATATTCACAAAGATTTCTTGTGTGCTGTAATATTAACAATTTCCCACATGTGGGATTCATATTTATCCCTCTGTATATTGAAGGATAGCATAAGTAGATGATATCTGTTGTGCAGCAAACACACATAGTCTTATGTAGTATTTGTTAAAATTATTTCCAGAGCATGTGGAATACAAGCCATAAGAAAACCTCCTAATCTCCTAACATTAATGAAATAAAGTAGTGTTATTCATTACCCACTAGGAGAATTTATAAGCAAACTCTACATTTAATTCCATAATGGCAGCACATTGAAGTCTGAACCCAGAGGCTGACAGGGGTGTGTGCCAAGGCTGGCCATGGTGTTCCTTGTGCTCTGTTTGGAGAGCACGGTGCAAGAAGCTTTGAACTGCAGACAGGCCCCAAAATATCCTGTAGACAGGACTAGGCACTAGCAGCTGCAGTCTCTGCTTCTTGTCATGTGTTCAAATCCCAGCTTGCCAAGTATTAATTTCTGATCAAGATAATGTAGTGCACAGCCCTTGAGTTTAATATGCAGAAGTAATTGTTTCTGCAGCAGACACCAGAATCCCCAGCTCACTGACTGAGTGGGTGTGCAAGGGGGCAAGGTGCATCTGACATGTGGTTCCATGCTGAGGGAGGGATGAGGTCTGGGTTAGCTTCAAATCCAGACCCTCGAGGTGTTCAGTCAGGAGCAGCGTCTGTTCCTTGAGCCGTGCTGGACGATGGAGCTGGTGTGGTAACCAAGAGAGGCACATGGCTGAACGACCCTTGCAAACCAGCTGGTGCCATGGCTGCTGGAATAGGAAATGAGTTTGCCAGTTCTTGAGAGGGCAATACAGGATCTATCCACCTCTCACTTCCTAACACACTCAGGCCCTCTTCAATGTATATCACCCATACAGGGGCCTTATGGGGAAGGGCTGCCTTTGCAGAGCACTGGGCACAGTGAACCAACCCACAACTGGAGAAAGAGTCTTTTGCAAGGTATCATGTTGGGCTTTTCCTCATGCAATTTTAGAGTAGTTTTTATGCCTTTTATGTTACTTGAAGCATGCCTCTCCATGCTTCAGGTAACAGCACATAAACATTAATTTTTTTCTCTGAATTTAGGATGATTGCAAAGGGTCCTGGACTTTTACAGAAAATTTTTTGGAAGTTTATTGTTGGAGAGGATACAACTTCTGAATGACTGACAGATTATGTTGATGTCTGTTGATAATAACTTTTGTAGATCTGTAAATCACTATGACTTTTATAATGCCTCCTACCTCTGTTGTAAATTTGTTTCTGTAGATACTTTACCCTGTCCGCATTTTCAAAAGCTGGCATTGCTTCCAGTGCTTCCTGAAGGAATATAATCCATGCAGTGTGTGCAGGTACATGTGTGTTTGCATTATCTGTACTTTAAAATGTCTCACAGACAAAGGTTCGTGTTAGCTTACACTTGTCTGTGCCTCATACTGACATTATTCAAACACATCATGAAGCTGGGCTGCAGAAAAAGCCACTCAAACCTCACCTGATTGTTTTACAGCAGCTTCTGTAGATGCAGGACTTCCATGTAGATGCTGTTGGTGAAAGACTCTGCAAGAATGGTTTGGTTTTTTTGATTGTGCCATTTATATATATTTATATAAGTAATCAAAATCGACATGAAACTCTATTTCCACAGCTCATTTTGGTGAAAGTCTCCTGTGCTGTTGATGCACATGTTCACAGCTCTGTCACCATTGAGAAAGTCACACCGCCAGTCACACCTCATTCAAATTACACTAGTTGGAAATTTCCTGGCTTTAATGTGGCAGAGGGGAGCATCTTTCCATTAATGGTTTGGCATTCTTTGAAGATTAACAATGCAATTACACCACAAAATGGATTTTCATATAGGGCTGTCTGAAGAACAGGAATGGATTGCATTTGTAAGACATGTTTCCGTGCACAGATCTGTTTCTGTGCATTACAAATGTGCTCCTGATGTCAGCAGATAGATGATATCACTGGCTTATGAAAAACAAGGTCTGTTTGGCACAGGTAGATAAATGCCCTTGCAAATATTGCAGTGCTGATCCAAAGAGGAGGCTCTGAGCATGCAGCTGTACTCCCTTGCTTAAACAGCTCTTTACCAGGAGAGCAACGTCAGGCATTTTCTGTACTGTTAAGAAATCTTACCATGGGGAAATCAGTCATAGTTCAGATGAGACCAATTACTTCATTGCAGAGATTAATCCTGAGTGCACAAATGGTGGGGAATGGAGGGTGTGATGATGCTTTCTGCTTAAAGTTGAGTGCAACTGACTGTCAGGGATAGAGGATGGAATGGCAGATTTGTGGCTTTATTGCAGGGTTGGGGTTGCTGCAGTGTGCTGTTGGGGAGTCAAAAGAAGGAAAGGAACTTTGAAGGCTTTTGGGATGCTGTGTATATCACAGTGGATGGCAAGTGAGCTCATTTAGAGAGCAGCAGCATTTTCCTGCTGATTTCCTGATGTGAAGGACACGGAGCACAGCGAAGGCCGTTCAGCTGCCTGCCATCTAATGGCCAGAGCAGAGAGAAAACCAGCCTGGCTTCAGCTGGGTGCTCCCTGTTGCTGGGGATCCTTGAGCTAAATACATGGAAAATTCAAAGGAAATGCAAGCTTTTGCTCACATGTTTACATGTGTTACACTGGGGTTTTTGTTACCACCAAAAAATGGTTTGATGCCACAGTAGAAAACTGCTGAGAACTAAGAAAGAAATTCCACCTTTGCCTGCAATAGATTGTTTATAAGCTTTGTATATCTGACAGCAAATATCAGTCTGTATATGAATGAAAATGCACAATTTGAGATGTTTTTAATTTTCCTTCATTTACTTACTGAGCAATAATTCTGATTTTTTCCTTTCTTTTCTTGTATTCTCCCTTCCACTGACACTCTCAACCCCCATTCTTTTATTATGATGAGCAATATAGAAGATCCCTCACTGCTGGGGAGGGCTAACACACCCAATGCCTCTTCCTCCTGGGCAGACCACGGTGGCACCTGCAATAACTGACACCAGCTCCCCAGCACAGAGAAAGTGCTCGAGGTAAATCTCTGCTGGAATAACAAAGAAGAGATGGGAGATGTTTCACTTTAATATCCGCTCCATCTTTCTTATCTATATTAGAAACGTCTGTCAATAAGGGTGTCTGAGTAGAGATGAAATTATGAAGCACCTTCTAGATTCCTTTATCTCCTGGAGAAACATTAATACTTATAAGTATTAAAGGATGCTGGGTGAAGGAAAGACCAGAATTTGTCTGAGCTGGTGTGTTTGTTTAGGAAATATGCCTTTTAATTTCTTAATATTATTTGAAATGCCTTCCTCTGCTGTAAGAAAACATCCACTTTTGTTGTTATTTGTGAAACAGAAGCTGAAGATTGCAAGCTTACTCACAAAAGCCCTGATTTGAATATGCTAATGTTTATTCAAGCAGTTGCCAAATTTTCATGCAAGGATATATTTTTGCACATTTAATATTTGTATGTCCATTATTCTCTGTGCTTATCTGATTGACAGGCGCTGAGTAAATATTGTCTTTGACTTGATCTACAGAAGTCAAAAAAAACACTGTAAAATGGAACTCCTAAATATGGATCTTTTTCTTCCTCCACCTTTCTCTGGAAATTCTTGGCAGCTACTTCCACACAAAAGGGTCTTATGAATTTTTTTGGGGGGGTTTGATACTTTCAATCTGAGAACCACAAATCAGAGCAATTTCTAACATGGAATCTTGTGGAAGTAATGAGGTGTGTGAATAAATTCCTCTCCCCTTGTAGCTCTGCATGTTTTGAATGCAAATGGTGCAAGTAAACATTACCTCCTTCAGCAGGAAATGGTGATCAGTGGAACATTTAAAAATAAATTTCTGAGTAATAAAACTGTGACAATAGGAAAAAATTCATGCCTTATCTTACAGAACATCAGCAGGGGAGGGAAAATGGGTGAAAAGCTTGACTAGAAGTTGCTGAAAACAAGATCTGATGTCTTTAAAATGTGCTTTCTGATGTTCTAACCCAAAGCAGAAGGTGAAATGTGCTGAGACACTGTGGGTGGGAGGTACACAAAAACCTGGTAAAACATCCCCATTTTGCAAAGAGAAATCTATCCCTTGGCTACCTAGAGCTGACTTCCCTGAGGATGCAATGTATGAAATTTCACAAATAATTGGTATATCAGTAGTGCTTAGTGTTTTCAGCAGTCCAGTGGCTTCACAGCTGCCCTTTCTAAAACCCACAACCTTTTTCAAATCCTGTCTGTAAAATGAACCTACAGCTAAGCAGGAATTTCTTGTATTAGTGCATCAGCATGGGCACCTCTGCAGCAAATTAGGGAAACTCATAGTGCAGGTAGGCAAGGGAGAGTTACAGAGCTCTTATTAATGGATTGCAGTCAGGTAAATAAGTGGAAATTGTCTGTAGTTGCTCTGTTTCCTCAAGGAAAGGACTAAAACGGATTGAAAAAATGCACTCATATTTTGTAGGTACTAAATTTTCCTGACTATAACTTCTCCTGTTTTGTGGTTTGCTGAACCATGAGACTTTCTTTTATTTCTGAAATTCTTCCAAAGTGAAACACACAAGGGGAAAATAAATCATGTATGAATGCAGAATAATTTCATTTAGTAGAAGGAAGAAAACTGGCCTTGCAGCCTGTCAGCCCCTAAGGCCAAGGATGGGTTTGTCATGTGAGATGGACTATGGCAAGATATTGGGAATGCTCCTGGAATGCCATGCTGGGAAAGGCCCCTTAGAATAGTCTACAATTAACAAAAATCTGGAATTGTAAATATAGTGGAAATTGGAAAAAAAAATTGGACTCTTTTTTAAAATCTGGATTCTTGTTTAGCTATAAACTCTCTTTAACAAATTAAAATAAAACAACAAAATCTTTGCTTAACCAGCAGCAATTTTCGCTTTTCCATCTATCTCCATTCTTTCACTTGCTGAGAGATAAAAGCTTTTCCAGTTTCTTCTCCAAGTTATGACACATGTGCTGGCAACCCTGAAGTTGGCCAATTTTGAGCTGTGGACTTACAGCTGTGGGATTTTTTTGTGGAGAAAAATAATTCTACTGATGGGCTTTCTCACTTATAAATCACTCTTTGGCATATTAGAAGAAAACTCACAGCTTTTCTCACCTGAAAGTAAAACTTCCTTACAGAAATGGTACAGCTTTGTTACTAATTTAAATGTCTTATTATTATTTATTATATCTCCATTTGACTTTACTGCTCTGGGGTTTAGCCTGAACAGACAGTGAGATACTTCAAGCCACTCATAGCTCAGAAATCCTCATTAGGGGATGGCCATGAGGTTTCCAGCCTATTTTAGCAGAAGAATATGTTTAAGTACTTAGTTCAGCAGGAAGAGTTGCACGGTAGGAGCTGTGATTTAATGTGGAAGAAGCGGACACAGCTCTTGGGACAAGAATCTGAGGTAGCCTTGGGCAAAATTAGCAACAGGTTTGACAAACAGATGGGTTTGCCCAATAAATACATCCTCCCCTTGGGACAAGGGGCAAGGGGAGGAAGGAATAATTTACTGGATTCTAGAGTTTTCCTTCAGTGCTTGAAAAGTCACTTTTACATAGTTTCAGTGGTGCTAATGGATGCATCCCTTGCCCTTCTTTGCAGTCATCTTCATTGACTGAGTTGTGGAGTTTGTAAATATATCTATAAATACATAAATACCAAAACTGAACCTTTGCTTCTCTTTCTGTGATATCTGAGGTGCTTCAGTACAACATTCTTCCCCTTTTTCCTATAGTGCTTTGAAAATGCAAAGTGCCATTAAAAAAATATGAATTATATTACAGTAAACTGTCTTAGCCTGGACTTCTGCTCACCTACTTTGCTGCTTGCCCTCATGGCCTTTGAACAATCCTTTGTAAACCTGCTGCCAGCTGGTAACTCATGCTGGGTGCCCATCTTCCCCAAGTGGTCCAGTGCAATTGTTTTGCACAATATCTTTTAACACAAGGCAGTGGAGGGATGTCAGGATGTTCTTCCTGAACCAGCTGGCTTAGACTCAAGGTGATAAATCTTTCCTGCATTATTTTAATTGCTTTAGATAGAAACAATTTCACTGAAGTCAATGGTGCAGATGATTGCAGGGCAATGAGAAGGGTGCTCAGGTCAAAGGCAGGTATACAATTTTAGAAAAGGAGAATATTCCTTACCACAGCAGCACCCAAAACAAGCTGCAGAGCTGGGAGCTGCAGCTGTCTGAAGCAGGAATGGGCAAGTACAATCCACACACCCCCTCTTGTTATTCATTCACTTTGGAGTATTTTAACTTTAATCAGTGTTTTTCTTAAAAATAGTGTATCCTGGTCAATGTAACTGTTGAAAACTCTTAAAAAAAGTAAATTCAGAGTGCTTTCTTTATTATTTAAGGATGATTTGCACAGATGGCAAAAATTGAGTGTGTTTGGACTGGCTGATTTTCTGCTCAGTTGCATCCTGAAGGAGAATTAACCTTTTTTTCTCTCAAATTGTCTGCAAAGCTCAAGGAATCATCTGATGTCCCTATGGTTTTTACTTCCCTGCTAGTTGCTGCATTTTTTTATAGGGGTCTGTTTCTAGTCCCACTGTTTCCCCAAAGGTGACTGTCCTGAAGTTCAGAGAGTTTCAAATCAGTGCCATGATCTGAACAAATACATGATGTATCTCTGCTGTTCTGCTTAATTAACTTAGGACATGCTAGGCTTTCTCTCCAAGCATCAGTCTTCCTTTCTCCCATGGATACTGTGAAGTCCTGCAGTGAAGCTCGTTGTTATGATCTAATTTTTCTCCAAATGGAGAGATTTAATTTGTTCAGGTGCCAGGCAAAAAGAACACAAACTTGGAATTCTCCTGGCTGTTCTAATTTAGCTGCCAGAGAACTGAAAAAAAAAAAAAAATCAATAGGGTAATTATCTTCCTAGATAATGTCTACATTATACTTACAAAAACAAAAACATAATTAAAAGGATGACATGAGTCTATTCAGGAAACTTGTGGCTTTTTCAGTGGGTCCACCCTAGAACTTGAGTCCTGCTGAGTTGAGATAGTGGAGCTGGGGTTGATTGTTCTACCTAGAGAAGCCCTCTAGTTTTGAAAATGCTGCTGCCACTGTTTATTTCCTAAATTAACTGAATAGCTCTTAAAAATAAGATTAATTCCTTACTGCATTTTCAGTAGTTTTTGGTATTTTATCAATCTGCCCTTTTTGAGTTCATTATTGTTAAGACTTACCATCAGGTTATTTCCTTCAGAGAAACCAGTAAGATCCAAAACATCTCTCAGGAAGTTAACAATAATCTGCTTTATATGCAGATATACAACTATATATGCCCATCATACAGGTAATAGTGCTGTCTACAAAGCCTTGTGTCATCAGTAAACCTGAGGAACTTCTCACTGAAGTTGTGTTGGCAAGTACAATTAATATATGACAAAGTAGACAGACTGATGGATGATTCATTCATTGGCAGGAGGGGACTTTCATATTTAACATCTTAAATTTTCCTAGATGAACTGTGAACATCCTTAATGACTACAGTCCACTTGAGTCCATTTTGTCTTAATATTTTTATTCCACCTTTCTCACCACTACATTCTCTTCTAAGGATTCTGTCACAAGAATGCCCTTGCCAGACCTGACAAAATACAAATGTAGAGACAAAATATAAATTCCTGAACATCTGCTCAAGTGAAAAATAATTAGCAATTCATTATCTGACCAATGCTTTATTGCTTGCAGTTTATGAATCACTCTTATTGTATTCCATTGTTACTTCAATCAAATGATGTGCAAACTTAAGACCACACATCTACATTAATCTTTAAAGTATATCTGGAAAAGACACCATTTGATACTTCTATATGCATTGTGTAAAGTGGATTAAATGATGACTGTATGTCTAAAAATCCAAACAACTTCATAGAAGACCAAGTGCAGTGAATGTGTGCATTAATTGAAATATTTAACTGGCAGATGAGGAAAATACAACGAGAAAGAACAACTGCCTTGACTGAATCAGCTGTCATCCCACGAGGGACTGTGCATTTTGAAAAATATGTAAAGGAAAGTCCAAGATGCTTTATTTCTAAAGCTCTCCATGAACTTTCTGTTTTAGTTTGGTTTTTTTGAGGACCCTAAATGCATGACAGTGACATTATTTATTCCTTGGCAGGTTTCCTTACTGACATGTTCCAGCTCAACCCAGGCACTGCTGTTCAATGAACAACGGCCGTTCCTGACATTCTCAACATTCCCTTGACAAAATGTTCATCTGTGAAAAAAATCTATTTAAAAAATCTCTTCCATGCTACTTTTTCCTCAACGTCCCCCCAGTTAATTGTCAGCTATTAAAGTCTCTGCTGGTTCACAGAAATGACAGCTTAAATGACTTGGTGTAACACTTTAATGGGGTTCAAATAACTTACAAATTTATTTCCTTGTATTCTGTCTGGACAATCCCATTCCTTTTCAGGGGGTCACCTTTGTTCAGATCAATGTGCTGAGTAAGGGTTTCCACTGGGACTATTAGAGACTTGACTATTGTTACTTCCATTTTCCACTGAAAGACCTAAATGAGAAGTTTACACGTGTTCAGCTTGCTTTTGCTAACAGAGAATAGGAACAAATTACCAGGGAATGAAATGGAGTATTTCAATTTCTGCTCCCTGGTGAAGATGTTGCCAAAATTGTATAATGCTGCAGTGCTTTCAAGGAAACTAGAGCTGGCCCTGCAAGAGGAGCTGGCAGCAGCACAGCTGAGCCCATGTGTTTGCAGAGCCTTTGTTGCCACACACATCATTATAGAGGGGCCAAACTTTGCCCTCTTATCTGCATCTACACCTCTCATAGGAACAGGGAAAGAAACTCATTTGTGAGCAGTGCTTGACCCTTGGAGAGCTGCACGCATCTGCTTAAGGCCATTTTGCCACATAAAGACCACTTTTCAGTAAGATTGATTTAACATGTGTTTAATTTTAATGATCTGGCTAAAGAGTCTTTTTGAGGGCTTTATCAAGCCACAGCAATCATCAGCTGCTTAATAAATATTGGATTAAAGTCTGTAAAGGGAACAAACACATGTATCAGACAGACAAAAATGAAAGGACATTGTCAGATACCCAGCTTTTCTCTTTGCAAGGCACTACTGTGTTCTTGGGGCTGAAGGACATTTTTCAGTGATTCTGGAAATTGCAACAGCAATATTGTTTTTGACAACAGAAAAGTGTAACAGGGACTGTAATTCTGCCAATTTTCTGAACTTACACAGTGAAACCTCCACTGAATTGAATGCTGCTAGAAAAAATCACAGAAACAAAACCATTAGGCCCAAATACACATTAATAATAGTTGGAATTCAGCAGCAGTTTTGAGTATGTGCTGGAATGAAAAATCTGGGCTTTGAATTGGTAGGCGTTTGATGTGCCAGGATATTAGTAGAATAAATGAATGCATCATAATGCAGGTTGAATTTTTTAAATTATCACAATAGAAGCAGAGAAGATAACAAATAAATCTTATTTTTTTAAAACGTTGCCTCATGCCAATATATTGCTTCATTGCAAACAACTCAAGTTGGTTATTTTCCAGTGCACAATTAAAACTCCCTCCAGTGGTGAGGAAATTCTTCTGGTAGAGCCATGACTGCAGTAAGTGCCACTGTGTCCTGTGGGTTTACATATCCTTAAAATTCTGGCTAGTCCAGCCCAGCTGGATTGCTGGGCTGAATTTCCATCACACTGGGCCTCTTGGCCTTGAGTTCCTCTCGCTCTGCAGTGGTGCTGAACCTTCTGTGGCCCCCCCTGCCCACACTGGGATTTACTGCCAGCCTTTGAGATCTCAGTGCTCAGGAACCCTGCAGCTCCCAGGGGCAGGACCAGCTCTCCCAGACCGTCCAGTGAAATGCAGCTTTTCCAAACTGCTCTGCTAACACAGAGCAAACACTCAGATTTAAAAAAAAAATACCACCAGGCTTTGATATTCCCCTTTGTGTAAGTTTTGAGTGATACATAACACGGTCCTAATAGGAGATTGCTGACTCCATCTCCACTGAGACTTTCAGTGATTTATCAGTTTCATAACCCAGCCACAACTCATGTGATGTACAGCAAAGCTCCCTGAGCAGTATTCAACAGATTCATTTTTCCTTTCATCCTCATAGCCATCTCACATATTTGGTGTTCTTCCTTCCTATATGTGGTAAAAAAACCCTTTCTTGCAAAGTACTGAAGGCAATCTAAAGCTTTAAAGTTAAAATAATTGATAAAATTTAAATATAATTACATAACCTGGGATGATTTGCAGAACAAGTATGACTGGATGTTTTTTCAAGCACAGGGTCAGATCCAACTCTGCACTTTGTTTCTGCTCATCCTCAGATGCAAAGCTCATATCCAGTTCATCCTTACTGCCATGAATGTCACTTGTGTCCTTTGGTTTGTGTAATTGTGCTTGCTGTGCTTCGTTGGGACAATTTAGAGGTGTGTGTATACACAGCTGATTTACAATTTCCCAGGAGGTTTGATTTTTCCTCAAACAAATGTAAGAATTGTAAAGGGGATTATTTATTTCAAGAATAGCTTGAATATCCATTAAAGCAAATTATAAGCATTTTGCTTTTCTACTGCTTTTCTGAATATCAAGATACTCAAACAATATTTGGATCGATGCATTAGGATTTTCTCTGACACAAACTGAAACTACCACAGCTGGGAGCTCTACATTAGAAACATTTCAGTCATGACAATTACACACTTCAAGTAAAATTACTTAGTGTAATGTTGTGTTTGATGCTAGATATCAACGTGTAATATTGGCTCAACAAGTAGAACCACATCACTGTCTCTAAAGATATTATCATAGGAGGACTAATCACATATGTTCTGACAAACAGGAGCTGTGTCTTAGCTGGAAAAAAATATAAAAATGTTTACTTAAAATATTTTATCTTACTTCCTGATCAATAATCTTTATTCATCTACTCCTCTCAAAACTTTTTGTTTATAAAACAAAAACAAAAGCAATGGCATTTGCATCAATCTATATATCTACAAATATATATATTTGTATATTTCAAACAGTTAGAAAATGTAAGCACTTTGTATAAAACCTGAGATTACAGATAAAAAATCTGTATAAAGCCTAACTATACTATATTTAAACTCTTTTAGTAAGTAGCTGATTTGCTTTTAAGAATCGATAATGATATTCAAACCAGATGAAAAAAAAAAAGTCACAAGAGAAGCACCTGGAAGCCAGCACTTGATACAATAAAAAACTTTCGAGATCTGCAGCCACTTCTGCAGGTGCAGAGAACTTCTTTCAGTTCACTAACTAGTTTATTCAAAATGGAGAACCCCATTTAGACACTAAAAAAGCAGAAAAGATTTGAATAGACTTCTACTATGGATAAATTCTAAGCATGCCAGATTTCGCCTACTAATTCTAAAAGCCTGGGGAAGTTTTGGAAACAATTCAGTTGGAAGCTATTTCACATTATCTATTTTAAATGAAACATTTTATGAAAGTATCCAGTGAATTTGGAAGGGGCATATCTGCTTTGGAGAGTTAAGAAGCTGCACTCCTGTATTGTCATTTTTATCCAAAAGCCACTTAATATAAATCACAGGTGGTTCATTTGCCACCTTCTAGTAAGTAAAATACAATTGAGCCTTTGAACAACTGATCTCCCTTTAGCAAAAAGGCTTCACATTTTACACCACTTATATTCAGGTCAGTGTGCTTTAATCGTTGCTAGTCAAAAAGTCACCTCTAAAAATAAGTGAAGGGCAAATGCAAAATGAGAAGCAAGTGCCTCTGTTCAAATGAATGAGCAAAAGCCATGATTTAAAAAATGCATTAGGTTTATACTCCAAAATAGAAACTAAACCAAAAAATTAACCTTGGTTTCAGCTGCTGACTGATGTTAGCATTTAAGGGCAGTGCCAGATTTCTGTCACCCACACTGGTTTCGTAGCAACATGGTAGATAATTGAAGGGAGGGGAGGTGCCACACACCTACCACAGCACCTCTGCTCTGGGATCAGGACTTTGGGAGGTGAGCAGATCCTCAGAGCTTCCTCTCTGTTTTGTTTGCCTTCTGTGCATACCAGTGGTACCCAATGTGCTGGTGCAGACTCTGTGCTCTCAGCCTAAACCAGTCGCTTCCACTTTGCCTGAAATTCACCTTGCACTGGTCACTGGCCACAGCTTCACCATGGTTCATCCCCCGCCTTGTTTCCTGTTCTAGAGACACAACAAAAAATTTAACATTTGTTTGTATTTAACAGGAATGAGAAACAGGTTGTTTTAAGGAAAGTAATTGCAGTTACCATGCAGTGATAATACTGCACATCTGTGACCCAGATCCCACCCAGGATGAGGAAACCATGAGAGCACACCAGAGAAAAATAATGATAGTTAAAAAAAAAAAAAAAAAAAGGGGTTTTGCATCTGTTTGGAGCTAAAATGGATTTGCACATTTCATTACTTGAGATGTATATTTGTCTAGTTTTCCTTTGTGAGAACCCATGGAAACCAGAGCATTATTCAGATCTAGACTTGTTTGGTTGTCTCCAAGCTTGAATACTCTAAACTCTCTATTGTTAAAATCCAGACATGTGGTGAATATATGGTTATATTTTCGTATACTTGTTTTCAAAATGCATTTTCTGTGGTAGTTGCATTTCTGAAGAATAAAAGTAATTCTAATAGACATACAATTCTACTGTTGTTCTAACAGAAATATTGACTGGAGTAACCATAATTTTGTGTTTCTTTGATCTGATCCTGAGACAGGTTAGATCATTTTGAGGATCAATACTTTCTGCTGTGCTCCTTGCTTTCATGGGGAGCTGATGAAGAACATCTGAATACTAAGCTGTTGTAGACTTATCAAGTGTTCTATTTATTGAAATACCTGCAAACAAATAATTTTCTAATAATCATTCAGTTAAGCTGAATATTCTTCATATACAGCAGATCCTAAGTGGGAAATCAACTCTATGTTTTTTCTTGTTTTGTAGCAGAAAGGAGTTGTGTTGATGTCAGGTATCTATATGTTTTACAGTATAATTTATATGAATCAGTGGAAATTAGACATTGAATGACTTAATGAAACTTCTGAAAGATCCTAATCAGGCTCTTACATCCTGTGAAATTCCATTCTGCAGTACTTAACCAGTTCAGGTGTTTCACCATTTGAAACATGGTGAGTTTGTAGCTTGGCTGCAAGAATCTAACCCACACTTTCACTGTAGCATTTGGCACATGCAGGGACAGAAATTACACATTCCCAGGGAAATACCAAGAGCAATCAAAGGGCAGACGTGGTGTGTTTGCACTTGGCAAGGAAAACTACCCTTGGAACAATCCCTTCCAATCAGTGGCCAAATATTGACAATTGGTGGTACACAGTGTATTGATCCCAGCTATTAAAATATGACCACATAAGTCAAGATTAATTCATGATGGTTTAATGAAACACTGTTTATTGATGATTTGTCTAATAATCTTTTTCTATTAATAGGCTACTAGTGAAACTAAAACCAGGATTCACAGTAATCCTACAAGCGTAAAACTGTTTAGCATTAATAAGCTTGTTTCACTAATAAAAAATTTATTTGACCTAGTAACAAAGACAATAGATTACAAGCTGGCAAGGCAATTTTCTCTTTGCATACATTTGTATTGTGTCTTCCAGATGGACAGGACAGGAATACAAAAACAGAATAATACGACTTAAATTGAAGAGTCTGATTGTGAAAAGAGAACCAACATTTAAAAATAGGGAATGCCAGGTAAAGAATTCGAGGCAAAGGAGTAAAAGAAATAAAAGAACCACCTGAGATTAGACTATTCAAAAACTTCCCTAATCATTTGAATTATGTAAAATCTGTGTCATCACTTGAAAAATAATTCTGCATTGTATAGTGTAGGGAAGTGCACAGAATGACCCACTAGATCCTTTGTGTCGTATGTTTATTACGCTGAGATTGAAACTGATGTTTTATGGAAACAAACAGGTGTTCCCAAGCACTGCATTAGCATAAGAATATCTATATAATCACAGCATTAAACAGTGAGTCACTTAAAAGCAGCGATGAATTAGTGTCAAGTTTATATGACCTTGTGTCTAAATGATTGCTTCAACAAATACAGCACTTTCAATGAAAATGGTAAATGTTAAATGATCCTCCAAGGTCTAATAATTACACGAAAATGAGTTGACACTTGTGACACCCTTAGATTAAAGCTGAGTTATGCTTACTTTAGGACAAATTCTCTTTGCGTTTGCCACCCAAATTAGAGAAAGGCAAATAAATCCTTCATTAGAAATGCTGTGTTGTGATCCTTCTCAACTGAGGGAGACAGCAGCAGTTTATGAGATTTTCTGAATAAACAAGTTTCACTGAGCAGAGTATTTCAATGAACAAATCTACTTTGAGCATTAAATCAAATAACAGGCAATATTTGTATCAGGAATCTTTCATTTGCTTGTTCACCTGCACAGTATTACACACACACACTATTACAAAAAAAAAAAATCTTAGTAAAAGACAGCCGTTAATGTTAGTGTAGAACAGAGGGTCTCATCTATTCAGGGAACCTAACCAGCATAAGAAACTTCTGCACCACTGGTTGGACTATTTTTACTGTGATTAAAACTGTACACTTCTTTGAAATGTTTCACACAGAAATGAAATGAAATTTTCTACAGAAAGGCTTGAAGTGATTAGCTGGACCAGTGCTATTTATGTATATTTTGAGATCTAACAAAAATTTTTGACTACACACTTTGAGGTTTTGTTTGTGGAATCCAACTCCTTGGTACCTTGAATGCAACCTCACAGCTACAGACTCTCTTGTATTCACAGCTGGCATCTGGTATTGAAACGTTTCTAAATGATCAACTAACCCCAAAATTCCTGCACTGGTCCTGTCCATTGGCTCCACTTGGGCCACATGTTCTACAGTTTTGAGGATGGTGAAGTTTAGACAGGACATGGGGGCACCTGGTACCTTGCTGTGAACAGTTTAATGTGTGAAAAAGTGGAATGAATTTCCTACTTTGTGAATGAAGATTGGGACAGAGAGAATCCAAACCAGCCTTTGTAAGCAGCACATCATTGTCTTATGTCTGCACAGCTGCACCTGAGCTTTGCCTCAGTAAAATAGCACAGGGAAAGATGGACTGCAGCTCTACACCTGAGTGGGAAGGCACACATGACCAATATTGTGCCAAGAAGGAAACATTTCCAAGTAACAGGACATAAGAAAATAGGGTTATTTTTTCTGTGAAATTACAATAGTGATTTTGCCTTGAGAAATGTATCAGTCTGAAAACTCAAAAAAGATCATTTGTATTATCTAAGTGCTGGATTTTGTTCACTTCTCATCTGCAGCTTATTCCAAATGTTCATTGGATCCTATTTACTGCAACAGAATACAGAAATGGCTGAAACTGTGCTCATTCTGAAACCAGACTGCATTTCAGCTTACTGAACAGCCATGTCTTGACATGAGCAAGTGCAGGCACAAAGCAGCTTTTCAGTTTCCATTTGCCAGGGTGCATGCTTCCCTCTGATCTGCATCATCTATTCTGTGAACAAAGGGCATTTTACTTAAAATGCCCAGACATAGAAATGAAATTTTTCACAATTTCTAAAGACTAAATAACATTTAGGTTTCCTTCTTGGTGTTGTTACCTCCCATTGCTAAACTGCTGCTGGTGCAATAGATTTTTGGGGTTTGTAAAAGTGAAGGAGGTCAACTAAATTATGGGCAAGGTGAATGGCACAAAGCTGTCTCATTTGTAAATGAAAGATTAAAAGAGATTAACCTGTGAAACCTGACTTCTGAAAACTGATTTTGTGACCAGTTTCACTTTTGGCTGACAATCATTGGATCAAAGCCAAAGCTGGCCTGACGGGAAACTTGGTCTTCCTCCTACAGCAACAACACACAATGACACAATTTAAATAAGTTGGGGAATGGCTCCCACAGTAGAAGATCAACACTATTTAGTAGGTATTACTGTCTGGTGTTTTTGTTCTATCATAACTTTTCAGAGGAAGAGGTGGGAGTGAATTGCTAGTGATTGTTTTTGTGTATATGAAGAATTTTGGACAAAGAGTGCCTGTAAAAGCAATGGCTCAGTGCCACACAGGTTCACTCTCTATAATGAGATGTTCAAGATCTGGTTCTGAGGTAAACAGTTTAGTTAAACAAGGGGGATAGGTAACTGTATGGAACTCCTTAAATTACATGAAGATTATGATACTTGCACTTATTTCTTCAGTGAATACTTACATCAAGGCTCTGCTTTCCACTAACTTGAATGAAAAACTATATCACATGGAGAGCTCCAAGGAATGGCCACAAACCAAATGTCTGCAGGTGACACAGGTGTTGAAATTCACAGCACCTTCATGGATGGTAGCGGGTGGATCCCATGTT
Organism: Agelaius tricolor; assembly: GCF_023055355.1. NCBI lineage: Eukaryota > Metazoa > Chordata > Aves > Passeriformes > Icteridae > Agelaius > Agelaius tricolor. Next base: position 16,772,347 of record NW_027269275.1, on the reverse strand, counting down.
GTGCTCAGGAGCTACTGCACTCATTGCTGCTACCCAGAGGGATCCTTGGAGAGGGCAGAGGATGTTTTACCCCTGGTGCTCATAACAACCGGTGTGACAACCCCTCCAAGGGGTTTTGTGAGGAGAGGGGACACAAGAGGACACCACAGTGTCCTGTGAGGATGCCCCATGGCCCTGTTAGGGGGCTTCAGAGTTGCCATGTTCGAGAGCAGCCCTGGGGCTCTGCCTTCTGCCCCCCATGACCCCATTCCCTGTCCCATTGTTGGGTGGACCCATCTTCACTGCCATGTCCTGGCTACTGCTGCTCTGTCCTTGCTGTGGAGCAGCACAAGCGACATCCTGGGACCAGCAACTCATGGCCAGGACAGACCCTGAGGGGCAGCGGGACCAACAGAGCCCAGAGACAGGGGCAGCCCAGGTGGGGCTGGGCTGGGCTGGGCTGGGTTATTTTTAATTAATGCCCTTGAGGGGCCCAGGGCCCTTGGAGTGGTTTTGGCTGGGGACAGTCTGTCGCTGAGCTCTGCTGAGGGCCTCTGAGGTGAGGTAAGACCAACCCAAGCTGCCCTAGTTGTCCTAGCAGAGGGGTTTTCTAGTTAGTTGATGTAAAGCTGAGGCTGATACTGATTAAATCCCAAAGATACCAGTTGAGATACTGTTGTTAGTAATAAGCCTCTGTCTTTTCCCTGCATGTAAATGTTTCCTGCTCTGCTGTCTGTTTGCCCCCAGGTGTTACGTGCTGTGTGGGTGTGCAGAGCACAGCTTTCAGCAGCAGCAGCTTTCCAGACTTGCTGGACTGGGATCATTGTGTAAATCATCTTCAGAAGAAATCTAGACCTTTTCTCTTGGTGTAGATCACTTTTATGATGCTGTGGTGTAAATAATTTACCCACATGTTTCTGTTCTCTTTCACCAAAACAGTAAGGGAACAAATTTTGTGTGCAAAACATGAAGAACTCTTTCTCTATTCTTAGTAAATATCACTGATGTGTTTCAAAAGACCATTATTTGTCTTTATAAGAGAAGGTGATTAGTTTTATTGAAGTTGTATATGAAGCTTCTTGGGTTTTTGTCCTTGAGGTGGCTTTTAATTGCTCTGCTTTTGAATTGGCAAATTTGGGAAGCAAGCAGCACCATCTTTTTTTTTTTTTTTAATTTCTTTTAGGTAGATATTTTAAGAATAAGTTAACAAGCTAGTTGTGTATCTGCATCTCTTTGAGGACACAATTGTATTTGAAACCATGTCTATGTATCAGCACATAATTTAATGCAGTTGCTGGCCCTATGTTGGAGAGAAAATAACTTCAGTGTGTGGGATTGCCTTATCTATTGCAACAATATTATTTCAGGCATTTATTAAGTTTCAGACTGGCAGGGGCCAGCATAAATCATGTGTTGAAGTTGCCATGTTCAGATAAGTGTGCAGCTGAATTGAAAATCTGGTTTATGAGCAAAGGGAGAAAATATCGTGAAAAACAGTATCTTTATTTCAAAAGCTACTATTTTAGGAGTTAATCCAGCTCCCCATGCCATGCTGAGGAAGGCAGTCAAGAACCCTGGGCCTAGAGCTGACACTGGCATGTGTGAGCTGTGTGAGTTGTTGCACATGTGCCCAGCTTAGCCAGTGCATTGCTTCACCTGTGCAGCTCAGTTACAGGGAGAAGTCTGGAGGTGTAAATTTTTGGAAATGAACTTTACTCACAGATAGTTTTTCATTTTTTGAACAATTGGAAGCACTGGTGTGTGATTATTGAATCTGCCTGGAACATCTGCTGGGCAATTTTGCTTTAATACAGCCTGTAGATGCTCTTAAATGAAAACTTATAGATGATACAATATAAACCTGGTCCTACTGTTGGTATTAGTGACTTGCTATTACAGTGCAATTAAAGTCAGCACATACTGTAAGGGATAGTGGTGATCCTATCCTCAGTGATTGGACTGGCAATGACAGGGATTTAGAAAAGGGAAAAGGACAAATTTTTCTATTTACTTTGCTGCACTGTTGCTATTTCTTAATTTTCAAGGCTTATTTCAAGACCACTGCTTTCCCTCATAGATGTAAGATGCCTATATGTCTTTTTAAAACCAATAAAAATATCAGCTCAGCTTTGCAGAAAATACTGAACTGGAGCCAAAATGACAGCTAGCATGATGCAGGATTATTCTTGGAAGCATTATTTATGCTCAGCATGAAAGACTGAAACACACAGACTTTTACAGACATGCAGAGAGCTTTGTATCAGAGCTAGACACTTAAGAAATTAAAATACTTTCTTGGGTACTTCAGAATGAGCTGAGGATTGAGATCCCAAACACTGTAGTTACTCTTTTAATATAGAGTAGTGAAGTCAGTATTAGGAACAAAGTGATAATGCTTGAGAAGGAGAAATTCCTCTTAGTCTAGGGCTGGAATCTTGCAAATGCTTAGCTGTGCAATGAAGTTTAAATATTTGCTGGAAAAGTAAAAAGTGAGAAGCTTATACTTCAGGTGCCTGCATTTAACTGTTGTTTAAACTAATTTCTGCATTTATAGTTAAGACTGAGGAAAAAACAGTCAACTGAAAGACAAAAAATACTCAAAAAATTAGCTTTTTTTCTTCTTTTTTTTTCCCTCAAGCTTTGATAGAAGATGTAATTCTCTACATGGAAACTGGGAAGGCAATTTTGCTGGTAAGTACATGAAATTTGCTTTTGTTCTTTGCTGATTGAACCTGTGTAACGAGGCAGAGGCAGGAAGGGAGTGAAGCACACTGAGGGACACACTGAAGGACTTGAGCTCCACTGAAGTGCTGTAAACAATCCTTGTTTGCTGCCAGCCATTATGAAATGGTACAGATCAATTCAATTCAGGAAGAACTTTTCTTTTCATAAGGAATAATCTTGATTACAACCAACTATAAAGGTCTGCCAGCTATTACACGAGCTCCTATGCCAATGCTGCAGGGTATCTCCAGAAGTTTTCAGTTTTGTTGGCCTGTGAAGTGCAATGAACTCATCCATGACCAACTGTAATGCTGCTGATGACCAGACAGCTGGTCTTTCAGTTCCTTTCCTCTATGTTTTTATTTCTATCCCAACAGTCTCCAAGGAAATTGGGTAGAAGCAGGAAATGTGGCATAGTAGCTGAAAGCTTAGAATCCATTCTTAGCCCACAGCCCTTATAAATATCTAATAGAAATGATTATTTGGTATTACATGATTATTTTGACACAATACTGACAGATACAAATTGTGTTCGGGTGTACAAAAGTTTGAATTTTTAATGCAGAGCTGTCACTGTAAATCAAGCTGCTGGTCAGTCACGTATTCAGCAATGAACAGAAAGTACAGTTTGGATTTTTTGTCCACAAACTCTGTGGAGTAGTCACACTGTGAATATTCTCAATTCCCAGTCTTTCAGCATCTGAGAAACTAACTCAGAGTTTTATAGAAGCAACAGGGATTGAACTTTGCTATCCCGAAAGGCTACAAGAGCAAAAGTGTTTTATTGTTTCTGCAGCAAAATTAAGTTATTGGGGAAGAGTGTGCCAAGCTGAAAGTACTCCAAGTGATGTTTGGGGTGTCCAGGGGCTCCAGGGCTGTGCCTGTCCATTTCCTCCTCTTTTGATAGTTCTGCACTGAGCAATCAGCTGTCAGCACATCCTTGTATGAAATGTAAGAAAAACCATTATCTCTGTTATTTTGTTAAAAACGTCTTTCCTTTCCCTGTTTGAAATTTGGCTTTAGTTTTATTAAGATAAAAAGGTGAAAATGAAAGAAAACTGAATAAGGCTTGTCATTGCTAGGTTATCAACACAACTCTAGGGAAGCACTTGCCTTTCTTCACCTGAAAAACATCTTGTAGCAAGCCTGACATGGAGTGGAGGAGATTGGGAAGCATCTCTGACTGTTGATAAGGTTTTGTTGTTCTCTTCTGTTACCTCCATGCATCTGAATATCATAAATATTTTTTTTGGTGGCTTTTTTCCCCCACGAGTTTTGAGTGCAGGTTTCCCACTCTTTTGCCCATGGTGTGAGGAATTTCCAGCTCGAATCCTCTAGATGGTGCCACAGCCCCAGCACACGGAGGTGACTCGACATTAGTTTTGTGTCTTGCTTGTTAAAATCCCACTTCAGTCAGGTACTGTACCGAAGGATAAATGATTTGAGCAGTGATACAGTTTGTTGGTTTATAAAGGAAGGAATCAGCATAGGTGGGTTACTTATCCTCAGCTAAGTAGAAATAGATTTTGAGGTGTTTTTATAAATACAGAAACCTTGCAAGGACTGTTGTGTGGTCAAATTGCCCCCTCCTTTCTTGAAGCCACACCCTGAGTGCTGCCAAGGGCAGGGGTGACCAGCTGTGGCCTGTGGTGCTGAGGAAGGGACCCCAGTGAGCTCCTAAAGCTCCCAGCAGATGTTTCTGCTTTTCTATGCTGATGGGAACTTCACAAACCATTTTCCTTTCCTTCTGAGAGCTGATGTAAATACAGGAAAATCGCTTTCTTGTATCAAGAGCAAATTGATAATAACGTTGGTTCAGTTGTAAGGCAGGAGCTGTGGAGGCACTCACTCTGTTTGGTAATTGCACAAAGCTTATACAGAGCTTCATCAAAACTAATTTGTTATGTTTTGCTGGCTTTTCTTGTAAAATCTGAATTGTGAGGACATTATTACCTGGGCTTTTAAACCATCCACTCAGAGGCTTTTAACTGGTGTGTGAATCTGCTCCAATCCTTTTGCCTTATCACCTCTAGAGCAGCCACTGCCCTGCTGCTCTGGTTGTTCTGGTGGGTGAAGGTTAGTGAGAACAGGCATGTCACCTCAGCACTTGTATTCCTGAGCTTTTGGTGACCTAATGTGAAGCTTTGTGTGGTCTCTGTGAGTGTAGGGCACCAAGAGCTGTGCATCCAGGGGAGGCTGCTGGGCCATATGTGCTGAAGTTCCAGAGTCCTGCTTTGACAGGAAATACCCACTGAAGCAGGGAGAGTTTAAAGAGTGACTCTGCTGATGCCTGAATCATACTGGGATGAGGACTTGTTGATGACAGCAAGGGCTGTGTTTGTGATTAACTTGTATGGGAACAGAGGCATAATCTGAAAAAGGCACCAACTCTCCAGCCTCATTTACACTGAGCCTTTTATTTAGCTTATGGGTATAGACTGTGTCCTTTGTAAGGATAAGAAAAGATTTTACCATCTTTGTAAGACATCTGTCTGTAAAAGGTGTTATCAGGCAATAATAAAGGAATAAACTGAGCCACAGGACTACATTTTAAAATTTAATTTCACTTGAATAATTGCATCCTTTCTGGTGTATGTTGATACTCCGCATTTTAGATTCTTTGCAAGTCTAGAAAAAAAATCAGTCATAATCTTTCAAATTAGATATTTAAGGTGCTCTTTGTGCTTCTATTTTATGAGATGAAATACTGGTGTCCTCTTTATTTGACACTATTAAAATATCTGTAATATTCTTCATAGAGAGTTTACTTGCCAGATTTGATTTTGGGTAGCAGCAGTCTGTATAAAGGTCAGCCATAGTTTCTTTTAGATGCTGCAATAGTGATTCTGAAGTGACAGCAGCTAAAGTTCAGCTTTTTACTTCCTGTCTTAGATCTATTTGAAGATACTTGCCCTCTTTAAAGTACAGCTGTCTTTCTCTCCAAAAGAAGTGGCCACAGCCCAGCTTGAAATTAATCTGGCAACTGCTGCAAAGGCAATAAAAAATGTTTATCTATAAATACATCAGCAACAAAAGGAGGATCTCCTAACTTTATTGGATGAGGGGGGAAACAGTGATAAAAGATAAGGAAAAGGCTGAAGTATTTATTGCCTTCTTTGTCTCAGTCTTTACTGGTAACACCAGTTGTTCTCCAGGCCCCCAGTCTTGGGGAGCAGAATGCAAACCCCATAATTCAAAGGGAAATGGTCAGTGAGCTCCTGCAGCATGTAGGTACTCACAGGGGCTGGATGGGATTGTCCCCAGGGATACTGAGGGAGCTGATGGAAGAGCTCACTGAGTCACTGCCCATCCTTTATCAGCAATCCTGGGGAGCTCCCAAGTGACTGGAGGTTGGCAAATGTGCTGCCCACCTACAAGGATGAGCAGGAGGAAGGATTCAGGAAACTACTGGCCTGTCAAGCTGCCTGCAGCGCTGGGGAAGCTCATGGAGCAGCTGATGCCAAGAACCATCACACAGCAGGTACAGGACACCCAGGGCATCAGGCCCAGCCAGCAATGCTCAGGCCATGTCCTGCTTGCCAGCTGATCCCCTTCTGTGACAGGGTGATCTGTTTAGGGGTGAGGGAAAGGCTCTGGATGTGTCTGTCTGGACTTTAGGAAAGCCTTGGATGTCATTCCCTCAGCATTCTCCTGGAAAACTGGATGTCCATGGCTTAGACAGGGGCACTCATTGCTGGCTGCATGGCCAGGCCTGAGAGGGGTGCTGGATTGGGGTTTGGTTTAATGTCAGTGTCAGTGATGTGGACAGAAGAATCGAGTGCACCCTCAGGCAGTTTGCACCGTGCTGGGTGGGAGTGCTGATCTGCTACAGGGCAGGAAGGTCTGCAGAGGGATCTGGGCAGGCTGGACTCACGGACAGGAGGTTCAGCAAAATGAAGTGGTGGGTCCTGCCCTTAGGTCACAGCAACCTCCTGCAGGGCTCCAGGCTGGGGACAGGGTGGCTGCAAAGGGCCAGTGGAAAAAATTCTGAAATAAGCGCTCTACCATAGGATCTGTAAAGTTTGCCAATGTGCTTTTTACACTGCTGAGTTATTTCAGCTTGTAAGGATCAAAGACAAAACCACAGGTTTCTGTGACCTCTTCTGGGTATAAGTGTGCATAAGCACTTTCAAAAGTTCAACAAAGATAACCAGAACTCAGACAGTTCCCTGCCAACCACCAGATAAAGTAAAAATGCTTGGTTTAGTACCCTGTGTATCTGTAGTGTAGTGGCAAACCTTGGGATGCTATAGATTCTCATGGAAGGTGGGATGGAAGCACTTAAGAACAGCCTTTTCCCCCTCTCTGTGGTGTCCAAATGTGAAATACAGTATTAGACTGTCCTGGCTGGCTGTAGCTGTCACCTTGGGAACAAGGATTGATGCAGCTGGACTTTTGGCAATATTTCTTTATATGCAGTTATTAAAAGCCTGCACTACAAGGGATGGGGAGCAAGAGAATTAGGATGAAACTCATTATTGGCATTTTTTGGATGAGAATGATATTTCTCATTACTTTATGTTCTCTATCATCTTTGATGGAAGAAATTAAACTACTGTCCAAAAATGTAAACTGTAGTTTGATGATGCAATATTATCTTTTTTATTTCTTCACCTTAGTTTGGCCAGAAGTACAAGTTCCAAAATATCATAAAGAGTCAGTCAAAAGAAGTCTGAAAACACCACAGCAAATGTACATGCATAATTAGATATCATGAGATTTCTTCATCACTACCAATACCACCTCTAGGGTAAGACTGCATGGAGCAATTTTGGTATTTGGAGTTTTTGGAGTATAAAGAAAGTTTGCAAAGTTAATGGTGAGAGTTCCTGGGACCATTGCTCATAGAACAGTGATGAGGAAAGTAATTAAAACAGAGTATGAGGCAGAATAAGTTTCAGTTTGCATGCGCTGTTTTTCCAAGAAAATCACAATTCCTGTTTTTTAAAAAAAGTGAGTGCAGCTGTAGAATTTATTTTACATCAATAATCTGTTTGGACAACTTCTCTTTTTATACATGACACTCCCTAAATGATGCCCCTTGAGTGTGGCAGGGAAATTCTGTAATCAATAACTCCCAGACCAGGTTATCTGAAAGGGAAGAGGAACTCCTGGTAGAGACACTTGTTTTGAGATTCACATCCACTGCTTGTCAGCCAGAACTCAAGTTGCTGTAAACCTTCAGTCCAGTGTGAAAACTGGGATGTGTGTGTGTGTTTGTGGTTATTATAATAATTGGAGTTAGTGCAAGCAGAGGCTTGTTCTTTTGCTGTTGTTAATATTAGACTGTGTTTAACTTTGTCTGTATCTCAAGTTCTCAAGTTTGTCTGTCTGGGTCCAAAACCAGAAATAAATGCAGAAAAAATCAGGAAATATTGGGAGGTGGTTTGTGGCCATTGTAAACCTCTTTGGAAGGAGTCAGGATTTGCAGTAATTGTTCTATAATCCAGTGTTACAGCCTCACCAGTTATGTTCTTCCAGTGTGTGTCCCTGTAACTTAATGAACCTTGAAATACTTCAGTCACCTTGTTAAACTCCCTTTGCCAGTGACCAGCAAAATGCTATTTTCAGTTGATTCTTCCTACAACTGAAAGCTTAGAAAACTCACAGCAGAGTGGTGGCTCTAAGGGGACACTGCAGTGGCATCAGAGCAGCTTCCTGTGATGAATTTCTGTAGTGCTCTTGGAACAGGCAAGCTCTCCAGCCAGTGTAAATATGTGACTCTGACATCATAAGAGTGGAACCAGAAGCCAGAGTGAAACACTGTACATGATCTTTCATGTGGTGGAAATGTCTCTGTGAGATTCAAAGTGGATATTAAAATACAGCCAGTGGCACATGGTTTCCAGGTAACCAGCACATAAACATGGGTGCACACTCTCTAAACACAGTGTGCATTGCTCATCAGTCATGTTTGGTGGGATTCTGTCTTCTCATCCAAGTGGATGCTTCAGTGCATCATCAATAGCACTGATCCATGAGGTGAGGGTAGGAACTGCTGACAAGTACCAAATGCTGAAGGCACTTTTCATCTAATCCTTCCCCCCTCCTTTTCCTATGGCATTTATGTTAATTTCTCCATTTCTTGAATTTAAATTTTCATAAGGGCTTACTGAATAGGGGAATTTTTTCCTTTTGGGCAGATCTCATCTCCTTTATAAATTGGTGTTTCCAGAGGTGTTGGTTATGGAGAGCCTGAGTAGATCACAGGCAGGGTTTGTATATCCTGATACCCCTTGAGCTCAGGGGAAGAAGTGAAATAGGAAACTGAAGCATCAGAAGGTGATGTCCTTCCCTTCATTGTAGCATCCTAATATCTTTCCTGGATTTAAGGCAACATCCAACTCTTTTTATTTGAGGCAGGTTTCTCATCTTCCCAGTGGTTGTTTTAAACTTATGTTGCACTTATGTTTTGTGTGGCTTTTTCAAATCTGTCTCTTTGCTGCTGTTTACTTTGACCTATTAAATATTTAAGTATTTTTAAGAGAAGTTTTCTCATCTCATCTCCTGAAATTGCACATGAATGAAAATTCAAAACTGTTGCCAGCTTCCTTACGTACAGCAGCTATTATAAGAAAGCAGTTCAGTAGCAATTCAGTGTTAAACTGTTATCACAATTTCTAAGTGATAGTGCAGAGTGCTGGTATTTACAGGTTTTCAGGCTGTGATTCTCCTGATCAAAGAAGTGATCTCTGCTGTGTTATGAGTGTGGTGTTTGACAGCTTTTGTCATAGTGTCTTCTTCCTCCTCTCTGACAAGTGATTATGAGCCCCTTCAGCTTGTGTAGCCCAAGGGTTTATACTGAATAAACTCTGCTTGGAGATTCTCATATCCATATAACAGCTTAGGTTCTAGACTGAAAATCCTTTTAAAAATAATGCTAGTGATGATTGCCGAACAAATTTTGGAAGGAAACCTGAGAGGATCTTTCTTTCATGTCAAAATTCCAATAAATTTTTACTATTGATGCTAGACTGAGCTCACTGGACATAAGGGGAGTTTTGGTGCAGGTGGGATGCAATTCAGGCAAGTAGAATGTAGCTGTTAGTCAAGACCAGTTCAGTTTTTTAAAAATAGAAATTTTTAAAAATCAAGTGTATTTTTGGTCTTTAGTTTCATCAGAGGGATGTGACTTTATTTAGGAAGTCAGCCTTTCTTCTCTGCCGGCAAGCTCCTTTTCTGATGTTTATTCTGATCTTCTCCTAGGTCTTAATCTAGGGAACTTTATTTTCTTTTCAGCTGTCAGTCTTACAATGCTTTGACTGTGCTGACTTCACTGGTTGTAATTCTGAGTGAGAGAGTGATGGGAATTGGCTTCAGGGGCTGCCAGGTGTATAGTGGTCCTGGGCTGTGCTGAGTTTCAGCACTTCCATGGTGGATCAGAGTTGTGATTATTCTAGACCAGTGTCTTGTGTCTGCAAATACTCAGTGCATTGTGTTTTTACAGACAGGTGAGGGGCTCTTTGCCATATAAACTTGAAAAGGAAAGTATAATTTTTCTGGGCAAGGAGTTCACCATGTGTTGGGGATCTTGGGTTCCTTAACCTCATGAAGAACCAGAAGGTCTTGGCCCCTTAATGATGTGTTCTGTGATCTTGAGCAAATCACCTCCTTGTGCCTCTGCCTCCCCTCCCACTCTCTCCTGTCTCTTTTCCAGAGCTCAGACCTTCCATGTGCTTGCTCAGTGTCAGCTGCAACAGGGCCCTGATCTCTGCTGGGGCCTCTAAATGCGAGTGCTGTACAAAAGTAAAAATAATCCTTCTACAAACAGGGATGTGGGCTGGGAATTTCAAAAGGGCAGAAGAACGAGTCAGTTTTCAGGCACTCCTTTAAAAGTCAAAGCTTTATGCTCAGAGGCTTAAGGCAATTTTCTGAGACCAGTCCTGTTGCTGTTGGCTTCAGTGATGTAGGACAGCAGACCAGACTCCAGCAATCTTCCATTGTATCTGTCTACCCTTTTACATGTCACAAGGGAGATATTTAGTGCAAGAGATTGAACCTCAGATAAGATTACATGCTGTAATTATCAGTGGGATTTATTTGTTCAGTTCTTTCACCCCTAAGTGGAAAAATCCACGTACATCCCTTAAGAAAAGGGAAGTGTGAGCATTTTTCCACTCTAAGTTGACATATAAGCATGGATGGGCAAAAATACGAATTAAGTTATTTATGAAAGGAAATATTCCTATTTTGTCTGTACCTAAAATGAGTATAGAATAGAATTATAGAATGGCTGTAAAGTTTGGAGGTTTTTTTAGCTGTAAATGTAGATGAAATTAAACTGCGAGGTTTGATTAAATTTCAGTTGACTGTGGTATTACACCCCCTTAAAAACCAATTGGAGAGACTCAAGTTGCATTTTAAATCTAGTATTGTAATTAATGGTATCTAAATTTATTATTGTGGTAACTGCACTTTAATGACCGTGTTCAGTACTAAACAAAGCTACAAAATCTAAACAGCTCTTAAGAGCATGTTGATTTCAGCTACATTTTATTCCATTGGTCACCCACTTAGGTGAACTTGGATACTAAAATTAAGCTTTAAAAGCTAATATGGAGAAAGTGTAAAAGTTATTGCGCAGAAATCAAATACTTTCCCTTGAAGTAGGGTGTTCATTTCCCTGTTAAATACAAATTTTCAGGTGGAGACTTCTGATCTTATCTGCCACTCCTGTGTCTTCTGCTATACTTCTCCTGCTAACCAGTGTACCTTGCAGACTGTAATGTGTTTTCATATGGTATCCCAGGAAGAGAGAAAAGCATGATTACCATTCAAATTTTGAGTTCTTGGGTGCAGCATCATCGTTCCATCTGTTGGACTCACTGTGTCACTTCTTTCAGGCCTGCGGAAACTGAACATAGGGGATGGTGGTGGGTTCATTCTGTATTCTTCAATTTGAGCTAAGATCAAAATAAGGTGAAACATAACTAAAATGTTATTCTTGCCACCACAGACATCTTTATGGTGAGGCTTTTGTTCCTAAAGGGAGTTTTATTAGATTTTCCCCATGTTCATGAAGCTCCATCAGTGATGTAACCCTGTGGTTACTTTCATTGTTTAAACCTCACTGGGATTTTCAGGATATGTTTATTCACCTGTGAATGAAAAGCAGGCTTTGTCCTGTTTTCCATATCTTTGACTTTTCCATATTTAGCTTCCTATCAAGTGAAGGAGGTATAAGCATAAGGAAGTGGCAAAAGGCAGTATTTTACCAAATTTAGCCAGGAAGGCCAGCTTTTCTATAGGAATATTAGACTGGCTATGGTCCCTGAGCTGAGATTGAATTCCCATATTAATTCTAGGAGTTACTTCCAGAGAAAGGACCCTGTCCCAAATGGGAAGATGAAAAGCATTTAGGCTTCCCATGTGCTAAGCTACTGGAGGAGGTTCTCAGCATGATTTGATTCCCAGCCAAGCTGCACCCACATCCTGACCCCTCAGTTTGATGCTCTCCTCTTCTTCCAGGTGCAAACCAAGCTGTCACAGGGGCTCAGATGTGCTTTCCCTCAGGATATTCCCTGTGGTTGGAATTAATCCTTTAGGATTCTCTTTGCTGCCTTGACCGCACTGTGCTCTGTAAAGGGGCTGGGATGGGGGCAGAGGCTCTAACTAAAGGTTTTGGAGTAATTTCTGCAGAACCATATTGATTTCATCTCTATTAAATTCATTGAGTTTTCCCATAAGGGCTTTTTAATTTAACCATTGCTAAAAAATGCTGCACAAATTACCTGGCAGGAATGCAGTGGAGTTATAAGCCCTTTAGGCAGTCCCTTAAAGGCAAAGCAGTAAAGCTGGGTGAACTATTCCCAGCCAAGAGGGTTGGGTTTTCTTTATTTATTTATTCAGTGAATTTACCACTCTGTCTGTTCACAGATTACTGACAAACAGCCACTGATTCTTTATGAATTTGTTCATTATCCCAAATTATTCAGTGCCTGGTTTATGCAATGCAGTTTTAGCTTATAGGGCTGCTGGCAGGCTGATCCACAAGTATTGTTTGAATACCACTGTTTGTAATTCTTACAGAAAAGCCCTATAAAACTCAATAGAGGCCTGGTGTTTTATTTCTGGGTACATCCATAAAACTTAGCAGAAAATTATATCCTTACCATAAAATTCTACAGCTTGGTTTAAACTAGTTATAATTTTCTACTGATTTCTGTGGTTTTAGTAGCATTTATTTTAAAAAAAGCGTTTTGCATTGCCATTACTCTCAAATTCTTCTAGTTTCTGAGAGCAGAGAGGGTTGATAACATGGATGTAAATCTTTGGAACTGACCTCTTTTACCCTTGAGTTTGTTTGGTTACATTGCAGTTATACTGATGCCTGTTATAAGACATTTTTTTGCTATTGGGGTATAAATGATTATCAGGCTCTACTTGGTTCTGCCTCTCATTGATCCTACAATGAAAGCTGAGGTATATAGAAAAGAACTATCTAATATGCAAGTACATTAGATTTCTCTGTTCCTTGGATGGAATTTAATGTCCATGTTTGTGATAGCTCCTCAAGGAATGAGATTTCATTAGTAATCAGGCTCTACTCAGATTCCAAGAAGTCTCTCAACTTAAAAGGTGTTTCCTTGGGTCCAGACATGCACCTTTGAAGGTGACTCTGCTAGAGATTGAGAGCTGTTTCCCTGGATAAGTAGCTTTGGCCATTTGCTTAAATTAATTGAAGATATAAAATTCTCTTCTGATAGTCTGTTTTGGCTTAGATTTGCTATATTTATATTGGTTTTAAGCATGTTCTCTGCTGCCTTTGTCTGATGTAACAAGGTAGAAGTCCGTGGAGAAGGGATTAATCCTCTGATACATTGGGTAGAGTGTTACAAATCTTTAATTTGCAAATGTGCATAAGGAACCCCAGATTTACTTGACAGAGTGTGCTTTTCATGTTGCAGTAGTGTTATCAGGGATCTCATTAACTCCTAGGGCTGTTCAGGGAGTGGTTTAAGGAACTGCCCTGTGACAGGCTGGGTCACACCTGTGTTATTTATTTAACTCATGGTTTGCAGCCACATGGCTGCTGAGAAGGGAGCATTGTAGGTTTTGTGCTCTTTAGGAACTTGCCAGTTTTGTCCTCCCTGAAATACTGACTTCCAGTGGCCTATGGCTTGGAAGTAGGGTGTTCATTTACCTGATAACTCCATTATTCTGGGACAAGATGTCTTTAGCTAGTCAGATATAAAAAGATTTAAAACATCTCTAGATGACATTTCTATAATGCGTTGGTGTTTCTGTAAGACATAATAAAATATTCAGTGCTTGAACAGATGGATATAGCCACAATCCTTCTGAAGATGTTATTTTAAGGATGTGGATTATACTGGATTAATAGGCCAGTAGCTTGGCAGAATGCAGCTTTTTGGTGTTTCAACTTGTAGAGCTAGTTATAACTGGCAATGAATTAGCTGTAAGTTGCACCAGTTTAAAAAAATGAAAAATAACTTTTAAAATATGGATTTTTTTTTTCCTTTAATGAAAATTCTATTTCTAGACAATTCTAAGAACCTTAATTCTTTTAACTGCCAAACTCTTTCCTCTGGGCTAGACTTTGACAGATACTTAGGATTATCAGGTTAACATGCAATGGATAAAAGATGGTGAGAGGCTATGGAAGAGAAAGCTTTTGTTAATGAACATCAGTTTTTAGTAGTGGGCTGTGCTTGCTCTATCAGAAGACTTTAAAATCTTGACACATGTCAAAAAAGTATTACTGGCCATGATAAATTCTATGGTCTTTAAATATAATATTTAGCAATGCTGGGATCCTGCTGAAGTTAACAATATCTTGTTCACTGATAAGGAGTAAAGGTTAATCTATGACCTCCAGTAACCCATATTGAAACAGATCTTAGTCATGGTGTGTATTTCCTGATTTAGGTTTGGAAACTGGCCCATGTTGCCATGAGTTCCTCTCCAAAATGAGCCTGAATTTAGCCTTAGAAAATTCATTAAAAGGGACAGGAGTCCTCCTGTCCATCAGAGTTTTTTTTATACCTAGCATGGGGACAGCTGGTGTAGGATGGTCCCACATTCTGGAGCACTGTTATAAATGTGCATATGTGAATCCACAGTATCTGAGTGTCCACCAGCTGTAATGTGCAGCTGTGTTGTTTTTTGGTAATCTGGTATATCAGATACATAATAATAATAAAATTTATAATAAAAAAGGTAGTAAATTTTCTTCTCACATGGTTATGAGAACTTTCCTTAATTCAGATGTAATATTAAAATCTTTTCAGAGATACCAGTTCTGGAAGAGAGTAGACATGGCTCATTTACATGGTTGTACGTAAAATAAAGTTTTACTGTGTAGTTAATGCTTCTCAAGTTTAATCTATATTACCTTGGGAAGACTGGTTAGACACTGAGAGAAAACGCATAAAAAGACTTAATCTCAGATATTGGTCTCTTGAGATCAGAATATAATACTGGATTGCCAAAAGATGGAATGATAAAAATGTTGACATCATTCAAGGAGAAACCATATTTTATCCTGTCAGTTAGCAAGGAATTTCCTGACTTCAACTTGTCTTTAGGACTGAGTAAATAAATGTATTTATCTTTTGCTTTTTTCTTACTTCAAGCATTTACCAGGACTGGGGTCTTTTACAGGTTATAATTCTGCCTGTGCTAAAATAGGTAATTGTGTCCCTGCACTTGAGCCAAGCTTTGGTGGAATGTCTGGAAATAAGTTTGTGAGAGAAACTCATATTAGGGTGATGTTTTATCATTTGTTTCCACAGTGTACTTGAAACTGCATCTATGCCACTGAGTGTCTCAGGTATCTCAACTTCAGGTGCCACGGATTTTTTTTTTTTTTTTTTTTTTTTTTTTTTTTTTTTTTTTTTTTTTTGAGGTATTTCAGAAGTGCACCATGACCTGTTGTTGAGTCAGTCTGGCATTATTCAGTGTACATATCCTTCACTGCTCAAGTGGTGCTTAAACTGTCCATGAAAATGCACTCACTGAAGGATGTTTCATGTGTCCTCAGCAGAGAGTTCATTCTCCAGTCTACAGGATTGTTCTAGAGCACCAGTTGTTGTTCTTAGCATGCTTTAAATGGGTGGTAGAGTGTATTGCTGTCTAGGGATTATTTGAACTGAAGGACATAGCAAAACAAAGCATTTGCACTTTTTCCACTATTTTTTTTCAAGTCCTCGGGAAAGAGGATTTTCAATGTCCTTGCATGCTCTATAGCAGCTTTACATGAGTTTTTGAGAACTTTTGTCAAATTAATATGCCTTTTTAGTATCAAGTTGAAGTGTTTTTTGGCCCATAGAGCATGTAAATGTGATGATAATGAGAATCTCTTAGTAAGATAAACATAAAGCATCTGGAGACATTACAATGTATACATTACTAAAATTTACCATCCTCTATACTGCCCACCTCCCTTTGTTCCACCTCACTATCAGGATAAAAAGTGCTGCTTGCAAGCTTCATGTAAAAGTATTCCTGAGTTGTGAGTGGTATTGCATAGCAGGAATTCCACCAAGGACTGCCATTCTCTCTGTGACAAGGAGCTTGCACAGGAAAAGGCATTAGCACAGGCCAAGTCCATCACTTTTTAGCAGCACATCTGCAAGAAGGCAACAAAAATTGCTGTCATTGTCTTATTGTTCCTGGTGCTTTCCACAAGCACTCCAGCAAGGCTTTTGGGGTTAGAATGTATTGTCTAGAACAGCTTTCACTTGGTGGCTTAGCTTGTGTTGTCTTGCATGAAAACACCACTGCTGCTGCCAATGGGCTCAGCATCACAAAAATGCAGGCTCCAGTGCTGGATCTGGGAAATTCTTCTGGAGATCTCTGCCATGGGAAGGAAGCAGTGCCCAGCTGGAATCTGTGTCTGATTTACATCAGCTGAGCCCACAGCACCTCACTCTTTGCTGGGACACTTAAACTGATTGCCTATAATTTTATTCTCTTAAGACATACCCCCACCCCCAAAAACACCCTCCAAAGCCAGGTAGCCCAAGTTTGGGTGTCTAATTCTTCTCTCAGAACTTCTGTGCTCAGCTCTGCTTTGGTTTCACTGCATTCCCTCCTGCTGTGTGCTGGGATAAATAGGAAGATCAGGCCCTGTGTGTGTTCATTTGCTTTGTGATCTGATTTATGCTGCTTGCATCTATTGCTGACTTCAGCCTCTCATTGTGAGCCAGCACAGTTTAGGAAATGCTCTCCCTGGCTTCAGCTGGTGGCAAAACAGCAACTGGGAAACAGTTCCCTGCATGAGTCCAGCACTTGCCTTTCCAGTCTTTATTGGAGACTGAATCCTGCTTCTCCTTCCTTTCACTCATTCTTTTATGAGCTATAAAGGCCAATCTCAGCAAATACTCACCATCATCTTGTCTAAAACCTGAGTTATTTTTGCTGCCTGCTGTACTTTCTTTTTCGCATATGTTTTTTCTGAACTAAATGGGGATGGAATAATGTGTATTCTTCTGAAATTAGGCTGTATTCACTACTTAATTCCTAAATAACAAAAACTGTTTTATCCTGCACCTTTCAGTGTCTTTTGTCTTTGCATTTTTCTTCACCCAGATGGTTTTCTCTGCTGAGGAAACAAATTCCAAATGAGGAATACTGAGCTGATTCTCCTGTCAATTTTCCCAACTCCATACTAGTGTAATTTCAGTATTTTGCATTAATGATATGTTCAAATATAGTGGTATTTCTGAGGATTTTCTAGAGCAAGAAGAATAAATTACCCTATCTCTGGAACCGATTGCCAAAGGACCCCACAATCTTCATTATGAAAATACTTTGTAAAAAGGGCCATTTTGACATGGGAATGATTAATTACCTAGTGCTAACAGATATCTGAGATTTCAGCTCTTTTATAACCAGCATTTCTGTATCCATCATGTAGCAGAATCGTGCTCCTGTTTCTAACAGATTAGAAAATGTGGAAGTATCTGGCAAGGAGTAAATGAGTCACGCGTTATTTCTATAAGATATCTGTCTCAGCTGACACCACCTCACTCAGAATGAAGTTCTGATGATGCTTCCTGAAGATGTGCTAAGCTTCTGAAAGTGCCTGTTCATAGTGTGTCTTTTGGAGCTCTTTAGAGATATCTTTAGAATTGATTTATGTACTCACGAATTTTGTCCTTTGGCAGTTGCCCTTCCTTCAGAAATACCAATCATGGAAATGTTTGTGAAGTTTGTGTGTCAGCAAAGTTCATACAAATTCACTTCATTGCTGAAGGGAAAGTTCATAGAAGATTTTCAATGGTTACTTCAGTGAGGAAATGCCTGATTTTTTATTTCAGTTCTGTTTAGGGTCAGTGTGTCAGACACTGAAGATACATAACCAAGGAAAGCCAAGGAGCCTAAAATCCAAGTTACCCTTATTGATGCTTTTATTTCTTTGATCTTTCTCTTGTCTTTGCTTATGGGGCCTACTAAAGATCTGTTACATCCTTAAGGGTGTGAATTAGGATTAGAAAACTTTTCCTTAGTGACCAAAATAGTGTTTATCCTTGTATTTATTCTGCTTAAAATAATTCATTTTTTTCAGAAATTGAAACTCATCTGCTTTGACAGAGCAGTCCTGAGCTATGAGGAATCTTGTCCTCTTAATAACCACTCTGGTTTATTGGTTTTTGCTTATTCTTTCTCCTAAATGTATTTTTGAAGGGTTGTTGTCATCAAAGAGTTGCTGTTTATCAGCTGATATCATTTTTCTGGATATTTTGTGTGAAAAGACAAATCTCAGCCCTTTCTTCAGAGGGGCTGAAGAAGCTGAGTTCATTGTCAAGGTAACTCTCACTGGATATGTGAGCTCATGGCAGTTGGGAAAAATACTGCTTAGTGTCAGTCACATGAAAGATCCTTCATTTTCCCACCTCTCAGCCTCTCAGGAAACATTCTGACCTTCTCAGACTGAACAAAAAAGTTCCCTGGGATACTGGAAAACTCTGTCATGCTTAAAATGAAGTCCCACTGGAGAAGAATCTACCAAACACATGAGACATTGTTGAGGCTTGTATTTCTTTAAGGAAGATATTTTGTCATGTGTGGCTTCTCAGGAGAGAAAAACTGCACTTGCTGATTTTTCAGTGGAATTTCCTGTTCTCTTCCTACTTTTCTTTTGAAATTGACTCTATATTTGGAGAAAAAGGTACAGGCCAAAAAAGATTGAGCTGAGCCCAAATCCTGTGCTTTAGAGTGTGATTAAAGACTTGCATTTCCCCAAACAGCCATGTCACAAGATGCCAAGTGCAGAAGGCATTAATCACCTGCATCTTATCTCTATGAAAAGCCATCTTCAAAGCAGAAAGGAGGAGAGTTCTACCCTCTAGAGATAAATGGCACATCGTAAATAGCGAGAGGCACTCAGATACTGTGATTATGAGCTCTATAGAAATGCCTATAAATAATACTAGGAAGTGCCCAGATACTACAGCTTACTTATGAAAATAAATAAAGCACATAAAAATCTGACAAGATGCAAGCTTCTCTCCCATATGAGGACACTTCTCTTTCCTTTTCCACTTTCTATTTTGAGAGCAGGATCTGTCATGCAGGGACTAGGTCCTCATCCTTAACTTGCACTCTCTTGAGAAATAATAAAAAAAGCCACTATGTAAAATAGCATAAAAGCACTGAGATCAGAAAACTTTTGAAGGCATACTTAGCTGTGCATCCTTTCCAAATTTTGTGTTTCAACAAAGAAAGGTGTAGCTGGGCAGAAACCTTTAGAATCTGAAATGTGAGAATATTTGAATGTGGATTCTGATACAATAGAAGGAGATTTGGTGCTCACTTCAGTGGGAGTGAGACATAAAGATTTCACAAAGGTGCCTGCAGCAATAATGCATTTGCTTCTGGTGAGCTGCACCAGTCACTCAGCAAGATCAATATCTAAAGAAAAAATTGCATTGGTTGGAATTGCTTCTTTTTGTATGTTGGTTTGTTTTTGTTTTTTTCTTTTGGTTTTTTTTTTTTTTTTTTTTTTTTTTTTACCTAGGCAGTTTTGAGCTGTTTTAGTTCTGGTTAGTTTTGCTTTCTCATCAAACATTTTTTTTATTAGTACTGTTCTCTGATAAGCTACAGGTAATTCTTGGTATTGTTTATATGATTAGCAGTTCAGAAACTCTGAAGTTTGTGTTGGTTAGGTCTCTGAATTACCCTGATCTGGGATCAGCAATATTAGTGAGTGCTGCCAGTGGAGAATTTTGGTTACAATGTGGATTTTGAAGACCAAAAAAAGTACTGCAGTGAACGGAATAATTTTTAAATTTGAAATATTATTTGAACAGAAGTTACTGTGATGGCCTCACTCAGTTTGGTCTGTTTCTAGAGGCGCATATACAAATCACAAATACAAAGACAAATGCTTTACAGTAAACTGCCACGGATTCTTTTCAGGTCTTAGCAAATCCTTTTATATCTCTCTTCTGATAATCCACTGTTTCATTAAAAAAAAAGGTGAATCATCATTTAGTATAGGGGATGAAAACTTGCTTTTATATCCTCAATTTTTTAATATGGTTGCTCGTAAATGAAGAACTAAGGAAATGGCCAGTGCACAAATCCAATTTTACTGGTGTTCTTGATTATGCACAGTGCTCCTGGAGCATTTTGTGGTGTGGAATTCCTCTTGGATAATGCTCTGGAGCATAATGAGAACATGTGTGTTCCATATAGGTATAAGAATTTTATTTTAAACTCACTGAGTTTTGGTTTTACACTTCCAGCTTCAAAGGCAATGAGCGCCTCAGTCGGGTTTTGAAGAAGACGCTGCTTAGAAAATTAAATTTTTCTGTCTGTTGGAAATTATCTAGGCATAAGTTTAAAGTCTGTATGAGGTGTTGTTTCTCTGTGGCAAAATTCCTGCAGGTTTCTTCTTCAGGATGTAGATTTTTGTGTAGAGACACTTGTGATTTGTATATGCTGAGCACTGGCCATGTTCTGCCCAAAGGAATTGCACACACCAGGCAGTGAAAGGAACTGGGTGCCTGAACTGCTTGGTCCCCTGGTAGTCTTGGCACCTCTTTCCCTTGGGTAAAAATTGAACTGAGGTGGAAAAATTTGAATTTGGCAAGTAGTAAGAACAGGTTTATTTGTACCACCTTTTTTTCTTTTTTTTTTTTCTAGAGTGATAAAATGAAAGACTTTGGAAAGGTATTTGATTAAATGCTCTTGGGATTTGCATAAGTTTTAGCTGTGAAAATTGAAGAAATGTGTGCCTACCCATGCTGCTTTTGCTGGCTTTTTTATAAAAACTTGTTTTTGGTAGGGTGTCTGCGTGTCAGTGAAGTGCAAAGTTCACCGAATTCCTGCTGAAGATGATGTGAGTTGATGGGCATGGAAACGTGTCCAAGAGCAGGAGATCAAAGCTAAGATTTGGACCATGACCATCTTCAGTTTTGGAATTCCATTGAGCCCCATCACACTGATGATATTAAACTGTGCTTTCAATCTGGGAAAGCTTAGGTGCAAAGCAGCAGTTCATTGCTTTTGCAGGAAGGCATTTTCTCTGGAAATGATTTTGAAAAATTGTAGGCTGGTACACTTCCATAATTCTACAACTGTAAGGAAAAAACCCCCAAACTTGTACTGTAAAAGCATCTATTGAGTAGTATTAACAGGAACTGGCAATTCTAGTGTGAGCAGCACACCAGAAACGTCCCTGTGCATGGCACTGAATGCCAGGAGCAGTGTGAGGTTACTGATAAACAGAAAACCTTGCAGAAAGAGGAAAATGAACTCTGTGAGAGTATTTAGGCTTGGGGCTCTTGTAAGCTCTTTGGTTCCACTGCTGCAAACATGAAATGGTTTGTAACACATAGTCAGGCCAAATTCCCCACTCACTAACAGTGGTCTCACCCAGAGAGAAGTTGCTGTATCTGGATAATCCAGCATCCAGTAGTCTGTGGGCCAAGTACTAAAAAAAAAGTCTGTCTTGATCTCGTAACCCAGATGTTTAGGTGGTAATTCACAGTAAACTTCCAGTCCTGCAGAGCTGGTCCATCTCACTAAAATATTAAATATTCTGTTCTTGTGAATTATAAATCAAGGAGACATAAAAATCTTATAGCTTGTTTGTATATACATGGATTAAGTAATTGATTATATTTGTTTTAATTATATGTAGAAATGTCAAGCAGCTTGATTAAGGGGTAGCCTAATGTACATTTTTTGTGTCCAAATACCTACTTGAAATTGCTTATGGCTTCAGAGCACTCATGCATCTGATGGGGTCATCAGTGCCACAAAACCTTCCTGTCTGTGTGGTGCCAGTGCCTGCTGAGCCTGAGCTCTCTGCAGCTGTAAATGCTGCTGGAGGACAAGGTCTTCTCTTGGGCCAGCCCTCTAGAACCATGTGCTTGCACCTGTGTGCAAACCTGAACAATTACGAACACAGGGAGAACAGATTTGTGCTTCTCAGAAATTTCTGTGCTTCCTAGGAGCTTGAAAATGAAGTGGTTTCTACATTAGCTTTTCCTCTTCTGTGGATGTTTCTGCTTCTTGATTTGTGCTACTTTGAAATTGACCAAGTTCATGAGTTTATTTAATGCCACAGAAGGAAACTCTAAGACATATTTTTTGGTCTGAATTTTAATTATGTTGATATCTAAACATTGATGTTTTCCTGCTGTAGTCCTCAGATAAGAAAAACTTTAAGTGAGATTATTGCTGCTTTTTTGAAGACCTGAAAACCCCTATTCTTAGGAACTGTTCCCATTGTCAGCATGTAAGAGTAAGTAAAATTGGAAGAAAAGGAAACATGGAAGTTCCCAATCTTTAAGTTATTTCACTCTGGACCAGACTGTCAAAGTACCTGATGGATCCAAAACAAAGAGCCATGCTGTGAAAACATCTGAAAGACAAAAAGAGGTTAAAAGATTTTCTTGGATGTCTGCACATTGAATAGTCATCAATTCTGTTACCAGAATGGCTCCTGGAGTTTGTCTGATGTTCCTGGTGAGAACATGGTCTGGCCTGTGATTAAATTCTCATCTTTGCCCAAATGTTTGAAAGGGCAACTGTCTTAAACCTTTGAACTTTATTTGTAATACAAAACTTCAATTAGATAAAAGACAATAATTAGCAAATCTTTTATCTTAGGGCATAATTAAATCTTTAAGGCAGGACATCTTAATCAATGACTTGTAATGACAAGTTCATAAATAAATTAATTCTTCCAATGAGTGTCTGACAGAAATCAATGAGTGTTAAAAGAGATTCAAGATGAGGGGACACCACTATAGAAACACTGTAGCTCAATTACACTTGGTTTAAAGATTCTCATCTATAAAGTATTAGCTTGTTCAAAAGATGATGTATTATTTAAAGACAGATCATTAAAATACTAACATCTAATTTTGTAGAGCCTTTTTTGGAACTTCCATCTTTACATATATAAGTATTTCACCATGGTTTATGATTAGCTTTTTGTATAGGCTCTCTGCAAAAATATATAGGCAGTTTGACTGATTTGCTGTCCATGTTGAGTCCTGGTGATAAGTCTTGTTAGTGAAAGTAAAATTTGTCAGAGCAGATATTCTGTAACCTCCATGTCACTGGTAAGGATCTCCCATCCAGGTGAAAACTTGTACAAAAGTGTCTTAAGACCTTAAATGTTCTTACTCAAGAGATTGGTACATTTCTATCCATGTAACACTTTATACCACAGCACAGTACATGAACTTTAACTCAGGGGTTGTCTGTTAGTATAGGAATGGTAAAATGAGGACACAAAGGAAAGGCCCAGGGGATCTCGTTCTGTCTGAGAGCTGTTGTGACCAGTGTTACCTGTGAGCTGTTAAGCCCTGGGAGCTGCCTCTTGCTGGAGCCAATATAGCAATGGCTACTAATTTCTACAAAGGGGTTGATGGAAATTCCACTTTCCTAATATTAAATACTTCTTGCATTGCTTCTAGTTGGCTCTGCTAAATCCACTGCTCTGCCTCCTGTCTCCCACTTGTTCTGACCACCAGGTTTTAGTTGATCAAAAAGGCAGCAGCTTCATGCTACTGGTATGAAGCTCTTAATCATGATTCTTTCCTTACTAATTTAAATATAACATTAAGTGTTCAAGAAAAAGTAGTGGCAGATATTTCCAGTTGAACTCACTTTTATGAAGTTTCTCCTGTGGTTTGTGGCATTTAGAGTATGTCTGACAATAAACACTCAGGTTTTGAATGTTTCATACATGTACATGGAGAATAAGTGCTGTAACTCTTGATGAAGCTTTATCATCATTACGCAAAGGAGCTTCATACTGTCAGCATAGGTACTAAATCACTTTTGTTCAATTTATGTTGGTTTCTTGAGGTGGCAAGGATTACAGCAAGCATTCCTATGGATTTCTCTTTCTGTATATCAACAGGGCTCCTTGATTTAAAAGTGCAGCTGGTCTTGAGCATGCTGAGTTTTTCCATCAAGCCTGGGCTGCTGCTGCCAGCAGGTTGGGAGCTGTTGTCCCCCTGGTGCATCTGGCAGAGCTGCAGTAGCTGAAAGGCTGCTCTGGTGTTTGGTTTGCCTGGCAGCCAAGGGGAAGGGCTGTTTGGCCAATCTGCACAGATAGGTCTGGTCTAGTCCCAGCCAGTTCCACTCCATCTGGAAGATCCACCAAAACTAGACTAAACTTGTGGAGCAGATATTGTGGTGGAGACAAGCTGGGAAAGGGAGCTCAGGGTGTTGCAGTGGAGAAAGATCCAGGACGTGCTGGGGCAGGGAGGAAGGCAGCGTGAGCAGGAGCAGGGCAGGCTGCATTCAAACCAGAGCACACAAAAGCATGGGAAACTGGGCCATGTTAGACTGCTACTGTGATCTCTTTTCTACCTTAGGGGATAAAAAAGCTCATCAGTTTTATACTGCCCCAACAGTATTCATTAAACAATTATGCTTTTTCCTAGTGTATTAATGAGACGCACTACAAATTTATTTTGGTTTTGAGTGGTGAAAATTTGCAGCTTCTAGAATGATCAATTCTTTCTGTTGTTGTGTGGGGCACTGAATATCAGATTAAGTCAAAACCTTAGTAATTTCCTATTTGAAACCTGTTAAACAGCACAACAGATGGAAAGTTCTGTTCAGGTTATGCAGATTATGTCCAGATCTGTCACTGATTAAAAGAGAGGTAGCATGGGCTGGTGGCTGGTGTTGATAGATATCTCTGCAGAAGAGTAAGACAGGTCTCACATCCTTGTAACCCAGCAGCTCTGCCCCTGGCAGGCAGTGTCTGCTGCCCCTCACACCTTATAAAGATCACTTGCTATTCATGTGAAACTGGGTTATAGCTCAGAGCATCCTTGGACAGATTTGTTCACAACCTGAGTGCTTGCTGCTCTTCAGAAGGGTGATAGGAATTTAAAGCTCATGCTGCTTTGGATATACTCTCCCTTCAGAGCTGTCATCCAGGGTGTCAAACTTATCCTTAGCAGGCTTCAGCTTTAAAGGTCCTTTACCCACCATGTAACATTCCTGTCCATCCCATTATGCCCTGTCAGTGAGGATGGTGTGTTTTGTTTGAAGCAGTTTGAGTATTTTGCTAAATTCCTCCAAGGGAATTTAAATAGCCCTAATGACTATATTACCTTACAGGCTTTTAAATGTTTCCCCAGCTGCTTGATTCAATGCAGTAGGAATTGTGAGCCTTTCCACAGTAATCTTGGCATTTGTTTAGGAGTTAAATATTAGCAGATTCTTATGTCTTTCTCTCAGACAGTAGTCTCTGCACCTGCTTAATTTGCTGTAGGGTTTCTTAAAAGCAAATGTAGCTTTCTTTTCAAGTGCTCTGGGTTTTGTTCTCCGTATGTGCTTTACATGAGGTCAGTTTGAAGAAGCCTTGGACTGAAACAATTCTGTTATCTTGCAAACACGATTCTGTCCCAGAAAAAATCTGGGATTGGAAAGAGCTCCCAACTGCACTGATAAACTCTAGTGGTGGATTTGTTGCAAACAGATTAATTCAATGTCATGCCCTGTACAGGGCCTCAAAATTACTTTCAGCATATTTTTTCAGCATGCCAGTTCTTTAGCTCATCAGAAGAGAGAAAAAAACCCAAAGAAAAAAGAGAAATTAAAGAAATCAGTTGTGTAGATGGGCTAAATATTTGAAGCAATGTGGGTGGCTAAGCCAATAAAACAGACGTATCTTAGGTATTTTTCTTTTAAAGACAAAGACAGTCTGCCTCCCACACATTTCAAAATGAATCTCAAATGTATTTTTATAATTTACAATTATTTCCATCAGAGAATAATAGAGGTTTAATGCCTGAGGTAATTAATGTTCTGTGATGTCTATTATAATAGCTATTTTAAGTGTAGGAAATACCCTAATAAGAAACAGTTTGCTAGTTTGCTGATCTAGTTGATTTTTATCATAGCTTTCTCTGTAAAATAACAATTGGAAGATATGACAATAGATATTTTCATTAAACACTTAAACATCTGATAAAACTTGGGCAAAGATAGATCACTTCAAAAAGAACTCTTTTAAAAAAATCAACCCCTCTCAATTTCTGACATTTATTTTTATGCTACCCTGTGTTTTAAAATATTTTGTGACATTTATTAAATATAATAATTGGTGAATTGCAATGCTTTGAATCCAGTTAAAACCCAGAATATGTTAAATGTCTTTTAATGAAAGAAGAACTTGATTAATGAAGACTGTATTTTATAAGGAATATTTAACTGGTTGTAGAGCTACATCTTTTCCAAGTTATGTATTGAAGTCATTACAAACCAGTAAACTTGTGATTTCTTTTTCATGCTCCCCCTGGTTTCTCCTCTGTAAGCTCTTGAATAACTGTTCTGTGTTATTGTTTCCTCCCCAGTTTCTTGTTCCTGTAGCTGCAGTGGCTTCTTCTTTTCCCCTACTTATTCAGCACATATCATTCTGTCCTTTGTAGTGCTCTCTTATATCTCTTCCTCCTCTACATTTCTGTATTCAGGACCTTGTTTGACTTGTCTGCTTTCTCATGTAACTTCATTTGGTGTCTGTCCCCCATACAATATTACCTTTCTTCCTTGTACTTATATTTTCTTGAAGGATTCATTTTATTTTACTTTTTTCACAAGCTCCAGTTCAGCAGAATTCTCGAAGAATCCGGTGTCATTCTGAATAAAGCTACTCATTTTCAGATTTCTGGGATTCATGAGCATGAGTTATCTTAAAAGGAATTATGTTTTACTTTTTAGATGCCTTTCATAAGTAAGTTTTCTCTTTGTCAGCCGTGTTACCAAATTTTTCCTGATTATTTTATTATCTATTATAATTTCTATTTGTATGTGTTGGTTCTGGTTGTAGTGTTTGATCTTTATAGTGCTCAGGCTCATCTTCTCATCTATTCTTTTTCAGTTCAGCTTTTCTAAAGGAAATGCCACACTTTCCTTAGGTCTCCAATTCCAGCTCTTCTCACTTTAGCTTCCCAATCCCAAAATTCTCACAGTGGCACTCCTTACTGGAACTGTGACTAAAATTGCAAATTGACTGGCAGTATACTTTGATTTTTCCCATTAGGGCAATAAATGTATCACCCTGCTGTAAAAATTCTGACCCTAGCATTTCCAAAGTGCTCTACAAGCTTTAGGCCAGGTACACAGTACAGAATACTTGGTGCAGAGATTTAAATTTTCTGTGTCAAAATAAGTATTTCTGAAAAAGTTTTCATTGACTCCCTGTAAGATTTTTCTCAGATTGTCAGCTCCTGGTATGCTGAAGCTTTGCTGTGTTACTGGAAGGTCAGGCTGTGCTCAAAACTGCAGTTGCACTAAGCTTTGAAGGTGTTATCTGAGCCAGCCCAAAAAACCTGTTTCCTCTTCAAAAAATATTATTCCTTCAATTCTGTTCACTTGTGTTTTCAAAAATTAGAAAAGAGATTTCCAGAACTGATTTGGTTTAAAGTGACCATTGTAATAACAACACTGGTGAGTTTCTACTGTGTATCTTTATCCATCTGAATAAATGATCTGACAGTTGAGTGACTTGGGGTCTTTAACTCTCAGTCCTTATCTCAGCCTTGTAAGAGCTAAATCTAAGGACTTAGAGCAGTGCTTAAGAACTTCTAGGTATTTTGGATGTTGGGGTGGTGGTGGTGCTGTGTTTGTGGGGTATTTTTTGAAGTATTTTTGATTCCAAAGGCAAGGATGCCCAGCTGTGCAGCAGAGCAGTGCCTGTGTTCCTGCCACTGACCTGGGGCTGCAGCAGCAGCAGCAGCTCCCTGAATGTCAGGGACTTCCTTCCCTGCCCAGCCTGAGCTGAGCACTCAGCTTTCATTTGTGAGCTCGGGGCTCTGGGGCTTCTCAGGGACGTTATGTGCTTTCATTTTCATTTGTCCAGGATAGGAAATCAGCTTGGGAAGGGTTGGCATATTTAACATCCCACCCCCAGTCCCACTGCTGCCAATATATGGGAGTCAGCTTAAAATATATCCTCCTGCTAACTACTGATGGACTGGTGCTAAATGTTTGTTTTGGCTTAAAGGGGCACTGTTGAGATGTAATCACAGGATGATTTTGTTTCAGATTTTCCATTGAGTACATAGTTTTCTGGCTGACTTACTTGGCTGTGTGTTTCAACAGATATATGTATATACATGGTTATCCAGTGGTCTATGTGAAATATAGCAACATTCCCTTTGCATGTTGTTAATATGAATTTAGAAATGAATGACTAACTTAAATAGTCCCTTGCAGATGTTATGAAAGTGTTCTGGGTTAGAAAAAAAAATAAAAGATAGGGAAAAACTGAATGTACTTACAGCTATTTGTGGGGGTTTGCTTGCCCTTTTTTAGGTTCCTTTCTGGCTTTAAATTCTCTCTCTGGTTTTGGCTCTTATGCAGTTGTACAGTGGTGCCTGATGATTTCCAAAGCATCAATACAGGGCAGTGGCTTTTCTTTTAATAATTACTAAATGGTAGTATATTTTCTAGTAGAGAGCATCTAGGGCTCAGTGCAATGTGAGACTTTTTGATGTTCTGTAATGGCCCTCAACCTTACAACTTCACCTTCTGGCCTTGGAAAGTAAGGGCTGGGTGCATCATTGCCTATGGGAGAAGAATTTTTTATGCATTTTTACAAGGGCAAAAGAGAAGTCAAATTCTCTAGTACTGAGAAGTTGCTTTTCTTTTTGTGAGTTTGCATTCATCTTCAATCTGAGTGTGGCAGTGACCTGGACTAGTCTGTCAATACAGTATTTTCCACTTTTCATGATGAGGTATTAAGATTTGTAAATGGCTTAAAACAAAAGGATTTGACTTCAATTCTTGATTTAGGATCTACCATTCCTAGCACTCAATCTCTTCGATATTGAGAACTGAAACAAAGAATGTTGAAGCATCCACACCTAAGTCTTTCTGCAGAGCACTGTCAAATGGATAGAGTCATCTTTTTAAAGAAGTCAAAATCACTAATGACTGGCAAAGCAAGGGTAGGCTCTATAAGCAGTCAAGGTTATTTTCTTTGTGATATTTCCTTAGCTTAGTCAAAAATTGACTAAGCAAAGTATGAACCTGTATAAGGAAACTGGGCCCTTGAATCTGGAATAGACAGGTAAGATGACACCAGTACCCTTGAGAGTGGTAAGATCTGCTCAAGAAACACCTCACTTCAATCACCCTTTTTTAGAGCTTTATTTATTCATTAAGTTTTGGTTATATCCTTGGTCATCTTGCAGTCTTTCTGCCTGGCTTGTGGTAGAAAAAACCCTGAATATGTGGGAGGAAAAGATGAATTGAGAAGTGGAAGAAGACTGTCTTGTCTTTTCTTTCACAAAGGATGTGTCTGTTCTCACTTCCAAGTCAAGCAGCAATGGAGTGACACTTTCCCAATTGCACTTTCCACGCAAGTGATGCTATGGCTACCACATGGTGGTTCTATAATTGTGAGGTGATGATTGTGTGATGCCAACTGGGAGGCAGAAAGGAGGTTAGGCAATGCTGAACTGGAGGGGAGGGGTGCACTGATGCAATCTGCTCATTGCCTGGGAGCTGGTGGAGCCAGGCAGCCTCCCTTCCACAGGAAAAATGCTGCTGTTGTCCTTCCCAGTAATAAAGAGTGTGAGAATTAGGTTTGGGATGGGATTTGGTTTGTTTATTTTTTAGTATAGCCCTGCTTAGCTGTAGATAGCAATGCCCTTATTGAAGGGAGCTCAAGGGCCTGGCATTGCAAATACTTCCAAGCTCTGTGCTTCCTTGAGCACCCAGGAAAAGGAGTGAAGACAGCTAAACTTTAGGACTAGGTTGATTTTTAAATGTATTTCCAGCTTCTTTGGAATCCTCCATGTGGCTCAAAATCTTTTGATGTATTTTGAGTAAAAATTGGTAGTTGTTTGTCCAGTGAAATACGACTTGTGTAATAAGCACCATCTGAAAAGACTGTGGGTATGGCTATGGTACAACATCTTCATGTCAGCTAAGCTGCTAGGGAAGGAGGAGTTCTGTTGAATAGCTTTTGGGAGTTTGACTATTTTTTGATTATTTTTTCCTCAAAAGTCCATAGAGAGGAAAGATATGGACAAGAATAGATAGATGCACACTCCCCTCCAAGAGACCACAACATAACTGAGGTGCTGATGTAAAGACTTGTATTTGTTCATGTCCCAATCATTTTGATATCTCACCCTAGAGGAGTTCATGTATTAGTAAATACTCTTTGGCCACTTTAAAAGATGTGCAGGTCAGCTGAGTCATCCTGGCTTTGAGGTCAATTTCTTGGGTAAACTTCATGAAACTTGATGGCTCTAAAGCAGCATATTAGTCAAATCAGAATTTAGTAATTAAGATTTGATCGAATACACAGACTTTCAAGATCTCTAAATCTGAGTACTTCTGACTTTATGGGCTCAATCCAGGCACAGATGCAATTGCTTAAGTGGCTCCAACAATTCAATACTCAGGTATGAAATATGGGCACAAAGTTGAGGTAAGGGGTCACTGATGATAAAAATCTGCAGTTGACAGTACAGTACATTCAAGCCTAAATTTTGGAATTTGGCTCAAATATACCCCACCTCTAGCAATAGTACATAAATTCTTAGGCAAGTGAGCTGGTGATACAGCTGTAATACTGTAAGCAAAAATCCTGAGGATGGGACTGCTGCCATTGGCTTCAGCAGAGCCAGAAAACATTTCCTCATCCTTTTACATGGAAATTGAGGTTGGCCATGAAGTCAGTCCTCCATCCCTCTTCAACCTTGGGGCCACTAAAGCCAAC
Organism: Agelaius tricolor; assembly: GCF_023055355.1. Lineage (NCBI taxonomy): Eukaryota > Metazoa > Chordata > Aves > Passeriformes > Icteridae > Agelaius > Agelaius tricolor. The sequence continues at coordinate 16,741,458 of NW_027269275.1, read as the reverse complement.
CATGTAGATGTGGCTTTTGTTGCTCCAGAGTGCTGCTGAGCTGTGTCCCAGATGTGTAGGGAGGGGTTCAGCTGCCAGAGGAATGGGTCAGCAGGCAAATGTTCTATCAACCCTGGTGTGTATTTGCAGGCAGGAGAGAAGGGCTCAGGACCAAGAGTGGGTAGGTTTGAGCTGGGAGTGGGCCACAGCAGAGACTGACCTCTCTGGAAACAGATCACATCATTCAGGTCCACACTGGATAGCCACAGAGACTGTGATTTTTGATTTTATAGTTGGTCTTATAAGAGCTTTGATGCTGGCCTGTAGTATCAGCAGAGTGTGCCGGTAGTACCTGAATGATTTACCTAAATTCATGTTAGAAGCTGTTGGTGCTGCAAGAACAGCTTTAACTTAGATTCTCTGGGATTTTAGGTTGTTGCAAACCCCAGACCTTGCTCCCTTGCACTTTCTTTCAGGCCCTGACTTTATCAGTGACTTCTGCAGCTGGCTGAAGGCAGGATTTGCACTAAACTGTACTACATTTTAATACTTGCTGTCACTTTTGGAAAAGCTCAAAATTGTGACTTTTTCCCAAAGTAACTAGAGACCTAAAAATCACTGAAGGAAACAGTTAATAGACTGCAGGGCAATCGAAGGGCTTTGGCTCCTACTGCAAAATATTAACGGCTGTAATTTGACCTCTTAGCCAATTAATTTTGGCCAGTGTAAAATTCCATACACTAAATCTGTTTACGATACTTCACTATTCTAGGCATCTGATACTGTGCCAAGACCTTAATATGTCTCTGAACAGAGGTCAAGTCATGGCCTTAAAACGAAGACTTGAAATATAAGCTGTGTGTGGGTGGGTTGCCTTATGTCCCTAGGGGGCTTATGAGTTCCTTTTCTATTGCTGTATGATCTGAAACTCTGGTCACTGCTCTCTGTATTACCTTCTTGTATTTCTTAATCAAAATAAATCCATTTTGCAGTTCAGAAATGACCCCTCTTTTTCGCAGTTTGTCCGTGCTGTTATGTTTTTACCTCATTGCTCTGGTTAAGCATGCCAGCAGTTTATCTGTTCTCTCTGTTGTACATCTGTTCAAAAACTCATCTTTGATAGATTTCCTTGACAAGTCTAAGTGATGTCCATCTTGTATTTCAGGGTGATACAGTTGTATCCTGGTCATTCTGCTTGTCATTTAACACTTTATTTTCCTAGCTTTGGCTTTTGGGCCTGGATTTCCCTCTGTTAAAGTATATGATCTCCAGTGAAATAGTCTGATTTTTATTAGAAAACAATACAAATGTTTGGTGTGCCCTCCTGTTTGCAGAGTGAATGGTGTTTGTGGCTGCACAGCAACATATTAAGAACTGCAAGTTTTGTTGGGCTCCAATGAATGCTGGTTAGTTCTGCATGAATATATACTGACTGGATTAAAGCCTTATTCAGGTTTGTTTTTTTTTTTTTTTTAGTTTGTGCCAAGCTGTACATAGCTGTTGTTAGGTTATGAATCACATGAACTGGTCTACTTAAGTCCATGTTGTATGAAACACTGTATTCCCAGTACAGCACCATATTCCCAGTGCCATGGAATGGTGCAGCTCATGGTAACAGGCTCAGAGCAGGCAAAGTCTGAAGTGCATCATATTCTGTTCAAGTTGTCTGACTTCCAGGAAGAGTCCTGGACCACTGCTTTTTTCCCCAGAACCAGCTGACATGTGTTTCATATCATAGCAGAGCAGTTTTCTGAGATACCCTATACCTCTTGTGTCATTGTTGAATTTAAATCTACTGTTGGCATGTTCTGCATGCACTTTTCTGCAGGATGGAAATGCTGTGCACCTAAATTAAAGGTGTGCCAAGTAGTCTGAAAATAATGAAAGCATGAAGTATCTGCTGGTCCACATACTTGGATGTACTGGCAATCGTGCCTGAGACCTTGAGAAGCAAAAGGAAACACAGCCCAACAAAACTGAATCAGTGTCCAACATTTTTGAAACTTTAGATAATGAAATAAAAAAAGCATCTGTCTTATTACAATTTGGATTGTCTTCTAAAGCACTTGGGGATGTAGAAGTGCTGAAAACAAATGATAATCCAATTGGAGTCAGCCAGTGCTGAATGCAGATTAGGATTAACTGGAGTGCAGGAATGGCAGATGACTGATAATGACCTGCCAATTCGTGTGCCCCAGTTAAATGGCAAAGTGGAACATCCATCAGGGGCTGACCAGTATCTGCTTGCACAGCACCTGATACAACTATTGCTTTAACAGCAACCACTACAATTATTTGTCTATTACATTTTCTTTTATCTGGTGCCCATTATGGAAGATATTACTGTTTGAAAGATCAACTTGAAAGGCTTATAATGAATAATGCCAATAATAAAGCATCTTAACCTAGTACTAGGAAGTTAAAGAAATTTTGAAGCCAAATATTTGATTTGCTTAAGCCTGATTTATGTTTAATTCAGTGGAGATAAGATAGTTTGCCAGAATTCTAGTCCTTGACTAAAATGATTTTTTTTTTTTCTGGAGGGACTGGGGGATGATGATGAGGGGGATGGGGAGTGAAGAAAACAAAATTAAAAAAGCACAAGAACAAATTACCTAGTCATTTCCATTTTGAATTTGCTTAGCCATTAAAACAAATGAGATTGTCTTTGTCTGTGATATATAGTTCCCAGCTGATGTAAAGGGTATGAAAACAGTTAATGGCTTAAAGAAGAGAAACAATTGGGTTTTATATTATATAAGGAGATTGTCTTTGTAAAGCTGTTCCCTGGGTACTGACAGGTGGTGTTGAATTTTGCATACATTGTATACTTGAAAGAATCAGGTTTTTAGTTGGAAGTAAATTGCAAAACACTGTGCAGCAAAGGTTGCTTTCTGAGGTGGAAGAAGTTAGTCAGATTTCTCAGCCCCCAGCTGGAGATACATAGTGTGAATGAGACAACAGGACTGAAGCTGGACAAATGGATCATATATCCTTGTAGGAAATTACACTTGCATTAATTAGGTTTATTTTGGGGTTTATTTTCTAACCTGTCACAGTAGAGACCACCAGCAAAGTTCAGAGCAGATGTGCAGGCTGAAGTCCTGTGTGATTTGGGAGGATTTGGGAGCAGTGTTCCAGCTCAGCCCCAGCTGTTAAAGGGTAACCTGGGCCTCAGAGCCCTGCTTTAATCATCATCTAGAGGGACAAGAGCTTGGCACATCAGGCACCTTCTCCCACCTTTGTTACTCATTCCATTGTGCAAGTAAAGCTCTACAGAGTGAACTTGTGCAAGGTGAGGGTTATCCCAGTATTTCAGGACAGGATTTAATCGAGTTCTTGTTGATGGGGGCAGGAGGGAAGGGAGAGAACACAGAAGATCATGATTTTCCAGTTTGAGTATTCGAGGTTTCTTCTAATTTTTCTAGGAAAATGAGCTGGAGTTTTGTATGGTCTTAGGCCAGAAGGAACACTATATTGGTTTCTCTTTTTATATGGAACTGGCTTTTCAAACAGGCCAGCAGATGGTAGTGTTTGCTTTGTTATTACAACTGTGAATTCATAGAAAGGACTGCTCTTGTTTGGCATAGGTCACTCAAGGACTGCTCAATACGTAGCAGAATTAGAGAATTGTAAGGAGCAATATTGGTTTAGGCAAGCAAAGAGGAAGGGGGAAGCCCATCCCTAATCTTCAGCCAAGTGGGACAATAAAGGGGCAGAGGTTTGTGTCCCATGTACTGCAGATAAGCTGCCTGGAATTGCAGAAATATCACAGGTGATTAAAGCAATAAGTCAGGGGGCAATCTGAAAATGTTCTTTTGCAATAGCAGGAGTTACTGTTCAACTGCAGTGCTTTTCAGAAATGTCAGGCATGACATGATTTTGTTGTTTAAGTGGGATGAGGAGTATCTCTTATTGCACAAAGTTTTGTTGGCAAGTGGATAGAGCACAGGTGATGGATTGAGGAGGTAAAATTAGCTGGTGACATGTGCTCTTGGGCAACTCTTTTCACCACAGGTGCCTTTTTTTCAGGTGAGGATGAGATTACTGATAATCACTGTCAGGTTCTTAGTGTGAACTAAAATATTACTCAAGAATACCAAATATTGTTTCACCTGCACATGGTTTTCCTTGACTGTTTCCAATCATATATTGGGGTCAGTTTGCCTATATGTTTTGAAATGCCTCATTTTATTAATTTTATTCACTGGAAAAAGGAATTGTACCACATAACGTGACATTTCACAGGGGAAGGTGATTTTAAAAGCAATCCTAATGGAGAGCTTCATACAAGAAGTTTTCAGTTGATTTCTGGAAATAAAACAATGGAGAAATACTGCAAAAATTACAGTGAGTACTTAGATTTGTTTCTAAATGAATTAGTCTAAAACTGTATGTGATTGTTTTTGTTTTGCTGGAATGTTCTCACAAATGCTGTCAGTTTTGGAAAGTTCATGGGTGCAAGGGATTTTTAAGAGGAGAGGTTCAACTATTAGTAGATGATATTTCCAATTAATGTTCTTAAAGAATACAGATCTGAGCCTGCATGTGACATGATCATCCTCTGAGGACAAGGGGAATGGCAGCCATTCCAACCTGTCCCAAGCCTCTGGGTGTGAAACATTTTAAATTTTAAAATTAACTGCTCAACCAGTGATCTTCAACTGGCAGAATTGTATTGTGGGTTTTCATTTGGGGTAAAGAGGGGAGAGTTCCAGGCGGCTGACCCAAAATGAAGGATAAAAAGAAAAGAGGCAAAATAAGAGCACCTCTGCTTGCATAAACTACTCTCACTACTGTTCAGATGTGTCACTAAAAATTGTAGTGAAAGTTAAAAAAAAATCATTATTTTTGATAGAAAACTCTGGGGGGGTCAGAGTTTGTCCCTTGACCCTCTGACCTGCTCTCCCCTGACCAACTGACTTGGGTTGTCTGGTGCCTTGGTTCCTGAGAATCCTCTTTTTTTGCCTCAGGGCCAGATGCATTTCCCCTGGAAGTGCTTTCTGCACCTGTGAGGATATAGACTGTAATTTCAGGGCTCTGGGTCTGCAGTGTTTGGGTTTTCCTGTGCAGTGCACTGCAGGCAAACACAGAATAAAATCTCTATCCCAACAGCAAAATAATTTGCCTTAAATGTGATGTACTCTACTGAGGCGTTCATCAAGGTCCTGGAAGCATCCTGTTAATTAATCCAATACTTGGTGCAGACTTTGCTTTAAAATCTGCATTTGGGATGTTTAATATCCTTTTAAACTGATGTCTGTGCTCTGATTGGGGATTTGAAAGGAAATGTTTGGAAACTTTTTGCACATTCAGCAGAAACAGGTTGTGTGGCACTCTGGGATGGACACAAGTGGCAAAGTCTAGAGCTTGGGACCAAACCCTTGTGACAAGTTTGAGTTCAGTGGAGATTCAAAGGCAAACCTGTGCAGTGAAGGGAGGCTCAGGAGGGAGCAGGTGACTCACCAGTGGAAATGAAATAGAAATATGAAAATGAAATAGAATAGCTGGAGCTCACTGTCCTTCTGGTGCCTCCTGTATCAGTTTTCATGTTCTGGGTGGGATTGCAGCACTTGGTGTGCATCATTTTTAAACCACTGAAAAATGAGCTGATTTCTATGGGAGACAACTTGCAGAGCTGATCCTGCTACCAAAAAAAAAATTATGAGCATATCTGCTTTTAATAATACTTTATTAGAAATGTCTTTGATTGTTTGAGCAGTCTGTTTTCAAGCTGCAAATGGTTCCTGTAGAATTTTGCTGAGATGACTAGAGGCCGTTTTTGTAGCAACATGTTTCATTTTTGCCTGTTGTATGTTTGTCAGAGTTTTAAAGTTTTGTTAGTATTTATATTGTCGTATTTAATCACTCATTCTTTGGTTGCATGTAATAGAGAATATTTCATTTGAGTATTCAAATATTGAATTACTGCTTTAGCATTGCTTTTTGACACTTGGTATTTTGAGTGAAAGAATTAAAACAAGAGGTCAACCAGGAAAATAGGAGGCATCATTTTATCCCCACAGTTTTAACTTTACTTTCTATTTTAGATATTTTATCTGATGATCATGGTTTTTTTCAGCTGGTCCCTTGTGTCTGAGAAGCAGGCAGTGTTAGATGTGTGGTGACAGAGAGAAGTTCAATTAGCTGAGCAGCACACTCTTGTTTTTACACTCTGGTTTTACATTGTGTGTGAAACACTTCTGTTGCTTCATTTAAAATGTTTTTAAAACATTTTATGTATTGCTGTTGAGGAGCTCTCAATTCTGTGTGGATCAAGCTGATGCTTGGCTGTAGAAAATGTTACTTTAAAACAGACATGGATTTTAAGAGAAGATCCATAAATCAGATGTGGTAGGCAGTGAATACTGAACCTGTAATCCATGTTTTGATTAAAAACCAAATATTCAAATAGTCAGTATCACAGGAATGCCATAGCTTTCTTTTCTTTCTCCTGGACAATTAAGGCTTGCACGTGCAGTACATTGTAGTATTCACACACTTCCTGAGCAAAACAAACAAGTTAATATTTGGCAAACATTATTTAAAACATGTGACTCTATAATCAGGACACAATGAGCCCTGTCACTGGCCAGGTTAGAAGGACCCTTGTAGATAATTTTTAATCCAGAATTCCTTAACAGTGATAAAACCTGCTATTTAGTGCTATAAAGTAGTTGAATAATAACACTACTCCTACTATAATCTGTGGAGAAGGAAGGATACTGCTAATATTAGATGAATATATACAGTTCTAGAAAACCCTACTCAACATCCCTATAGCAACTAAATCTACTCTACCAATTGGTGAGGTGAGGACTCTGGTGCTGCAGGTGTGATCAGCCAGGGCTGTGTTTGTGCTTGAGGGAGGGCAGGGGGCTGTGTCACAGTGGCCCTTTTCTGCCACACAGTTCTGCTTTAATATCCTTTTTTTCTAGAATCTTTGGACATGCAGTTATAACCCAGTGGGAATTGTTCAAGTTTCCAGAGTAAGGGTAAAATGTCAAGGTTTAGCTGTTGGTGTTGCCAGGAAAAATTTTGGGTTTCTTTTTCTCGTAGGCTGAGTTGAAAGAAGCAAATCATGGCCACCATCCCTCACAACTCAAATCACACCAATCCTTTGCAGGAGTGAGCTGCAAGAGGATCTCAGTTGGGGCTGTGGTCAGATCAGGGAGCAGAATAAATTTCTGCCCAGCTCTGTCACAAAAAAAGTAAATGGTGTTTGAATTTGGTTCTGGTGTAACCTCTTGAGACTGATCAGTCAGAATTAAAGGAAAATGGGTACCAGTTTCTTTCTCACTACCTCCAGACCTACTGCTGTCAAAATGATTCTTCTTTTTCTGACTTTTTTTTTGTTCAATACAAGATGTCCATCACAGGCCTAAATCTCAGAAATACTGATTTTGATCAACTAACCCTCCTTTATTTTCAAATACATTCCAGTTGCTCTACACATTTGATTGGTGCTTTTCCCCAGGAACCTAATGCTCAGTTTGGAGTAATGGGAACACAAACCATTAATAAAAGATTAAAGAAAAAGCAAAACACCAGGATTTAAAATTCCAAACATATCTCTGTAGACTGTCTTTATAAAAGGCAGTTTCTTTCGGCAGGCGTTGAAATGCAATTCTTCCTACACATTAAATAATAAAATCAGACATGGGAACTTTCAGATTGCTGTGCTGAGCAAAATGGATGCAGTTCTTTTAAGTCCATAAAAGTAAGGAAAATCAGATCTTAAGAACCAAGATCACACTTGAACACAGTTGGAAAACTACAGCATGTTACCAAAACCTCATTAAGCTGTCATGGGCTTTTTTTGTGCATTTTCTTTCCCAGTCTTTTGGAATGCCAAGATATTTGTGTGTAAATGCTCATTTCTAACTCTGTTCCCCCTCCTGCTCTGACACTGTTTGTGACAACATGGGAGTTACCATGGGGATTGTGATGTCACACACAGCAGAGTGACCTCGGTGTGCCAGTGAGTCTGCTGAAGGATGGAGATGGACAGAAAAACCAAGGCAGCAAAAATGGAAAAACATTCAGGAAAAATGAATGAATTTTAATAAGATAGGAGTGAAACACTGGTGTGTGGGGTGGGTTTTGTTTTTAAGTTCACCCTCATGCGTGTCGTGGCTCAAGTTTTTGGTTTTTTTGGCCTGAAAGTCCCTGGTTCTGGTTTTGGAAAATGTGTTGTGTGATATGTATCTAGAGAGAGACCTTTCCTCTACCAAGTCAAGAAATATGAGGTAAGCTTAGCATGAAAATTGTAACTCTATCCCAGCTCCCAGAAAAGGGAGCATTAAATCAGACACTATGACCGCTTAGCACTTCTCTAATGCTTAACACGTGGAAATGTTATTGAATCTTCACAACACCCCCAATATGAAAAGCAAGCAGATGCCAGTATCCCCAGGTAAAAACTGGTGAGTGTGTGATAATCTAAATGGTAAGTGAGCTCTCATAAAGTGACTCATCAAATCACTGGCAGCACTGGGATGAAGATCTGGAAATTCCTGTCTTTATAGTCCCAGCTTTGTTTCACTGGATCAGATTTGCCTTTCATGGAAAACACAGTGTTCTAAGTTGAGCTGTTCAATGAAATGACAGTCTCACTCATACTAATATTATTACACTTTTTTTAGATACAGGTAAGGTTGTGTTAGCACAGCATATTCATTTTTGTGCAAAAGATTATGCACAGACCATGCAGAGGCTTTTTTGCAAGAGAAGTGAGCTGAATGGGGCAGAAATGGGGCTAACTTTTACAAATGTGGACACCTGAAAATTGACCATCATGTGTGCAAAGCAGTCTTTGTTCCTTTTTTGTTGTTGTTTTTTGGTTTTTTTTTGTTTTTTTTTTTGCTTTCCCCAGATCCATGAATCTGTCCCTGTGCATGCCATATGTGAACTAACTCCTAATTTATATCACTTCAAGTGAGGAAAATCAGAGCCTTTGACTTGTAAATCTCACTCAAAACACACTTTTATGGTTGGGGTTATAGTGGAAATACCAACAAACTCAGATATTTAACTATAAGAGCTCAATCTCTGACATGATAATAAAGATATGTTTTACTGCCAGGCTTTCTTGTATAGACAATAGGGGAATGATGCTTTTTAGTTTTCCTGTTGTAAATACACATACTTTGGCAAGGAAAAGGTGTTTGCCAGGTCAAAGTCATTGCTCCAAAACAGAATGCAATAAGGAAATAATATAAATAGTGAAGGGCCCAGCACCTCCAGTAAAAGTTATCAACTTGGAAGATCAAGCTGACACATTATTTCTTGTATTCATGTATCAAAGTGGTACATCTGCACACCAGTAATTCAGTGTCAACACTATTGATTCTCTGTGCACGTAGCTCCTGTCGAGATCATTAGTAGCTCTGTTTGTGTAAGGTTTGTGTCACTAAAATGTATGGAGTTCATATTTGTAGGGAGTTATTTCACATGTGGAACTAGGGAAGAAAGATCCTCCAGTGTCCAGAAAACCCTCCCCACATATCTCCAGTCTTATCATTAAAAGGCTGTGATTTATTTCATTCTGGATCCGACAAATGAGGCTTTCATCCACCAAAGGTTTGAATAGGGACAACAGGGCTGGGTTTACTCCTTAAGCATCTTTTTTGAATAGGACTTTCCTCTATTAGAAGTGAATTACTATTCTTGAGGCTTTGTTTCTCTCTTCCACAGTGCTAAAATAATGTTTTCTGTGTTGGAAGATCTTTTAAAAACTATATTGTTTTATTAAAGCTACACCCCCACCTCTCCAGCTCCTGCCCCCTGCTCTGACTGTCAGCTGAAAGTTGGACTTAATGATGGGGGGAATTTCTTTATTTTTTGCTATTATTTTTTGCCAAAATGTCCTTTAATATCTACTATACTTTCTCACTTTCTGTTGCTCCCAAGAGCAAAACAGAGGCTTATTTGCTATAGTGACATTTTTGAAAATCTGCATGGCAGCATCACTGTTGCCTATGGAATAGTCATCATGTTCAATTTTGTTGATCCTGTATTTGTTTGCTGGAAAGCAAATCCATCTATTTATCTTCAAAGTCTGTTTTCCCAGGTTTCCCTTGCTTAAAGAGCTATACTCAGCTAGAGCAGAGTCCTTGACTGCAAAGCTTATGATATTAATGTTTTGCTCTGCTGTTCTAATGATCAGTGTGATGTTTTGAAAGTGTTCTGTCTTGTCAGCCCTGTTGTTTTTGCAATCTGTGTTGATTTGGATGTCAGCTATGTTTCCAATAAACTTCTGAACCCTGAGTACTTTCTAGCAGGGAAGAAAAAAGATGCTTTGTTTACCATGCTATGGAAATTAAAGACCGAAAACTTTCAAAAATAGGAGCCTACAGTCAGATCCTTTAGCCTATGTTTAGATTTCTAAAGCAGTGGCCTAATTTTAAAAAGGATCCAGAGGCTCCTCTTTGGCTCAGTACTCTGGACAGGTTTTTAGATATTCTGGATGAGGAGGATTTAATATTTAATACAAAATTGACTTTTTTTAGGTATTTTGTGTTGCGTGGGATTTTGATTGAGTGGAGCGATACAATAATAGTCTGAGCTCACAACACAAACACAAAGCAGGGATTGCACCCTACAGCTGGCTCCCAACAATGCCATTTGTGTCACAATATCTCCCCAGGACTCTTCTTCAGTGCAAAGAGGACTGTGATAGCTCCTGGTGGTCGTTAATTAATGTGCAGGGATATTTCAGGGACTTCTCTGTAGCAAAATCTGTAAAAGTTGGTTACAGTCTCAGTTTGGGCTGTACTTTTGTATTTGCTTGTGATTCCTGGGGAGCATGGAAGGTGAGGAATAAAATTTCCTGGGCTACAATTGGGTCTCTACTCTGAACAATACTCCTTCATATTCACTTTTAAATAAAATTTCCCTGCTGTGATTTCAGGCAAGAACAAAATATATATACTTTAAAAAAAAAGTTGGAATGGATACACTTTACTCTGTCAAGCTTTATTTATGGAGGAAATTTTGACATATGAAATTTGGAGTAAAATTTCTCTTGCTGTGTTTTCAAGCAAAACCAAAGCAAATGCATGTTGCAAATACATAGTTGGAACAAATGAACAAATGATCTTGTTTTCATGCCAACAGTGAGAGGGTAAAAGGAAAGAAGCTTATGATGCTTCTGACTGAAGATTATTTTCTTTTATATGAGGAGAACAAGATACTGGCTAAATCAACTTCTAGGACAGAGATGAGATGAGCCTGAATACTTTATTCAGGAGCTTTAAAGCCTTGGAGGAGGACTGGACAGGCAGAAGTGAAAGCTTAGGTATGTCTTCTCAATTCCCAGGCAGCAGCAGACTTTGAGATTTGTCAAGGGTTTCTTCTCCATCTCCAGCTTTTTGGGAGGTGTCCTTGTAGAGAGGAAGAAGCACTCCTGCATTCTGTTGTGCATGTCTTCCAATCCCCATGCCCTTATCAACTCTCCCACTAAAATTCACCTTCTGAGGAGAGGCACAGCAGAGAAACCCATTTTCTGGAGCTCCTGGGCTGGCCCAGATTGCACCAGAGGTTGCAGTGTAACACGGGCAAACCTGCAGAGCATTCCCCAGGATCCAGCTCCTATGGTGTACTGGTGTGGCAAGATCTTAAAAGTGTGAAATGAAATTATGTGAAACATAATGACCATCTTCTGGATGTTTCCATGTCCTTTGTCTTTCTGTTAACAGCTGCAACCCAACTTGTACTTGGCTATTTTTAGTGTAGAGGTCAGCCTTAGAAATGTGTCCTCAAGTGCTCCTTGGCAAGACCAGGCAGCTGGGTTTGCCAGTGGATAAACTGGATTTCCTAGAAGTTAGTGAGAATCTGAGCGAGTCACCCAAAAGACAGTACCTGAGCTGGGAGAGCAGCTGTGGAGCCTGGATTGTTCCATCTCTTGCCATAACCAGGAGGCCAAGCTCCCATTGCTAATATAAGCCAGAGGGTCAGAAACAAACAGCAAATATGATAATATTTAAGGTGTTGGGATTTTTTTATTTATTTTTAAGAATATACCAATTTAATACAATTTTAAATTTATTTTTTAACTGTAGCACATGTGTCTACCATTTTGAGCATTAATCTTGAAGCCAAGATATGCCTTTTGGGTATTTTCCTATTAATGAAGTAACTTGCTGCAGAGATGCCATAATATCTCAGCAATCTGCATGTTCTCTGGCCAAAGTACCACTTAAAGTTTTAGCTCCTTCTTGAATATGTTGGTTGGACACATGCCGTTTTTAGAAGCTAGATATTTTTTATTGGATTTGATGGGAAATATAAATTTGGTTTGGAAAAGGGCTAACTCTTCAAGCCTTCGATTCTCCCTATTAAGATTTTCCTTGCAACTTGGCCTCTTTTAAACTCCCATCTCGTGCATACTCTTTTCTAATCTGATACCTCAGTGTACATATCTAAACATGATCAGTGACAGTTTTAGCTGCGGGGTGAGACTTTCTGTGACAAGGGCAGTGAGCTCTGATTTGAGACCATTCATTGCAAGTGACTTCAGCTGTCTCTTCAAGTGACATCCAGCTACTTGAGGAATGGGGGATGACGAAAGTTCTTTGGACAGAAAACTTTCACTGACAAGAAGGTGACAGGTCCTTGCACAGCTGGTCTCTGATATGCCTTGGAAGAGGCCTATGTAGTTACTAATTTAAGTGTAGTGGTGGCTGCAAGCATGGAGCAGACAAGTTCTTGTAGATTTGTAACTCATCTGCAGGAATGACAGGAGTTGGAGCTACACTTATGGTGCTGGCGTTGTTGTATAACATTTCCAATAGCCCATGTTTATTTAAAGAGCTAAGTAAACTGAACTGCAAGCTATTCTCATTAGTGCTTCTGAACATGTAGCTGAACATGGTGTATTCTGTTAATTTGTTCATATATTTAAAGTGGAGACTGACCTTTTTTTAATGGTCTGTCAACTTACTGTAATGGTATCCTCACTCTTGGGGCTGTCTATTCCTTCATTTTTTTTCAACCTGTCCTAATTTTCCCCAATGTCTCCCATCAGTTTTTCAGCCCTTGAGGTGCTATCAATAATGAAAACTCTAATGTGTGGGAAGTGGGTGGGTTTTTTTGGTTGTGGTTTTTTTTTTTTTTCCCCATAGGGACTTCTTGCCTTGCTCAGAACAAATGCAGGCAACTCCTCTCCCAAATCCCCATGTTCCCTGCCACCATTGTTATTGTTGGCAGTAATACTGGAGGGAAATCAAAAGATCCTTCCAAACCAGGAGAATGATGTGGCATCCTGAGCACACACAGAGGTGAACTCTTTCCAGTGCATGAGGGGTAAGTGCTGCCCATTGCACGGGGAGCTGTGATAATTTTTTGGCATGTTTGCTGTCATCTACTTGGGAACTGGGACGTTTTTAGCCCAGCTCTGCCACCAACCACTTTGGGGACAATATCAAATTGTTGTGCTCTAAGTACCTGCTGATTGCTTATATATGTCTATATAGGCAATAAAGCCTTAAATGTTGAAAGTGCCTGTGCCTAATCCTGACCTGTGAGGGAAGTAATTACCTTCTAAATATCAGGTAGCTCTTGGATTGTAACCTCAAAAGTTTGAGGCCCCCGAGACCCAGCCATAACCCAAATAAATAAGGTGACTTATTGTGGACGTTTCAATGATGTTGTTCTGGCAGATCTGATTTCAGAGGCTCCTCCTCTCCCACCACCATGTGTGACTCCTGTTCCCACTGCCCACTTTGCCTTTCCTCCTCAGCTTTTCATGCAGTTGGGCTCTAACTCTGCAACAGTGAGAATATTCTGTTTCTGAAGGGTGTCCTTTGACAGACCTGACTTAGAGCAGGGCCACAGGAATGGTCCTTTGGCAGAGCTGACAGGGTGGTCACTGGAGCATGTGGCATGGGAGAGGGAATGGCAGCGAGGGGCGAGGCTGCCAAAAGCATCTGATCTGCTGAGGACAAGAGCAGGGAAGGAGCACTGCCAAAAAGGATTATCAGAGGGAAGATGGGACAAATTGTTACAAAGGAGGTATTGGAGACCGCAGCCACACAAGCCTTGGGTGGTCCTGAGCTGAGCTCCAGGGGAAGTGTGGCCATTTACACCACTGGGAAACTTGTCCTCTGCTGTGCAGGGGAGTGTTTGTCACCCTATCAGTACAGTCTCAGCTCTCCTTTAAGGTCTTTGCTTTTTGTGTCTGAAATATTGCCTGGTTTACATTGAAGATTACAGCAGTGTAATCTCTTTCTCAGCAGTTGTGTTTCAGTCCCCAGCTGGTGTAAATCAGCAGAGCTCAGCTGCCTGCACAGGAGTTGCACCATTTGCAGCCATGGAGGCTTTGGCCCTCAGTAAATAAACACCAGTGTATTATTGCAAAGATTTGACCTCATTTGTTTTGGGGTTTTTTTTCCATCTCCTTGACACATCATTGAGCAAATTGTCACTGAAGCAAGGGAGTAGGAGAGGAGATAATTAAATATTACATAAGGATAATAAGGTGTGATTAAAATTGTTTCTGTGGTCTAACATGTCGGTCCTTTTTAGTAATTTCTTTGCTGGTTGGAAAATGTGAGCTGTGTGTGATGCCAAATAAACAGTTTGCTGTAGATATTTAAAAGGACTGAGTGCACCTCTTGCAGATACTTTGTTGACAGTTAAAAAATGACGTATCTATTATTCATGCTGAGCAGCCAGACACGAGGAATGCTGCCCTAACTTTCACATGGTAAAAGGGGAAATGAGCAGCAGTGTAGCTTGTAAAGGCAATTGGGTTTGTTTAAAGGAATCCTGTGTTTTTGGTATCCTGATTTTGTAACATGACCGAGTTGAAATTTGGTAAACTCAGCGCTACAATGGCAAAATTTCTTTTGATTTCAGCAACACTGTAATTTGGTTTTGTGTATCCATATTTGACTGAGGTCACATGTACAGAAACCTGATGCAGAGAGGGTGTTGATTTTTCTCCTCCCCAGAAGTTACTATCTGTAAAGGAATGAGTGATGCCTGGCTTTTTGACAACAAACCTTCGATTTTTAATGACTCATCTGCAAGAGCTGATAAAGTGTTGTGAAGCCCTTTCTTGAAGGGTTGGCTTAGCAGGATGTCGTGTGAGAAATGTGTAAAAACAAAAGAGCAGCAATTGCAGGTGTCTGGGGCACTTCTTACTGAGGCTGATATGCTGGTTTCTTAATTTAATCAGAATTATATGTATGCAGAAAATGAGTATACTGAGATGACTACTGTACATGTTGATTACACATTGCTCACTGTTGAAATGAGATATGGGTTTTGTGTGCCAAATGAAACTTGTTTAATGAAGGTTACCTGTGAAATGACAGATGAAGCAGAGAGCCCATCTGAGCTTACCTAGAGAACTGACCAAAATGAAGCATTCATCCCTTCAGTCATTAAGATCTGTGTGATTTTGGTTTTCCAGTTTCACCTTTGCTTTAAATTGTGTGTCCCATGCCTTTCCAGCTTTTGTGCATTTCCTGCATTTCTAGGATTTTAGTGCATGTGCATAATGCAGAAGTGCATGTCAACAGGAATTGTTCAGTTCAGCCTCCCGGTGTGGAGGAGTAAGATGTGTAAGGGAGCAGCCTTAGAAAGTTCTGGAAACAGAGAAAAGCTGCTGAATTTGCTGTCAGAGAAGTGGGTACTGCACAGGGGTTTGATCTGAATAAAGCCTGCATTGCCCAGGTGTGCAGCCCCCTGTGAGTCCTGTGGCTCTGAAAGGTGCAGCAAGTTGTGCTGGACAAGGAGCACAGCTTTGTCTGTGTGTTTAACCCACCCAGCAGGACTTTGGGGTGAGATTGCATCCTCTTCAGCCCTGGGATGGCGTCTGACAATGGCTCAGAGTCACAGGTTGAGCCAACAGTATTTCATCACTGCATGATTCTTGTGGTGTGCAAGTGAAAGTGCCTAAGGCCTCAGATTTATCTGTGCCTGGTTTCTCAAGAAACATAAGCATAGATTTATCTGTATAAGGACATTAATTTTGTTCAAGGGAGAATTTGAAGCAGAATGTGGAAATGATTCTGGAATAAGGCAGGTAAAGTTGTTAGTTAAATCAGCTCCATCCCTTGTGATAAATAGATCAAGAAGCTGGACAATTTATTGAATAAATTGTCCAGAGATGTCTAAATTATTTGCAGTGTCATTTCACCTGAGCCTGAGGAATGTGAGGCCAAATTTCAGCTGGCTATATTGCATTCCTCTCTAGAGCCAGAAATAGGATCTCAGCTGTTATAAATTGATTAATGAAGGTATTGTTATTTAGACCAGACCCTTAGGCTTGTAATGCCTAGTTTTAGCATAAATGACCAAGCTGAGCCATTCTTTAGAAGGCATAGCTTTAAAAGCTATTTGTCTAGTTCAGAAGAAAAAAATTATAATGGCTTTCATTGTTTTGGCACGTTTTATTGTCTGTGTTGCCTCCAAAAATGATTTACTTGTTTGTTTTTTTTTTTTCACTTGAACCTGTTTGGCATCATATTAGCATGGCACATGAAGATCCTGAGGTGAAAATAAATCCACAAAGATAAATATCAAACTTTGAGATGCTGTTCCATGTAACTGAATGTTTATCTGAACTTCACACACAGCATCCAGTTAGATAATTTGCCCACGAGGCAAGTTTGTTTCATTTTTCACAATGTTCTGCTACTTGAGATTATTTATTCACTGCAGCAGAGCTATGGACTTGCCTGATTTTTTAAGCAAGCACTGTGAGGATAGATACTGCAGTACTATCTTTTAATGGAAAACTCTGGAGTGAGAAGCAAAGGAGCTCCCACTGCATCCAGGATGGGCAACAAAAATTGGTGATGGTGCAACTGCAGAGGTAAGAGGAGAGTCCTCCTTTGTGGAAATGTTTTTCCCTCTTATCCCTTCTGCTTGCCCTATAGTAACCTTACACCAATATTTCAAAACTCTTGATATTATTTTAATAAAGAAAAAGGGTCATGAACCTGTATGTTTCTGTACTTACCTCCCTGGGTGTGTGTTTAGTTAGCAAAAGGGAGAGATGAGGTGTTTATTCCACCAATAACCACAAAAACTTTATACAAGGCTGCTTAGCTGAAATTGAATAATCAGTATTCCATTAGACAATTCTTTACACTTAACAATCATTCTTGCATGAATGTGTTAGACAAGGGAAGCTGGTTTATCATATGCTGCATAAATTGTAATACATCTTGAGAGGCATTTTCACAGGGGTTCTCTTCCTTTCCACCTTGGTGTAAATGAGTTAAACTGCCCACTAAAAACTCAGCAAACCTAAACTGCAGCCAAGGAAAACATCTGCTTTGGACATGACTTACTTTATTTTCTAGCAGGAGGGCTCCATATATCAATGCCTTGCCTTGTCTAATTTCATTAATGTGATCTTGTGTCCATCGTGTGGCACTTTAATGGCCATTATTTGTGGCCTCCATCAAATAAAGCATTGACCATAAATCCAACCTCACGTAAATGAAGATATAAATGTCAATCTGCATTACTGTACAATATTTATTATTTTAATTAAATGAAACTGATTGTGACATTTATTAGATCGCAGGTTCCTTGTTAATGGCAATGAAAAGCAAAAAAAATTTGCTTATTTTAGAAAGGCAAAAAGCTGCTTATTTTATGTAGTTTTTAGAAATTGTCTTAGTGTTACTGACTTAGGTTATCATAGCTAGGAATCTGTGTTCATCACAATGTTTGTGCATCTTCTTGGGACATTAGCAAGTTAGTGAAGCCAAACATTACATGGACAGCAGAAATATCAAGGAACAAATATATTAGGAAGGTGAACACCCTGCTTTTGTTACTCTAGTAGTACAAGTATTTGCATTTAACTGAACCATTTTGTTTCATTTTCTCTAAATAGCAGGAGTTATCCCAGGTCATATATTCTAGTTTTTTGCTGGTAGCAATTAAACTTTGTTCAATGTGAACAGACTTATTTTCCAAATTATTGTGGAAAATACAGAAAGCCTGTAGCTTTAAAATTCTGAAGCCAAATCCTTTGTAATCCAGTCCCAAGGACAGAAATCCAGTACAAATCAGAGACTGTTCTTATTTATTCTCCTTTGGTTGTTTTGTTCACTGTGCTTTTAATGCACAAAAAGAATACTCCATGCTGTTTGCATTGGTTGTAAGAAGGGATAATAATGGATAAAATTCCCTGCTCATGATGCTGGCAAAATTTTTAAATCTGGCAAATAATAAAAAGTAAAAGACTGAAGATGTGATATTTGGTACATTTCTTCACTTACAGGGAATTGGGTTTTATCAAAACCTGCTTTAGAGCAGCCTGTTTAGAGTCTGAACAGTCTTTGTACCTCAAAGAGGTCACATCTCTCACCAACAGACTGTGTCCAGAAATCCTTCTGTATGATGGAGATGTTAAATATTATTTAGGAAAAAAAACCCTTGAGTTATAGTTTATCATTTTATATTTGAAAATATTGATCCTGTGCTAATGAAGTCAGTGGCAAACCTTAATTAACTCAGTTGGAAGTGTAGAAACTTGGGAAATTAGGATTAAAAGGAGATTTCATCTTTTGGTATATAAGCTTCCTATCTATCTGTGTTTTTCACAATGATTCCTTGAAAATAAACAAAAACACTCACACTGACCTAAAGGCAAATTGATTCAGCTGTTCAAACATCTTGATACTGTTTTCAGAGCAGGTTAAAATGTTTGCTACAGATCTCTAGGATCTTTGCCAATAACACTGTAAGGTTTTTAAACTAGATTGTCTTTATTTCAGATCACTTTTAACTAAAAATATTTATAGTGTATTTGTTACAAAGCTGGTCATGAGCTTCATGTCTGTATCAAATCCTATTGCTCAGATTAAATTTAATTCCAGTAAAGAGGTGAAAGTACTTCTCTGAAGTTTATCCTTTTGGTCAGTATGAACCATGCATATTCATAGCACACTTTAAGTAATTATTAGATGTTTTCTTTTCAAGCTAAGTGCCCAGCATTGCATGGCATGGCACAGAAGAAATTGATTTAGCAAAAGCAAAGTTGAGAAGCTGGAACAGAAAAGAAACTGGATTTAAAGACAATGCTTTACCTTTATACAGGGGCTGGGCTTCGTTAATTATTTCAAGGCTTTTTTCCTGCAATGAAGCAGCCAAGGAAATGACTTTTTCTTTTACCAGAATCTAAACCCAAAGTGATGGATAGAAACTTCTGGAGTCACACTTTTATGCTTAGCAATTTTAGTTCAGTATTGCTTTTTCAGCAAGTACTTAAAACTTTTTTTCTGTGGTTTTATAGGCCCCTGTGTAGACACATAACTGTGTAACACTTCTGTTTTCCCCCTGAGTTTACCATAATGTATTTTTCTTAATTTTTTTTTTTGTGTATATACACAGTCTGTGCTTGTATAGATTTGTGATATTTCCTTTCAACCTTTGTAGTAGCTAAAGCAGAGAGATCTTGGACTTGTGTTCATTCCCAGTGTGCAAAACACTTTCTGTGTTGCACCAAGGCAGTGAAAACATCCTTTCCACTGTTGCACTGAAATGAGATTAATATTGTTGAAGTAACCACTGACAGTGGGCTCCACTTACTGCTCCCTCCAAAAGTGTCCAATGTTCCCTCTTGCTCAGGAGCTCTTGAGAAATTTGTAAAAACACACATGGTGAGGGAACTTATTTCATCTCCAAATGCTGATCCTGACAACCAAATTTCACTTTGAGTACCTGCTGCAATTCCTCATCTGAATGTT
Organism: Agelaius tricolor; assembly: GCF_023055355.1. Taxonomy (NCBI): domain Eukaryota; kingdom Metazoa; phylum Chordata; class Aves; order Passeriformes; family Icteridae; genus Agelaius; species Agelaius tricolor. The sequence continues at coordinate 16,721,761 of NW_027269275.1, read as the reverse complement.
GCAGCGCTATCCCATGCTCCAAAGTCTTGCTGGCTGGCAGATGAAGATCACTTTTAATCTCATGAATATCACTACTTTTTAAGGTGGTTGTTTGGCCCTGTTCAAAGCCCAAGTCCTCTTCCAGAGTTGTATTTTTTTTTTAATATTCAGTCATGATTGCTAGACAAGATTGTTCTTTTTTCATCATGTACCAAAACTGAGTTCTTGAGTGTTCTCAGAAGCCGTCTTTGTTTACATTTATGGTTGTTCTTATCTGCCAAGACTGCTGTGATTTCTTCTAGCTCTGCTTGCCACCCTGAGATTCAAGTCCATTCCAGTGTTAGATGAGGCTGTGTAATACACTGATACCAAAATTATTTTGAAGAATTTTGTCAATACTTTGCCTTTTGTTCTAGAACTTGAGAGGAGTATGTACCATTCATCCAGCCAGTCTTCAGTCATTCTGATTTCTTGATTTCTTGTTCTAACATGATTTCAATTTCTTTCTGTATTTGTTCTTCCCCTGGGAAATTAATCTGAGTTCTGACACATGTTCTCTGTCGTCTTTGTTAAATCTGTAAGCCAAAGAATTGATGTTCTTAGCAGAGGCTATGCCTCCTGCCAGTAAGCTCTACTTTTTGCTGCTTTAAGGCATTGTATTTTCTTCTACTGGTTCTTGCTCAAGTACCAAAAAATAAACAAACCTTCTTTGTTTTTCTTGTGCTCTCCTCAGTGTTCTCCGGGTGTTGCACATCTCTTCAATGGTTTGATCCATCCAAGTCCTTCCAAAAGCTGATTGACCCTCTCACCCCATGTGCATCTCTTCTGTGCAAAGTGTGAAGGAGTCTGACCTTCTAGGCTCATTTTCTGAAGTGTCACTGATTTGTTCTGTTACTTTGGGCAAGTCACTTAATCTCACTGTGGTGTAGTTTATCCACTATAAAATAAGTCTAATAATCCTTGTCCGCTTTGCTGAGCCCTGAATCTTGTTTGCCTTCTTTACATGTGCAGTCCTAAGGGTATTATAAAGCTTCAATTATTAATGTTTGGAAAGTGCTTTGAGATCTTTGGATGGAAATCCCTGTATAATCATATTTAGCACTTAGCATTTCACAGCACAGTGCAGACGCTACGTAATCCTCAGAATACTCCTGTGAGACAGAATTACCTGTCAATACAATTATTATCCTCACTTTACTGGATAGTGAGGCAGAAGGATTAGGACCTAATCCTGCTTCTCTTCAAATAAATGGGAGCTCTTCTCTTGACTTCAGCAGGAGCTGGAAGAAGCTTCTGTGACACATCAAGGTTTGAGTTCAGTCTAGATGTCAATCTACACTGAACCTCATGGAGTCTTCTTCCCCTCTGTACTACAGTCTGGTGTTTCCTGATCATGTTATCTAGACTTTCTTCCATGATTCATTTTTAGTCTTCCTCCTAACCATTCTGTTTTGGTTATCTCCTGTATTATTTTATCCTTTTGTTTTTTAGTGTATCTTCAAGCCCCAGCATATTCTTGATGCTGCACGTAGCCCTGGGAGATAGATCATCCACGAATTCTTCTGTATCACCTTTGCCATCTTCCTTCACGGATTTATCCTCTTTTGCCTATTTCTAACAACTTTATTTTTCTGCTAGTCATGTAACTCAGCTGCTGTCGACTGCAATGCTGCCTCTACATAGTTAACCATATCAAAGTCCTTTTTTTTAGACCAGTTTGTTGCTGTGAAAACAGTCCACAGTACCCTAACATAGTTATAATAATTTCATGGCTGTGATTATGCTAGCTTGCCCTTTATTCTTCTCAGTTATTTTAGTCTTTTCCAATATTAGACAAAGCAGGCCTGTCTCACACTGTAGGTGCTCAGGACTCATATTGTTACCCTTGACATGATAAGCAAAGCAGTGCTATAAAAAGACTGTAAGAAAAAGTATTTAAAATCTGAACTAAAATTATTTTAAGAAATCCCTTATGTGAAGGAGAGATAGGCGAGTTCATTCTTCCCAGAAATAAGTTGAATTATATAACTTCTTTATCAAAGAAGAATCAGTCTGTCTGACATGTAAGAGAAAAGATTCCTCATCAGTTACTAACCCCATATTTCAGCATCACCAAAATGAGCTCAATCTGTCTTAAAATAATGAGGCAAAGTAATTTCTGTGATGTCAGATTCATGGTTCTCAGCCTGCTTTGTTCAAGGGACCATTTTGGAGTTCACTGGCAGGCAGTGTAAATAAAGATCCATCCACAGGGGTTCCTTTCTTGAGCCTGTCACAATTTTGGGTGCAGAGACTCTCCACAGACCTGACACTGGTGGCTGTGGAAGAGGGTTCAAGGCTGAGTCTCAGCCACAGGTGCTGCTGGTCCCTCACCTCTCTGAGGAGCTTTGAGACCTCCATAGCCGTCTGCACAGTGCTGGAAAAGGCCCTTGGACAGGAGCCAGGATCTGCTCATTGCCGGGGGCTCTCGGGCCAGTCACACCTCTGGCAAAAGCACTATAAAGCTAATTAAAAGCCAGCAGCACTGGCACCTTATTTCTAGGAATTTCTTTGCTTGAATCAGCCATTATTGAGCATTAAAGGTAAAATCAATTCTATAAAGGTAAACAGTTTTGTAGTAATGTGACCATGACCTATAAAATGACAATCTGACATTAATTTCTAAGGATCATATATTCACATATGCTGTCATTGTAGAGCAAGTAACACGACTGGAAGTAGGCCTATGCATTTTGAGAATGCATTTACAGTTTAACATGCTGTTACAAATGTAAGGAGGCTCCTTCTCTCTCCTCTAATTTTTTTTTCACCAGCTTGACAGTTTTTCAAACATATTCACTGTCAGCCCTAACAACCTGTCAACAACTGCCATTATGTGAAAATTGCAAAGACTTGCTTGAGCACTGTGAAAACTGACAGACATGCCACAAGGATAAGTTCCTCAGAAACAGAGGGCTAAAACTTTTGAAAGGTGCTCCAGCCCTTCCAAGGCAAAATGAACAGTCAGATATCAGGGGAAAAAAACATACACTTGTCACATCTGATATCTATTTCTTTTCCCCTCAAATTGAGGTGTATGTGAAGGAATAAAACATAGATTAGGACAAACTGTGCAACTTACTAGAGTTGGTGCAATTTACCTCACTGTCAAGCAAGAGAGGCCAAATTTATCCACTGTGTAGATCTGCTGTGTGCCTGGTACAAATCCTGGGAAACAGGGATAAAAATTCACCCTCTTAGAGTATCTATAAATGAAATATAATTTTCTCTGTGTGACTTACTGTAAAAAAAAAGATCTCAGTTAAAGTTTACTATAATATAATATATGATAATATTGGTGGAGAAGTGACCCTGCAATGCAGTGTGGACTTTATAAGGCTTATTGTGTTATTCTGTACACGAATATTAAACAGCTGCAATTGTGCTGAGACCCATGAATTTGCTACCTTCTGAAACTGGTGTAATGGAGAGCATCTGTATCTACCACTGAACCAAAATGGTTTGGTCAGGTTTGTGCAGGGAGAATAAATATGTATGATCCACAGTGTGTAGGCCAGTGCTGAAGCGTGTCTGTGTTGTGTGTTTGTGCACCACCTGGGAGTAGCAACACAGCCAGAGAAATCTTTGGGAGTTCTGCCCTCTGGACAACCTAGGCAAAGGTATTTCCCTAGGATGGGCAGGATGGCTCTCAAACAATGTATTTCTTGGTTATTGTTCCATTTCAGTAGCTGTTCCTAAGTTGGGAGCAGTGAGCAGCCATCGAGGCTGCGATCCACCCTGTGCACCCTCCTCAGATGGGTGTCACTGGTGGCCTCTCAAGTCACATCCCTGTCACATCTTCTTGTTTGAAGCCCCAGCTGACTTCAATAGAAGGGCTGTGAACTTAACTAGGAAATTTGTGTACAGTTTGCTTTAAAATGTGCCCTGTGGTGCTGCACTGCTTTTAGACTTTTAGATCCTAACCAGTCTTCATTTTTGGCTTTCGCCATCAATCCTCTGGATACCTTGATTTCTGAACATAAACCTGTATGCAGTAAGATGAAATTTGTGTATGTCCATGTCTGTTCTTTTAATTTAAAGACAAAAAAGCAACCCAGGGTCATTGAAGTTTTTCATTGAATGGCTATGAAATGGCATGTGTATGACTGAAGGAAATCATAGGTATGAGTCTTTCATGTTACATACAAAATTTCAGCTAATTATAGTCTCATGGAAAAGTAAGTGGAAATACCTTTTTCCTATCTAAAAATGAACTCAAGAAATGTTTACTCTCTTAGTTTCATGCATTTGGAATCTATCTTTGAAACAATCCCTCTCACTGAGTCTCAGAAGATGTTCAGCACCTTGCTGACTTCCCCAGGAGAAACTGATAAGTGATAGTGAAGCATGTCCCTGTGGACCAGTGTAGAATTATCAGCTCTTTCACATCCATGATCTTTGACCACAGGCAAATAATTCAACTCTTTAGTCTGTATTTCTCAGCTGTGGGGTAGCATCATGATACTCCTTTGCAATTTGGGAACTGTGAGAATGAAGTTTGAGTTGAAGGTGCTGAGATCATGCAGGGATGAAGCAACAGAAATGCCTGGGCAATTAGATGAGGTGGTTGCTGTGTCTGGATGTTTATCAGAAATGGGGGAGGGGAGGCAAGAATAAAAAAATAACTAAAAAGACTTCAACCACAAACAAAGGCAACAGCAAGAACCTCTGGCAGGAATTTCTTTATTGTAATTCCCTGTAGGGTCTGGCTGAGGTGTGTTTTGGGCATGCTCTGTGTCCCTCTGTGCTCATCTCTAGCCCACAGTGGTGCCTTTGCAGGGCCCCTTTGCCTGGTGGAGATCATTAACTCAGGATGTTGTGCCCAGGGCAGGGCAGAGTCGAGTATGAGCTCATTTTGGTGTGGGCTTTGTTCTGAAAAAGCCCAAGAGCATTTCCTAGGAAACATCTCATTTTCTTTAAATATTCTGTGATGCAAACTTAGAAAAACCCTTCTAAAGTATGCTCAATAATAATCTAATGGCAACTCATTTTACTTACTAGCAAAGTGAGTAAGTAGCTAAGTCTCTCTTTATTGTTTTTTAAGGACCTTTTCACTAGAAGACACTTAATTCCCTATTAACCTTAAGCTCAGAGTTTTACCATGTTGTGGTCCTCTAAAACAATGTTCTCTGTCAGGGAAGGCACTGTAAGTAATCTGAAATAACACAATTTTGAAAGAGAAAGAGGCCTAACACTTCTGCTTTAATGACTTCTCTTATTTCTTTATCCCCCATGCTCATTTTTTATTTGCAATTGTAAAAATAAGAGTAATTTACTGAATGCCCTTTTTTAGGTAATTTTTCTTTTGGTTAAAAAAATATTTTGAGCCTTTAACAACCCTTTAACAACCCTTAGAGTAAATAGAAATTAAGGTATTATTATTTTGCTCTTGTAACTCATCATGTTGTTTTTTTTTGTTTTTTTTTTAATATATATAGACACTCTCCCATTAGTTCTTGCTGTTTCCTTTTTTGGTTGATATTTGGTTTTGCACTTGCGAGCTACACAAGGAAAGGTTATTAATTGATTTAATGTTTATCTGGTGGTCTAATCTTGGATCATAAGATGAGCTTAAATCAAAGCTTCAGTGATACTTCTATCATTTTTAATTCTAATTCTAACTGAGTCTCAGCAGTGGCAGCCTGTTGCAAGGTTTTGGTGAGCTCTGAGAAGATGGTGAGATGGTCACCGAACCCTCAGGTCACAGGGGTCACCTTTGGGCTCTTGCCTTGGTCTTGCTGTTGTTCTTGAGCTGGAGATGGCTCAGGTGGTACATTGGCTGAAATGCAATCTGGTTTTTATTAACCAGGAGACTTCCTGTGTGTTTTGAGTGTCTTTCAGTGCATGTGGGAATATGTAAGGTTATAAATCACAGAAAGGAAGCACTGTAGCATTTCAATAAAACATGCTGAGCTAGAGTGTCTGGGACAGAGAACATGAGTGTTTCACTGCTTTCATGGAGCATAATAAGTCACTCAGAAGACAAAGTGCTTGTAATTTCTTGTTCTATTGTCTGACATACTTGGGCAGGATTCCTATGCAGGGCTACTACCCCGAGGCACAGGACCTGACACTTCAGAGTAGCCTCATTTCTCTTGTAAGGACACAGGTTGAAATTTAAATTTTGCCCTATATCAGGAAATTCTTGGCCTTGCTGTTCAGTGTCACAGGAAGTGATTGTAAATGTGTAAAAAAGCTTCCTTGACCATTGACTAATAAATTTAGAGTACTTTCCTCCCAAACTGCACTTCTTTTGGATCAATTTCAATTGATCTAATCCAATTTATGGTCCTGTATTCATTTTGACTTCCACAATCCAGAAAAATATCCTGTATGGCTCTTGGAGTTCTTGTAAATTAACTGCAGGGGTACCAAGACCTGGCTAGCCCAGAAGAGAGTATCATACACCTTTCATTTGCTGAGGATGGGCTTCACTTGTCCATCTGCACACATATATGAAGAAATATTGATTCCAAGGGTTCCAGAAACATTTGATGGCTTCAGGAAGGAAAGCTCATGTTTTTTTCATCCACCACCATTCCAGTTCATCTCTTTTAAACCCTGCTGTGACTCTGGGGTTCAGGCACCAAGCATTACTTGTCTGCCTCAGCCAGTCACTTTTGACATTCAGTGTACTTGATCTGGGGCTGGTAGTTTACTTCAAACGTTGTTCATATGAATGGATCTGGCAGCTGGGAGACTGCAAAAAAAGTGCATGAACAGTGATTCTTGTTTTCTGTCTTCAAAACAGATCTATTGTCCTGTTTCTGCTGGCTGTTTTGAAGAGTCTTGACTTTGAAGCTGGAAAGAAATCATTATCTAAGTTGCACTCATTTAAACTTAAGGCCAGTGGTCTCATAACTGATCACTCACATTAGCCTTATGAACCTTCTCCATGGACGGGTGAGAAGAATATTGCTTTATTGTAAGGTGATTTAAATAAGGAAAAAAAAAATCTATGGGCTCTGAATGTGCACAGTATCTTACATGTATTTATATGTTATCCATCCAGCATCCCAGCTTCTATAATTTGATTATAGATCACAGCTGTTTCTTTTCTCTCTTGACCTCCTTTAGCCTGTGACATGCTCTGCTATCATTCTCTCATTCCCCTAATACTTTCACTATTGAAAATACTATAATTTTCTTTCTCTTGCTGTCAGGTATTCAGTCATTTCTTTGTCCTGTCTTGGAGCTTAGACTCGGAAATTGAACTGTCTTGATTTTTTATTTTTTTTTAAGAGATGACAACTCATGTTTATTTGATTTTAAAATTTATGCGTCAGGTCTTTCTCTAACACTCAGATCTCACCTACAGCTTTTTCCTAAGGGTCTAAAAGTGCCTTTCAAAAAGGAAAACCCAGTTGTCTCTTGTTAACCCAGAGAAAATTGTGATACTGAGGTGAGTGCTCTGCTTAGAGAGAGGAAGGATATCAGAGAGCACAAAAGCAGAAGGGGAAAGTGTGATATTATTCAGGCACCTATGAGGACCACTGCAGGGGGAGGTTTCTGTGCTGAAATCACATTAAGACTTGGACTGGAAACTGGTCATTACAGCTTGAAAACTCTTTCTTTCTGAGATTCAAATGGAGAAATTCAATCCCATTGGTGAGGTTTTGGTTGATGATCAGGCCAGAGATCAGAGCAGAGTGGAAAGGGACGAGGTGAAAAGGATGTGGTCATATTAATTCAGTGCCTCTTCAGACAAGCAGCACAAGGAGATTTATAGGACTGTTTTTGAAGGGGAAAAGTGGATATGATAAATGGGGTAAGTCAATGTCAATTTGTGAAATTACACCTTTGTCACAGTCTATCAGTAACTTCCTCCTGCTATATTTGGCTGATTTTCCGGTAGCAGCGAGCGGGATCGAATGGTGACCAACCCACCTTTCCCAATGGCTAATTTAGGAAAGTAACACAAGAATTGGGCTGTGAATCATCTCAGATAAAGGTCAGAAATTACTGTCCTGTTTTAGCTAAGGATACTTGAGCTTTTTAGAAACAATTTCCTAATAACTTCCTTAGTGCATGAGGAGCCCAGCTCGAATTGTGAAAAGGCAAGGAAGCAGAAGCAGCAATCAGGCCAGTGCAAGGAGGGACTGGAGTAATTCTGGTGAATTGTATTCTGGTGAATTCTGGAGCAGTTGTAATTCTGGTGACTCTGATGTCCCAGCAGTGCCTGGAGCCTGTCAGGCACCTTTGGGTGCCATCTCTGGAGAGGTGCAGGCAAAGCTTTGCGGGAAGGAACACAATAGGAACTTGAGAGTTGTAAAATCACATTGCAGGGCAGAACATGCGAGGATCCTGATCCCAGCAGCTCTTCCTGTGGTGCCTCCCCTCCCTGGTGGTGGCTGCCTGCCTGCTCTGTGTGACACTGCAGGTCTGAGGGATATGGCTCAACCTGTCCCCACTAAGGAATGGTCTGAGTGTTTGTCTTAGTGCAGTCCTGCTCTGCCAGGCTGTTAAATATAATCAGTCTAGGGGTAAAATCAACAGAGATACTGATTCTGGTTAAATAATAAATGCTATCCCTGCTCAGGTTTGTTGGTTGCCTGTCATGCCTCTCATTTGGGAGGAAAACTCTGCATGGGATTCTGTTCTTGATGTATTTATTTTTGTGGTTTATGATAGTGTGTGGGAGTTTAGGTTTGTTTTTTTTAATAAACAAGCAAAAATGTATCATAAAGCAAAATACTCCCCCCTGAAGAATTTTATATTCTGTATCAAGCAGACACAAACCATTGGGATAAAGAAAGAAGCTCTGGAGAAACTTGGATAATGAGGACTTTCTGAAGGAAAAGTAGGAGATTTTGATGAGAGAGGAGGGGGTGGCTTTTTGATTCAGAAATATGATATTGGTGGAACATCTTAGACCAACCCACTCAGTGCTGCTGTGTGCAGACACAAATGTGGATCTCATGGAGCAATTGCCCTGGTTTTGGTATCTCCCAGTGATGAGTCTCTGAAGAAATAGTCTGAGTTTTTTTGCTGTTGTAGTAACAATTTTTGACTCACTCTATGAAGTCCATTAAATTATGCATGAGATGTGCATTTTGCCCAGTTTGAACTGTCCACACTAATGGAAGCACTCATGTTAGATGAATGGTGTCCTCAAACTAATGTGGTTCTTAACTGGTGAGCAATAGGCTGTCAGGGTGAAAATGCAGGGAGCCTAAACACATGGCCACGTGATGGAAAAGGGTGGTGCTGTGGACATGTGTGTGCTGGAAAACAAATAACTCCAGGCCACTGTTAGACAAATAAACAAAGAGTATGAGTAGCCATACCCTGCTCTGATTAATGGATGTAAGGCTATCAGAGTGTAATGCAGGTAGAGGGAAGCTTTTTCTGCCTCAAACTGTGGTGGGGTGTCAAGGAATGAAATCTCAGACTCTCCTACCCTGAGATCCAGCAGGAGACAGGGTCTGATGGAGCCCAGGAGACCTCAGTTCTCAAAGACACTTATTTCCATGCCACATAAACCAGACCTTCTTTCAGCCTTTGAGGGACTCTGCTGGCTCAGCCCATATGGTGAATGGCAACCTTTGATTTGAGAACAACTACACAGAAATATTCCAGTGCTCAGAAGCATATTGGGCAGCAAGGCCTTAGGAGGAAGCCCAATATGCTGTTGAACAGCTGTCTGGACCCCTGTTTACAGGAGAGTGATGAGATTAAGAGTGGTTTTGTGTTTTCCCCTGGACTTGAGCTCTTGCAGGGTTTCCTCAGACAACTCAGGATGTGCTGTGTGGTTCGACAGGCTCCCCTGCTTTGCTCTATGTAATTGTGAATGTTTTGGGGCTGTGTTTATTTCAGCTTTTCTTCCTTGCACACATGACTTGTGAGGTCCCTGCATGAGGCCAGTTGTGTTTCTTCTCAGCAAACTGAAATAGCACATCCAGGGACTCCTTAATACTTACAAAAGCTTGTGTGCCCTCCTTCCCTTCTGTTACTGCAAGGATTTCATGTGGGGGGAAGAATACAGAAGAGCAGGTGAAGGCTTAAACTGTAAAAGCTTTAGTTTATTCATTGATAACATTATGAACCTGGGTTTAAACCAATATTTTTGTTGTTTGGAGAATTTTGCTATGCTTCAATATTTATGAGGTTTCATCTTGAACCCCTCACGGTAGGAGCATATTTCACTGGTAGAGAAAAGCGGAAATTCTCAATTGTAGTGGGAGTCCTGGAGCTAAAGCTTTAAGAATCATCCTGGGTGGCAAAATTCCCCCAGCAGTTATGGGAGTCATTGGGGAAGTGAATGTGTTTGCTGTATTCCATCTCACTTCCTGGTTTTTTAGTAACATCAGTATTGACTTTCTGTGCTTTGTTGTTGGAAAAGTCTTAATTTGATGGAGTATTTTAATAAATAGAATGTCTAAAAGGAACAACTTCATGCAGAATGAATTGTTTGCAGGTCCTGAGAAGAGAAGCCTGTGCCTTTATCAACCAGTTTTATAAGCCCTCTCCTTGTGGGGTATTTCCCCACTGGACCAGTTTTTCCAAATGGATTCTTCTTTTGTTTATTGTTATATTGGCTTTGTGTTAGTGAGCTACTACTTGAGGGTTTGCAGGTTTTTTCCCCTCATTTTTTCTTTTTTTTTTTTTCCCCTGTATCTCTGCTTCAATCACAAGTTATTTTCAGAAATGTATGAACTTTGATTACTTGATTTTAAAGAGATTTCTGGCTCCTAATATTCCTTAAACTTCTTATAGAGAAGACTCTACTACTCTGTGTTTTAGTGGGTTTCAGACTTACCTTTATGACTGGGGAAGGCTGAGAGGGAGCAGGTCAGACATACTAGAAAGTTTTAAGAAAACACCTACCAAGATGATTGTCTGTGTGATTTGTAGTTGGATTCCTGAAAGATCTCTTGCATGGTTCAAGAGGGGCAGATTCTAAAGTGTGTTTGATTCACTGCTTTTCAGGAGCTCTGAGGGAACACTTGAAATGTATGAATTCAGGACTGTAGCCTTTGCTGTCCTTCAGTGGAACTTTGTATCCTGTATCATATTGTTTTTTTAAAAAAAAGTTTATAAAATAAATGTTTATGATACTTAAATATGAAATTGAACCAGACTTTATAAATGTTTAAAGGAATATGTATCAGCTTTTACTGCCATTGTGTAGCTAATCAAGACCTCTAAAAACAATTTGTAAAATAACCTTCTCATTTTATGGGTAAAAGTGGCAGAGCAAAATAAAATAGCTTCTATTTTCCCAGTATCTTTGACATGGAAGAAGCAGGAGATTGCAAAGGTCATGGAACCACAGTTTAAGACAGTGGTTTTGCTCTCCTTATTCTGTTTTTCTAACCTTGTATTTGCAGTTATTTTTTCAGCTGCTTTGCTTTAGAATCCCTGAGATAAATAATAAGAGGTGTGGTAATATCCCTGCTGTTAAAACAGTATCAGCAAATAACCCATGTGAGCCCAAGCCTGTCCTTGCTGAGAATCCAAATTTCAGAGGAGATGGGAGGTTTCTACAGCTCTGTTGCTCTACAGCTCTGATGTACACCTAGATCCTGTTCCTAAAAACAGCACTTTTTTTTTTCCCTTGGGAATCTTTTCAGTTTAAGTAAAGAAAGCAAAGTGTTCTGATGAACAGCAATTGGAAAAGTAAAAAAGTAATAAATTAAGTACCAGGGTGCTGTGCTTCTCTCAGCAATGATGGAAGTCAATTTTGGAGGTTGCACTGAGATTTATAAATATCAGTGGACAGACCTGGGTTTACATGGACTTTTTGATTTTTTTTGCTTTATTTACAGGCTGTCAAAGTGTAAAAGGGGAAAATAGAGAGTGGTCATTACCAGCAGCAAACCTAAATAAATTGCTGCCATGCTGTGGGTCAATACTCCCTGTTTGGTAGATTCCTGAAAAGGTGGAGAATGGAAATAAAATCCTGTGTGATTTGGTTAAATTTTATGTCCAGGCAGATCATGGACTTGTAGACTTCACTACAGACATTGATAAGATAAAGATTGTTTTACAGCTCTAGAAAGGTGTAGGGGATGCTTTACCAATCTCTGGGAGAACAAGATTATTGCTACAAGGAATTAAAATTTTATTCCAGACCTGTATGACTAAACAGGATGTGCAGATGAATTTAACCACATATGAGGCCCATCTGGGATGAAAATGGTGGAAGTAATGGATAGAGAAGTGGCAAGCAAGGAAGGTATTGAATGTCCTCAGCAGAAACATGCAGTGATGATGAAAAAATAAGGTGATCTGTTTTTTGACTTCCTGCATCTCTCACAGGAGAACAGAGCATTCAGAAGGAATTTGAGTAAGATGATGAAAGTCTTGGGGCAAGTTCAGGAGTGGCTTTCCATGCAGAGCAGCACCTGCCCAGTGCTGGCAATATGGAAATATTGAGTTGGCATTATTTGGACACAAAATACTGGAGCCAAATGAGATGTAGGGGTCAGTAAAATTTTGCAAGTATTGCAATGAACACCTCTGTGTCTCCCAAGCAGCAGCAGTAGTGTGCCTGGACAACAAAAGCAGCAATTCTGCAGTCAGTGTTCTGTGGCTCTAGTAATCAAGGAATGCCAAAAATTAGAAATTAAAAGTCCTATTAGTTCATCTCCCCCTATAAAGGGATGTTTTCTTTGTTATGTATGATGGTAATTAGCTGGCCTGCAAGGGGAGGAAGTATGAAACAGCAGAGATTTAAAATAGTGATGGAGAGGCCAGAGCTGAGAGGATGAAACTGCAATTGAGGATTATCAGGACTGAGAGCTATGGTTTAGTACTTTCCACCTCCAAAACATTGCATAGATATTAACCAATTAATCATCACAAATGAGCCATGAAAATGATCAGTGGCTGTGTTGAAATCCAAACAGTGAAATCATGTTTCAGATTTAGCACTTAATGTTCCCAATCTTGCGGCTTAGACAGGAGAGGAAGAGTCTGAGATTTCCAGGAGCTGCTGGCTCCAGGTGAGTGTCCAAACCCACCATGATGTTGCCCAGGGGTGTCTGGCTGGAAGATCCTTTCAGGGGTTCAAAGGCAGCAAGGACTGCCTAGTCTGAAGCGGAACATAAACTTGTGATATTCTTTTTAAAGTTCTTTTGTTTGTGGTTGAGCTAAAGAAGGTTTTGGGTTTAGTATTCTGGAACATAAGTGATTTGCCACGTTTCTTCAAAATTTGTTGAAACAGCTAGCTAGATTCCTCCCGCTCTCTTCTTTGAAGTAAAGCAACAGTAAAGGAGAGATGTTTAAAGCCTGAAATAATTGTTCCTTTCTATGTGGATACTGAATTGGGTTTTGTAACACCTCTACTGCTCATCTTACAAAGCCAGAAATATAAATATTACACTCCTGAATGTTTTCCAAATCTCCTTTATACAATCCCAGAAACATTCTGGGTTTTCCCAGCATTTTTAAAATTATTTTTCAGTTGCAGTGCTATGGCTTTTGGAGCTATAACAGGTGTGTGTGTGTTTTTTCAATTCTGGGATTTGCTCTCGAAGAAAAATAATTAACACTGGCAGGAGTTTGATTGCATTAATTCACAAAAAGAAACACCCAAACGATAAATCCATAGTGGGAGAACTGCCCATATGTTACAGATTGGCTTAACATGGATGAGGCATTAAATAAACTAAGTCTGAAAAATAAAAACCTTATCAGCTTTATTAGCGTTGAACTCTGTGGCTTCCACTGGGGCTGACACACTTAATTAAAGATGCTCTGGTCTAATTAGGTTGCACATCAAAAATACAAATACAAGTTGGATTTTTTAAAGACCTGTCTGAGTTCCAATTCCCAACGTTGTGAATATTTATTTTATTCAGTTAGTCTCCACCTAGACCAAATGTTGTTAGGTTAGCTAACACAAAAATACAGGGATTTGAGTATTTAGATTTCTTGCACTCAATGAGGCTGGCTCAGATCCTGAATGTCTATATATCTGAGGAAGACAAGTGTAGGCAAGGGAGAAAGATGACTTTATTTTGAATTTTAAATCATTATCTGATTCTCTTTGACTGGCTTAATTCTATTGGTGACTAGCTCATGAAGAAATCCATGGCCTTCATTTGTTTTGCTACCTGTGGGATTGATTCCCCTGTGGGTCCAGTCCAGCCTCCTTGGAGGTCAGTGGGACAACTGCCATCGATTCAACAGAGCATGGTTCAGAATCAATGAGAATGCTGTGTGTCACAATGGGGAGTGTTCCTTCTCTCTGCCATCTCCTGTGCTTTAAAAATGGAATTTTCCTTCTGTCAAATGAGGCAGACCTGTCATATCCTGTCATATATTCCCATGATTTTTTCTGTAGGCAAGGTTGAGCATGGAAGTCTTTGATTCAGCCCCTCTTTTTTCTGTATATAGTTCTTTTTTGATTGATATGGAACTCTGTAACCTTGTCAGCCTTTTGCTGCCTTTTTTTTTTTTTTTTCTTTAATTTGTAAATTTGTAATTTTCCTTTATGCAAGTTGCAGCTTCTTCTGACATCAGTGACTTCTTGTGATCTTGTGTCAGGACAGCCTCAGGTTCACCTCCCATGCAGCAATAATTTTCATTCCTGGTGGTGCCATTTGTCAATCCTAAATCACAGTGAACAAAATGCTGCTATTTCTAATGCCTGACCAGATAATTATTGCTCAGCCAAACACTCATTGGCTGGCGACAGGTATGACATGAGAGCATTTCTAACATTTTTGTTAATGGAAAATGGAAGCCCATACATAGCCTTTCAGCATCCCTCATTGATTTCTGCTCCTGTTTCGGTAGCTTGAAATCTTAAGTGACACTTGGACGTCCCTCAGTGGCAGATGTGGGAGGGATCAGCAGCATGAGGCCTGTGGCTCTGGTTGATTTTACTCAGTTTGTGAAGCTGGGATCACTGTGTTGGCAAATGGACACCTAGAAAGAGCTGGGTGGCCAAAGTGCTAAGTCTGGCCTCATTTACAACTGTGAACACAACAATATTTCCCAAATATTATCCCTGTCACATCCTATTGTGGAGGTGTTTTGCTTTTGCACATTCAGTGTTAACATTAATTTTTCTTAGCCCGGGCTCTTTCTGGTCACTGTCTGCCTTTTGCAGTTTGCTGCAGCAGGATTGGTTGCTGGAATAGGATTTTGGACTAATTTAAAACTGTTTTTTGAGAAAGGAGATAGACAATTCTGATGTATTGAGAGTGACTTAGTGCTAAATGGAGTGCAACTCCAGGCTGCCTTGAGCTATTTTGGCTTCGTTTCCTGCTTTGCTCATTGTATGTGTGTATCTGAGTGTGTACATCCCTACAAATTCAGATCCCACCCTAGAGCTGAGGAAAGCAGCTCAGTCTCCTTGCTCAAACACTGAGACAGCCGAGTGTCCTGAGTAGATGTGATGTCTCAGTGGCTGAGCTACACTTTTCAATCATTTCTGCTGAACAAACCTGCACCACTGACACAAGCTGTCCCCACATCCTGTGCCCTGGAACTGAGAGCAGTTTCAGGATCCACATTCTGCATGATGAGCCTGACTCAGGCCACAAATACAGCTGCAGTAGGTGCTCCAAGGCAGTGAACAGAGGGGAGGTGCATTCCTGCCAGGAGCCATCCTGTGCAGACACTGGAGAGCACCATCAGCCTGTCAAGGGCTTACCTGTGTGGGCAGGGGCTGGCACCTGCCAACGTGGGCACCCCTGCTGCTTTCAGGATCTTCTTTGCTTGGGGACCAGGCTCCTGATTTTATTTTTCTCACACTGGATAGTACAGATTGGCAAGCAGCTGTAATCAGGGCTGTGATTTGCTGCTTCTCTTGGTGTTCTGCTGTCTTCAGGCTCTTGAGACAGGGAAGGTTTGGTGCATAAATTGTGAGCCATGACAGGGAGTGTGGCCTTGTGGGTTTTACTATTGGTATCAGCCATCTCAGAATGGAGTGGCAGCTTTATCAGGGAATATCCAGCATTTTTTTTCAGATGAAGTTAGACATTTAGGAATAGATGCACCTCTTTCTACTTTCTGAACATACATTTTCTTATGGCACCTTACGGAGCTCATTTTAAACCCTGCTTCAGGGCAAAAATATTTATGGCATACTTTAAATAAAACATATTATGTGTTTTGTACAAACATATGTATCATTGTCCCCCTCTCTGGAGCTGATATAATTTCTGACACCAAGTGCTGTGCCTCATGCAAAATTCATGACATGTCATTGAATAAGAATGAATGTTCCTTTAAAATACAAGCTTTCCAGCCATGATAACCACTTAGTTTTGAGTTTCAGGAACCAAAATCCTTCCTTGCTGTGACTGTTTGAGTGAAACACAGTGTCAGTGAGTGGCAGCTTCAGAGTCTGGTGGCAGGTTCAGCATGGTTTTCTCCTGCAGATGGTTTTTTTGCTTCTAAGTCAATGGTATTTGTGGATTTATATTCAAAGTAAATCATCCCTTAGAGTAGCAATGGTCAGTGAATGCTTGTCTCACTTGTGGATATGTAAGCATCCCATTGTTAAAAGCTTTCAATACTGAAACTCTTAATTTCTGATTCTTATTTATAACGAGAGAGGAAAAAATAGTTCTGCCAACAACATACATGTGGTGGAAAATTACCATAAAATCATAATGTGCTGCTGCAGGATGTTACAGGCATAAATTAAAGACTGAATTAAGACTGAGGGGGGGCTCATCACAGTTACACCTTCCTCCTGAAGGGAAGGGGAGGGCCAGGCAGTGATCTCTGTAGGACAGGAACGAGGGAACAGTCTAAAGTTGTGTCAGAGGAGTTTTAGGTTGGATGTTAGAAAAGGTTTCTTCCCCCAGTGAGTGCTGGGGCACTGCACAGGCTCCCCAGGAAATGGTCATGGCCCCAAGGGTGCCAGAGCTCCAGGAGTGTGGACAACACTTCCAGGGACAGGGTGGGATTGTTGGGTGTCTGTGCAGGGCCAGGGGTTGCACTCAATGACCTTGTGCATCCCTTCCTACTCTTCATTTCCTGTGGTTTTGTAAATCTGCTTTGTGCTTAGCACTCTGCAAACAGTAAAAGTGTTCCTCAACCTCAAGGATGAGCAAAATAAACAAATAAAAGAGAACAAAGATAGTGGAGAAATAAATGCTGAGTTGAGAGGGAGAAAAAGACCCAACAACAAAACAAACAACAAAGCCCAGCATTTTGGAGGGGGGAGAGAGAGAAGAGCTGAGCAGTGCAGGCCGTGCCTTCTGGAGAGCACCTGAGCTGGTTTGGGCTCCTCTTCTCACTCCCCTAAGGCAGCAGGGAGGTGCTGCTGGTCACTCCTGTGTCTGTGGAGCCGAGGAGCAGCGCTTTGGAGCTCATTCTGTCAGCTCCTCAGCAGCTTCATCTCTGCTGCTGTGGTCAAGGTGGTGGAGAGTTGCCCTTAGAGGTGACTTCAAGGCCACAGAACAACACGATGACATTTAAACCAGCTCAGGGGGTGATTAAAGCTTAACTTTAAAAAGGAAATATGAGTTAAAAATTAAAGATTAGAAAATCAAGCCTAGGTTTAAAATAAAAGCACTGTTCTTGCCCCTTCCTGGCCCAGCTGTGCCATTCCCAGGGTGTGATTTGTGGTGCTTGAAGAGGCCTGGGACATGGATTCTTGCAGGGAAAGTGGCTTCCTGTGTGGCTGAGGGGCAGGCTGGCAGGCACTGTGCATCCAGGGTGATTTCTAAGGCCATGTTTGGTATCACTTTGAAGGCCCAGTACTGTGATGACTCCTGTCCCTTCAAACCACTCTGAGGTGTGGGTGAAACACAGCAAAGCCTATTGAGTGCTATTAGCTGTAAAGGCTGAGAGTGTTGTCTCTGACATGAGCAGTACCATCATCTCCTTGTGCAGAAAATCACTGCTCTGACACACCTGGCTCCATCTCCCTGCCATTAAACCCATTAATACAACAAATGGCATTTGATAATAAATACGTGTCACTTTCATGATTTTAACTGGTCTTTTGATTTGTTTCCCATTTTATGTTGTTTAGACAGACTGATTTAGACAGTTAAAAATCCACTTAACCATGATACATTGTGGCTGCCTGACAGACAATAACATTGATATATATGACTAGATGAGTCTCTAATTAGATTTTGGCAGCACTGTCACAGTCAGGGAAAGTTTCCACAAGTACTCCATTGAAATATTGTTTTATGCAACCTCATGGAACAAAGGCCATTTTTTAATTAAGCAGGTCCCCTCAAAAAGATGTTAAACTTCATGTCATTTTTTTAAGTGGCCTCTGCCCTTGCAGTGTATACCCTCTCAAATATACTCCTTGGTAGCATGCCTTAAAATACATATTTAAAAAAGTACATAAAGCAGATAGAAATAGGTTAAAAATTATTAGTGAAGCTTGCCCTGGATGTTATATTTAAAGTTAGTTGTAAACATGGAAGAAACAGTCATTTGATAAATTATCATTGTTCTTTATATAGGAAAGGAAAAATGTAGAATCAGGGACTGATTATGTGATTATATAATAATATTAATATTCTGTAATCTCAGCTTTTATGAACACTTCAAAGTAACTATAGAACAGAAGAGACTATTAAGCAAATGTGAAACCTATTTCCAATAACATCTCTCTAAAATACTTCAGGTGGATACCAGTGCAATATAAATGTGATATACGTACATAGAGCTGTGCTGCAGTTAATGGAGATGCAGCTCATCATCACGTGTCCACCTGCCCTGGGCTGAGGGTTGGAATCTGCATCCCTTGGCCTCACACTTGCCATGGCTGCTGCACATGAAAGATGTGAAAGGGGTGATCAGGTTTCCTCTTCTGGAGCTGGGCTCTTGGTGAGTGTTCATGATGACTGTAGAGAGCAGAGCACAAGATCTGGAGTGTAACCTGGGAGGATCCAACTCACCCACTGGCACAAGTTAAATACAAGATTTCCCTATGGATGTTCACAGCTCAGGGAAAAAACAAACAATAAATGTAGTGCACCTGTATCCTGGCATTTAATGAATAGAGATCCCTTTGGTCCTAAGTAGGTGTTGAGACATCTCTGAATATGCTGTTGGAGTTGTGTGTGTGGATTGCTCTGTGTGGAGGAGAGTGGTACTATGGGAAGGGCCAGGATGTCTGGAGTATATTGAATATTGAATGTTTTCAAATTGCATCAGTTTCAATGGCAGCAGGACTTTTTTTGTTGTGGCTGTTGTTGATCCTATAGAGATGAATCCTCTAATAAGCAAAAACAAGGGTTGTTGGTCTGTCATTGATGTCTTCAGCAATTTTGTCATTAATTGCAAGAAGTGCAGAATTTGACCTGGTTTTCTCTATGCATATCACTGAGGAGGTCAGTCTGTGCATTTGCCTGTGCAAAATGTTACTGGAATAATTTCAAGTGTGAAAGCAGAATGTGTCATACCAATGTCCTGTGTGGGCACATGGTGCCCTTTAAAGCAGAGTCAGGCTGTGGCTTATTTTCACACAGAAATAATACACGTCAAAATACAACTGGCAATTTCCTGTTCTCACTCCATCTGTATTAATTTCAAAAGTGAATGGCAACTGCAGTATTTGAGAAGACTTGCTCCTCTCCCATACCATATAGTTTTCTATATAAATATAGTTTTCTATACAAAACTATATTTTTCCATATATTTTTGTGGAACTGAAGTGTAGTAAACTGAGAAAACAGGTTAATTTCTTTGGAGAAATAAGTTCTATGGACCCTGCAACATGGTGATCAACTGAGCTAAAATACTAAATATCCTAAAATACTAAATATCCCATAACTGCAAGAAAAAGGTAACTACTTACCTCTGTTCTACCCTTTGATTTGGGAGGAAGACTTGGTTGGGATCAGCTTGTAACACCCAAGGAAATAGAAGCTTTCCATGCATGAGTTTTAAGGGAGAACACTTGGCACCTACTGACTTAGTGCTGTCATGGTAAACCTTGCCAGAAAAAAATACACCCTGCAGAGCCGTTTCAGGTGACCATTTCTAGGATGTTTAAGTCATGTTCTAGTAGCCCCTCTCTGTCTCCTCCTTGAGCTCTAAATTTATTTCCTTTGGAATTTAAGTCCTGTTTCAGGGCGGGAGCTTAATTTTCCTCAATAACCCCAATTTGCCTTTAACAGTAGATCTGATATCTTCTCTACTGATGAAAAAGATAGGAGGCTGTTAGCACTGGTATATTTATATTGTGCTAATGGATTTTAACCCTCTTACTGAGCTGTGCTGATGGTTTAAAATAATGACTGGGCAATAAATTTTTACTGGGACAGGTGTACAAATAGTACTCAAAAGAGAGTGGTGCTCAGGGTCAGTCTATGAAAAGAATGGTGTCCCAGATTATAGTGCAAGATGAAACTGTTTCATATGCTGGTAAATCCTGACAACACATGGCTTTAGCTTGAGCCACCAAGACTTATTTGCTATCATTAACAAGATCCACATGTATCCAATACTCAGATCCATCTGAGTCAGAGCCATCTTGGCTTCTATTTCAGAGCCATTTATCCAAAGGGAGCGGGAGCGTCCCTACCACCCATGGACTCCAGTGGGAACCAAAGCTGCACCCAGGAAAAGCCTGGTCTTGTACTGTTTGTTACAACCCTCTGCTATTTCCAAAACCTCCATGTGACTCCTGGAATTCCTGTTGTGGCTGTACCAGATGTGGAGAGTGGGAAAACAATTAATGAATCCTGACTTCAGTACAGGACAGCATAACTAACTTGTGCTGACTGATGTCTTACTGTTATTTGGTAGCAATGTTTTTTTCCATAGTGAAGACACTTTTCATAAATACTTGCTAGAAAATTTTAAAAACACCAAAAAGTTTTGGTTTACATTATTTCTATTTTCAGCTCCACGCTTGAGTTTTCTTACTAGAAAAGTCAGGTTTTGTCTTCACAGTTTAAAAAATGTCTGCACTAAACCGGCTTCTGATACTCACACTTCAGCATCTGCTTTCCAACAAATCACACTATTTATTTTTGAATAAATGAATAAAGAATGTGGAGCAGAAAGTGCAAACTGAGTAACTTTAAACCAGATGTACAAACCCCCATGATGTAAAGTATGAGCAAATGGGTAAGTCCTTTTGACCTAAGTGGTTCATCACCTGTTTAAATCACTAACCAAGCTTCAGTGACATTTCTGTACCTGTATAACACTCTGCTGGCATTTACTAGGTTCGTGCTACATGAAATTTGAAGAACCCAGGAGCATTTGTTTGTTAAACAGATAAAAGTTTTGAGTTCTGCGATCAAATGGGAGCTATTAATTTGCTTTCAGTGTGATGGAATCAAAAAGTTGTGTGCCCCTGCTGAAGAGAGCAGTGTCACTGCAAAGGCTGGGTGCTTCAGTGACCAGTATTTATACTCTTATACCAATTTATACTCTTAAATACCAGTATAGCTCACACTTTTCCCCCTCAGGACACCAGGCTTGTGAGATAATAAATACAGCACTTCAGCATGCAATAAAACACTCATCATCTGTCAAATGTAGGATTCACCTACCCTGTGTTCTAGTGTGGATTTATGCCATCTGATTTGGAGGAGCAATTAAAAATTCTCAAGCCAGCAGTCAAATAGTTTTATTCTGTACTTAGCTATCATAGTGCCAGAGATAGTCCACCTATGGAAAAGGGGTCAGTCTGGCAAAATATGTAGTTTACCTCTTGTAGTGTTTGTATGTCCTTCCAGGTATCTTTTTTTGTTTGCTCTGTTATTGCTGCACAATTGTGGACATCCCATGACTGCTGTTTGAGTTGGTTATAATGTTTTCTTTCTTCTGGTTAAAGTGTAGGGAGAAGTGACTGTTCAGTCCAAGGTTTTGGATTTTAAATGAACAGGGAGCTGTTTCTTCATTCATCACTTCACACCTAAATGACAAACCATGAGCATGGAAAAGGAAGGTAGCACAAGGGTCTTTGCCAGCAAATAGGGACATCCTTCAAATTGTAGCTTTGCTAAGAGTACTTGGCTGTTACAGAATATTGTCTACTCAGTAATTCAAACCAATTTACCTCTCTATTGAGCTTTTTGGTGTTCTCTTGCATGGAGGAGATGTCACTTTCTGATTTTACAAATGGGTCTGCAGAAGAACAGGACCTGGGAAAAGCTGAGTGTCTTTCTCACTTCCAGAGGGTATCCCTGTGGCAGGCAGTGGGTTCCTAGGGCAGATGCCATGATGTGAAGACCCTGATCCCTCAGCCTCCTTTTGCTCTTTACCTTTAAGCAAGGTGTGTCTGGAGTAATTGATGATGAGCAGAACAAGTCTGTTCTAAGCAACTTCAGGTGAAAATACACAGCCAACAAAACAAGAGACGCTTGAAATTAACTTAATGTCCTTAATCCTTCTTTGCCATCAAAGACTCATTTTCTTTCTTTTTTTTGCTTTTGTTTTATTTTATTTTGTTTTTGGTTTTTTGGGGGTTTTTTGTTTGTTTTGTTTTTTGGTTTTTTTTTGGTTTTCATTTCAGTAGAAAACTATCTTTAGGGGAGATCAGAAGGAAGAGGAAAGAACAGAAAGGGTACAGCTGTTTTTCTCCATGGAGAACCCTTTTGAGATGGGCATAGGGGTGAAAAGAAGAAGGAAAAAATGCTGTCCTTGGAGTTGGCAAGTGTTGCCAGTGTGGTGGTCGGTGGATGTTTTCCACATGTGTACGTGAGGGCAGCAAGGATCCTGGAGCTTGTTTTTCTTCTGTGTGCAGCACAGCACGTTGGCCTAGATTTTATTGCTGTGACCTGAACTCATCTTTGTACCATGGGGGAAATACTTGCAGTGCTTTACAGATCTCAGGGACAGTCTCGTTTTCTCAGCACAGAGCTAATATATCAAGCTAATTTACTGCCGTGGTGTGTTGCAAAGCCTATATAATATTGAGTAAACATTGTTGGCTTATACATTAACTGTAACTAAAACCCAGTGCAAACTTTATTCTGGCTTCAGGATTTTCCTTGAAGGAGTGACTAAGAAAAGAAGCACAGACTTTTTTTTCCTTTTTCCCCCCTTTTTCTTTTTTTGCAGCGAGGAAACTTTACTCTTAAACTCGGCAGTTCTCTTAATTCTAGGTCAAGTGGAAGGCATGGTTAGGAGCTTTCTGTGTGGCTCACTCAATTGACTCCTTTTCTTTGTCAAGATTCCTTAGTGGTGTTTAATGTGGTTTCTTTTTCCTGTGTGGTGTGCAAATATAACTGAACAAATAAGAATCTAGATGTCTGTCTGCTTGGAAACTTAGTAGAGCTGCTATGGCTTTGTATGGCTAAGGATTATAATGTTTTGGGTGATCTAAAAAAAAGGAAATCAAATACTTAGTTCATTGAATTTATGTGGGAATCCTTCTCTGAGGATCATAATGTGCTTTACTATCAGAATTTAATTACAAAATAAAGCACTTGTGTAAATGAACATCCTTTAAGAGAAAGAATACTACCAAGATATTATTTATTTTGCAAAAATCAATATTTGTCTTTTTATAGGTTAAAACCATTAAAATTTGATGAAAGAAATTGTGATAATTTCCTATGGTTCTCAGTGATCCAGATGACTGAACTTGTATCAGTATCAGACTTTTTTCCCCCTAGTATGTACATTTCTTAATTTTACAGTAATCATGTGTTCCATTTTGTATGGGACTTTCCCAGTTTCATATGTGATACTGTCCCAGTATCCTGGGAGCATGAAATAACATTAATCAAAAAGTGTAAGGGCTTTATTTGTATTCAGGGCATATTGCTCTGCTGAGTAAAATTTGTTCTGGCTTAACTGTGAACAAACTTTTCAGTGGATGAGAGTTAATCTTATTGAACAGTGGTAGGAATAAAAAGAAAAACATCATCAGAGCTGGTGTTTTGCTCAAAGTGAATATTAATGTCCCCTCTTCTGTGTTTCATGATAAACTCAGTGCATTACTGGAAAAAATTCTCCCCCATAAGAAAGAGCCAAATGCCACTTCCAAGATAGATTCTGACAATAGGGACAGCAGCATTTATTCCTGAAAAACAGTCCCATGTGTCTTCTGCAGGAGTCAGGGAACCCCCAAATAAATCACTGAAAAACATCCCACTCCTTTGTTTCTAACATTGAATCACTTTGAATCCCACCAGGTTTTTGACATGGGGGCAAATTTCAGTGGAAGGAGTAGTTACAGACTTTCTCTCTCAACTCTCATCCTTCACAGGAGTTTGCTGCTGCTGAGGTCTGATGTGGAAGTGTCACAGTATGGGCTGTGATGCTTTTAGAGCTTGCTGCAGAACAAAAGATCATTTCTCACTGTTTTTCTTGCACTGTGGGGAGGGAAGGAAGCAGCCTCTGGGTTGTTTTCTGTTCGTTCTTCAAAGGAAACCAATTGAATTGTGGTTTTGGTTTTTATCAAGTGCAGTCAATTGAAGATTCTTGTGCTGAAGATGGGTAAATGGATTACATAGAATCCCATTTTTACTACTTTTTGAGATATGAATTAGAGTTGGACACGAATTTTGGTGTAGGGGGTTTTTGTATGCTACTTAATTTTTTGATTGTGTCTGAGGATCAGAGTTCTACAGTGGATAAAGAGTCTTTTCTGTTCTTGCCTAAACCAGGAGCAAATGGATACTATAGATCTGATCTAAATCCCAGTGAGGGCAATGGAAAGGCTGCCATTGACTTTGGGATTTGATCAGATCCCTGTTACAGTGTTTTTATATATATATAAGCAAAATTCTGGAGGAAAACTATCTGTTTCAGACTTTGTTACAAGCTCCAAATTTGTACTTTTCTTTTTAGATCTTGCTTTTGGAAAGTGTTATTATAGTGTAAAGAGATGTGTAGATAATGTTTGATTCATTCCAACCATAAGAAAAACACTACTTACCACCAAAGGAAGAAAGACAAGGCAGCATTTACATACATGAGTCCACTGCATTTTCTTCACCAAGATTGCTGAATTTCAGAGATCTGCTTTCCCAGTGCTTGAGAATCAAAAATTTCCTATGGTTTTCTTGCCTTGTTAAAGTTTCAAAACCTTTAATGAGTTGAAAAAGAGCTTTTGAGAAGCAAAGTCATATAATGATGGAACTGGAGCATTACCTATATGTTCTGTTTCCCTGTCCATGACTTTATTCATTCAGTTACCATTCTTCTCATCATTTTATGATCATCTAGCAACCTTTTTCAATGCCAATTGGATTTTTCAGGTAAAGCCGCTAATTTCGATTGTACAATAGAAATCAGCTTTCAATGGTATTTCAATTAACCTTGCTATTAAAGAAATTGCTTTTTGCCAATACTCAATGGTTGGTTGACATTCAGAGAACACACAAGTCCTTTAATACAATCTGTATTGAAAGAAAAATCTGCATTTGTTGTCTTTGAACTAGCTTCTTGTAGTTTGGGGAGTTTTCAATATAGCTGACACACAGCAGACTGAAAACAAATGCACAAAGTATTTTGAATTAAAAGCTTTCAAGCATTCTATGCTATATTATATATTCTATTTTGTTTGCACATAAATCCTGTACTGGATGTCTTTTTTTGTAGATGATGTCAGTTATTTACTGAAGCCACTGCTGTAAATAACACACGTTTCTTGAGGTGCAGACAAGCTGCCAGCAGTGCAAATCCATGAGAAGCTCTATATGGGGAACAAATGAACAAAACATTTTGGGACAGAGTCTGAGACTTTTTTTCCCAGCAGGATAAAGACTTTGAAGGATTCTGGTGCTGGATTTCCCACTGGAGGGATGGCATTTGTAAGCATGCTGTAAATTTTAATTGGGCCTTACAGTGAGAAATATTTGGAAGATACTGAAAACAGGGTTGCAGACTTGATTGCTTCACTCAGCTCATCCTTGCATTTAGCATAGCATGAATCAGTGGGAATTTTGGAAGTTGTGTTTTCTTTAGCAAAACAGGGAATAATTGGGCTGAACTGCCCAACATGCCCATAATCTGATGTTTCCATGGCTTTTCCTGTAGGAATATTTGCTTTTAAGGAAAGTGCCCAGGGTCTGATGTTGGACATTCACACACGAGGCTGTGTTTGCAAGCAGCTTGAAACGAGGTTCAGACTATGCATGACAACATGTAACAACAAAAACTGCATGTGTGGGAAGGGAAAAATGCATGTGGAAATCATGCACATTTTACCTCTGAACTGGTTCATGCAGGAATCTGATAATCTGGCTCCAGACATTGTTCAAGGGATTTCTGGTTGGCATCTGGCTGAGTGGAGTTTATCAGTTGTGCTCAAAGCAGTCCAGCTTGCTTTTAAAATGTCATTGTTTGTTTTCAAAGAGTCAAACCCTCAGCCTCCAATTTGCTTCTTTATTCCTGAAGACCCCAAATGTTAAAAACATCCCAATTTTGAAAGTGCCCTTTTCTACTTTTTACACCTTTATTTGAAATCTGAGCCAGTCGACCCTGCCAGGGTTTGAAAACTTAAATTAACTGAGAAGTAAAAAAATTCTGAAATTGCAGCAGATGATAGAATGGAGCTCTAAATAAGAATACAATAAAATAATAAAAAAGAGACAGCCAAGTTGTCAGCAGTGTAACAGTATTTTAGATAATCCCCTCTGGGCCATTTTCTTAACAGCAACCATTTGTGTTTATCCAAAGATTAGTGCAGAGACTTTTGATTTTACAGTGCATGTTTCCCATTTACTTTTAAAAAATATTTATATGCTTTTATATCTCTTACTTAGTATTCCATGTGAGACAAATAATACTACATTGCTTTAGGTTTTATTGGGAAGACATTTAATGTTTGGGATGGGGTCTGAGGTAAAAGGAAAGAAAAATCATTTGGTCCTGTAGGCTGTTTAAATGAGGATTAGAGCCAAATGTTTGGGTCCCAGGAAATTGGCCAAGCCTGGATACTCACAATGTCAACTTGCACGTACAGTACATAGTTTAAAATTTTTATCATGAGAATTTTTTTTTCCTAAAAAAATATAAAGTAGCTATTTGCCATTTCAGCTCTGCTCATAAGACAAGAAAACAGCTGAATCAGTTAAAAATAAAAATATTCCTTTGGCTTAATGTGACAGTAGAGTTTTGCCCAAATAGGAGTACAGATCTACTGTGCTAGAAAGAGGGAGATGTGGAATTATGAGAATATGGCTTTCACAGTACTGCCCAATCCTGTTCCAGAAAGGAGAGAGGGATTTGCCAGCACTGGCAAACAGGGCCTGGGGTTTCTGCTGGCTTTTAAGACAACTCTCTCATTTTCACAAATGTGTGAATAATAATGTTAGCAATGAGCTGTCAAAAAAGATTGTTATTTTTGCATCTGATTTAACCTCATTCAAACAGGAAAGGTCCATTAAAATAGTGGAAATCCTGGAATAAGAGTGGCTTTATCCGAACCCCTCTACTGGATCAAATCCTTGATCAATTGGAAACAGGTGTAAGTTAAAATGAAGCAGGAGTGTTCACACTGAGATTGGCCCTGGTTTAATTAAATTGATTTTCAGATCAATTTAAATTGAGCTGATGCAATTTGCCCTGTTATTTAAATTAGGCCTGCAGGAGTAGTCTTGGAATGAGGGACTGTACACACTATGTGTAAGAGTATCTGAATCGGGACCATTATTATTATTTACGGGAATCTACTTTTCAATGAATTATTTTTTTCAAATTAGGGGGTAGCAGCCATAATAGTCCACTGGCGTTGGCTCCATTGATAATTATACCATTTTTCTCCTTTTCATAATTGTCCTAGTCTGAACTGTGCTATTTTAGCAGAAAATGTTAATTATTTTATCAACAATTGGCAGACCCTGCTTCAATTTGCTGTTTTCCCTTTAACCAAAACAAAGATTACAGGCCCTGTTCCATAGCTCAGCTGCTGAATCTTTGCTAAGAAACTTGGGAACCCCTTTCTCATGAAACACTGTGTAAAGCTTTAAGCACTCTTTGAAGCTGAGTTGTATTAAATGATAGACAAAAAAAGCCCTCTGAAGAATTGGTGCTTAATTACAACTTAATTAGCATAATTATGCATGCTAATAGCATCTCAAATGAATAGCAGTTGTCAGGAGGTTGGGACCATCTGTAAGAGTGTCGGATTAATACATCATTTTTTATTTCTAACAACGCTGTAACTCTTTCCCTGAAAGTGATTTTCATTAATCAAGTTCATTTTTATTATATAGAAAATTTGGCATTTTTCATTATGGGCCATTATCCGTTTCCCTATGCAGTCCTAATACAATACTAATGAGACCCCATGTGGCTACTCCACACTGACAATGGTAGTACAGGTGTATTATTATAATTGTTACAAACAGCACATTGTACCTCAGGACTAGTAGAGTTCTAATCTCAAGATATCAGGGTTTCCACTTGGTACCTTCCCTTGGGCCCAGTACAATTTCCAGAGCTTTATGAAAAACATACATGTTTGTGGTTATGAGGAAGCAGATTTAAAGAGATAGAAGCGTGTTTGTTTTAGAGCTGCAGAACTTGGAAGTTCAGTAAGCTGCTTTGGAGATTTTTTCTTTTACTGGCTCTGCTAAGCTTTGAGCTTCAAAGAAATTGCTTCCTCTAAAGAGCTGCTGAGGGGCACAGGGGTGATGCAGTAGATGCTCTGAAAGCATCAGCATTTACTTCAGAATTGGTGTGAGTGTGATCAAATTCCAGAAGCATGATTCACAATAAAATTTAGTAGAAAAAGGGCAGTGGGAAACATGTCCTGGGTATAGAAATGTCTGCTGAAGGAATGCGTGTAGTAGACAAGTAGTCAGGTTCTAGTGGGACACAGCACATCCATGTGCACAGAGAGTGGATTTTGAAAGTTCAGAACCTCTTTTGTGTTCAGTCAGAGGCCAGGGTCTGCTGTCAGCCATGCTGCTGGAAATCCAAAGCATGATGATTTAAGTCTCTGGACTTAGTTCAGATTTACAGTGCAGCAGCTCAGTGCATAGCTGACCTTAGCCTTGTGTTTTAGCTTTAACTAATTGGTTAATGTTTGCTTTGTGGAGTCAGAAAGCTCTGTGTAAGCTCTAAGGATTATTTTTATTTAGTGGCATGTTGGTATATTCATGCCTAATGTTTGTATTTGATTTTTTTCTCTGAATGCACTATGGTGTTTTTTTCACATGAGATTTTCCCAAGGGATTTTTCTTTTTCCTCTTACTTCCCCTAAATAGCCTTCTGAAATCTGAAGGCCTTCCAGTAAATTCTGATTTCCTTTGGTGGCCTGACTATAGAATGAATGGAGCAGTTTTGGAAATGCATTTTTAAGGAGAGGGAGTGAAAGGGAATGGAGAGGAGGACAATCAACAAAGCTGCTGTGCCTGTATTTATCAGGCTGCCAGTGGGAGCTGCACAGCTCAGACTGCACTTCTAATCAACCCTAAACAAAAGAACATTGAAAATAGCTCAACTGACACAGTCCTCATCATAACTCAGGACTCGGTGGCAGGCACCAGTAAATCCTGCTCTCTTGCTGTTGTTTGTGAATATATTTGTGCATATAAGCCCCTCTTCAGCATCTACTGGGGTTTAGGAATCTCCATGGAAGCACCCCATCAACTTTCCCCCCACTGTTCCATCAATCCAGCCCAGAGACAAATGCCCTGTGACACAGGAACAGGTGGAGATTGAGAAAATAGGGCCTGGCCAGGACTGAATGAAGATTGCATGTAAATTAACAGTAATAATATGTAAAACAAAAGCTCAGCAGAGGCTGTTTGTCCTGGTGTACAGCTACTCAAAGCCTGATACAGACCCTGAGTAAAATAACTGCAGCACCCCAAGATTAGTCCAATGTGCTTTGTTGTAATTTTATGCTGACAATTTAAGCAAGATGGTGTTTAAGCTGGGACTAGAAATTGCTAGGAGAGTACCACAGTTTGTGTCTTCCATTGGTCTGCTTCATAATCTTCATATCAGAGTCCCAGGAAAAGCATTGTGTGGTTTGAGCCATCTGATGTTTATAATCCTGCTATTCTGAGGGCACCAGCACAGCCTCTCTGCTAACTCCCATTACCTGGAGTGTCTGGTTATTAAATTAACCTGGAAACTGTGAGTTTGTTACTGTAAAAATGCAGAGACAGGAATCTGTGTGTGAACCCAGCTACCAGAAGTGTGACAGCCGATGGTGCCCACAGTGGGATCAGCTTTAAACAAGTGAGAATCTGAGCCTGCTCTGAGCTGCCCCCACCAATGTGTGGGTGAGCATGGGGACCTGACAGCTCCCAGTGTCCTGGATGTGTGCTGGTACTGGACATCTTTTGTTCAGGGATTTTAGAGAAGGCTTAATTGTATTGCCTTGGATAATGTTTTCTGATGTCATTAAACATCTACTGGAAAGCTAAGAACAGAACTTCAAAGTAATGTCACTTGTAACATTTACATTCAGATTTTTCTAAAGAGAAACACCAACAGTTGCTGGAGCCCTGGGATTCTATAAGTTACATTTAACTCTAAATTCCCTGAGCGTGGTAAAAAGTGAAGCTCCTTAAAAAAACAAACAAACCTTCCCCAGAATACTGAAATTAAGAGGAGATTAATAAAAAGCAATAAACATTTCCTTCTTTTGCCTAGATTTTCCTAAGTGTTGGATTTAATAGTGGTTTTCTGTGGGAGGGGAGGTTGGATATGAAGTTACTAAGTCTGATTGTTTCAGTCTGGCTGCTGTGTTCTCAAAGCCTCCAGTGCCTGTTCTGTTCTCTGCAAATTTTAGATCCTGTGCATCTCTGGATCCTTTAGAAGATTGCTGTTGTATGGCCAACACCTGACCACACCACTGAGCCAGAAAAAGTTATGGCAGCTCCAGCTAAATAGAGTTACTCAAACTGAAAAATGCATCCATGGCTTTTTGGGTGGAGTTGTTGTGTTGCCACAAATATCTGTGATATATAATATAAGGGAAACACTGAATTTTGGATACTTTACCCTAGGGAGGGTTGCAGGAGTTGGAGAGAGGTGGTGGAGCCTGTCTGAGGAGCCATGTGAGCAATGAGGTGCTCTTGAGCATCTTGCCCAGCAGCTGTGTTTGGTCTGAGGCATCAGCTGAGGGTGGTCTCAGGGCAGCCCTGGCACCTGAAGCTTCTTTGGTTCACTGCAGGGCAGGGAGAGATGTTGCCTCTTCTGGCTGGAGAGATCTCACTGAGGGAAAGGAGAGTGCCAAGGAATTTGGCTCTATTTTAGGGACATATGACTTGTCTTATTTATCAGTTGGAGTGGGTTCTTTTTCCTCTTTATTTTTTTTTTAATTTCTCAATCCTCCAAAAGATCCTGACCCCCAGCTCTAAAAGATAATCTTGAACAGTTTGTCCCTTCCCTTTTTCTGTGGCACCTCCTAACCTTTTGCTCTACCACAAAATGCAGAGGGATTAATTTTCACTGATAGCACAGAATTTCATGATGGGGGAAGAACAAACCCAAGAGTGAGAAGCCCAGTGCTGCTGAAATCTTAGATGGCAAAACACTGCTCAGGCCAGGCAAGGGAGCAGCTTTCTCTGTTTTCATCTGTACATTTGGCTGGAATTTCCTTCTCTGTGTGAGACCCAGGGACTGCAGCAGGGAATGGGTGCACAGCTCCAAGTCCTGGCAAGTGGGAGCTTCTTCTTGGTTTGCATGAGGAGAATCACAGGGTGGAGGTTATAAGTGGAAGCAAAATATGTGCTGCAGATGGCTGGCTGTTGACATTGCTATGGACAGATTATGCTTTCCAGAGATAAAAGAGTAATCATAAACTGGATGTCCAGCCAGGAGAGTATATAGACTTGAGTAATAGACTTGGACTATGGGGTTAGACTCCAAGTTCATATTAAGTACATATTTTCAAGAAATTTGTGGATTCTCAGATTCAGTATTTAGTTCATCATAAAAAGAACTCCAGGCCACAAAGCTTGGGCCTGAATCCAAACTTTTGCCAGATTTAGCTGATTTGTAAACTAGTGTTTGCCTTTTGAGCTGGAGTTTTGTTGTTGACGATTCTTAAACAAAACCCAAAAGACTTCTCTGTTGTGCAGGCTCTGAGGGCACTTCTGTGCCACTCCTAGTGAAGTGCTGATACCTAAAATGTGTCTGATACCTAAAATGTGTCTGACCACCAGGCTCAGGGCCTGAAGATCAGACTGGGCAGTGCCTGTGTCAGTGTGCTCTGCCCTGCTGCAAACATGCTTTGCTAGCCTTGGCCCAAGAAGAAAACTTCCCAGACAAAGGGATTGGTGACACACTTCCTCTGATTTGCTCTGCTCTTTTTCAGCATCTGAACTGAGCTTTATTCTTGCTGTACTTCAGACCAAAAGAGGCCCTAAATCGTGGCTGTTTGGCTAAAATCTGCTGTGCAGTGTCCTGTGGAATACTTGTCTGGCAATAGTGGTGGGATTTTGCCAGCAGGTCCCTAATATTCCCTTGGAGGTTGGTGAAGTGCTTGGGGTATGGCTGACAGGGTTCTCCACAGCTGAGGAAAAGCACACTTGTTGTTCTTTGATAAAGGACCTGTTGGTTGTGTGGTTAACAGCATTCTTATTAATGCATGAAACTTGCATTGTTTCTTAATTTACTTGGAAGTGTTGTTTAGACCCTTAATTGCCCTATAACGATATAGTGATAGTAAGTGAGATTTCAATCAACATACTCAGGAATTGCCAGTATTTTAGCAATAAATTGCTAGCTAATAAACTTGCAGCTTCCTTTGTAAATGCCAGTTAAAGGCCTAAACATTCCTCGCAGAGTTAATTGCACATTTAGTGCTCATGTAATTTTGAATTAATTACATGCCAAATGGATTTATGTTGTATGTACTTAATAAACCTTGGTAAGTGGCCTTTTAACAATCAGTTGGTATTTAGGATTCTGTTTGTGTAAAAAGAATGACTTATGACACCAGTTCATGATGTTTTTACCAGATCTTGAGGTGCTGACTGTGGTGCCTGGTGCTTTCTTTGGGATTCACCACCAGAAGCTGCAGCATTAAATGAACACAGGTGTGAATCCAGTGAAGATTTATTGTGTCCCAGCTTGATGCCATAGTCAGGAGATGGATTTTGCATAAGCCTCCATGATCCAGAGCCTGCTGGAGTGAGCAGAAGGGTTGGTGCTGGTTTTGCCTTAGGTTTGGGCTGTGTTGCAAATGTAGAACAGCTCTGGAAGCAATTGTGGCACTGCAGCAACAGTAAGAACCAGAGGCAAAAAGGCACAGCACACAACACCCTGCTGAAGTGGAAGAGAAAATGACTGATTGCCTGACTGTTACTCCACATCCTTTTGTGAAGTATTATTTAAATTAGGTTTCCTTCCCAGATGAGTATTTAATATGTGAAATCTTAAAAAGCTTTAAATCTATTGACATTGGTAGTGTAGACCCACATTCCAAACAGCAGAAAGATGGTTGTGTAGGTAAATAAACAGATAAACTGAATTTCCATGCAAAAATTGCTACCAGGGGTCTTTTTTAGGCGCTTTTGCTTTTAGAATAAATGTTAGGCATTAAGAGGTTCATTCAAATCCTTGTATATGTGTTGTCTGTAAGTTCTAGGGGCTTTATTTTGGTTTTGCCATGCCAGGAGCAATGTGTAATGTGTTTGATCTTGTGGCTTTACATACATGTATTCAGGTTTTTTATCTGAGTAACAGCAACTGACTCCTAAAAGATTTTGCAACCTCTAACACACAGATGATAACCTGTAGGCTGCAGGCTCTTAAAAATGTAATTATTAACCTTTATTCCTTTTCTCTCTCTTCTGCAGCTAACACATCACTTAGTGCATTAAAATATGGAGTGAGTGCTCAGAAATAACTTTTTGGGGAGATCTCGTTGTCAGGTTGTAGCAGGGCTCGAGTGTTCCTGTGACAGGAATTCCCTGTCAGAATAGCACATGGAATAGCAGGCTTTTGCCCTCTTTACATGGAGATAAAGGCTGAGCAACTTGGGAGTACAGAGGCAGGTCAGGGTGAAGAGAAAAGGCCAGCAATAAAATGAAAAAGCAGGTCCTTAGGGCCTGGAGTGGAGTTCTGCATAAAACAGAGTTGTAGAAGTTCTTCCAGTGCTGTGAAAATGTCTGATTTCCCTTGTTGTCAGGAGGTCGGGGAGGCAGGTTTACAAGCACCAGATAACTGATGCAGCACTATTACTAAAGATGTTCTTTTCTTTTTTTTGTCCCTGTGAATGCCATTCAGTTAAATGGTTACAGCAGCAGACTTGAGGTGCCTGAGTAGCCAAGGCATCTGCAGAAGTGTCGTCTCATACTTTGCTGGATACTGGAATAACTGCAACATTAATTTACCAGCTAGGACAAGAGCTGCTGTGCCCTGTGAGGGGTTGGTGGCTGTGTGGCCCAGCAGCAGCACTGCACAGAGCAGGTGTCACTGCAGGGTGACACACCACAGCACCAGTTCAGTGTCCTGAGTGAGCCCAAGGTACCTGCACACTGCTCAGATCACTGATAATTTATAAATGCCAGTTGCAGAGCAAAGCCAGGATATCAGGTGTGGAATTCTGAGTTGAAAAATTCTCTGTTTCCACATGAAACTTCAGCAGATAGGAATGAAAGAGGGGAGCACATCTTAATCATCTCACAGCATATGTTTTTTATGAAATGGGGAAATAGGGCTCAGTCTGCTGTCAGATATAGTCTCTATTACACTGCAGGCTCAAGCTCACAATCAGAATTGATTTTGCTTGCTCTGTACAACATGGAGAAGCAGATGTATCACATATATTAATGAGCAGTTCTGCCCATCAGGGAAGCAATATTGCCAATCTCAAATGCTCAAAGAACAGAGGATTGAATGATCATGGTAGTAAGTGTAGAGTTCTCTTTCATTCCCACATTTCTCCAAGCTCCTTCCTTAATTATTTTTTTCTCTGAGTCTCTGAGTCTGTGTACCCAAGTGAGCTAGAAGTTAAGATTTTTAGGTGTTTTCCAAGAGGTTTGTTTTATAGTCCACCCAAGCAAAGCTTATCAGTTAAAAACCACTGTGCCCTAATCTCCAGGGCCTTTTCCTGCCCTGCTCCCAGGGAAGGCCAGGAAGAGTAATCTCTGCTAATCTCTGTAAAATGCCCTGTGGAAGGATACCATCAAACTCTCCTTAACATTGATATTTTCCTCTGGATGTGTGCTTAGGTGAGATGATTAACCAGAGTCTTCCTCATCAGAACCCCTTTTCTTCTGGAGCTCCCAGAGCAGCAGAGTGGTGCTCCTGTAGCTTCTGGGCTGGTGTCTGTACCTTGTATAATGTGGGTTTTAAGCTCAGTACCGTCCAAACTTGTTTTTCCAGCTTTTAGTGCTGCTCTTGCCAGTTGTGGTGGTTTACTCTGGTTGTATGATGAGGGTCTTAGAACACTTGAGTCACACAGTGAAGACCTTTATAAAATTTTGTTCCAAAAGTATGTTTTTTCCAAAGAAAAAAATTTATTATATACTTTCATATGAAGGGTGGAGGGCTAGTGTGTTGAAAAACTCTGCCTAGAGAATTTTTTTTGTAAATTAAATAGTTCTTGTGTAGAAACACAGGGATTTTTTTACATTTTCAAGGTAAAACTGACTTCCTGAGGTAGCTTTAGTTAGTATAAAATCAAACTGAACAAAAGCCTCACCCCAAAACTCCTGCACTAGAAGAGAAAGTTTTATAAAAGGGCCAAATATTTTCTGTTGTCCCCAAGTAAATTATTTTCTCTTTGTTTGTTTCCTTCTGTAAAGTGAATCTGCCAGGAACTAATGCAGTGCCAAAGGTTAAAGCAGAAACTAGTGCAGAGGGAAATTTAGGGAGAGAATAAAAAATGTGGGACAATCACTGAGGTGAGGAGATAAACAAAATTGTTCCCTGTTGGCAAAGGTTCTACAAAGGACCTTGCATCTGTTGTGCTGGGGTTATACACAAAGACTTAAAGAAAACTGCTGTACAGACAAGAACACAAGTTATATTAATTATGCTGACTGATGTAAGGATGAGAATTTGGGCCAGGTCCTAAAATGTAGAAATTTTTTATTGACCACATAAATACTTGGATACATTGTCACCTGGAAGAAAATGTAAGTGCTCACCTGCTCACAGCACTGCAGGTTTTGAACTGCAGTAAACTCAGGAAGCCCTGGCTTAATGCCCTCCTCCATCCAAACCCCAAAGAAAATAAAAATGGAAGTTTAAGCATCTCCAGCTTAACTCTATCACTGCTGTTTTCCTCTGTGGTGCTGCTTGTAACTCAGCTCTTTTTTTTTGTTTTGGTGCCTGGTCAGGGTCTAAGGGCCTTGCTCTTTGGCAGGGCACATCTGTCACAAGGATTTTCAGAAAGTCAAGACTCTGCAGCTTGTGGAGCACCTTCCTATGGCTGGAGCTGTGCATGGTGTCCCCTTGGTAGTTAATATAGGTGAATTTAATGTGGGAACAGGAGGGAGACAATTCCTTTCTTTGGGCAGGCTCCTGTGTTACAGCAGCACACACAGGACTGAGCAGTGCCCTGTCCCCTCTGTGCCCATTCCCAGCAGGTCTCGGCTGTCTCTCACCTTCCCCATGAACCCAGAAGCAGCCTGGGGGGATGTAGGTTTCCCTCAGTCCCCTGACAAATGCAGATAGAGGCAATTTCAGGTGTTGTACTGGAACTCTTGGCTGGTTTTGCCATTTCAAGGCCTCATCACTGCACCCTGCGTATGATCTGTTCTCTCCTTGAAATCCATGAGAAACCTCTCGGAGCAGGAGTCCTAAATAGCTCAGATTTACCATGAAATTCTGGCTAAATGGCCTAGAACAGCAATGTGTTTCACTTTGCAAAAGTATAGTTAAAATTAACAATGCAAGATGCTGCCCAGGAGTTGCAAATGCCAGGCAGGGACTCAGCTGCAGCTTCTTATGCTACACAGCGGATTTCCCTGTGTTACTGAGGTTACTCACATCATTAAGCAGTTGCAGGAATGTTCTCTGTACTTTTACATTATCAGCCTTTTTAATCTTAGTCCTGACCCCTGGAGCTCTGCTTTGAGTTCAGGTGGAAGCTTTGTGACCCAGTTGTGTGAAGTTCCAGCTTCCCTGGGCTTGGTACAAGCAGTTGCATGCAGCAAAATGGCCAAAAGGTGAAAACAAGTGAACTCATCTTATGTTGGATGATTTCTGTGTCTTGTAGCCAGAGCCAGACTGAGAGGAGCCAAGGGCTCCAGGTGACCCAAGATCTCCAGGTGGTTTTAGAGTCAGGTTTTCATGCTAATGTGGGAACTCACTGGTAGGTCAGAAGGGATCAAAGTGTTCTTTTTGGTATAATTCTAGAGGCTTTTAGAGAAGCTGTTCCAGTTACTATCTCTGACATGCTACATGCCTGTACTCCTTTTGAGAGTATGTCAGGCCAAACAGAATTGCTGTGTGTCTTAATTAGAGGATGGAAATAACCAGCAGCTCCATCTTCTCTGGAAATTTCTCTTGCAGAACAAAGGGAAATTATAACCTCATGTGCTTATTTTCTTGTCGTTGCAAACTGCACAGAATTTTTTTTTTTTTGACACAAAAATCACCAACTGCAGAGGGTC
The DNA here is from genome assembly GCF_023055355.1 of Agelaius tricolor. Classification (NCBI taxonomy): domain Eukaryota; kingdom Metazoa; phylum Chordata; class Aves; order Passeriformes; family Icteridae; genus Agelaius; species Agelaius tricolor. The sequence continues at coordinate 16,684,361 of NW_027269275.1, read as the reverse complement.
TGAGCAAAACTAGGGTTTCAGATAATTTTCCTTTATTTAAAATTAGAAAACTTGTGTTATAAAATAAGACTGGAATTTTTCAGTCTAATAATTCTCGGCACTGCTGTGAAACTTTGAATTTTCAGAATGCAGACTTTTTCTTTTATCAGCTATACACTTTCATAATTTTTCTGGTTTCCTTTTTATCTTCTTTTCCTAAAGGCTTGTTTATCACTCCTTTTAGTCTGCATATGTCTGTTGTATCCCTTCCCCAGTGACTTCTATGTTGGGGCCTATTTGACAAAATGTGACAGATAACAGGGGTTTCAAGGTTCAGTGCTTTCAACTTTTGTGGAAAATGATGTGTGGGTACATTCAGCTCTCACCAGACAGAGGAGAATCCCTTCAGGAGCTTGCATTTGAGACCCAGGGGAGGGTAGAAGGTAATCACTGTAAATTCCAGTGCTTGCAGGATGGCTTGACTAGAAATGTTCCTTTTGATTCTGTAATTTTCCAATGCTCGTTTTGTGAGGAAATTCTTTTTGGCCTAGAAAAAGAAATCAAATGGAAAACCAGACAGGTAAATTTTGAATCTTTTCTGCCCCATAACCTCCTTTACTCTGTCATCACCCAAAGCACAGTTTGATCTTGTAATTGCAGATCTTCCTGTGAGTCCCCTTTTATTCTTGTAAAACAGAAGGCAAGAGTGAGCTGTGGAATAAAGTCTGAGCTCCATCTTCAACATCTGGAAGAGTTCAGCAGCAGATACTGTCATGGGGCCTTCTCCAACGCCCACGGAGAGGGAGTGTTCTCCCTGAGGTCCTCCTGGCCTTTCATAATGGGCATCTCTCAGGGCTTCAGTCTACCAAAACTCCCAGAGACAAATATCCTTTTTCCTGGATCCAGAAAGTCAGGGATAAATAAACTTGGCACTATGAGTTCTTGTCTTGAGGATGTTGTCAACAATACCCACTTGTTCTTGAGTCTGTCAAATCCACTGACAAATTAGGGTAAAGACATCTTCCCTTCTTTTTTAAAAGTCATAAAAATCCCCCTTTTTACTGTTCCCTCAGCTCCATCATCATCATAATGTAACACAGCCTTGTTGGAGTCAAGCCTAGTTCAGGGTATGTTTGCTCTTAGAAAAAGCTTTTTGGGTAAGAATTTCTCCTATTGCTAGAGCAGAAAGATCTGGTTTTATTGTCAGCCCTCATGTCAGCAGGTTTCTGTCAGGTAACTTCTCCTGCCTCAGTTTCCCATGCTAGACAGTGCAGGCAGTGCCATCTGCCCATCTGAGCAGTGTTACACTGTCAGAGGGACCTTTCTCATGCCCAAGCACTGCACTTCCATCTCTGAGAACAGCTGGGTCCTCTTCCAATGCACCCTTGAGCTCACAGGATAAAGATGCTCCCTCTGTAAGGAGTGGGGAGTATCATTATTGGCTAATAACTGTTATTGGCTCTGAACTACCAGCTTGACTCTCTAACAAACGTTCATAATTACGTGAGATTCCACTGTAATGAATGGGATTGATTATAAGAACAGGATACATCATCATTGATTAATATAATTAATAATGTTTTATTTATGTCATATGTGGCAAGGCCAGAAGGGGAGAGGGGGAAATGATGGACTCTTACAAAGGCAAGATGAGATTTAGAGTGAACACCTTGAAACAAAGGCAGCCCCCGTGGTACCAGGGGTTTCCTTCACAGGTAGTGCAGGAAATGATGTCTTGAAGTAGACATTAGGTGTTACCATGCAATGCTACAGAAGTTTCTGCTTTTTTTTTTTTTTTCCTGGTTTGCTGAGGAAGGGAAAACTTAATTCACATTCACTGCAGACAGCTTCCTCCTCTGCTTTTGACATTTAACCCTATGCTAAGGGGCCCAGAGCCTACTAAATCTACAGCCGCCACTGTTAGCACTAACATATCGTATCAAAATTCCTGACTTCCAGCAACCAGGGATTAAAGTGAAACAAAAGTTGGAGAGAATGAGTTTCTCACCATCTCTCTCTTTCCATTATATTCAAGCCACACTTCCTGCATCTGCTATAAATATTTAAAGCAGCAGTAGCCAACGTTTAAAGATTGGGACGGAAGCAGAAATCCAACCGTGTCTGTGCCTTCCTTTGCAGCCTGTGGCAGCTCCAGCACATCAGCCAGAGGTCATGTGCATTCTTAATGAGGTCATCTACCCTCTGCTTACATGGGAGACAATATGAAACTTCAGTGAGAGTTTTATTTGCTAACCATGGTTTATAGCTTTGGATGCGTTGGGGGAAGCTTTATAATAACATATGTCCAGGCCTAGCAGGCAATCGTGGTTATGTAAGAGGTTGTAATTAGTGAAAAGCCTGGAAAATATGTCTGTGTTTCTGCAGCTTCCATACAGTGAGTACTCATACAATTTCTCGATCTGCAACATACTTTTATCTCTCTTTTGGATGCCTATTACTCAAGGAGGGATAGCTTGCAAAAGTAGAAGAAAAAGAGACAGTACTACAGAGACACAGAATTAAAATCTAAGGCCAAGTTCTTAACAAATGCAGGTTTTTTGGTTGGAGTTTCCAACCAATGTTCCTGAATTGATTTACTTTCCCTCAGTTTTGGAACCAAATGCCTCTCCTCCTTTTTCTGTATCACGTTAGCTCTTTTCTGAGAAGTTATTGTGGGCACAAGGATTTTGCTCAGGAATTGAAGTCCATGACATCTCCTTTAGTTTCTCAACAGTGACTTTAGAGACAATGAGACCTTTAGTTATGTGTACCCCACAGGTACACACTTTAAACCTCACTGGTTTAAAGTAGTCTGAGAACCTGTCTTCCATGCACACTGAAGAAGTACCACAGACAAAAGAGACAGCCTGGTTGTTGGCACCTTTGTTTGTCTCTAGTTGATGTTTTAGGATTCATTCATTTGAATGTCTTTCACTGAAAAGTAGACAAATCTGTTTATTACTTTGCTTACAGCATTTAGTTTGAGCTCTGGCTCCATGGTATTTGAGGCATGAAATGGGACTGGCTGCTTATGCCAAGAGAGCGATAACAGCCCAGACTAACTTTCAGCTCTGTGGATCCACAATCCAGATCCTTGTAGGAAAGACATTTCCATCACACTTTTCATCCACACCACATGCTTAAGAGGTTGATTTTTTCCTTATGAGTGGGTCTAAGGTTTGCCTTGGGCCCTGGAAGGGCTCACTTTTGGACAGTACACAATGTTAAGGTCCTAAAGGCTGATCAACAAGAAGTCTTGCTCTTGGAAGAGTGTATTGACTTTTACGGTGAACAAGCTTGTTACTGTGATTTTTTTCTGGATAAAGAGTCATCTGTAGTAACTCAATGCAGCCTGAGAGAGGCTCCTTAGGACTTTTGAAGATGACATTTGATTTTCAGCCAGAATAACTTGAGTTCTACCTAGACAACACATAAGGTTTTTTTACTGCTAAAGCTCTTTTTTGGAAGAGATTATATCATAAATGAATTGAAGCATTTCCTGGGGCATTGAGTAATGTCTTTAAGAACCTGATTTTAACCTCCTGAGAGGTCAATGGGAATTTTTCATCTGACTTCAGGATGCTTAAACAAGGCATTTCTTTTCTGTACTTTAAAAACAAAACCTTCCTGACTATTGTTTGTATTATTATTCCTGCTTTCATTTCCACCGCTGAACTCCTCTCTGGAATTAGTCCTTTAATCTCCATGGTAAAAAAGAAAAGAAAAAAAAAAAGTGCTGATAAGTGGAGACTGGACAGCGGATACATCAGCCCTGTGATTATCCTACTATATTTGGACATTGAAACTGAGAAGTTGCAGCCAGTCCATGGGGACTGGTGAGTTCTGTCAATGGATGTTGTTTGATTGCTTTTTTTACTGGCGGCTGTCGCTATCTTTTTGGCCCTACTAACACCCAGGTCGATAACTGAAAGGCTGTGTGGATGGATGCAGAGATTTCCTCTGCTTCCCAAGCTGGTAGCAGAGGTTATGTGCTATAAATCACGTGCCATTATGTGATGAATCCAGATCATAACCTAGAGGAGACAAATACCTGGAATAATTATGGTGTGTTTATAGATGCTCTTCAAAAAAGAGAGGCTGTGAAATAATTCCTTGTAGGAAATCATTTGACCCTTAGTCCTCAGTTGCCTTTTTACAGGTGAATGTGGAGCAGTGTCACAGCTGGGCTACAGGGAGACCCACAGGTCAGCCAAGGCTGGGGAACCTCTCTGATTTTGGAGAATTCATCTGAAGTGCTTCATGCTGTCTAGATCTGAAGGTTTGATTAGGCCACTTGTAAATCCAGATGCATTTAATTCAGGTCAGGATTGGGAGCTCTCTTGGAGTTCAGGAATATTTCTGCACATGCACACACAAACCCCTCCTCCCATCCCCAACACGCTGTGTGTGCAGTTCTCTGGACAAAGCTGATTGAATTAAACCTGAGTCCTTTCATGCTGTCTGGTACCAGGAGTTAATGAACTGTTGCCTGCAATGTTTTGTGCTGTGTGTAATCAGTCACTAATTGTAGAAACAACTGATTTCAGGGAGTTCGTGGCAATTATGAAACGCTCATAATGGCAGCAGTGTACTAAAACAAAATAAAGGTTTTTTTTTTTTGCTTGCTCTTTTCTCAAGCAAAACCCAGCAGTAAAGTGGCTGGGTTTTCAAGGAGGAAATGATAGTCTGTCCTCTGACACTCAGTAGAATCAGAAAGTAGTAAATATCTGCCTCAAAAAAAAGGTCACTAGTGGTTCTTTTGCAAGTAATGTTAATCTAAAAGGTTTGGAGGCAATCTTGGTTTTAGTTTGGAAGGAGTTTTATGCTTTGAGCTCACCTGGTGGCATGTCAAAGTGTTAACCTGGCACTGGGCACGGGTGTGGGGGAAGCAAAGTGTTCATTTCCGTTTCGTTGTGAACAGATCGATAAACAAACTGGAATGTCACTATAAATCTTAGAAAAATTGCCTGCTAAGAGAATGTGAACATTTTTATACAGTTCCTGCTTTCAGAAGCTTGAGTAAAGGATAGCCCTGAAATATGCTAAGTCTGAATGCTAAGGTTAAATCAGCAACATGATTAGTCATACAGTGGGCCTTCATCTTGCACAATTACCATCATCATTGGATCTCTCTGTCTCTCTGTGCCACGGTGACAACACCTCAGAAAAGGTGGTGGTGAGGCAGCACACACCACCTGAGCTCTGCTGGTGCCCTGTGTGCTTCTGCTTGATGCAGATTTATCACTCTAACAGGCTAAATCTCACTAAGCTACAGAGAGCTTTTAAGACAATTATGCTGCAGTGTTGCCTTTCTGCAGGAGTCACATCTCGCTAAGCAGCGCTGGAGGAGCGAGTGGGATAATTAATCTGCAATCTTTGCCTTTCATCCATCATGAATAACTTGCTTAAATATGTAATGCTTCTCTTAGGTGCCTTGTCTTCTTACTGTAAGTCCTTGATATGTATATTTTTGATCTGTGTATTTTCCTGTGGTTACAGGTAACTGCACCTGTGCCCACAGGCCTGGAGGAAGGCCAGTGCAGGAAAGTGTGTGCACAGAATTTCCAGACCTGGCATCATAGGTGGTGTATGGGTGAGGTGCTGAAGTTTGCCCAGCCCAGAGACCAGGCATATATGGGAAGTTGTAGCTCAGTGGGAAAAGCTTTGGCAAAAACTTTTTGTTTCCCTACTCCCCACCGAACTGGGCAAATTAGTGTGTGCTCAGCCCCAGCCTGGAGGAGATGATGTCACCTACAGTTTTAAACAGTTTTCTGTCAGTGGAGATGTGGAGAAAAGGTATATTGGTGATCATGGTTAACCCAGCACTGCATTTTTGCAGTTGGTTCACATGTTCAAAGCTTTTTTCCTCACTGCCTGGGCTGTAACACTGTCCTGCTAGGTAACAGGATTTCATTTTTTAGTGAGTGCTCACCAAAGCAGGAAATACTGCATTGAATAAAAAGGCATAGAGATCCCCACACAAGACAATGTGCTTCTGTTTCAATCAACTATATCAGAATTAATTTGTGAGTTAAGTAATGCTGGATTAGCAGGAGATAAGCTAAACCCACTTATCTGTTGGTGGATCTCTGTCAGCCTGCTGATCGAGGCACTTGTATCCTATCTGTTGTTACAAAAATCAGTGAGAAAGAGGAAAGAGCTCATAGGAGCTGAGAGGTTCTGTGCCTGTTTGTACAGACAAGCTCTCCACATGACAATTGACCTTCTGCTGGCAGGTCTGGTTTTGCTGTATCTTTCAGAGGTTTTGGGAACCTCTTTCAGAGGTTTTTTACTCAGCTGCAGTAAGTGCTAGTGGAACTGTAGCAGTTTCTAGTAGCTGATGGTGTGGTATCATCAGATTTTAGAGTGAACTGTTTCATATTAATTTTAACAATAGACTGTATTGGAGAGCTTTTCCTTTGGTAGCAGTTACAGAAAGGAAGGGAGAAAAGTATTTATATCCTTCAATTAAGGTTTTTTGGCATCCTTACAGACAACATCAGAAGTTGAAAGTGGGGCAAGAAGTATATTAGGTATATCCTAATGTAATTTTTAAAAGAAAAAAAGGAAGAAAAGTTATTGAAATCCCTCATTTTATTCCTTTTCTTTTTTTTTTCCCTTGAAATTACAGCAGATCCTGATAATTTACAGTGTTGGCAGCTTGAAGTGTCAATTAATGTTTTCAAGGCTGCATTTGCCCAAACCACCACTAATATTTTTAGTGGACTTCCTGTGAAAATGGAATCAGTAATGAAATGCAAAAAAAATTAAATTTAAAAAAAAATATATATATTCTTGGATCTATAGCATATGAAACTCAGTGTTTTTAACACACTCAAACTGCTGGATTAGCTGGTGGCTGCTGAAAGCCCGGCCAGGCTGGGGAAGGGACCCAGACCTGTGTGAGGTTACTGGGGGGATGCTGTGCCCCTGCTGGGGTGGAGACACAAATGGCCTCGTGGATTACACACCAGCAGGTGTGGAAATGCACTTGAAAGCCATTTTTCTCCTTTTTTTGGGACTTTGTCTTGCTTGGCAGCGCCGTGGAGCAAGGATGAAGGGATGGGGCCATGCCTTTGACGTGTGCGTGCATTTGCAGCTTGGCTGAGGTCAGAGCAGAAGAATGCTGCTGTAATTATGGCTGCAGGCAAGGGCTGAGCATAATGGGAATCAGGGTCTGGCTCAGCCAAAGATTTCCTGTATGATCCTGGTCAAGTCACTTAATTACTTTTGCCTCATTTCTCAGTTGTACAGTGTATATCCTAAGGCTTCAGTTACCTGCCTTGTCTATTTAAATCAAACTCCCTTTGAAGCCAGGGCTGTACAATGAGACTCTACTGTTAATTGGAGTCTCTGGGTGATAGTGTAATTGTGTGTAGTGTAATATCAACATTTCCCTGCAGTTTGCATCAGTTTTGCCATGGAATCAGCTCTCTCTGGAAAGCTCACAGTTTTACACTGCTCCTGTTGAACACCAGTGCTCGAAACTTAACTCTGGCCCATTAAATGTGGGCTAATCTCACTCAGGAGACTGAGAGCTGAGTGCACTGAAGTGCAGACCTCTCATTTATTGTTTTCTGAGGCTGGGATTTCCCCCTAAATCCCTTCTTTCACTGGAGAAATGGAGTGAAAGGCCTGCCAGCATGTCCATGTGCAGTGTCCCTGCATCCCTGGATGTGGTCTAGTGTGGCAATGAGTTGTCAAATGTCCCACACAGTTTTTCAGGTGTAGGGTTTGTGGTCTTTAGCTCACATGCTGGGACTGAGTTTGCTATCTAAAGCTATGAGGTAAGAAGTTCATAAAAAGTTAAACTAACCCTTGTTTCTTCCCCGTAAAAGCAGTGTTGTTATGAAAGGCTTCTAGCAAAAATAAATAAATAAGCAAGTCAAGTTTCATTTGATTTTAAGAGAAACAAGCAGAACACAGAATTAACAAACTAACCATGGCCATGCAATTTCAGTGACATTTTGAGCAGTGGTTCATGATTTGGGATGAACTGTTCTGACAGAAATTGGGATGAACTGTTCTGACAGAAATTGCTGGTTTGTAACTGTAAATATTGCTGAAATCCAAGCTTATGTAAATATTTTCAAATGGGAGGAACACAGACAACATGTAATGCGGAGTTTGGGTTGATCATGGTGGAGATTGGATCTGCTGGGGTAACTCAGCTGGCTGTGATGGGGTCTGTGGTAATTGGGGCTGAAGTGAATGGTTAGGAGAGGATTGTTTTCATAATTTTGTGTGGTACTGTGTGGTAAGGGAGAAATCCAACCCTGTGTAAAGGGCCTGCACGAATGCCATGGATCTCATGTATCCCCCTTAAACCCCCCAGAGTGGGGCTTAGATGGGAAATTCATCAGAGAAATCAGGACAAGGTCAAATGGTGTTTGTTTACCTCTGCAGTAGGCAGGAGGGAAAAATTAATTTGAAGTGTAAGAATATGAAGTTGAGAGGGTTTTGCTGACTTTCAGGATGAATTTGGCTGGGAACCTAAGTGAATAATAAGTGGACACTGATTAAGAATGCTTACAATTTTTTATGGTTTTGGAGCAAAAGCTTCTATTTTTTCCAACATTAGAAAGAAGGATTATTCAGATTCAAAATTTCCTATTTATTTTTCTAAATGGGAGTATCTAATCCATCAGAGGAGCTACAGAATTTCTCATATTTAAATATATTTAAAATGTGTATGTGTATTTTTTTCCTCACCTCAAAGGCAGGAGAATATTTTAATTATGGAAGAAAACTTAGAGGATGAGGCAAGTTTTTGCCTGTTGTGAAATGCCCCATCTTAATCTGGCTGTACACTGGGCAGCCCCTCATATCTTGTTTCTTCACCTGCTTAAATCAGCAGAGAAAACTCTTAAAATTTTTGATGGTGGGTGAGCAATTTGACTTAATAAATAGTATATATACAACAGTTAAATGTGGAAAAGGTGGGATGATCTAAAGTTGTAGATGATCTGCAGTTGCCATTCACCTATGAATTAGTCTATGTACATCCTTGCCACCTCACAAGGGCACTTCTAGTGAAGGTTTTTCCATTTGTTGTGTGCACACATGCAGTACATGTGTAGAAGCAGCTAAGATTTTGCCAGGTGCACCTTCTATTAATAGCAGGGGAGAATCTCCTGCTCCAGCACAGCCTCTGCTCTCTGTGGATAACAGAGCTGTGAGACACTCCCTACAAAATGGGCTAAATCATACCAAGGTGTGGGTTAATAAAAGGGGAAATTTAGGTGGCTGTGAAGGAATTATTCAGTAAAAGAGCTGTGTAGTCCTGTTTTCCCTGTCTATGTGTGTGCATGCATCTGGGCAGTCTCATGGGTTTAGTTGCAGTGGTGACTTCCTAAGATGAAGCCACATGGAGAGGGAAAGAAGCAGATTTTTGTTACTCTCTCTGAATTTTGGTTTATGAAGTTCCTGTCACAGGCAATGATGGGAGGTCAGAGCCACCAGACAATAAAGCAAAGTGCCTGCACAAGTCAGCCCATTAACTTTTTTCCCAGCAGTTATATTAAGTGGTGAAAATATTCTCTGAATTTCAGACATGCCAATGTTGGTCCTATTTATATCTGCATCATCTGAAAAGGTGGGGCTGCCTGCTGTGGGATGATACAGACACATGGCAGCACTAAGTCCATAAAACCCTGGCTTGACTGAACAAAGAGCTTTAAATAAATGTGATGGGTTTTGGAGTCTATAGCTGGAATTTTTCCTCCCCCATTAGTTACACTAATGCATCTAATAAATTAATGAATATAGGGATACCTTAATGCCAAACAAGGAATTGCTGCTTCTTGCAGCATTTGTAGCTTTTGGTGGTTTTGGGAGTTTTGCTCTTGACCTCACCAGGGCCAGGATTTCTCCTGAGGAGAGTGTCCCCACAAAAAAAGGCAAGAGTGAGAGCATCTGAACTGATTTGTGTGTGCTTTAGATTTCCTCTCAGCACTATTTGTGCATCCCAAGAAGTAAAATAAGTGCCACTGATGCATTCATATCCTTTTCAATTTGTCTAACACAAAACAATAGTTTCACTTCTTTTGTGTGATTTATGTTTCCTTAATGCACAACTGGTGCTTTGACATGCTGCAGAAGAGAATTTGTTGGACACGGTAATGCTGATAGAAAAATGTTCTCTCTGTTTAGATGTCATGACTATTTCCTTTTTCAAGTGAAAATTCTAGTGTCACATACAAATGTTACCTTTTCCCCTGATTATCTTGTGGAAAGCTAATAGTTCTGGAATAGATACAGATTTTTAATGCAATGCTATGGTTCTGGTTTATAGAAAAATGGATCAATTACCAAGGCAGGCTTCAAAGAGGGAGACTGCCCTAAGTTATAAATGGCTCAGTCCCTTAATTCTGTCATAATCCTATTTGATATATAGTTCTCAGTACTGCTGAATCCTTTTAGGGCTCTTTGATCAAGTGAGTACTTTCAAATGTGATGCCTCCTGTCATCTAACCCCCTAAAAATAACACAACTTGCCATTTAATTTCTGGAAATATTCATTTTTTCTGCCTTTTTTTTTTTAATAGGGAAAACAAAAAGCCTTACTTTCATATTAGCTAATTCAAGGAGAGAAAGAAGGACTACCAGAAACAAGAGGTTTGTTTTTTAAGCTATCAAAGGTTCACTCCTGTATTCCTTAGGCTGATGGCCTGAGCTGTAGCAGAGAGAGGACCTGGTACTTGGATGCTGATGTTCTGGTTTTCACTGAATTAATTGAGGATATCAGATGTATGAGAGACACCAGAATATCCTGGACAGCTTCTGTTTTCAAAAGTAACAAATGGTTTGGTAATTATTTTGGGGTACCTTACTGTATGCCTTGGAATTCAACAATAAGGAGCAGATCTCTGTGTAGTGCCTCGTGTCTGGCTTTTTTCAGTATCCTGATGAGTCTTTTCCAGATTAGGTCATGGGACTCATTAGATGTGCATGTTTGACACAGATCCTTTTATTTCTCCCAATTTTTAAAAGAACACCAGGAAATTGTACAGTTACTAAGCCTGAGTTAATATTTTTTATATTAGAGTGATGTGGTGCCAGAACGCCTGCTTTTCTGTTGGGCACTATAACTGCTGTCACTGCTAGTCAAAATCCAGCTCTGTAAGGAAGAAAAGCATGCAAATGGAAGGTTTAATATTTGGCATATGAGAAGTTCTTTGTTTTCCTTCCCCTTTGCAACCACTGTCACTAAGTTACACTCAGCATTGGTGTTCTTTCTTCCTGTAACTGATATGCACCCAGGTAAGCAGATCCATCGACTTAACAGAGACAACTCAAAAAGAGTGAGGGATTTTAGGATCAAATTGTCCAGACCTGTGCAAGGTTTTCAGCTCTTCTGGTTGGAAATTGGCAGCTCCTGGAGCTACACTTGGCAGTTTCCTGCAGGAGAAGCTTGTTCTGGGGCAGCAGGATCCCAGGAGGGGAATTTGGCTCGCACCGAGGCATGGCTAGCTCAGCACCTCCCGTTTTGCCCAGCTAGTCATGTTTTCCAAGGGATCATTTATATCCTGGAAAAGGAAAACACTGCAGGAGTGTGGTTGAGGTGAATCTTGCAGACCTCTCCCCAATGTGAAATGCATTTGAACTTTGTCCTCGTGGAAGCTTTGGGTCTGTGGGCTCCGTGGGGAGCTGTGGCTCACATCGTGCACACTCAGCACTGGCAGCCTGCAGAATTTGGCTTCTTTTCTATCTTTACATCTCAGCTCAAAAGCCAGTCAGCTCTTGGCTTTCTTACACATGGCTGTGACCTGTCTTCCTGCAGACATCTCCTTTTTGAAAGGTAATGAGGAGAGGTTAAATCTTCAGTGTTGTTGTAAATACTCTTAAAAGGTAGATTAAATGTCCATGTCTGTCCCTTGGAGCAATTAGATTTACCTACAGACTTCCAAATGAAGTGATGGGAGCATGACAGCCAAATGCTGTCATGATGGAACCAGGCTGGCTTGTAAAAAGGGCTACTCAATGATGCAGCTGCTCTGTGACTGTAGAGGACTGGATGTTTTCTCCCATGGAAATAGATGATCCCAACCAATCCCATATCCCTGTTTCAGACCAGCTCTCCCTCAGCATTTAACAAGTAGAACAGACTATCACAGACATAGTTCCAACCTGTTCAGATGTTATTCTGCTTCTGCCTACAGGTTATTTTATGTTCAGCTGGAAATTTGAGCATTTTGAACTCCTGAACCACCATCTGCTCCATCTATAGAGTCTGTTTATCAAAGGGTTTAAGTGCACTGTAGGGTCCAAACCATTTTATGGAACCTTGCCAGCTGAGATGAAATATTAGTTGCTGTATATTTTGAAAAACTGTCGCTTTGTAGGCCAAAAGAGCTTGGAGATCCCAGCTGGTAATCAAAGAGCAGTGTCACATTTTTTATGGTTAGGGGCTCCATTGTCCCAGGTTCTTTAGAAATTGAGCTGATAAATGAGCCAATCAAATTTAGATCTGACTTAAGTCCAAAATGCCATCACTGAAGACCTGTATCACCAACAATAACCACTGCAGAAAATCAGACCTTGTGAAAGTAAACATGTAAAAGCATCTATACAGGATGTTCAGCTTCATGTTCAATAAATCCCTCCTTAGAAAACAAAAGCTAAACAGAGGCGTGATCCTGCAAGCACTTCTGCCTGGGTGGAGATGTCCTAAGCTGTCACCATTAGGGTCTGAAAGGGTTTGCTATTGATTCTTGTGGGTTAGATGGGAGGGCTCTTTATTCCTCTCAGTCCACAGGGCAGATCACTGTGGATAAGCAAGGTTTAGAAGGCTTCACTCCTTGGTCCTGTAATACAATCAGTGATAATTAAGTCTGATTCTGCACCCTACTACTCAGAGCTCAGGCTGATGTAGTGCAGGCCATGCTCTGAGATGTTGTGTGCCCGTGGAATGGATTGCTGAGCCTTCAGCCTCAGCAATGTCGAGGGAGAAACTCCCTCTTTTCGAGCTAGTTTTGCTGGCAGTGTGGCAGCAGAGCCTCTGGCAGCTCTGGGCTCACAGGACTGTGTGCACATGGGTTCTGGGGTGAGAACAAGGCAGAGGCAGTGCCTTTGGAAGGTGCTTTCTCCAGCATCTTCCCAGTTTGTCAGGACACACAGCCTGAAGGAGGCATCTCTTGGTCTTGGGAGGTGGGGACTGGAGTAAATGAGGAAATCATAGCACTCTCTCCTTGGCCTGGATGCTGCTTCTTGCAGTGGACTTGTGAGCAAACCCAAACCCTGTGACATCTCCTGCTGGCCAGAATGTGACCTGGCACTTGGCAGGACCTCTGTGACCCCACGCCCTGGGCTTAGGCAAGAGGGGGAAGGGGAAAGTGGGATTACTCCTGAGATGAGCCCCGAGCACACAGCTGTCCTAGCTGAGACACTTGCCAGCCTTCTAAAATAAACCCACACAAGCCACTCTTCTCTGATCAAAGAATGAAGTGGCTTAAGCTGGATAAAGCCTGTGTTGGTGACAGACTTCACTGCTAGGGCCAGCTCCTGTGTTTCCTTCATTTAGTGATGGCTTTTAAGGATTTTGATTTAATTCTTTGGGTCTTAAACATAAGCAGAAAATTCTTATAACTAATCATACATTTTTGTTTTAATTATGGAATTTGGCATCTTCAAAACAGAATCCCCTCTTTGCAGTGTTTCCTGTAAAATGTTTTATTAAAATGTATTGTTCTGTCCTTTTCTTCCAGCTGAGTTTAGCACAGGGTAGCTAAAGAGACCACAACAGAGCAGTTTGCTCATGACTTTTCAAGGAGAAATTGTTTTGAGTGACTGTATAACCTCCAGAGCCCCAGAACACATCTGATTTCCCCTCACCTCTGCTGTGACTTGTCCCATGACATGGGACTATCAATAATATATGTATCTTCTTACTGTACTGCTCAGTACATTCTCCTGGAGCTAGATCTGGTTAGAAAGCACTTGAAGTTTCCTTACACATCTCCACTTCCCCAAGGGATCAATGTCTTGATGGATCACATTCAAACACATTCAACATCTCACGGAGGGTGTGTGAAAGGACAACAGAATCACTTTCACTCTATCCATATCCATTTCCTACTGCACTCCCTGTTTTACAACTATTGGCATGCCTGGAGGGAACAGCGTTTCTCAAGGTCACAGGAGGTGGAAAACAGCCACTGTTGAGGTACAGAAACTTTTGAATCAGGGTGGCAAAGGCACAACCTTTATCTCACTCCAAGGTGACGTTTGGATTTGGGATTTGCTGGTCTGTACAGTGGGGTTGTGGTGATTTTTTAGCCTTTACAGACAAGGTTAAGTGCTTATTTTTTAAAAGGGTGATAGTAACCTTTGCATTTTCAGGGTAAGAATGATTTCCTAAGCTTCTCAACTTTGCATTACAGGAGTGAAGGACAGTGAGATTCCGGTGTTATCCTGTTTCACCCTCACTTCCCAGCATGGTCTGTACACGCCTTACAAAGTGCAGTGCAGCTTTAGGCACTGCACACTTGCTCTTTCTACTATGTAGAGTTGTTTTATCAGTATTGAAAAGGGGGTTCTGACAGACCATAGCCTGGGAGTGTCCAGCAGTGAGCAGTCACTTAAAAGAGTTTTTTACTGACACTCATGTGAGGGGTGGGAATAAAATCTCAATTTCCACATCCAAGATAAGAGCCCTGGCTGTTGGGTTTCAGAGGAAAAAAGGAAAAGTGCATTGCTTGCTTGTAGCCTTGAGATGAAATGTCAAGTGCCTGTGAACCTATCTTAGCAGAGACTCTCCCAAGTCAAAATGATGCATTTTGGATCTGCCAAAAGGAATATTTGTCAGTGTCAAAGCAACTCAATTCAGCCATGTGTGTTTGAGAGTGAATACAGACCAGGCAAGGGCATGGAGCATCCTGCATGGGATCCAATTACTGTTGGAACTTTCTACCACAGATTTTTTCTAAAATTTATTTTTTAATAGAAAACATGATTTTTGGATTTTTCTAAGAGGAAAATTCATTATCATCACAAAAGTATTCATTCTCATTGGGGAAAGCATATGAAGGATCTTGTTTCTACTTGGACTTCTTGAGTTTGTGGTTTTAGAACCAAATTAACTTTTGGGTCCCTTTGACATGTAATCTGCTTCTACCCTGACTGCCAGGATGTCTTATGGGAGTTGTAGTTTTCTAGTACCAGAGCTCCAAACTTCATCATCATCATCATCATCATCATCATCATCAAGCCAAGCTTAATCTTCCACAATCTTTAGCTGAACTAGTGCTCTTACCCCAGGAACCTGCTGACTGTCAGCTGAGTAAGGGGGATCTTTGACTCAAATCTAGAGTCCATATGCCAGCAGGGCTGCGTTAAACAGGGAACAGCTGATTTTGGTCTGCAAAGACCTGCAGATTTCATAGCCTTGTAAAAGCAGGAACCAGATGTATATTTTAATGAAATTTAATGAATTCACTATTGAGCTGCCAGGAAGAGGGGGAAGCTGAGATGATAGGAGCTGAAGTGAGGTATTTACGAATTTCTTTGCAGAATTTATTGGGTCAAAACCAAGAAATATTTAAGCTAAGCTTTTGAAAGGGCTGTAGGTTCTCAGTGCCCACTGGCTGTCAGGAGCTGCTGGGCATACACCCTTCTGATTTTTATGGAAAATCTAAATGGATTTGGTGGATTTTTTCTTTTTTCTTCTGCTTTTTTTTGTTTGTTTTTGAAGTGCTATGAAACATGTGGTGCTTTTATGTGATGGGTAAATCTTTCTTCCCTGAGAAAAATTGTTTAGTTATTGTATAGCATTGTGCATAACACTCTAAAAGTGCCAGTCCTAGGGCATCCCAGGTGTTCCTTAACTTAAAAAACTTGCCAGAGAGAGATGCTTATTTCCTCATTTTACAAACTGGGAAACCAAGAGACAGAAGCAGCTCTGTGTAATCACACAACTCGATCAGAAACATATTCTGGATTTCCCTGTGTGTTTATTTTTCCTGTGTTCTGTTAGCATTGGCTCAAGTGCACCTTGCAGCAGTGATGGCATTCCCATTAGCACATGGCTTGGATGGTGGGAGCTTCCACACAGATTAATAAAGAAGCAGAGTTTCTGTGCAGGCTTTATAGCCTGAAAAGATCATGGCATTCCCTGTCTGAGGAGAGCTGCCTAAAATCTTCCTGCCTCCTCTTGTGTGGAAGAGACTTTTCAGCACATTTGACTTTGCCCAACTTAGATGTTTGCTTCACTTTGCAAGTGATATTTTGTAAATATTTGTCAATTTGCCAATGCTTGTGCCTCTTGCAGCCTTAAACAAAGCTTGTTGCTGTTAGTAAACATATCTGCCTTTTGGCATATTTTCATTTCATTCTTAGGATTCCATATGTTTTTAACACACTAAAAATAAATTCTTATTGCTGTTAATTCTGCTGCCCTTAAAACCTTTTACCTCTTTTATCAGTCTTATACAGTTCTTAGTTTCTCATTTTTATCTGTGGCTTTCAATTCTCTTCCTCTTTCCACTCCTATTTGTTATCTGTTTTATTTATGCATACTTAGGACTTATAAATAGCTGCATTTCCTTCTCCCTCCATTTTACCCACTGGCTCCTTCTTTACTAATTGTGTCCTTCTGAGCTAATTAGCAACGCTCTTAGTATCAATCACAACTTTCTGTTTACATTCTGTGTACTACTGTAAGCAGCAAGGTTGGTTTAGCCAATAACTTCACAAAAGCAGCCAGATCCAGGGCAAGTGAAGGTCCAGGGCAGGAACAAATCTAAAAATGCCCTTTACATTTGCCTCAACTCTTACTCTGTCCAAATGCCCTGACAAATTTCCACTCGTCCTTAGGATGACTGAGGTAGATATAAATAATCCACGACATGTGACCTAGCAAGGAGTGTGAGGGGTTGAAATCCCATCCCAAATAATCAATCCCACTGCAATTTCCTAAGTAAGATTGGAGAAGGGATAAGAGTCAGCTGTGCTGAGCAGCAGTGATTAGCCTCATTTACCCTGAATTGCTTAGGAATGGCGAGGTTGTGTGATTGTATAAGTCACCAGCTGAGCAAAAGTGTTGAGGGAAAGGATGGAACCAGGGTCTGGGTTTGTTTCTAGGTGATAGAAAGCAGTTGGCCATGAACTGTGCAGCTCTGGAGTTCCTGTGCAAATTGCTATTACTTTGTGGCCAGCTCAGTGCAGAGATTTTGTGAATTGCTTGGGACTTTAGTATTTTTGTTCAATTTCTGCCCTATTCTTGCAATTGCCATTGGGTTTTTTTTTTGTTCTCAAATAGAAACCTGAATGTTTCTACTTAGAGTTTTGCAAGCAGCATTAAAAGCACTCTTAGGTTAGCCTGAGACCAAGGGAAGCAGGGTAACCCCATCCTGGTCTCTAGAATGCTGCTGGCTCACCCTGTGGAAAACTAAGGTCTGCTTTGGCTGGAGGAACAAGCTCACATTGAGGGGCCCTGGCAGTGGAGGAGCAGGTGTGTGCTCGCTGCAAATGAGTTCCCCTGGCAGCAGTGCAGGGATGTGTGCCTACTGCTGATCAGTGCTGTGCCTGGCTCCAGCTCATTCCATCAGGGTTTGCTTTTCTGAGCACTTAAAATCAATATAAATTAATAAAAAGAAACCCAACAGCCCATAAACAACATTAGCTATGGAGCTGTTAAAATGCAAGCAGTCAAACTATATTTAATCCACTCTCTCACATTAATGCTGGGCAAGGGCACATTTTTAAAATGCTGCTATTGGATTAAGAGCAGATGTTGGTCAAAGGAAATAATCAATGATTCTCATGGAGAGTTGTTTTGGAGGAAGCTTTTTGGGGCCATCTGAAGTAGTCAGTGGTGTGTGCCCCAGCTGCCCAGTGCAGAGTGGCTCTGGGCTGTGTCAGGGCCAGCCTGGCTCCTGAGACCTGGAGCCCTCCTTTGGCGAGACCCAGACAGGCAAGCTGTCAAAAAATGGACTCAATTTCATTGTTGCTCTGAGATCCATTTCTTCCCAGCTCAGCCCTTGTCTGGCTCCAAGGCAGTATCTTTGTAGGTCTCTGAAGTTCACCAGGGATTTCCATGCTTTTGATCAAATAACAGTGTTTAATATTGGATTATATATCAATGTTCTTTGGGAAGTGTATCCTCTTGTAGGGTTCATTTCAGTAGAGTCCCTCCATCCAGTGTTACAACATCTTCCCTGCTTTGTGTGTGTCAGACTTCTTTGGTCTGACATAATTGTCTAGTTTTAATTATTTTATGAGTTCTGGCATAATCTAGCACAGTGCTAAAGTATCTCCTTCCTATTCCATTTCTGTGGAGATGTGAAACAATTCCCTCTGCAGTAACAAGGCTCAGCCTGGTCACGCAAGCTCCAAAGAGCTGCTGAGAGCACAAATGCATCCAAAAAAGTGAGCAAAAACATCTTCTTCTCCAAAATGTGGCAAAAACATGCCACATTTTGGTGTAGACACAGAGTGGAAGGTTTGCCCTGCACCCTCAGTGTCACAGGGCTGGAGAGGGTGAGGGAAAAGGGGAAGGAAGGATGTGGCTGTAGCTCATACACCTCAATGGAGAGTTGTCAACTTTGGTGCAGGGTACTCACAGCTTTGCTACCATGTCTCTACTTCAACCCCAGTGTCTCAAAAGAACCTGAAACCAGCAGCACCATGGGTGATTGGGACCTTTCTGCACAGGAGAACTCCTTGGAGGAGTGAGGGAGCTGAGATCACCTCACATTAGTACAGCAGGTTTGAGGCTTTCTTTATACTGCAGCAGAATCCAGGCTTTGTCTTCAAGATGTCTCAAGGAAACATTTTCCCTTCTGCCTGAAGTAGATTCATATTTAGACCTCCCTTCTTTCTCTAATACCTGTGTGTGGGTGGTTTGTAAATATACATACATACATACATACATATATATACACATACACACACACACACTCCTATATACCATAACCTCCCACCCTCTTCCTATTGTAAGGGTTTTTAAAAAAAACCCAACATTTGTGATTATACAGCATCTTGTAAGGAATTAACAAGTTCATAATTATTTATAAAGTTAATACTTAAAATGAAATGGTTGCACTTTGATGTCTGTATATGTTTTCTAAGCTAGGATGACCTATATTGTAGAGGTATTATGTGTAGTAGGTGATGCAGGGATTGGCTTGGGAATTACCCATGTTTAATGAACACTAAAATTAGAATTTGACTGAAATCCACATAAATGGCTCGACAGCAAGTTTGACTGCCCCTGGGGAGCTGTGGGCAGCTCAAATTTACCCACAGGCATTTTTGAAAACGTTTTTTTTGAATCAGCATAGTGTGCTTTTTGGAGCAGAGAGTGCAGCTTGCACTTTAAACTCCCTTCTCTTCACCTTGTCCCCCATTTTGGTGTTGAAAAGCCCTCCATGGAGAATAGAGCATGAAGTATGTTGCAGGTATAAAATATGCTACACTAGTGGGGGTTTTTTTTGCAGTACTTGCCATGGGAAGTCTTCTGCTTTCCCTACACGGTGGCCTTGTTGCTTTTACTCTTGCTATTTTCAATTTCCAAATATTTGGCCTCTTCTGTGGGTATGTGTACTTTGGATAGTGCAAAACCTGGTCTAGCTGTTCTCCATCTTGCTGCCCACCCCACTGCAGCACTAAAAGCCTGGAGTCATAGAGAATCTCAGCTTTCTGAAGGATTTTTTTTTTTGTTTTCATGTTGTTCTCTCACTCTGAGGAAAGATGAAGCTGTGCCTTTCTTTTACCATAAAAAGGGGCTTTAATTATCCTTTGGGAGATCTGCTTATATAATTACTGTTAGTTCCTGGTCACTGGAAGAAAAAACATTCCTGAAAGGACAAAATACAGTGCTCCTACTTTGCAGAGGCCTGGGGGAAAAAGACCAGTCTTAATTTCCTTGCAGCACCCCAAAAGTGGAGTCAAGAAACACAGTTATTTCTGCTCAGCATGCAGGTGCAGGCTGTCCTTTGCTCCTTTTGCTTTGTCCCAGCAGCTGGCTGGTGACACTGAGCTGTGCCATGGCCAGGACTTTGGGGTGACAGGACAAGAGGCTTTTGCTGCAGAACCAGGCAGGAATGGTTTGAGCTGTGGCCTGTTTAATTCACAGCCCAGCTGTGCAAGTGGAAAAATATTGTAGTTATAATTGTCACCCACAGTCAGTGTGAGAATTCTTCCTAAGATTCAAGGAGAAATTTGCTAACTTAAGAAGCCAGCACTTTTCCAGAAAATCTTGGAGGAAATGAATATCCCAGGTCTCAAGGGGAATACATCACGTTATTAGTGGGTTCATCTGTAGGACTTTGGTTTAGGATCTCCTTTTAGGATGTACCTGTAAGGAAGCTCTAGGTAAAATGGAAAAGTATAACACTGGTTTTAAGCTGTTTAATTGGAGTTTTTGAGGTGACATGACTGTAAAGAATTAAGTCCCCCGGTGCCTTCTTAGTTGCTGTACTCTGGATTCAATTTTTTTTCAGTTTTATATTCCTAAGCCTGAACTGTAGCCTAGCCTTTTAAAACTTGTCTACATTGCTGCTTCTCTCCTTCTTCCCCTCCTTTCCCCCCCCAGTTTTGTCTTGCCTGATAGCAGTGGGATGCTGGCTGGAACAGACAAGCCTTTTTATTTCTTTTGACTGTTTCTGCAAAGCTTGATGAGGAATTTGCATAATCAATGAGGTAACCCTGTCACCCCAAACATGGAGTCTTTAAAGAGAATAGTTTTATGCAAATTAGATATTGATGGTGTAATGATTAATTGGCCCCAAGCCTTTATTAATATGCAATTGTTGTAGTGTAACATGCATTTGTAATTATTTTGGTTTGGTTGTTCAAACAAGTGGTGGGCATTTAATTGCTTGCAGCAATTGAAGAGACAGGATATCAGAGAGAAAAACAAAGAGCTGCTTAACTGGTTGCCTGATATTATGTTAGATTTCTTTGGTGTATATGGGGCTACTTGGTCAGATTCTCGGGTGATAAAAATCAACACAATTCTCTTGCAGTAAATAGAACTACTCTGACTTGTAGCAGCTGAGGATGAGATTTGAGATGTTCCCAAACTCCAGTTTCATTGTTGTATTTGGATCATACTGTACTTGGGATGGTGAGCTGTTTTGTTGATTGCTGTTGGTTATTATTATTAAAAATAAACAACTTTGGTTCCAAGGGTTGCAGTGAGATAAAAGAATTCCTTAGTGAGAAGCTGCTTGGACTGTTTCAAGCAAATAAATAAGAATCTGAGCTACTTTAGTCTCCAAGGTGCTTATCTGCTGTATGTGGCTTTCCAGCTAGTTTGGTATCTATTTTCCATGCCCCTTGCCTTTAGATCTGCATTTAGCAGACAGGGAAAAAAGTCTGTATTTGGAGGTGAAAAATCCTACATCTCCAGAACTGTACTTAAGCTGTCAACTGCCTGGTGTTGGTAGTGTATGGATTTACTGTATTTTTGCATAGAGAATAGTTTAAGTTGTGAAGCTTCTCTCCTGGGACACCTGGAGGAGATAGCAGAGGGATCCACATGGGAATAGTGGACAGAAAGGAAGCAGCTGAGTATTATTATTAAGATCTTCTAAAAATGAACTCAGCTAATAATTATAGGTGCATAAATATTAAATTGGTATATAATTATAATTCTATAATTATTATACCTATGTAGCAATGAGGACAGAATTTACAAAACAGAATAGAGAAATGGGAGTGAGTAAAGTGTAACAGATCCTTCTTGGCAGACAGACAGCAAGACATCATTTGTCTCATTGGCAGAAAACAGAATTGCTTAGAAAAGATGCAATTTTTGACCTTTATTCCATCAAATTAGGCACTGGAAGTGGGAGGACTGTGTTTGTACCGTGGGTAGGACTTGCCTTTAGCAATGATAAACTTTGGGGTTGAGAGTGCAATCTTTTGGCTTCCTCAGTCTTGCTCTGGTCTGTTGTTTCCCTAAAGCTCTGTCCAAATTCCTATGATATAAAGCTTATTCTTGGTTCCTCAAGAGCTACAAAACCCAAGGAGAACCCACACCCCATTTTCATCCTATTTAACAGGACAAATTACAGTGTGCATTGTCTTGAAGTTGGTGCTGGCGTGTAAAATAAAATCTGTTTTTAAAATAAGTTTTTTCCATGGTCAAAATGAAGATATAATTTTCCTCAAATAGTTGTTATAGAGTGGCTGATGAGATCTAGGTTGTTTTAAATTAATGGTGTTATCACAAGGAAAAGGAATTGTAGAGCTTTGCTTTCAATCGTTTATGAAATCTTCTACTTTTGTTTAAACCTACTTATGATAGTGGGGATTAATTATACAGATCCACTCTGTTTGGTTGGTGTCCTTTGACATAAGGGTCAAATACAGAATATGTTCTGTCTTCTTTTCTGTAATATATGCTCTGCTTCCCAAGTAGAAAAATACCATTTAATCTCATTATGGATTCATGGTCTTTTTTTTTTTTTTAATGTAGAGCTAATAGACAAGACAACAAATTAATGCACATGTCATCTATATAAAGAGTTCAAGCAGATGTCTTTGATCTTTTCATTCACTGAGAGAAATTGGTGGCAAATGGTTTTAATTTGAAATTGAGCATGCTAAAAAGCTGCTCAGGACTGAGGAAGTTCAATCATTAACCTGTGCAGCAACATCTTCTTTACCACCCATTCGAAACTCAGGGAGGAAAGTGGTTTTCTTACATTTGGGTAGCATCACCCACAAATGCTGCAGCAAGACTTTTAATTCCTCTCAAGGAAGGTCGAGTCAAAGGCAGAGCAAAAGATCTGCAGGTCTTGGGCTGGTCACATTGTCACTGTAACAGAAAGTTGTACCAGGTAACCCAAAATAATCATAAACTTCAAGAGGGAACTTCACAGGCTCCTCTTGAATTCATCGCTGAGCATCCTGTCAGGGAATTTCTCAGCCCCTGGGCAGCTTGGTCAGTAAATCCTTTGTAATCTTTCCCTAGACCAGGCAGTGATAAGAAACAAAGAAACCTCCCCTTATCTAGCAGGTAATGATAATCTTTAGGAATTGAGAGGCAGCTCTGCCAACATCCAGAGGAAGGGTGCAAGTCTGGCCAGCATTACCAGTGTTAATATCTGTTTGAAAATGGGAGAGAATTAAAAACAGTCCCAGAGCTAGCAAGAATCACAGCATCTCCCAGCTGAGATATATATTAGAAAGGAAAGAAACAATAAAATGAATAATTTTACAAATGTTGGAACACTCTCCCCCCCCTGCCCCCACCCCCCTCCAGTCTGATGCAGTTTGCTTCAGGAGGGCAAGGATGTGCAGGAAGAAATAAAGTCACAAATTGGCACACAAGTGGTTGCATTCACTAGCTTAAATGAGATCTGGTAATAAAAAAATATACCCATTGATAACTTAAAAAGCAAGTGATACCTCTTCAGCTAAAATAGAATTCTATCTTTATGTACAAAGGTGGAAGCAAGAGGTCCAGCAGCACAACAGCTCCTTCCAGGCACCTCCAGCAGTGAGTGCCTCAAAGAATGACCAAATACTGAGTGAACAAATGCTAAGGGAGGTTTCCATGCCAAAATCAAACCTTTGGGTAGCATTTCCTTGCATTGTGTCCCTCCTGGGCCTCTGGGTTGTGTAGATCCCTGGGCTCCAAGCAAGGAATCTGTGTCCCAGGAGACATCCCTGTGGGTAAATCTGCAGGGCAGCAGAGCCAGCTGTTGGTCACAGCTCCAGCTGTTTCTGAGGCCTTTGAGAGCACCAAGTTTTAATGCAGCAAAGTCAGACTAAATGCAATGCATACCCATAAGTTTCATCCTAGAAAGGATATATTGAACATGTCTATCAAGGCTATAATCTGTAAAAAAAATCATAGCTCTATCTATAGAGATGCTACTGTACATCTGAACAAATGTTACAGTACTGAAGTTCCTCACTTTACACTGGCCTAGAAAATCTAATGCACAGGCTTTATTCTCTCAAACATTGCACATATACTTAGAGTATAATATATAATTTTAAACTGTTTTATTTATTTATAACAACGTTTGTAGGATAAAGAAAACATTTGCATGATAAAGCAGACGAGCAATTCAGAGACATTCTGGTCTCCTGGGTAAATTTGAATTTAAGAAGGTATTGTTATGCATTTTACAGAAGTGTACATTGAGAGAAGAACTTTCTTGAAGTATTTTACCAATACCCCAGAACATTTAAGCTTCATAAACTGCTTAACTTGTGTTTTCTTAATACTCTTGTAGTTTAAAGGAGCTGAAATATTTTATTATTTTTATTCTTTAAAATCATGTTCTCTTCAACTTCTCTACCAAACTTCAAGTGGATGCTTATGAGCAAGTTACAGAATAAACCCCAAAAGAAATATTTATCAGTGGGAAACATGGACACAGTATTTACTATGGCAATGAGGTACACACAACTCCATTGCCACATTTAGAATTAAAATGAGAATACGTTGCCTTCCTGGAGCATAGGACATGAGGACACCAACTTTGTAATCAATCTTTGGTTATATTTCATCAGAGCAGGGCTGTTGTCTGTGCTTGAGGTAGCCTAGGGAACTACAAGAATTATTAAACCAAACCATTATATTGCTTACTCCTTAAAGGGTAGTGACAGGTTTTCATGTAAAATCAATCTCAAGATTAAAAAAAATCATTATGATAAAAGAAGAAAGGTAATTTAAATAACTCATTATGTGAAGGTGGTACAGAAAAAATTATCCTTTCTGCTCACACTCTTCAGTAGCTCTATAGGAAACATGTCCAGCTTGTAGTCAGGCTGTTTAAAATGCCAGACAGCCCTGAGGCACACTGGTGGTGCCTTTGTTTGTGTCACTGTGGCCATTAAACAGCTTAGCCTGGAGAGCTAATGAAGATGAGGGAATTGTGAAGTTCATTGTGGGGATGATCCACATTGGTAGTGAAAGGGACAAATCCAGGAGTGGGAAGTAAAAATGCCAATTGCAATTTGGTTTTTTATCTTTATTTTCAAAATCACAAAACTCAAGTTGCATGGGTGCTTTCATCACATCCCAGGACCAGTAAATTCAGCATCCTGGAGCCAGGAGTGCTGAGGTTGCTGAGTGCTTTGTTTCTGCTGGGTTGTGTAGAATATTGAAAGCAGAGGCATCAGGCACATCCTTGGAGCACTGGAGCCACGTGTGCTGCTTGGGGCAGCAGGCAACCACAGAGCACTTCTAGTTACTTCATTACCATTTTCCTGGCAGGTAGAAATCCACAATGACTGACTTCATCCACGTTCCAAGGAGAAATGGGAGGAACAGCAGTTCAGAAAGTGCAGTATCAGTGTTTGTGGATTATTTTAGCTTTTTCCATCAGAGGTATTCTCCTCAGAGCAGCCTCACAGAAACAACAGAGTGAAAAGTGTGTGTTCTCATAACTGGGAAACCCATGATGCTGTCAGAAAGTTACCTCCTGGGCCAAATCCAAAGGTGCCATCTGTGGTACTGCAAATTACACGTTGGTAGTTGTGTTTAAGGGACTCGAAATCGATGGGAGTTGAACAGAGACCTATTTTGACACAAACTTCTACCCTGTTATTAGCAGCTGTTTTGCACTTCCTTCCTGCCAGGTTCCCACCACATGGTGAGTCCTTGTGGCTGAAGCTGTGCCTGGAGCTGGTGATTTACCCAGCCATGCACCTCACCTTTGGTGGCATCCCCAGAACTGGTGTCAGCCCCGGTTCTTCACCACTCCCCAGGGGCTGCAGGGGTCTTTGCTTTGGCAGGAAGCTCTCAGGGCAGGGGCACCCTCTTGTTAAACTGCAGTGCAGACCCTGCTGGTGGCACAGGGGGTGGGCACAGCACTGTAGAGTCTGTTTGTAATCATTTGCTCTTGCTGAAAAAAAAAATATATATTACTGGATCCATTATGGTGAACACAGAGTAGGACACTTAAGAGTTTAGTTTCTGATGGATGACTGTGTGGATGTGATAAATGTTAGAATGGTTGCAGCAATAATGATTCCATGTTGTCCAGGAGGTTGCATTAATTTAATTGGATTTAGAGCCTGAGTTGACCTGCCTCTAGACAGTCTTAAGCAGCCAACATGCACTGAAGGTGTACAAGAGAGAGGGGGGTGTCTGTTTTTTTTTTTTTACTTCATAGGCAATAAATTCCAGATCAAAGCAAAAACAAGCAATGTTATGTGTAGTTTTTTAACAGGAACTCTATAAATATTCAGTGCTGCTGTTTGGCAACATTAAGAAATCACTGAAAAATGCAGTCATTGCTAAATGTGTTCATTTGAGAGGTTTGCCGCTACAAATGTGAATCTTCAAAGGCAGTGAAACTTAACAATAGCTTTTTGGTATTAGACAGAGAGTTAATTATAACCTCTATCACACAGGCAAAGTAACTAAAACAAATCCGTGTCCCTCTTTAGTTTTCAGCTTGTTGAGTGAATGCTGTCAGAAGGAATTTGCCTCAATGTGTGTGCTTGGTGATGTTATCAAAGTGTCTGTCAGGGGGAACATTTAATACTGTTCAGAGGCCTGAGCAAGCACGTTGGGATTGGCAGAGACAGTGACAGAGGTGACCACGGTAGGTCCTGACAGTTTGAATACAGAATTATATAGTGCAGTGACAAAGTGTTCAGTTTATTTAAACTGGGGGACAGGATGTGCAGGAGACAAAGGGAGAAGCAAAGAAAAGGTTAAGTTACTGAAATTTTAATTGAGCTCTGAGTGACTGTTTTTGAATAATTGGTTGTGTCAAAACGTAATGATCAGCGGCCTGGGAAGCTGCAGCCTTTCACCCTCAGGTCACTGGCTCAAATCTGGGCTGTGCTGGTTGTAATGACTGGTGTTCAATACCAGCTAATGTGAAATGAATTGCTGATCTCTGCCCATCTTCTACTGGATAAGGATCTGCATCAGCAACAGTGTGTGCTGGGAGCCCTGGCAAAGGCAGCATCCAGAGCTAATCTCCTCCTTTTTATGAGAGTTTCCCGGTGGGAACTGGTTCTTGGGTATGTGAGACCTTTCACTTTTGCACCTGTGATTTTATTCATGCAGTGAAAAGATGAGGACCTTGCTATTCAGTGTTTCCTGCCTGTGACTTTTGTGTGTGTTTGGTGAAACCTTAGCAATCCTTCACTAATTCTAAGCAGCCCTTCACAGCACTCCAGGGCAGCAGGATTAATCACCAAGGGTTGTTCTCTGAGGTCTGGACACAATCATTTCACCCCATATTCAGGAACGTTCTTGAGTTTTTATCTTCCAGGACAAGGAAATAAAGATAATAGCCATTATTAACGTTAACCCACACTGTCACTCCCCAGCTGTGTCATGAGCCATTTTTTCTGCTGCTGGAGAGTGAGATCCATTGCTGGAAGTTTCCTGGAACACATTGACTGTTTTTGAACACATTTGTCTCTGCATAGGTCTGTTCCAGAGCTGCTCTTCCTAAAGCCATGCCATACTGCAGGCACTGGGATCTTGGAACAGGGATTCTCTATGGTGGCTCAGTAGATCAAAGCAACCCAGCAGTTGCTGTTTTACCTTCTGAAGTGTAGGATCCTTGGAACAGCTGCCAGATGAAAAGTTTATTTGTGTCTCCCAGAATAAGTTGTAGAAAGTTCCTCTAGGCTGCCTGCATATTTTCTATGAATACAAGACAGCCTTTTAATAGTCCTAAAATAACTTGATTTTGTTGGCACCATTGAAAAGTTCCAAATCTTCTGGACAAGCAATGCAAATGAGAAAATTTCATAAACTTTAGAGTTGCTGTTGATTGTTTCCAAAGAAACCAGCACAGCTTTAGCAGCATAAAGCCAACCCAGGTTTGTATACCCAGCGAGAAAGAAATACCCTTCCTCATATAGCTTTGCCATTGATTTTAAATGTGGAAAAGGTTTCTCCACTGACTCAGCAGGCCTGGAGAGGAATCAGTATCAGTTTCATGGGTTCATGAAATCTTTTTTTTTTTCCTGGTTACCTGGGTTATTTGTGGTGAGTCACTTTATACTCCTCAGTGAGAGCTGAGGAGGGTGTAAGAGCACATGCTCTCTCATTTCCTATTCCACTGTGTTACCCAAACAGCTGGATCTTCCCTCAGACTCTCGTGGGAAGGTGAAGGTTATGAACCAAGCTGTTCACTGGGTTGTGGGCCCTCTCCAGACACATTCCAGCTGAGAGTGCTGGCATTTGAATGAGAGAAGGTCTTGACATCTTAATTCTGGACTAGCAGGTATCACTCCCCATGCAAATATAATTTCTTAGAGCGTCAGCAAGTAACATATGTCCAGCCCCTGCACTGCAGAAGCCCCAGGGAATGGGCAACTGAAGTCCAAAAGCCAAACATATTTCCTGATTAATTGGGCCCTTGAGGCTTTTGGGTGACATTAAAGAATCTGCCAGTCATTTTTTCCCCCCTCTCACCTCTTCTTTTAGATAGTAAGTAATAAAATAACATAAAATCTGATTTCAAGACCTCATTGCAATGAGTCATTTCATTGCAGATGCTTTGTACCTTCTGTGAGACTCATCCTGTAAGGGGCAGGGTGCACATCTTGGATGCCTACTTCAACTACAGAAATAAAGAATCCAAGCTCAGCTGCTCCTCTTCCAGCCAGGAATACTGGCTTGGATAGCGCCCACCATTTTGTGAAACTGATGGAGTGAGAAGTTGCTTTTGGGATAAAATGTTTGGAATTAGTAAGGCAGTCAGTTTCTAAAGACAAAAAATGTCTGCAGATTTAAGGATTTAGTGGACTATTAAAAGCTTGTGATTTTAACTCTGTGGCTTATTTTGGGGAGAACAGCCTTGAGATACTCAGAGGCCATGGAGATCACTGGAGAGGACATTTTATTACCTCCTTTTACACATTAGGAAGGTATCTTCCACCACAAGTTGGCATGGCTATGCTGGTGAGAAAAAAAAGGCCCCATTTCCAAGAATACAAGCAGCACCATGTTTTATCTCTTTCTCACATAATAATTTTTCCTGTGTAGCCTAGTCTAGGAGTGGTGACTGTCTAAGCAACAACTCAAAATTTTTGAAGAGTTCTATATTTTAATTTGTTTTAATATAGTAAGAGTGGCATGATTGATGAGGACCATCATGTGTGAAGAATCTTGCCACCTCCAGCACAACTTCCCCAGAGAAATTGCCTGTGTGGGTTCAGCTAGCAATTAGGATTCAGCTACCAACTGCTTGGCCTTTCCCCAGCCAGGATGAGAAAGAAAATCCTAGCAAAGTACCAGCAAGAACCATGGATTTTTTTCTGTTGCCTTTGCAGTGGGATGCAGCATGTTTTTACATGGTGTGTGTAAGGGGGAGTTCCCTGAAGAGGGACAACACCAGCATGCACAGAGTGCCAACCTCTTGGTACCCTTGTAAAATTCCACCCTGTTGAAGAGAACTGGAGAGGAGATATATGGCTATTAAAGTAAAACATAACTGCCTGTCAGGGAAAAGTAGTGACAACGTGCACCCAAAGCTCTGCCACCTAATCCCTGTCAGCAGGAGTGGGTGGTTTTTAACATTGTTCATATTCCCCAACAAATGCGCCGGAATTGGCAGAGACAGGGATGGAGGTGACACGGGCAGGTTCTGTCAGCTCCAATGCCGAGGTGAGCTGTGTGCAGCCCAAACCTGGTCCTGACAGCTCCATCCACACACGGGCACGTTTGGGAATCGGGAACGGCAGGAGGGCAGGGGAGGGACCGGTCAGAGCTGCACCTTCTCCCCAAGAGGCTGTGGTGGGCAGGAAAAGGGAGGGAGGGGGCAGGGAGAGAGGAGGAACAATACAAAACAATGCCTATTATGTTTCATGTCAATGTTGCTGTCATTAGGTAGTCGGAAAGATTTCAAACAGATAAACTCCCCTTTGGTATGGCAGACTGCCTTGGCAGCCAATTTTAGGCCTTGATTTGATTGATAAACTCTTTGTGACAAGGAAGGATAAAAGAGGCCCCTAGTTTGGTACATATAAATAGGAAATTAGCTGGCAAAGTTGTCAAAGATAATTAACTCTCTGATTCTGTGTGTCTATTCAGGTTGACATACTGAAATTATTTAGAAATGCACATGTCAACGCTCTGACAGAATTTGGTGCTGATCAGATAAACAGTTTTTGAGATGCCTGATTGTAAAATGATGTAAGAGCTTAGCTGGTGGTTTTATCATTATGCATTCTCTTAGCAGCAGCAGGTATCAAACGGCAGCACCATCCTTTAATGTGCGAGATTCAGAGATCGGGAGACAAAGTTAAGCGCTACTTCACAGCACTCGGCTCACTTGTTTTGTTCCTTGCCCCTAGGTTAAGCAAAATACTAATAATGTGCTAAATTCCTGCGTGTTCGTCTGCTCCTCATCCTTTCCGCAGGCACAATTGGAAGTAACAAAGATAAGGGTCTATGAGATAAGAGGTCTGAGAGCCGCGGCATTTTGTTACTCCTTCAGAGGAGATAAACTACTCACTGCTATAATCCCAAACTCAAAGATTGACAAGGTTAGGAAAGTGCAACAGGGAAAAAACAGTGACTGGATGTCTTTATAGTGGCTCCTATTAAAGCAATGACAGAGAACAACAAATATATTTAGCGTTGCACAGTCAGCGTCTCAGCCACTGTCCCTTGTTTACAGATGTCTGCAGTGGCTGGGGTAGCACTGTGTGTGGAGTGTGCCTTCTGAATGGGATTTGGTTTCCAAGTCCCATCAATGTCCTTGGAAAAGCTAAACCTTTGTGATGTGTGTATTTATTGTACAGCAGATGTGAAGGCACCATAGTCCTCCAGAGCAACTTGACTTCGATAACTTATTGGGGATTTTCTCCATCTGAAAGTGTTTTTCAGCTTCCAAAAGCATCTGCTCCTTGGCAGTGGGAAGGTATAGGCACCAAAATCTGTCTTGAACATGTTATCAATGGAACACAACTGGCCTTAGCTTTCCTTAAACCACCTGGAGCTTTGTGTGGCTGCACAGGCTGGTGCAGAAAGGCACCACTGCCCCAGTTCTGAGTGAATGCTGTGGCAGCATTGAGCCAGCTCACCCTTCTACTCCCAGCTGGTTGGGATTTTAAAGCCTCTGGAGTCTAAACTCACATTGGACATTGTCTATCAAGCCTTGCAGCTTTCTGTCATGTCTTGAAAGCTGGCAGTCAGTCCAGCTTTTCACCCTGGGATGGAACCCCTAGACAGGCAGCTTTGGTTGAATGCTCACCTTTCCTGAGTCCTGTGCAATGGGGTTAACTACAGAAGGAACTGCAAAGAGAATGAATACAGAATAGATTGGCTATTGCATTTATTTAAGGAGAGAAAGGGGATACTGGTACAAACCACAAGACCACTAACAGGCATCTCACCTACAGAGTCTCTGCCTGGCCTGTCAGCAGTGCAAACAGCTGCCTGTACTCTGCCTAAGCTGCTGCTACTTCCAAAGCAATGTGAGATTGTTTCACATCATCTCTGGCACACACAGGCCAAGATCTGGCACATTCAAATCATGACTCCTGTGCCTCTCCACCAAATCTGCCTTGTTATACTCAAGTCCTGGCTTTGATCATGCTGCTGCTGAGGAACTCCAGGATCTTGCAAAGACCTACCCCAAAAACTACCATGTACTTAACCTCTCACAGGACTCACAAAGGGTAGGAACAGGTTCTCTGCAAGTCAGTAGTGATGGATGCACTACTGTCCTCAGTGTCAAAATGATAATGGCACATGCATTATTCTTCCTGAGAGCCCTACAGTTCCTTTTTATCATATTTTGCACTCATTTGTACAATGAACAATGTCTTGCCTCCCATCACTTACATACCAAGAAGCTTTTTGTCTGTTTATAAATAGGATCTCCCTTGACATAACAAAATTCATGATATTATTTCCTCATCCATAAGCATTTCCATAGTGCTCATTTCTGCATTTACATTCTGCTACTATCTTGTGCAAGTAGGCACCCCAGGGGCCAGAAATTTGGCTTTAGCAGTAAGATCTTATTTTTCTCTTTTTTGCTATTCACCTTAACATGAGATTTTAAGAATTATGGAGGTCTGTGGTGGTTAATAAGGGAATGGATGCAGGTACCTATTGAAAGTGCAGGGACAGGCAAGTGCTTTTTAAAAGATATCCTAAATACAGATGCCTTTACTTCATTATGTTCATCATGTCTAATTCAGCCCTCCCAGCACATGGCAATGGGGGGCTGTTCATAAAGAAACTGATATTCTCATGCATAATGCAGCATTATCTAACCTTCCATATAGATCACTGGTTTAGGATGAATTAGTTTAGAGCTGTGTGCCCCTGTGTAGGGTGGTATCTATCTCACAATAGGTTTGTAACTTATCACAATTGAAACCAAAGGAATAAACTGGAAGGAAATGCACTTTTCTCTTGAGTGGTTCTTGTTAGAGCTTAGTTGAAATGTAGCATCTTACAGAGACTCC
Organism: Agelaius tricolor; assembly: GCF_023055355.1. Lineage (NCBI taxonomy): Eukaryota > Metazoa > Chordata > Aves > Passeriformes > Icteridae > Agelaius > Agelaius tricolor. Next base: position 16,652,018 of record NW_027269275.1, on the reverse strand, counting down.
GTTTATACACAATTTGATGATGAAGGCTTTGCTGCAGGCAACCTGGAAACATGAAATAAGGCTTTAATCATAACACTTCCACTTTTCTCCATTGGGAGCTGTAGGTGTTCAGTGCCTCGGAATAGAAACCTGCTTTTATTTTGATGCCCAATATGGATTTATGTGCCTGAGCTTAGGTATGCAGATTTGGAAACAATGTCCCTGTAAACTAGAGCTACCCAAAAGATGGATTCTCACAGAAGGACATGGGGCTGGGGCTGGGTGACAAGCTGACCCTGAGGCAGCTCTGTGCCTCTGCAGCATCCTGGGCTGCATGAGGAGGAGTGTGGCCATCAGGCTGAGAAGAGATTCTTACCCTCTGCTCACTGCTGGTGAGACACATCCAGGATCTGTGTCCAGGCCGGGGCTCCCAGTACAGGAAAGGGTTGCTGGTACTGCAGCCAGTCCTGGGAAAGGCCAGAGAGGATTAAGAGGCAGAAGAATCTGACACATGGGGAGAGGCAAAGAGAGCTGAGGTTGTCCAAACTGCAGAAGAGAAGGCTGAAGGGATATTTTGCCAGCATATATCAATATCAGATGGTGGAGAGTAAAGGAGGCAAAGCCACTGTTCTCAGTGCTGGGCAAGCTGAAATATGGGAAATGCAGTTTAAACACAGAGTAGTTTTTCCAATGTGAGGGTGTTCAGAAACTGTAATGAGTTACCCCAGGGTGTGCATGGAGTCTCCATCATTGGAGGGTCTCAGAAGACCATTGGAAACACTCCAGAGCAACCTGCTGTAGCTGACCCTGCTTGGACAGAGGGGTGGACTGGGATATCTCCAAAGGTGCCTTCCATCCCCAACTCATAGTATGGAATTGACTTTTCCACAAAACCTGGGCTTTCCTCTAAGGAGAGCAGCATAGGTGTTTATGTCCCAGGGCGGGAGTAACTTCCTCATAACTTGTTGGCAGATGCTTGACACATCTGTTTGCTTTAGACTTCCACTGAAAAGACATTTCTGTTCCTGCATCACATGTGTCAAATTCAGCTTCTGGGGAAATGTACAGATGTTCGCACACAGAGAAGAAAATAACATGCCACGGGAGTATGTCATGGTTGTTGATATATCTTACACTGTATTAATGAGGAAAATATGTTTCCTTTAATTAAAACATTTCGCCTGGGCTTCAGATATGTTGGGATTTTAGCAGGCTTTTACTTGTGTGTGATTAATAAACACGTTGGGTGTGTGTGAGCACAGTGATGCTCACACGCTGCTCTTTCCATCTAGCTCTAAGGATGGGCTGATGGTGAGCTTGTTGTGGGGTTTTTTTTTAGGAAACTGCATGCCAATACTTCTGTTGCCTTTCATCTGCTACTTCTTTGTGTGATTTTGCTTAGGAAAATAGTTAGAGTACTTATGGATCTGTCTTAGACTTCTTATGAGTTGAAAGTGACTGATATCTGAAGGACAGGGAAAGTGCTACGTGTGCCATGAGGGATGGGGAAGCCTTGGGTATTTGGTGAAATAAACAGAGTGAGAAAGGGGTCTCTCACTCATTTTCAATTCATTGCTCTTGTGGAGCTTAAAAAGCAGTAGCTATTCTGTTTTTTTTCCATATGTTGGCCATATGATCGTGCCGTCTGTGCATATTCTTTTTCCATTTCCCTGCACTTGATTTCTAGACAGAATTATGTACATTTTGAAGGTGCAGTAAATTTTGCTGTTAGTGGGTTTGGGAGCTTGAATCCTCTCTAACAAAGTATATTTTTTTTTTTTTTTTTTCCTATTTCCTATTTCTTCTCTTGTACTGACAAGTTTTCTTTTTCCATCAAATAGGACAAAATGTGTGGCCTTGAATGCTATGAGCAGGCAGTCTGTGATTGTTCTGCTTCTGCCCTCACATTGTCATTTGGGGATTTTGCAAACTCCTGATCTGCATATGGGGCTAAAAGAGTTCCAGCTGTGAATAATTCAGTCTCCTGTCAGTATTATTGAGGTGCCTGCTACCTAGAAAACTCAGGGTGCCCTTGTGATATCTGACTTTCATCTGTGCCAGAAGCCTTATACAAGTTTAGGGAAGCTGGTGTCTTGTTCTGAGCTCACTGAGGTATTATAGGTAAATCCTGTACTCCCAAAAAGACAAATATTTAGACTTTTCAGGTGAAACAATTTACTAACTGTTGGCATATATATTTCCCTAAAAATTTGGACTTTTGTTACACAGAGGGAACAAAAAATCTCAGAGTTCAGAGCCCACATCTGCTCCACAGCTGCAACAAACACCAACTTATTCACCAGCTTTCGTGAAAGAGGGTAAACTATAGCAAATATTGTCTTCCTAAGCAATTAATGAAAGGTCTTGGGAATATCTCAGCAGGAATGTAGGAATGGAAAAAAGGAACACTATTGAAATTTTTCTACAGAAGAAGGAAAAAATGAGCCTTAGTAGCAAAAATAAGAATAGAAAATAGATTTTCCAAAGTTCTTTTAGAAAACAGAATTGCAAAATCAGTGGATAAAAGGCAATTTTCTGGATTTACTGATGATTTTAGTAATGCATTTGATGTGGTTTCTCATGACATTCTTGCTTGCAAAACAAGTTTACACATTGGTTAGGGTATAAACATTGTGTTGCAAGGACTGCAAACTGGTTGAAGGATAATTGTTAACAGCAACGTGTGCTGTTTTGGGGAGGTGTTTAGCAAAGGTTGGCACCAATATGGGATTTATATTGATTCTTAGCTACTGGTAATGGCCCAAAAGCAGGCTGTGCTAACAGTATTGTTAGGTGTCAGCCTCTTGGGAGATGGAGGGGACAGTGGAGCCGGCCAGGTGTGTCCAAACAGAGCTACAGAGGATGGGCATATGGACAGGAGACAGTCCAGTGCTGTGCAATTTGGAAAATGAGAAGCCAATACAGGAGGAAAACCTCATTGTGAGGGAGAAATTGAGAAGAACATTTTGCTAACCTGAGGTGGTAAATGACAGAAAACGAAATAAAAATTTGTGGTACAATGACATGGCAATGAGAATGTCCCAAATAGGGTGGGCAGGAGGCAGGAATTTTTGATCAGAATGATAACCTCCCTCAAGACTGGGAGCCTCAGATGAGGCTGAGTGAGAATTCAGGGAAAATCACCAAGTTTCTGTGTCCATGTGTGGATGTGTTTATGTGCACCCAAGTGACAGTGGCTCAGTTTCTGAGAACTGCTGAAAGGGGGCACGAGGGCACGAGGATACAACTGTGAGTAGGAATGTGAGAGGCATAAACACCATGGTGTTAGAAAAAAACAATACAGGGTTTTATTGAGGGATTGCTAAGAATAATACCAATGAAACTATCAACTGGAAAATTGAAGCAGGATATTAATGAAAACATCCTGAATGAATGAGGTCATTTAGGCTGGAACATTCTCCTTTGGGTCCTTTAAATTCAGTTTGGGGACCACACTCAGAGAGTGCTGTGGGGATGCAGCTCTGCCTTGGTCCTGGAGGATAGGTGAGTTGAGCTGGTTTTTAGGTCATAGGAGCTTCTCAGATCTGCAAGATACTGTGTTTCCTGGGATTCATTGTTGGAAGTTTTCCACAAGCAAACCTCACATCAACCACAAGAGAAAAGTCAAAATCGTCTTCACTCTTTGGGCAGGTCACCTGAGGCCTCGCTGGGTTTTGTGCTTATAGACCTTTGAGCATGTGCACTTTGAGAGGTTTGTGCCATGGATGAGTGGTACAAAGTGTGCAGGGCAGTGTGGCCCTTCTGCACGTGGGTCTGCACACCCAGAGCCTCCATCATCACTGTGTGGAGGAGCCTCAGTCTGTGCAGACAAGGCTGAGGGGGTGTGGACAGACAGATTAATGTGAATTTGTGCGGTTCGTTGGTTGTGCAGAGCTTGAACAATCAAATCCCTTCAGTTCACTCCACTAACTGGATTGCTTATGACAAAATCACAGCTTTTTCTCCAACTCTTTTTAATCTCCATTTTGAAAAAAATCAGAAATGACATGGTAAAGTAAGACCAATTAACATTAACAATTGCAGTTTATTTGCTTCCACTGTTTTACAGCATGCAGTCTGGAAGAGCAACATGCATCGCTATTTTGGAGACATCAAAATAAATAAGTAAATAAATCCATAACCCTGTGGGCTTACAGATTGAGTCAAAGAGCAGGAGATTATTCCTGGCACTCAGAAAAAAATTGTTGCCTTTGAAAACACCAGACATTGACAGTTTTGCATCAGGACAAAATTAGGATGAGGTGGAATCTCTCCATTCGCATTGTGCCAATTCAGCAGATGTTTCAGGCAATTCTGGAAGGTGAAAACAAATGAATAGAGACTAGAAACCAAAACCAACCCCAGATCCCTTGAGACAAAGGTTACTATTCCTCCCCTGACCAACTCTCCTTCACATGTATTGGGATAGGGTTATCTAAGCATTTGTATTTGTATTTTAGTGCTGCGTAGCATTTTTATAAAGAAGAGATGCCAAAGCTTATAACAAAGAGGGTATGTGTCATTATCTCAATTTTACAGGTAAGGAAATAGAAGCACACAAAGGTGCTAAGACTTGCTGGCAAAGCACTCAGTAAACCACAGCAGAGCCAAGCACCTGACAGATGATCCTGTGTGTTTGCCTTTGGGCCGTGTCATCTGTCATCTTAATGGTACAAACATTTTGGATTTAGTCACACTGGAAAAGCAGAGGACTTAGAAGGGGGGGGGGAATAGAAAAAAAACCAACCACACCAGAAATTTGCCAATGAAAATAAAAATTTCCAGTTTAAAAACATCTAAGAAATAAATGTCATGTTATTGTTCTCTGTGAGGGAAATGCTCTCAATTAGAGCTTTATAAATGTGAAGCTATGCCCACCCTCGTTCCACAAATTAAAACCAGCTACACTTGAGAGAAGCTCCTAGGAAGAGCTACTCAGTAAAAATACCAGTAATTATTGTAACATCTCATATTCTTTTAGCAAAACAAAATAACATAAGCTTGGAGTCTGACTGAGTTCTATCATAAACATTAACATGCTGTGCTTGGACCTCTGGAGATCTGTCAAAAACCAAAAGGTTTTGTCTCCACGTAGGTTTCTGCTGATGGATTTTCCATGCATCCCTTGTTTCAGCTTCTCTTACTGAGTGGGACTCAGAAACTCATTGCTGCTCTGGGCAGTATCAGTTCCTGCCACTGCCTTAAAAACATCAAGGGGCTGATTGCAAGTTACATTTTTTATTATGCTCTGTGTATTTTTAGAGGAGAAAGGAGCACTGTTTTCAACCAATATAACTTAGTGTTGTGAGTGAAAAAGATACCAGCCAGGGGAAGGAGCAAGTTTATCTTTCAATCTCTTACAATGTGTTTTAAGCGTGCTCCTAGTAGTGAATTTCATATTCTATTTTAATTGTATTTAACACTTTGATCCCCAAGCCTTGAGGAATACTCCACTGCACAGGTTTCTGTGCAGTCAGTGAGGGGCAGGTAAAAACAAAACAAAAAAAAAAGAAAAAAAGGCAATCACTGCCCAGGGAGCTTTGACTCTTTTTAGGAGCATTGTCTTTGCAGGAGAGCTCGCAGGCAGAGCAATCTGAAGATGGAATCATTCTGAAAAGGAGAGATCCTATTGCTCCACCCTTGCCTCCTTTCCAGCCTTGCTAATTTTATTGAAATTGCCTCTGATTTTCACTGAGGTCATTCTTTGCCAGCTTCAGCACACTGTGTTATGTTAAAGTTTCAAAGAGCTTTAGGAACATGTTTTAAAAGATTTCTTTGTTATTTGTTCTATTTGTATTTAATGTTTGTTTACCTCTAACAAATGAAAAAACATGGACCAGGAATATAATGAATAATGATATTGAGAGTTTAAAAAAGTTATTGGCTCTTTTCACATAATAGCATTCCCCTAATATTTTCCAGTTTTTCTTTACAGCCATATGGACTAGAAATTCAAACTTAAGCAAAAGTCAACACAAAAATCACCTAAGCTTGGGTTCTTGGGCAGTCTCTTGATTTAAGCAATACTTTAAAAAATATCAGCTGTTGCAAGGTTCCATAAAAGAGGTTGCAACAGAGTGGGGACAGTGGCTCACCTGGTCTCAATTCTGCTGCTCTCCTGAAGTGGGTAGAGCTAGGACTGTGCACCAGCTGACTCTTCTGTCATGATATATTTTGACTTGCAATTAATTTGTTTATTTATTTATTTTACTTTAAGGGAATGCTTGAAGTGTGGCTTTTTGTCTCTCACTGAAACTGGACAGGGAGTTTCTTTGGCTTTGTTTCCCTTACACAGAAGTCAGCCTCTGAATCTTTTAAAAAGTATTTTAAAAACAGCACAGAGATGAATACAATGACATGAGAAGCAAATGCAGAATGAGACTCTATAAAAGTTGCACAATGAAGTGCTTGTACACAAGATACAGTTAGAATTATGTGTAGAAAGGTGAGGACTGCTGAGAGCCATCCTTGAATCCACAGTGGGGCTTTAGGGCAGTGCAGGAGCTTGGAGAATTGAGCTGGTGCTCTGGGAGCCCTGGTGCAGTTAAGAAAAGATCTCACTTGTAACTGAGCCAGATTTTACACTGACCACAGCGTGGAACAGAGTCCCCACATGCAGGAAGGCTTCCACAAGGGATAAAAGCAAAATCTCCACACTTAGTGCCCCCCACGCCCCTCTGGATGATTGGATCAACCTCTCACTGCCCAAGGCTGCTTTCAAATACACATAAAAACCCCCAGTCTTCCCCTGGCACAGGAAGGAGCTTTGGTAAAAGTTTCAGGTGGAAGAGGCATGAGTTCCCACAGTTACTTCTTGATAAAGGCATAAACCTTACCTTATCTGGTTTTTTTCCCATTTGGGTTCTGAGTGTTAAGTTTAGTTCTTATTACTTGGTGTAGTTTCATGATTACTGCTGTTTCCTCTGAATCTCTGCCTCTGCCAGCATACAGTGTGTTCTGCTTTAAAATACCCAAAGTATTTGCAGAATGCAGAATGCTGTATATTCTTGAAAAATTACACAGCCCTCTGGTTTTGTGTGAAGTCTTTAGCCTGAGATTTTCACCTGCCACAAGTAGAGAATAATACCAAGATAAGCCCTAGTTAGTTAATGCCACATAATCAAATATCACAGGTATTTTCATAGTATATTAAGGGTAGATTTTGCCAATCATATTTTTGTCTGGATTTTTCTTACCCTGTGAAAAACCTCATTACAAGAATTAAAGCTTCTACTGGCACATGTGCTAATCTATATAAACAGGAAAGCAAGAACATGACCTTTGCTACTGATACTTTTGCATATTTTTGCTGGTGTAGAAAAAGGTTTTATTCTGTGAACACAGCACCAGTTCCAAGAGAATTGTAGGTGGTACCAGAAAGGTAATTTGAGTCTATTCCTAAATATGATTACTTTGATGAAGTGCAAAATATTTCCAGTATTTGTCATCATTGTCAGTAGATATGTACCTGGCTTCTGGAGCTCCAAGAGGAAAGCTGCTCTACCTCTTTTTTCTTTTTCTTTTACCCCCCCCCCCCTTTTTTTTTTTTCTTTTTTGGTTTGTTTGTTTTTGCTATTTTTAATGCCTCTCTGCAATAACAAACAATGAGCTTTTCCTCTGCCATCCAAGCACAGCACTGTGGCACTCCTCCCGCTGCTGCCTGGCCATGTGAAAAGAACAAAAGCCAATAAGCAGTGATGACAACCATGTAATCCAGCGTTTCTCAGCTCTCTATCTCAGGGAAAAAGCTGCCTTCCAGTGCCACTCCAGCACAGGTGAATGTCTCCTCCTGTCTGAGGCTCAGCAGGAGGCAGAGATAGTGCCAGGATGACTCTTTCACTCTGCTCTTTACCTCTAGTTGTGCTCAGGCCCTGCAGTGCACTGATATGCTGGAGAGTGTTAGTATCACATCAGAATTACAGTCCTTTTGCTAATAGTATTCCTCAGTCAGAGAAGTGCCAGGATTGCTTTGTGGAGAGAACATGAAAGGCAGATGTGTTGCTTGGGCTACTGGGAATGTGGTTTTTCCCAGTTATCTTGTGGTCATTTACTCTTCAGGGCAGAGCACCAGCCTGCCAAGCACTTGTTCTCAGTTGTGAAAAATCTCAGATGTAGGAGGAACAGGTGTAAAAGGGAGTCAAGTGAATGGACCAGGGTTTAATGCAGAGACTTTCTTGTTAATTTGGAAGGCATGAATTAGTTCTTCATATATTTCTTCCTAAAATACCTAATTTCTCAGGACAGCTGACTGTTTAAGTGCTGAGTTTATCAAGGGATGCTGTGCAGAGATGAAACAGAGATCAGACAAATTCCTATCCAGCCTGTGCTACTCAATGGAATTTCAAACACCAAGTTTCAATGGGATTTCAAGTTTTCAAAAAGGGGATGTTGGTATCCTTTTGGGCCAGCCCAAAAGCACTTTTCCTATTTAAAAGTGAAGCCACATGACCTGAGAACATCATGGCTCTGCACCAGCAGAGCAGCAAGATGCTGTGCAAGTGTCTCTGAAGGGTGGTACTAAGAGATCTTTGGTTCTTTGTACAAGGAGCACTGAGGGTGCTCTATTCCCATCAAATAAGAACAAGGTGACTATTTTGAAAATGGTTTTTCTTTAGGGTAGAGGTAGCTCATAATCTGCTGTCACAAAGATACTGTCCGTGACTATTCCCAGGTGTGTTTCTTGCTTTTCCTTAGAGCAATAAAGTTGATTCAATTGGAGAAGGTAAGGGGAAGGTTTCATAGCCAGCGTGTCTCCATTGTTTTTGTTTCCCCCAGAGACTGAAGTTACAGGCTTCCTGCTGCAGAAAACTGGCAGCAGCAATTCTGATTTTCTTGAGAGACACTTCAAATTTCCACTTATTTCAGTGCCTCTGCTACTGGTGGAATGTTTCATTGTATGTGATTCTCTGCAGCCATTCCAGAGAAGGCCCTCCTTTGCATTAATCTTACTGTTTCCAAATTTCTTTTGTTCTCATTATCAGCATAGACCTTGAAGTGCAGCCCTCAGCCAACATCTCAAAATAACATAAATAGAGGTGTAGGCACCTGGTCTTTGAAAGAATGATGCTGTTTCTTCCTGTAGGTCTAATTATAATTGCTAATGCATTGATCTATAGGGAAAAGGGTCCCACACAGTAACTGTAAGGTCAAAGCTGTTGGAGGGAGTAGATGAGAGAAAGATGTGGCACCTTAGATTGAGACTGGGAGCGCAGAGAGGTCTCAAGCTCCTCTCTGTTCTTTGAGTTGCTGAATTGCTGTTAGGTCTAACAGTTCTCCTTTGTATCAGCCTATAAATACAGCTGTGTCTACTGGATTTTGCCCAAGGGCTCAAACATCATGGTTTGCTAAATTTTAATCATGCTTGTGTTTGCCTTTGAGTGGAGTTCACATGTCCTGTAGAGCCCTTAATCCTCAGTTTGCCATCCCAGGCAAAATGCCCAGTCTCAGCTGAGGCCTTCCTAGCAAACTGCTCTGACTCCATTGACTCTTTGCTGTGTCCTCTGATGCATTTATGGATCTGGTGAGAGCTCTGTACAGATCTGCACCCCTTAGACCAACAATACAAGCTGCTGTTGATACCCTTCATTAAGAAATATCATACAAGCATTCTGTCAGGCAATTGAAATTCATCCATCTCTCCTGGTGATATAAAAAAAAATAAAGTATCTCTGTATCAGTGTGCAGGCACATTGACAGCTGGAAAATATTTTAGCACAACTGCATGGAAACACTGGTTTTTAGTCTAAGAGGTTTGAAGAGCACGTTGTAATTACTGCTTGACTCCTCTGTGGATAGTGCTGCAAGGTTACTCCCTCTTTTAAAAACCAAATTAACTGTGTAGTTTGCATCCAATTTCTGCATGCAATTGCCATGATTACGTGTGCAGTTCACATAGCTGCACATAGAAACTGTCAGAGTTGTCTGTTTGGATATGTGAAGTGGAAAGGCTGTTGTCTTTTGCATGCATTGGTTTGGCAGCTGATTTGCAAATCTGTCCCTACTTGTGGTCTGCTTTCCAGAGCAAAGCACTTGTTTCAATTTAAATAAGTGGCATCTCTCAGTCATTCCTTGAAATTGACAATTATAGACTGGGGTGCGTTCATTTGACAAAGACAGATCTTCTCCTAAAACAAATTGTTCAGAGGAATTTCATTTGTTGTTTCTTTTTTCCCCCCTCTTTGATGTATGGTAGTACAAAGAAAAGAAAGACTTCTAAAATATCCTATGGGCAGCACTTGATTCCTGTGTAGTTCTATCACAAAACACTTCTTGAAATATTGCAGATAAAGATTTTAAGATTTACATGTCCTAAAAGCAGTACATTGAAACTCCCTCCACAATGTGTTTTCAAGTTAAAATAGTGCTCTGATGAAAATACATTATATGAAAATGCAAAAATTTATGATGTGCATAAACTCAGGATCTGTCTCTGAACACAGCAATTATGAGGACTATCACTTTTGACTCTATTGAAGAATCAAACCAACCAGCCAACAATATTTTTATTGTTTCTATTTGGTTTTGCCTTTATATTATAACTTGAAAGCTTCAGGCCACAGCAGAAATTGGAACCCCTCAAAATATGAAATATGAGTAAGAAGAGAGAGCTTTCACCTCAATGACATCTGAAACACGTGTGAGGGAGATCTGTGGCTCAGAGAGAGACAGCAACTTCACCAACATCATGCACCAAGGACATTGTACAAAGTCACCCCTGGAGATTAGGTCTTCTGGCTGTCAGTCTTTTGCTCTTAAGACTGAGTGGATAAAATAATGTATTTTTCCCATTTATTATTATATATTTACTTTTATATTCCTCTCTCTTTTCCAAGTTTTTCCAAAAACTTTGGAAACTATTGATTTTTGAGTTCCCCAGGAAACCTTCTCACATCCATTTAAATACCAGCACCTTTCATGCTTACATCCTTTGGCCTATGCAAGCCCTCTTTATCTTCATCTAAAGCTCCAGGGGGAAATGCTATTCATCTTTATTTCCTTGGGTTTTCTTTCTCTTAGAAAAGCTGACCAAATTGTTCAGATTTCCTTTATTCTAAGCCAGATTTGGATACTTCTAAAGCTCCAGATCTTAGGAATATGGGTAGTGAAGTTAGAAGGGGCAGAATTTGAATTCCTTTGTGGAGGTAGCCTCAGATAAGGGTCCATCACTGACTTAGCTACAAAACTGCAGAATTACCCCATGTCTGCTGATGCTGCTTAACCAGCACTGGAAAAATAGTGCTAAGACAGAATTGCTAAGACTGGAAAAATGGTGTACCTGTTGAAATAGTGTATCTGGAAGGAATTATTTTGGGTCCTTTGAGTCATTGCCCAGTTGGGCAGTCAGGGAAGACCTCACTGCTGTTACTGATACTTGAAAGGTTGTAGTGAGGTGGGGCTCATTCTCTTCTGCCATGTCTCAGATGAAAGCATGGAAAGAAATGGCCTTATGGTGCACCAGAGGAGATTCAGTTTAGATATTAGGAAAAAACCCCCAAAAACTGAAGGAGCAGTTAGGCATTGGCATAAGTTGCCCATGGAGGTGTTGGAGCCACTGTCTATGGAAGTGTTCAAGAGGTGTGTGGATGTGGCACTTGGGGATGGGATTTGGGGAGGATTACTGTGATGCTGAATTGATGATCTTGAAGGTCTTTTCTTACTGATTCTCTGCTACACCAAAATTTTCCTACAATCATCTTTAATATATCACCTTCCTCAGAACTGAGGACGTAGAGGTCAGCATGGGAATTGCTCCTCAGAGACCTCCTTGCTTTGTTGTGAGACCCTGCTGGTTTGCAAGTCCCTTGGACACTCAAATGGACCAATATTGCTTTTGTGACAGTCTTTGAACTCTTCTCTGTCACAGACAGAGATTCAGAGTGCCTGGACACCCATGGACTTGCTGGGTCATGCAATGAAACCCAAAAGCTGGGTTTCACCTCCCTCATTCAGCACAGCTACCACAGGTCACCCACTTGCAAAAAAGGGCTGTTGAGGAAAGACAAAATGAGCTCATGGTAATGCCATGTCTCAGAAATTACTCTATGACTATTTTCTTGGTTGCTAAAACAAGGCACAAAGCCTCTGAAGAAAATATTTATTAAGCCACAGATGGCAAAGCTGAGCCTCTGATTTCCCTAAATCCTTAAGAGGATTGTGATACAGCTTATAGGAGCATCTTAGTGGCTGGATGCTCAGCTTCTTATTAGATATGTCATCCATCTATACACCCACAGTGACTTGAGGAGAGACAGTGTTTGCATTCCAGCTTTGCTAATTGCACACCTTAAATTAGGGGAACAGATAACTACTTTTTCTTTGTTTTTTGTGTGCGTGCAGTGCTGGGCTTCTGAGTACAATGCAGCAATCCCATTTTGTATGTCTGATTTTAGATATGCTGTATCTATCTTCTTGATTTTAGTTACAAAACTGGGAGAAAGCTGTAAGAGAATGGTGAATGATCAGGGTATGATCAGGGTATACCTTTGTTTTGAACAAAGCATAGAAAAGCACAGGATCATATCAGATAAGTACAGAAAAATAAAGGGAAAGATGTTATTACTTGTATTGATGTCTCTTTTTCTGAGATGCTGTTTTACTTGCACTCCTTTGTTGTTCCCTATGTTCCCTGAAATGCCTGGCTCTCGTTCTCCTGCTCTTACTCATCTTTATTTCTTCATATTTTACAGTTGAAGAGAGATGACAACTGAAAATGTGTTTGGAAGAGATCACAGTAATCTGTGTCCAGTCTTGGCACAGGCTATTTACAAGTCTTGTCTGAGTTGTCTTCATTACACTGTCTTACACACTGCTGGGATTCTCCTGGCTCCTGGTGGTGTGGCTGATGGGGGTTTCTCAGCAAAATATGCTCAGTCCAGACAGCTGACAGTGCACCATAATTCTGTTGAAAGTTCCCTCGTTCAGATCATGATTTTTCTAGAAAATCCAGAGCAGCTTTTCTAGTCAAGAATGTGAGGAGATGACAGTAAATGTGATTTTTAAGGGAAAAGCCAGGGCAACAGATTTTCCTGATTGTCCATTTTTAGATGAAGGTAACTTGCACATTTCCTGAGCGAAAGAAAACAGGAGCCAATGTGTGAGGGTGCAGGGAGATGTACAGCAGTCCTATGATGCCACCCAAGTGAGCAGAAACAAATCTCCTCTGCTGCTGGACCACATTTCTCAGCTTAGTTCTCAGTGCTGACTTGTTTCCCATCCATACTTTTATTACTGAGAGAAAGTTTTTGAGATAAGTGCTACATGGAAAAGGGCTTGGAAGTTTGGCAATATTAGCCATCTTGCCTTATTTAGTTTCTGCAGTTTTAGGGAAATGAAACTTTGTATATTGCTTGACAAGATTAATTGGATTTTAGGAAAGTAACAGTTGAGTTTACATTAATGTTATCTTCCTGTCAAATTAATAGATTCCAAAGTGCTGCAAGCACCCAGATCCAAGCAAGAGATTCACTTTATAAGCACTCATGCACGAGATTTTGACAAGTTGCAGTTAATTTTTGAACTTCACTTTTTGCAGCAGATTTTCAGAAGAATTTTGTGATATCCACTGAAAATTACAAGCAGCACATTATAGTGGCTGTGCTCTTGTCTCTTCTGTATTCTGGGGACATCAAAGAACTAAACCAATGCAAAGAATCAGCATAGTATGGTGGTTCTGCTCCAGAAGAGAGCTAAGGACAGTCCAGCATGGATGCAGGGTGAATGGTCAGGAAAAGAAGGTCTTGGGTTGCAATGGGGAGTGAGAGAAATGAGCAGAGTAAATATAAATGGAGAATTCAGCACTGAGTAGATTCAGTTTTCAATTGCCACGATAATAAACCAAACAGTGACAGTGACTGTGAAATGCAGTTATAAATATCTGAAATAAAGTCAGCTAGGATAAAAATCAGATATGCTGTAAAGTATATGGAACTGTGATTTTTCCACTCCATTATGGAGACACACCTACCAAATTTGTAACTACGACAGAGGAAACATTAGTTCATAGAACTAATAATATTTTTTTCCTTACTGACTTACCAGGCTTCCTAATTGATGCAAAACACAATAATACAAAGGGAAGATTTTTGAGTGTTGAATTTAAGAATACATTTAATTTTTTTTTAAATTTCAGAAAATCCACTGGAAAGTGGGTCTAACTGTCCAGCCTCACGTATCAGCTGAAATACATTGACTGTCAGGAGAAAAAAGAAAGTGCTGCTTATTTTTGAATAGCAAAAGAATGTTGTTTTTCTGGTAAGCTCTGAACAAGCCATCAAGGAGGAGTTTTTCCTTAATAGCATGACAGATTATGTCAGGAGCAAATACCCTGTGCAGGACAGAGATCATGTGTGATACAAAGGAACCATGCAATCACCTCAGGCTCTGCTCTGCCAACCTGAGCCACTTGTCCAGCTGAAGGGCAGGACTGGTAAAATTCAGCAATTTTTTAAGATTGACTTGCATAAGGCTGGATTCTGATTGCAAACCTGTTCTGTTGGGTAATTTGCGCTGTAGAAAAACCTGTGAATATTTATTGGTGATTGCAATGTTCTGGAATCTGTAGGAGGATTCCTAAATTAGCTGCTTTTCAACCTCATTCTGTTTTTTAGGGTAGTTTGGGGCGACTGTGTTCCAGAAGAGTCAGGTGAAACTGGAGAGCACACAGGGAAGGTTTTGTGCCTGGCAAAGGTGTCTGAGATTTGCTCAAGACTTTCCTCCCTAATTAAATGGGTGTCTTCCTTGACTTTGATCTTATGAGTCATTCATCTAGAAACTACTTACATTCTGCAAGACATCCCTGAATAAGTCTCTCAATTTATTTATATCTCTAAGATGATTTAACACTAAGTTAATGATTTAGGGACCTATCTGATTCCCAGGAAAGCTGGTCAGAGACTCTCACTGTCCCCATCTAACCAACTGGGTATAATACCTACTTACATTTAAATACCGTTTACATTTCTACAAAAGAATTTATATTGCTTTCTAATACCTTGGATGCAGGGCTTTTTATAGATTACTACCCCATAAATCGTTAATCCTTACTTTTTAAGTTATCTTTCATTAGGAATGGAACAAAAAACAAAGCTACAAGTACAGAGCTAAACCCTTCACATTTTGAGAAGTTCCAGATTCGGGTACCTTGAGCATAAACTTCATTCTGTGGCTTTGGATTTAGACTAAACAGAAAATAAGCCTATTTTCAGGTTCCAATTTGAACATATGGTAAATTCTTAGGAAATTATTTGGCCTGATGGGTTTGTGACACTGGAAGAAGGTTGAAATCAGAAGAGGTAATTTCCTTGCTCTCTACTGAAAAGCAGTAAAATTGATTTGTTGCTGATATTTTAGGGAGATTTGTTTCTAGAGACAGCAGGGAAAAGCTAATTCAGCCAGAAAGTCTTCCTGTTTTCCAGGACAAATCTGTCTGTTTTTCTGTTACATTGTCGTTGCCTTCAGCAGATGGGGGAATTAGTAGCCAAGGAGCTGCTAAGAAATTCTGTCTTAGACTTTAGAAATCTCAGGCATGGAAAATTCATTCTTGACTCGGGAGCTGCTGGTTTGTCCAACCTCTGGTGGCACATCCCTGCCCCACGAGGGGATCTGCAAAGACACTTTGGGAAATTCAGGAGCTGAGCAGCAGCACTCTTTGGCTTTTGGTGTCACTGAGGCATCCAGTTCCTCAGGAGCAGCCTCTCAGGAGGGAGCTGAGCCGGGCTGGTGGGAGCAGGGCTCTGGATGAGCACCCAGGACAGCAGAGATGATAATTAGTGCAAAGGCGTGTGCGGGAACGTCTCGCTCGCACCGAGGACAGCGCGGAGCCGCACCACCCACGAGGCATCGCTGGGATGATGATTTAATTGAAAAGAGTTGCTCAAGCATGTACCAGGCCTGGCACAGAGTTAGAAACTTCTGCTTCAGGTAATGTTTTAACAAGTTGTTTTCTTTTTTCTGCTGTCACCTGAACCAGAAGATTCAGGTGCCGGCTTATTGCGTAGATACACCTCGGGTTATGCACCAAGCCTGGTTTTTTTCTTTTCCTTTGTTTTGTTTCTTAGCTGGTTGCATTCATGTGCTCAGGCCTCTTCAGCACTTCAGATCCCAAGTGAAACAAGAAATGGGAGGATGCAGAGCAAAGCCACCATGAGTATGCAGGTGAGAGGTGGAGTGTTCTACTTCATTCCAGAGAACAGGAATCATATCTGGTCAGTCAAGCTTTTATTCCAGCTCCAACTTTTTAGAAAATATTTACAGAAAAAAAAAATAAGCATTTGAAGTTACACTCCTAAATCTAAATTATGCAGGCAGATTTATAACAAGAATTGAGAGTGCAGCTCTTTCTTATTGATTGTAATTTAAGGTTAATTTCAAAAAAGTAGCATTAATATCAATGATACACACGAGAGTAAAGAGGAAACTTAACCTACCGTGCCTGACAATTTCTTCTCCTTTGAACACACCCCTGCCTCTTTTTCTTTCCTCCAGAGAAGCAAATTGCAGCATATCTAGAAGAATAACAACTAATTTAAGTTATTTTGGACAAAGAGGAGAGAACCAATTCCTATATCAAGTCTCTTCTAACAACACTGAAGTTCCTAAGTACTGAATGGGCTGGAACTTGAGTGTTTTGGGTGATGAGTGCTGTGGCTCTCTGGTGATCTGGGTGCTTGCAGACAGAAGAAAATTTTACTCTGCTGCAGCCTCTCCATTGCTGGTCTGGTGTGGTCTGGCTTTGCCCAGGGACCTGTGACTGAGGAGAGGCTTGGTGGCTTGCACCACCTTCACTTTCTGTCTGACTTCAGATCAGACTCCTGACAGCTCATGACTTGTGAAGTCCACAGGGAAGAGAATATTTTATGTCATTGTTTGTGGAGGCAAGTGAATAAAAGCTGTGGGAAGCTGTCCAGAAGAAATTGGGGATCTTAATCAGATTCTCTGAGTTGTGAAACGAGGTGGCAACCAGGCTCCAATATCTCTCTTCACAATCTGTGCCACTTCCAGACCTGATCTTACCCTGCCAGGGCAATAAAAGACACATTCTTCCCTTCCTGATGTCATCAGAACTGACGCTGCTGCCTCTCTCCTAATCACCCTGTGTCTGCTTTTAGTGAAAGGAAAGATAAATTTGGAACTTTGTAAAAACACCACTTAGAGCACAGCAGAGTTTATAATGGTGACAGATATGCACAGGTGACCTCCTATCAGAGAATGAAATCTGTCTTTTCTTAACACTGCTCTAGGAAGAGATGATCAACTGACCCAATCAGCACAGGCTGTACCTGCACACTCAGTGCTGGGATTGACAGAGATCCAGGTGAGCTGAGCCCCTGGAATGCTGCTGTGTTTTCTGTATGGGGAAAGAGAAGAAAAAGTTTAAAGCAAATATTCCATTGTCCCTCATCCACAGCTTGTCCAAAATGAGCTCACAGACTTGTTTCTTTATGAAAGCACGCAGCAGTGTTTCATTTCAGCCTCCTGGCAGCCTAATGCCCACCAGGCTGGCTCCCAGGTAAAAGTTAACTTCAGTCTCACCCCCTTAGCCCTAACCACTTTTGGGAAGGTTAAGCTCTGCTGAAAGTTTCTGGTGTTGAGTGGGGAGCCTGCAGCCATGCAATAAACCCCACTAAGCAGAGGGACTGCAGGGGTCTGTTTGCAGCCCCTTGTGTGCTAAAGCTGCAAAGTCTCTGGGCACAGTCCAGTTGGATGTAAACAGCATTCCTCTGCTGGGGTGGCAAACGATACCTTCCTCCCTGCTGGGCCTCAAGATGTAGCCAAAACTTGTTTACTCTGTAATTTAGAGTTCATTGTAATCTAAATAGGGATTTTTGCAATGCAAATAGGGCTGTACAGAATGTAATACATTTTATTTATCACTACTGTTAATTATGACTATATAGCTTATCACTCATCACATAGCTTGGATTGCAAAACACAATGTTTCAAACACACTTTAACTCTCAGATCATGATCAGTAAAGAGAATATATTATACTTTTAATATGCACTTTCCCCCACAGTATTTTACAATAGCCTGCATAAACTCCGTTTTGCAGAAAAGGTTTCCAAGAAATGAAAAAAAAGAAATATCTTGATTCCATGTGCAAAGGTAGTTTCTGATTGCATAAAGTGGGCAAGAAAAGTGTCTTTGTGTTTGATTACATGGAGTGCCCAGTTGTCCTGGCTGTTACAAATCTGTGAGGGAGCCTGCTATTAACCCCAAAATTCTGAGTATTAGAAGATCATCCCATAATGATCTAATGCTAAGATAAATAATTGCATTTGAGCATGGCTAGAACAATCTGATGGATTCAGTGCTCTTTCAAGGTGCTGAAACTAGAAGTGGAGTGCAGAGGTTCAAGAACAATTTTCAGTGAAGGAAAAGTCTCCTCTCTCTTTGGCCTGTAGGAGGTGATCTAGGTTTGCTTCTTCTCTAATTTACACCTGTCATAAACTAATAATCATGCTCAATAAAAAATTAAATTAAAAAACTGCCCAGTGAAGAGGGATGAAGTGGTTAATGTTTGTTTCATACCCTGATGCTGGACCTTGACATTCTGACAACACCCACCATCCTCAAGGTGCCATTGCAGATAAATTATTCCCTCCATCAGAGATAAATTGCTGAATACTTCACTATTGTCCATGAGATACCATGACCCTTCTGACCCCCACAAGAGGTCAGAAATCTTTTATTAGTTGATTACTGTTCTAAGTTAATGTAGTTAGGCTGGGTCTAAGAAGCCTGGTTCTATGAATTTTACTAAACCTCCAGGTCTTCTGTACCACACAACATTTCAGAGGGCAGTGCAGCTGGGAATGGGTCACCCAGAGGGAGCTGGAACCTCCATCTATCCAGTGAGGCTTTCAGGACCTGGCCAGGCAGAGCCAAGTTTGATGTACATTTGGCAATATTTAGCAATAATGATCTACATTTGGCATTTGGCAATATTTAGCTGAAAATGAAAATGAAATCTGAAATCCCTGTGCTGGGAGGAAGGTGGATCTAGATGGCAGCTACAGATTTCATCCAGTTTCTGCATCTCCTTCCAGCTCCCCAACTCCTGTAAATCCATGATGAGTGCAGGGGTGTTGTTGGTCTCACACAGCACTCATGGCCCTCTTATTGGAGATTATGGTTGGTCCTGCAAGGACTGCAGAAGTGGGGATGTGGCAGGAGATCCCAGTGCCTCAGGCATCCAAGTTCCCATCCAGCCCATGCACCAGGGTTCCTTCCCACAGCAAATGAGCAAGAGGATTAGGTTGTGATGTGCTGCTGGATTTTGGCCTAAAATGGTATTGAGGGCATGGCTGAAGAAGATGAGTAGATTGAGGGGGTGCTGCATCTTCTATGCCCCAGTGCCTAAAAATGCTGATGATTTTAGCTGCATTTTGCCACAATAAATTCTTTTTCATCCATAAACTTATTGTTGAGACTGGCCACCATAAGTGAGTGTAGTGCTGGAGGGAGATGCGGAAATCAATGCAGATATTTGGCAAACTGGAATATCTGACAGTGTTGGAATTAACAAAGCTGGTTTAGCATTTCTCCTGCCAGTATCCATTCCTGTAAATAGGAATTTCATTTTTCTTGATGTAATTGCAATCAGCAAAATGTTTTGTAGAGTGAGAAGTTCTCTCTACAGTATTTTCTCTGATACCTGAAATTCAGAGTGGATGTGACATATTGTTCTGCTTTGAGTTTCATTTAATTTGAGCATTATGATAACGCTGAAATAACAGAAGACTGGTAGCAAGTACTCTTCATTTGAATATATTATCTTAGGTCTCAGCAGCTGCAGAAGTTGTATTTACATAGACAGATGGTGGTGTAAGAGCCACCACTAGTGACTGTTCCACAATGTTAAGTAGTTTTTCAGTCTCTGTAAGAGGGAGTGCTTATTGTGTTTGGAGTACTAGCAGCAACCTGTTTTGTTTATTCTTATATAATCAAAAACCCCAACAACTCCAAAAACAGCAGTCACTGTGGAGTAGCTGATGTCAAGATGGAAGCAGTAAAACTGTCATGTTTAAAAATGCTGTTTGGGAGCTCCCACAATTTATTTTCTGAATGATTGGGGGAGGCTGTCACAAGGTAAAAGATTTGGAAGTCAGCTGTCCGACGTTCCAAGGTACATAGCTTGTCACAAGAGCAGTTACACTGCAGCTAAATCTTTGGTGATGTAAACAGCTGTCAGCTCTCAATTAAATAGGGATCACTCCATGGCTTTGCCCTGCCTCTGAGATAAGGGAGCCTTGTTGTTTCCACGCCAGAGCATCTACCTGTGCACAGAGCTGCTCAGCAGATTGCTGGTACCAGTTGTTTCCAATGCACAAGGTGCTGAGTATTACCAGGAAAGAAAAAGCTTGACACTTCCTCTACCTGAGGTGCATGCTGTACAAGGGTGAGGAAAATCCCTCGTGGCTGAAGTGCAGGGACCAGCCCAGCTCACACGGCCCTGGCCCAGGTGTGTCTGGCACCGATGGTGCCTCTGGCTCAGGGTTACTATGGGTCATGGGAGCACCAAGCAGCACTTTCATGCTCTTGTTTGGAAAAAGATTGCCTTATCTTGCTCTGTGCTCTGCTTTTATCCTGTGTAATGCACCTAATGTAGTCATGAACATAATGAAATGTTTGCTACCATGTACATGTATTTAAAAGCAAACTGAACAAGCTTTACAGTATTTTCTCCAAGAACCCAATTAAAAAGATGTGCTTTTCATCACAAAGATGCTATCAACCCAAAAATCTTACTTTATTTTCCCAGGACAGATCATTAATAGTATTTCAATCAAAATTTGATTATAATAATCTTAACCTGTTTATTACAAGCCCTGCAGAGCCTTTTATTTTATTTTTTTTACTGGACAAAAATAATACCATCATAAAAAAAGTTAAAAATATATATTTGATATTGAGATAATTTAAACTCATTTCAGCAGAGACTACAAACTAGGGGCAAATGTTTTCTATAAAGCTGCTCTTTCTGAACACCAGCGTTTATGGAAGTCACATCCACTAAATCTGTGGGTCTGTCTCGTGAATGTTTTATCTAATTCCAGTGTTGCTAGCACATCAGAGGGTTGTGCTTTTTGGGATGTTTCCAGTTGTCTGGTAGAAATCCAATTGCTTATTCATGGATGAAATCTGATCAAGATGGAAGATACTGCAATGAGTGGAATTACCTTTTGGCTTTGATGAGCTGGTCTAAAACTGGAGAGAGAAGCAAAATTCTATTCTATTTAAATTTTTCTCTCCAGTTTTATTTATTTCCTATCCTCCCCTCCATCCTTGCACTTTTCTCTGGGCAATTGGCAAATCCATGAGTGCTGTTAATGTTTCTCCTTGGCTGAACATTAAATGTGTATTTTCGAACCCAACCTCCCTATCTTGCACCTCCCTGAAATGCCCCGATCCTGTTGGCTCAGGGATTGTACTTGTTCTTGGAATATCCCAAGGGAAATCCCATCACTTTCCTCCCATTCACATGACCTAATGATTGTTTGAAAGTGCCTGATTTTGCAGCTTCTTTCTTTTAAAGTCTGAGTTTTGAAGTCTATGTATTATATTGGACTTCGGAGAACTTTAGGTCAGTTCACTTCTTTTAGCCCAGGCATGAAAATCTTTGCTGGAAATTATGTGCTGTCCATATAAATACTGAGATATAGTTAAGCAGTGGACATGTGCCTTGAAGAAAGGATACAAACAATGAAAATACACCAACCTTTAGCCCACACCATTATCTGTAGTACTTTAGTAATAGATATAATACCTTGTGCAGAGTTCAAGGCTCTCACATTTAAAGACTGAGGGATTTTCTTTTCCCACAGAATTAAAAAGAGAACATCGTAACTAAAGACAATGTTATTTTTATTAGCTTAAAATGTTTTGTGAATAACCTGAACAAGTGCAAAAATCTCCAATGGATGCTAGTCAATATAGAATATTTTTATCTGCCATTGCAGTCTACACCATTTCTGCATTAACCATCTTAAGCAAAAATATGCCAGACCATTTGGGCCTTAGGATAATGATGTTGTGATTTATTGCACTCTGCGTTTCCATCCTGCAGCAATTACCAGAAGAGCTGATAATGGTCTGCAATTAGTTTTCCAGAATTGGGAGTAGCTGCCAGCAAGAGCTGCTCTGAGGGAAAGGCAGTGGCTGTGTACCTGCCCTGCTTAGCCAGTCCAGGGAGGACAGGTCAGTGAAACCCTTGGGAAGGCACAGCCAAGTGCCAGCCTGGTGAACTCAGAGCAGCTGTTTCTTATGAGGTGCTGAAGTGGGACCCAACAGTATAAAAACTGACTTTTTATTAAGTTTCTATAGAAAAATGTGAGACCTGATGAAAAGAATGGGTAATGTATCAGTTTTTCTACCCTCCAGTTCACCCACATCAGTTTAAGACACGTCCTCAATTCCAAGAATCAGGTGACACCACCCTGTTTTTAAAGAGCTCACAGCTCTAGCTATTGGTGGAGGTTCTTTATATTGGAATTTACTGTAAGCACTTTTCATAGCTATATGAAATCTTTATAATCCATGGGGTCAGAGATGTTTCCTGTTTTGAACTGGTTTCTTGGTGACCTTGGTGTCAATGTATTGAGGCTCCACACACATTTTTCAGGACTTGATCCTGCCCAGCTGTGACAACAGTTTGTCAGCTGAGAAGAGATGACACCCTGTGAATTTGAGTACGAAGGACAAATATTCATCTTCAAATATAAGACGATTTCGTACTTACTGAAAATTTTTGGGTTTCCATTACTATCAGCAAGGTTGGTTTAGTTCTGTTTAATAGGAAAGGGATTGTAGGCTACAGAAAAGTAGTTTGACAGAAGGTGTCATAGCCTAGGTCTTGGTAAACGTGTGGAGTAGGATTTCAGCACTTAATGAGCTGAGAACATCAAGTGACACACAAATATTTTGCCGACTGAGAAAAATCTTTTTGGCTTCTCTAAGGAAAAGAAAAAGTTTGTCTATATGTTGTCATTGGAGAATGAAGCTGATTTTTTTTTAAAAAAGCTGCATTTGGCTTAGCCTGTATTCTGTCTCATCTTCTGCTGGTTGTGTGTTTAGACTCTGCTCTGCTGTATTCAGTACCTGGTGTTTTTCATGAGCAGTCATATAGGTAGCAGTCTGCTACTGGGGCATAATAGATACTGATTTGATTCTGACTTCTTCAGGCTTGGTATTCAAAATTTTAGAATGGTAAAATGAACCTGTACTGTGCTTTATTTAAAGGAGAACAATTAAATGGTTTACCTTCCTCACAATAAGTACTTTCCTGAAACATGGCTGGAAAGAAAAAAGGAATCCTATTGGCATTCCCACTGGTGAAAGTCAGAACATAAGGGTTTGGATCTCATCCAGTAACAGAACTAAATCCAGTCCTGTGTCAAGATGATGCCAGGGGATTGCAGATGCCAAGCACAGGTAAGAAAGGACTCTGCATTACCACTGCTTTCTTCTCTCTGCTTTCTTCTGCACTCCTGTTTGTGAGAATTCTCCCCTGCATTCTCCAAAGTCAATGGGATTCCCAACAAGTTTTCAGCAAGAACAGAAATAACAATGACTGCAGGCACTTTAATGCACTTTCACTTTGGCAAGGACACATGAGTATTTTCCCACCATTCTTCTCCCCATTAGCAGCAGCAGCTCTTTTTTTTAACCTTTTTTTTTTTTTTGTCCCCAAGCTCATTTTGCCCCAACACTTCTGAAGGGTTACACTGAAGTCACTCTTCAGTGAGTAACCAAAATAATCAGGTATTAATTACAGCTAAAGAACAAGGTCCAAAGTGTGATTCATTATAATTCTTCATCTAGAGTAAATAGGACCTTATCTGTGGGGCTGCCTAGGTTTTTTACCTCAGTGATATGTGGAAACTATAGCTCAAGATCTTGGAGGAAACTTTGAACCCACTACACCAGTTTGAACAGGTCTGTGGCCTTTGGCTTTTTAATCTTTGCCTTTGTTCACTGTTAGATTTGAATGATTGCCAAGTACTGTAAAAGCCTGGAAATCGGATATTAATCTCGAAACTCTTATTTAGATTCTTTTCCCAAGGAGGATGTTGCACAATAAACATTGCCTATCCATTTGGCCATGGGAGAATGTTTTCCACTTTTGGTTCAACTCTTATTCTCAATGATAATGGAAGAAACTCAGCACTTTGCAGGAGTAGACACTGAAGCTACAAAGCAACATGAAGATGTCATTATTTAAATGACTGTATGGTTATTTTCATTAATAACATGGCTTTGCACTCATCTTAAGCCTTTTCAGTAGAAGGTATCAAAAGGTTCTGCAAATGATAATTCACAAAGCAAATACTTATATTTTGGTGTCTTCACAGAATAATTTGTGCTTGAGATTGTAATAGTTAAGTGCCCCTACTGGTCTAACAGAAAAAAATTAACCACTTGTACATTATTTTAGTCACTATTACATTTCTATACATCTCTTAAGAAAATAGGGATTTGAATAATGGTTTCATTTTAGTTCTGAATAGATATATATTAATACTTCTATAGATTCTATGGAAGTACACTGGAATTAGATGTACTTTATTAAAAATACCTTTTCATGTTGGAAGTTCAGCTTATAATTCACGTAATGGTTTTGAAAACTCTACCTTGCATGGCAACCTTTCAGTCTTTTGCCCACATAATTCCTGTTGGTTTAGGAACTCCAGCCAGTGCTCAGTTAATATGAAACCCAGACAAATAGACCAAATTAGTAATACAAGTGGTTATTCTCATCTATGTGTGCAAATATAAATAATACTTTAGGATTATGCCTGGTAGTCATTTTTAGCTTTAGCTGTAGTGTATGAAGAAAGTGGGTAGTATAACCATACCTTGGTTGTTTCACTAAATTTCCTTTTTGTGCATTTATTTGATAAGAAGTGGTGCTTCCATTCATCCATGGAAGAAGGCAGTATCCAGGGCTTCTCAAGGACTTCATAGGCCTTGAACTTTAAGGCCAATAACATCATTTTTTCTTTCTGGGAGGTTTTAAGATCTGAAGTGAGCTGTTGCTGATTCCAATACATTGAGGCTGTGATCAAGACAGACCCTGATCATCTCTATGAGGAGCTCATGCAGAAAACCAAGGGTAACTCATAACTTGGGTGAACAGACCAAAAGGAAAGAGCTCAGCAAGGAAGCCTGTATATTTCTTAAAGGTGGTGTCTTCAGCAAGTGCAAATCAGGTAAGTCCAGGACAGTTAGGATTTGTCACTTGATTTCTTGAACCTGTGCTGATTTACCCTGATTTTGGTCTGACCCTCTGCTCCTGACATGCTTACAAAGACCAAACTCTTTTTGCAAGTCTAATAGCGTGGCTGAAACTGGTAATTACTATACATACTTCTAGAAGATCTATAATATAATTAACAGCTGCTTTGAGTTGCAAAATTACAATAAGAGAAGATTTATGTGCTTCCCTTTAACTGAAGCATGGTTTACTTCGATAAATACAATTCTGAGATAAGAATAAATGCATATTGCATTGGGCAATCTTCCCTGTGACACTGAGATATGTATTACCTCTTTGCTCCAATTATCCAAAATGATGTTGCTTTCCCTTTTTCCCTGCTTTGATTACCTTTTCAAGTGTTCTGTACCACCCTTGCCAAAGGGGTGCAATTATCCCTACAGGTTAAACCTCTTGACTTTGGGTGGAGAGGTTGTGCAAACGCGTTGCCAGTGCGGCGGCTCAGTGAATCAAACTTTCTGCCCTTTCATAACTTCTTTCATTAGGAGTCCCACCTGAGAGTCTGAAGAAGCCTTGGTGGTTTGGGTAGGGAAATGACTGAAGCCAGGGAGCAAGAAAGCTGTTCCTGTCCTGGTCTGCCTGGTCCCTCACCACTGTTGTGCTGTCACAGATTTCTGATTTGCCTCCTTCGATCCTGGATGCTCCAGTGCAGAAACAGTGTCCCCCAGATGTAATTGGCAGCCTTTAGATGATTATTTACCACTTCTCTAGAACTTCATTGAGCAGAAGCTGACCTGAAGTAGTGAATGAACTGTGGCCAGGCCTTCTTAGGCTTTGAAACTCGAGGCAGGAGTCTTGCTGGCAACAGGTCCAACTGTTTTATCTCTCAGAAGCTCAGAGCACTCTCAGTTCTTAAAGGCCAGCTCCACCACTGGGAGTGTGTGTTCCTGACACAACCTTAACAAAAAGATGTGTGAGAATGCCTTCACCAGAATTTCATCCCTTTCAGGCATTGTTTCTCCAGTGGGACCAATGAAGTTCTCCTGCTTAGAGTTATGATTGCAGAGCTCATTACAAGGGTCTAAACTCTACTGAGGGTCTTTCCTGCTTTCCACTCGTGTGTAATATGATGAAAATAAATTTATTCCACTGCCTTTCAAGTCCTCTGTGCTCAGAAGGGATTAAGATTTAAACCTTCAACTGTCCCCTCAAAGAAGGTGAACATCAAAACAGCCTTGTGACTGAAAGTCTGACTGAAGCTAATAAAAACCTATTCTCCTGAAACATCCTTGTTACTGCAGGAGGAGCACTTCTGTAACCTGCCAGCCTTCGGTTCCCTTGTACTCCTGTGGTGCAGTTCACTGATTAGAAACAATACTAGATGCACTTGTGATAAACTCTTTGTTGGGCCTCTGATCTGTGCATGGCTGTGCTCTCCTGAAATAGGGAAGCACAGACTACGTGCTGTGCAGCACTGCTCACCTCGCTGAGGTAACAGCCAAAACGCCAAAGAAAAGATCATGACAATAATAATAATAATAATGATGATGATGATGATGATGATGATGATGATGATGATGATGATAAAAAGAAAATGACGTACTTTGGAAATCCCTTGCGTTACCTTGGCTTAGCCTGAGCAATTTATAGAAAAACTCCCAGTTCCCAGATCTTGAATTGGGAAAGAAACTCCCAGATGGCAAAATTAGAGGCGTAGTTATAATTTATTTAACAATGGAGTGGCTTTTTGGAGGTAAAAGAGGAAATGCTTCAGATTTAAAACATTAAAGTTGCCTGAAGCACAGAGTGAGTGAACTGATGATAATTTGGGACTCTGAGTTTGACTCTTCATGATTGTGTCCCTATTGCCAGAATTGCAGTCCCAATTCGGAAAAAAATTTAACTATTTTTTAGAAAGGGCTTAGACCTAATGAAAGCTTTTCTGCTGATTTTGATATGATTAAAAAAAAAAAAAGATAATAAGCTTTAACTGGTGTATTTTCTAGTTGACTCTTGTAGTAGTGACACTGCTCTCCTTAAAAACTGCAGGATGATCTGGGACTTCATCCAACTCATGCTGAAGTCTTTCCACTTAAATAGAATCCTTGATGAAAAAAATCAGAGGTGATTCCTCAGTAAATACATCTCATTGTCATGGGTCTTTCAGTTCTCTTGCATTTATTCCAAACCCTGGTACAGGATGCTTAGGAGAACTGCACAGTATTACAGGCCTTTGTTTGAATTCTATCCTTTTTATTTTGCAGATTTTTTTTTTAATATAACAGGAGAGGGAAGAAATTTATGAAAATGCAGACCTTGTCAACATAGTTCAATTTCTTAACTTGTCATCTTGTCTCAGTTCTAACTGGAAGAGCCTGAAGAAGGCCCTATGGCCAACTTGTCAGCTCTAATCTCCCCTTCTACTCTTAGCGGATATTTTATTAACACTTTTTAAGACTGTTTTTTATTTGTTTTGCAGTCTACATGCTGAGGCAGCAGCCAGTTTGGTTTTCTTCATCTTTCTCTCTTCATGCTCTCTGCTGCCTGGGAGAGAGGTTGGTTCTTCTGCCGTCAGAGTCCACAAATCACAGCAAAAGGGATTGTTGCAGTTTTCATAAATGTGGTGTTACTTGAAAATTATAGACTGCAAGTGCTTATTGCAGTTCTGTGCAATGGCTGTAAATTGGGCCCTGTATCTTTCTGGTGACAGTCATTCCCGCAACAGGCCTTTTAGGAAATTGGAAGGGAAATTAAACAAGAGCAAGGGGTAGCCTTCCTTTTATCTTTGACATGCCTTCCTGAAATCCTTATCTATCATATTCAGGCAGAGATGCTGCTGAAATGGTGGTGGATTTAGATGTTGTCTGTCTCTGAAGCTGCAGACTGCTGATCCTGCATGCTCTTTGAAGCATGTCTGTTGACGGGGTCCAGATACACATAAAATTTTATGAATGATGGACCATGATGACATGGCACCAGTGGAATATATTATTTCTCCATTTTCACTGTCCATTGATTTAAAAATCAGCTTCTCAAAGCCATTTAAAAGGGTTAAGCTGGACACACTGTGGCCATAGGTAGGGAACTGTTTGCAGAGAAGATTGAGTGGTCAGTAAAGGAAGGTTACTTGGTGACTTTATTTCTCTTACCCAGGAGATAAAGATGAGGGCAGTGAATGTTCTGTTGTCCCCTTTTTTTGGCCATCTGGACTGTGGATTTAGGCATGCAGGAGTACACAAGCCTACCTGTTTGGTTGCTCATTCCTTGCAGGATGTGTGTGGAGGTGTGGACAGCTCATCCACTGGCCTAACTGCCTGAGCCCAGCACAAAGGATGGTAGGTAGTGCATAGAAAACTAATATAATCTAATGTTATATATAATATATAATCTAATAACTATATAATACCATACAAGGAAGGAAACTGTAAATGCAAGGTGGTTTCTGAGACTCAAAGCTTTCTTGAGGTGATGCACATTACTCACTGCCCTGTGTGCTGGGATGTGCCTGATCTTAATCCAGCCCTGAAGTCCTGGCCTTCCTTCAAGTTTGGTTTGATGGGAAGGGCTCCTCACCTAACCTTACCTTTCTCTTCACCACTGAGCTTGCCTGAAATGAACTCTGTGTTGACACTCGTGCAGGCAAAAAGTCTGTGTCTGGAAAGAAAAGGCTGTTTTATATCTGCTGTGCAGAAGAAGAACACATGTTAATTCTGGCTATGGCAGATCCTCTAGGCCCACACCTCTGACACACCCAATATAAAGAGAGTTTAAACAAGCACTTACCCTTAAGGGTGGGAGGGATGCTCAGTTTTATCACCTCACCACACCCCAGTCCTGGTTCCTCCAGGCCCTGTTAGAACAGCCAGCTTGGTTCCCTGTGTGCAGGAAGTGCTGAGGTTTGTGTCCCTCAGCAGTCACCTGCTCCTGGGTGCTGCAGGAAAAGGGTCAGGTGCAAAACCACCTTTTTGCACAGGCTGGGGGGAATCACTCAGTGCTAGGAAATGATGGATTTAACAGCCTCACACATCTCAAACCAAACCAGAAACTCGACCTCAAGACATCTGTGCCTCTCCATTGTTGCCAGTGGAGCAGTGCCTCCCCTGAAGGCAGCAGGACAAACCCCAGACACGCCCGGTGGGAGCTGGCGCCAGCCCGTGGCTGTCCTCACCCCTCTGCCAGGGCAAAGCCTGGACTGCTCCCTGTGCCATGTTTAAAGGAGCATGGGCAAATTACAAGGCAGTTAAACCCAGTGATCTCCTTATCTTTGCTGTTAGTATTGCTTTCGATTATTCTGAATGATAGATGGTGAGAAACCAGATTTGCTTCTGATCTGTAATACCACGTGTTTACTTTTCACTAAGACCAAGCAAGGAAAACCTATAACTCTCTTTCACTTTTGTCCCCTATTTGTTTTCATATACAAGCACAGTGCTTCTATGTTCAGGCTGT
Source organism: Agelaius tricolor (assembly GCF_023055355.1). Classification (NCBI taxonomy): domain Eukaryota; kingdom Metazoa; phylum Chordata; class Aves; order Passeriformes; family Icteridae; genus Agelaius; species Agelaius tricolor. Next base: position 16,622,377 of record NW_027269275.1, on the reverse strand, counting down.
AGATGATGCCAAGGAAAATTGAAGTCCAAACCAAGAAGCTACTTTCACTGGAACTTAGAAAAACAAATACAGAGAGCTTTCTGTTGCTCATTTTATTTCATTTTCAATAAATCTAAATTTTGGGTCAACTCAACCTGACAGTGTTTATCTAAATACAAATGCAATGGTTATGGGAATGAGAACTGGTCCTTAAAATCAGAGTAGGAGGAGACTTTGATTAGTGTTTGGCTAGGAAGAAGGCAAGTATCTAAAGCAAGGAAATTTGAAGACCTTGCCATGTTCCACTGAAGTGGATATAAATTTTATCAGTACCTTTGAAGCAAGTAGAATCAGACTCTAAATTAGTGATTCTGCATTACTTAATAACTTACTCAAATCTAGTGCTTCTGGCTAACTTCAGTTTTTAGCTGGAGAGGATACTGGAGGGGTTATTTGGAGTTGCCTTAAACCTATATGCTACTAAATGATTTACTGGATATTTAGATCCCTATAATCCTGGAATTAGACCTACTGGGATATAAATCCCTGAAGCTCACAAGCAGTTAAATAATGACTAAAAGGAAAAAGAAAAACCCATCTAATCCTTTCCATGCTAAGGTATGTAATAGCACAAAATTTGCAAAATCCATCTTCCACACCAAGTAGAGTGATTACAAATGAATGCAAGAACATTATCCAAAAATATTGGAAGCTGGAGAAGTACTGTGATCAACTAGAACAACAAACAATTCCTGAAAGAAAGGGAAACTACATAAATATTTATGTATGTGTTTTACAGGGTCCGCACTGACACAGAGTTCCTTCTGTACATGCTTTTATCAAAATTCTCAGCCAACAGAATTCCATATGTTTGTTGCAAAGTTTTCCTTTTTCTTTGCCAGGAGGGCATATCCAAAGCTTTCATAAGGAGACTGAAACCATGGGCTGGATTTGCTAAGATCTGTCAAACTTTTTCTGCCTTATTGGGAGCAAATATGGACTGGATTGCCAAGATGGAATTTTACCAGCCTGCCTTCAAAGCCTGCTGTAGACAGGAGAAAGCTGCCGTAGGACTTTAGTGGCCCAGGAATCAGGCCCTGTGAGCATCCTTGCTCTGTGTTTTCCACTCCCTATGGATTGGTAGTACAGTTTTCATTGCAGACAGCCAAACTCAAGAGCAGCATCCACAGTTCTGGTTGCATTGTGCCAGAAAAAATGGTTTTGAAGGATCTCAGCTTGATCTGGTGCTAATCCAAAATACTGCACGATGCTGAAGAAATGAGGAAGGTAAGTTTAAGGTTATAGAATGGTGGTTTGCACAGCTATTGCTGAAAGGGGCCAGGGGTGTTCATTTGATGGAGTGTGTGAGGCTGTGTGCTCAGCAGCATCTCCTGAATGGAGAGTTACTGTATGCACTGCAGGGGTCCTGTGGGAAAGGAAGTTACACACTTCCATCCCCATTCCCAAAGTGTTCCTGGAAGAACCAACTACTGAACTGACTGTAGTGCTTCCAGCCCCTTGTCTGGTCATTCTGAAATTGATTTCATAAGTATTTCATGTGTTCAGGTGGGCTGATGAGGACAAGGTGAGCTCTGAGAAGAATTGATTCTACCCTTGCTCTGCTGCAGAATCTCATCACCTTAATATTGCAGAAGTTCATCTGCATCCTGCAGTGCTGGTGCAGGGAAATGAGGAGCAGTTCCCTCAATAAGGTGACTTACTTGTGACTAATGACAAATACTGCAGGGTCTGGCCCTGCTCCTCTTCTGTATAAATGTAATTTTGTACAAATAGTCACATTCCTGTGCAACCACTGGATGTATTACTTTGATCATTTGACAAAACGAGCAGAGGCAGGTAATTAATTTTGGTTATTAGGTGTTTGCCCAGTATTCACAAGTAGGAGTGGATCATGGTTACTCTGCCTCTGGGGCTATTTATTTGCATAATTTCCTTTGTTTGGTAGCCATGTGCCATCCAGACTTTGGGGAAGAGTCCTATAATCCCTTTATGGTGGAATCTGCGTGTTTACTAATACCCATGTACAGTTTGTGTGGATGTGTTTGGGGCCAGTCTCTGCCCACTGACCAAGGCTGTGTTCCCATGCAGGAGGACCAGGAGCACCTGCCCATTTCAGGAGGGAGCAAGAGCCCTTGGCCAAATGCAGCGTGCTGGAGTCATGTGCTTCCCAAACTGCTCCAAATCTCAAGGCAATTTTCTGTGCTTTGCCCTTCAACATATGATTTATGTTAGTGAGTTGTGGAGTCAGTGCTTCCCTTGGTGAATTTTATTCTACAGTGGGAGTTATTGAAATGGAGAAGTGACAGAGGTCACAGACCAGAGTTTCTCATGTGCAGCACTGCCAGTCCTCCTCCCCTGGCTCCTCAGCATTAGGGACTGGCTGTTTTATGAGCCTCAGGATACATAGCAAAGCCACCAGCTCTTCTGAAACTTGCTACTAGGTCAAAAGAGCTTCCTTAGAGGTTTATTTTTTCTTGGAGATGCACTCTTTAGTAGCTCCTCCAAAAATTCCAGTGAGAGCAGAAACAGATAAATGTTAAGCTTCCTTTGCATTCCACAAGAGGTCCCAGCTGGTCTTTCTCTTCCAGCAGTAACCCTGGGGCAGAAGGCAATGCTTTTTATTTCCTCTCACACTCTGCAAAACAAAACCTTAATAAGGCATGACACAGTTGTTCTTCTCCATGTGTAATTTGAGGGGTGTTCCCTAAAATCTCTCTGGATGCAGGGTTGCCTGAGACATTCTAAACACTTTGGCTGAAATTCTATTCAAAATTTTATCACAGGGCTTTGTGTGTGGATGAATTTCAACCATAGTTTCTATTTCCCCTGATTTTTAAGGCCAGCAGGAACCATTATAATCATCTTGGCTGAGTCTCATAAGCAAGAGGGTTTTGCTTAGTGATTGCTGCATGGAGCTTGTGGTAGGGCTTGAGCACATAGTTTAGAAAGGGATTCAATCTTGATTTAAAAACTCAAGTGATAGGGAGTTTGTCCTGGATAGTTTACTACCTACCCTGGCTTGTTCTTGTGGATCAATTGTCTGAGTCACAGAATTTAGGCTATACAAGAAAAGGAAGCAAAATATAGTGGTGTCTTCCTTCACAACCTAAGCCTCACATGAGACTAAAAATTGAGTATGTTGAGATTTACTTTTTGCAAATCTGTACATGAATAGTTTCAGAATTTCACAGAAATACACATTTAAAAAAAGACTCCCAGAGAGCTGAAGCTTCTTCTTTATTTGTAGTGAGCTTCCCTATATGTTTTAAACACCATCATTTTTATGGCTGTTGAAGTGTTTATTTATGTACTTGGAGGCTTGATTCTGGGAGATAGAGAGGTTGGAAAAAGAAAAAAGATGCTGTTCAGCAAGCCAACAGAGAACGAAGAGTTGACAATTTTCTTTCAAAGAAAAAATGAGAGTTGCATGTGCTGGAAAAGTGTCTGGATCTGTGTTGGCTGTGCAGTCAAATTCTGCCTGATTGGACCTGTAACCTTGTGTTCCAGTCCAGCCCCTGGGAGCTTGTCCTGGAAGTTTGTTGAATTCACTGCATTCCCTTCTGTGTTGGTAAATGGGGTCCCAGTATTCAGATTTCATGGCTCAGCCTGAGTTTGTTTGCTCAGTATGGGAGCACGTGGCACGAGCTGCACGGAGGTGACCTCAACCTTTGCTGGCCTCTTGGCGAGTGTTTTGGCAGGGAGCAGCTGCAGGCAGCACCACCTTTTGCCTTCCTTGTTAAGCTGGACCATGGCAGGAGCATTTCCTTGGGCATCAGGGAGTGCTGAAGGTTCCTTGAGGAGCGTTCTGGCTCTGAGCCATGAGAGCTCTACTGTGAGAGAGAAGGACAAGCAGAGGGCAGGGTATCAAAAAGTTATGTAACACTGGACAAGTCCAGGTTAAGGTCCTGTGCTAATGAAATAATCATTGTTCAAAAGAGCAATCATTTTATTGGTTCTTTTTTTTGTTTGTTTGGTTTGGTTTTTGTTTTGTTGTTGTGTGTGGGGATTTGTTTGTTTGTGGTTTTCAGTTTTTTTCTTTCATACTCTGTAAATGTCTTATCAAAGTTCAGAAAGGAAGTCTCTGCTAACAAGCATGGGGAAGAAAATGTTATCAGCTGAAGGCCAAGTTAATAAAGAGCTGCCTATTTATTTAAGACTTTGCTTGTGGATGTAAAGAATAATTGCATCAACACTTGATTGGGCATTAGTATCTGTAACAGCCATTAAACCCCTGGGAACTTGTAAATGGGGTAACTGGTATAGAACTGGCTATAAAACTGGGTGCTGTTTGACCTAAAGAAACCTTAAAAAACCAGGAGGTGGTCAGGAACACAAGATATTCTGCAGATGCTGCTGCTGCCTCTCCTCTGCTTTTTTAGTCCAGATTTTACTAGATGAAAATTACTTTCATACTGAAAAGTGGAACATCTTTGATTATCCAAACTTAAACTGGATTCAAGTGTTTCATTAGTTTTCATACTTAGTTTCATTAGTGTTCATAAGTTAAAGATTTCATCTTTTGCAGATTTATCAATCACCTGAATATCCAGTCTTTCAATGTTTAACTGATATTTGGACTATAATATTTCTGTGTCTCTAATGAGGAGCATTTTATATATTACCATTTTATATGTTACATAGGGTACTTGTTTTTAAAATGTTTTCATTTACTAATACAGTTCTTCTCTATACTTACATGAGAAAATACCTGAATCACCACATGATGCTAGGTAGTTTTTAATTACATGTAAATGTCAGTATGGTACATACATACATAAGTACACAGTGGAGTCTCTAGGAGAGTGAAATGTTAACCACAGCCGAGTGGTGAGAACAAGAACAGCTCTCCTCATGTGGAAACAAGAAATCAGAGGGGAAAACCCTTCTTCTCTGCATTTAATTTCAGGATTGCTGTATGTCCCAGGTGATGTAGGAAGGAGATTTCATTGCCTTGCCCAATGTCCACAGTAGATATCCTGGTGTCCCTCAGCAGAGGTGCCATTACTGGCAGTGGCTTTGCTGGGAATGCGTCTGTGCCGCTCGAGCTGCGGCTCTGCAGGTGCGGCTCACTCTGACCCACTCACACCAGGCAGTGAGAACTTCCTCAAGGCTCTAATTATTTCCATCTGCTAGAGGAAGGATGCATTTGACACAGGTGTCTATTGGCCTTTTCAACTCCAAGTGGCCTCTCTCCAGCTGGCTCAGTGATGGGACTATCCACAGAGGAAAGGGGAAACATCCCTGTGTGCACACTTCCTTTCAGAGCAAACCTTTATGCTGTGAAGAACCCAAGATGGTTCAGCATGCTTTGGATTGGTTTTCTGGAGAAAAAATTTGATGCAGGTATTTGCTGCCCATTTTATCTTAAACAGTCTGGAAGAGATGGTTACCATATCCTCTAAACTCTTAACTCAGTAGGCTCAGAACAATGTCCTCTCTTTTCTAAATTTTAAACTGAAGAGAACCACCATGCTCTAGTTTTGTTTCTCAAGTTTTGCCCTTTCATTTCTTTTTTTTTTTCCTAACAGGCACAAGCCTTAAGCACAGGTGGCTGCTGTGGTTTTTTATTTCTGATGATAGCTATTGACCCGCCAACTGGATATTCTCTTGGTAATAGTAAACAGGCTCCTAATGGCTAAACTTTCTTCCATTTAAATTCTGTAGTCCAAAAATAATCTAGTTTTTTATTAACCAGGGAACATATTATTAAACACATACATCATTTTTACCAGACTCTCCCTCTGTAAACCTAAGTAAGTTTTAAGTCAATGTTTTAGGGTTTTGTTGTTTTGATTTTCTTTCTTTAAAAAAAAAAAATTGGGATAGGCCTCCAAACAATGGAAATTAAAAAGTGAATTTAGTGATTTGTGTGTAAGTAGAAGGCCTGGGAGCTAGAAACTATACACAATTTTGACAGTGTGTTTGAAATTACATGAGAAAGAGTATGTCTCTGACAAGTAGCAGACTCCTTGCTGGTTATGACAGACTCAGAATCAATAGGTGATTTCAAGGAGTGTACTCCTCTGGATTATCTTGTTTTATATGACACCTAGATTTTTTTTTTTTTGTTCTATTTACATAACTTGTTTAAATTGAAAAAATCCATTATACTTTCTCAGCTATTAAAAGAAAGAGGAGACCTTCCTGGCATCAGCTAGATGACCCCTTGAGTTAACTGATTATAAAAATATCAGAGCTTTCTTATGCTGATGTGGTCTGGGCAGAACCCTTCTGGTACAGCCAAGCCATATGGAATTTATATCTCAGTCAGTACATGGGAAAATGAGATTATTTACTCCAGGATATGGTAATGCTCTCAGTGACTCTCTGAATCTTTGTGAATGAGTGTGAATGCTCAGGGAATTGACAGGCTGCTATCACAGCCTCGGCCCAAGTGCAATCCAGCAGGCTCTGGTCAAGCTCTTGCACACACTGCTCTGCCAAAGGACTTCAGCCTTCACCTACAACCTCCTTGTTTTTCCATTACTAAGACTTTCCCAAACATGCAGAGCCAAAGGGACATATTAACACATGCCTGCATGCCAGAAGGCACAGCATGTCTCTGTGAGCAGGAAACACCCTCCTTGTTTAACAATGGATGGAGCTCTCTGCCTTTGTTTTTCACCTGAGTTAATCTTGGCCACCTTACTTGTATCATTTAGGTCACCTAATATGTTATGTAAGTGAACTGTAGCTGGCCAGCATTTCCAAATTTCCCTTTCCCACAATGATGGGAAAAGACAGCTTTAGTTTTCCTCTTGCTTCATTTGGATGTCGCCTGGGTACAGTCCTGTCCTATTGTGCACTTCCAGAAAAGTCTGTGAGTTCAGCATTGATGATCCAGCTCATCTGGACATCCCTTTGCCTGGCTAAAGATCCATGTGTTACTACAATCAGTAACTTTTACCATTGGCATGGCTGCTGCTTCTCTTCAGCAAAATTGGAATTCCCTTCTTTTTTTTCCAAAAATATTCCTACTCTGCCTTAAAGGATGCATATTTTTCTACCTTTCTACCTATCCAAACTAAAAAAAAAAAAGATCAACATGGGATTTTCTGGATTGCTCATTTCTTGAAACAATCCATGACCACAAATGGGTAGTCTCAATGGAGAAGAAGGCAGAAGGCTCCAGAGCAGTTAGTGCTAGATGGCAGGAGGATCAAGTGGCCTAATCCAGAAATGTGGTCTGGGCCAAATTGTGGTTGTGTAGGTTTTTCATTTATCTGGTAATTATTAGTGAGAGAAGACTGCTTACTCTAAAATATTTCCTTATTTTTCTGGATAATTTTAATGTATTTGGAAATTTTCCTTGTTCTTCAAGAGATGTTTTTGAAAATTGTAATGTTTTAGCTATTTGTGATATACAGCCCCCTCTCCATACATATAAAAGTTAATAAGTGTATTTCTGCTTTTTTAGCATAAAAACAAAATACATATAAAAGTTCTAAAATACATATAAAAGTTAATAAGTGTATTTATGCCTTTTTAGTATAAACACAATCTTCTAAATCCACATGAGCTTTTCTCATGAATAATGAAAACTGACCCCAATGGGAAGAAGTAGAGGAGAGAGAAAACCTGGACAGAATTGGTTGAGGGACGGGAGAGCAGTGCCAGAGAAGGGACTGCTGCAGAAACCTTTCCCTGGCCAGGTGTCCCTGTAGCAGGGCTCTCCCTCCTGGAGCCATCCTTCCCATAACACAGTGTTTCACTGCCTCTCTTGCAGGGGTGGTGCTGGGGGGTCCCTCACAGCAGAGAAAACCTGATATTGGCTTGTATGGCTTCCACCTTTGCACTCAGTGTGGAATTTGGGAGCTCTGTGGGGCACCCGGTGCTGCTTGTTAGCCTGGCCTCACATCTCAGCAGCAGCCTGGCCAAAGCCCTGCTCTTTGTGCCTCTGCTGTGCCCCAGACACCACAGGCACAAGTAATTTTGGATAAGTCTGTGGTGGAGTTTGATTTAATAAATCCCTCTAATAAGTGCAACAAAGGAATAGGAAAGATCCCTTTGGTGGCTGAGCCAGCTTAAATGAGCAGAATGCTTTCTAATTAACAATCCAGTGGTTCACTCCACATGCTTGGCTTTCTATAAAGTGAAAAATACCTTTAAAGCATTCAAAGGCATCTTTGTTTTAAAGGAGCAGAGAAATGCTGCTCCATCCACTGACCACCACCACTGATCCTAAGGCCGTGTGGCCCCAGGTCACTCTTGCAAAAAGGTTGCCAATATTTTCTCAGCAAACTCTCTATTGATTGCATAAATACAGTGCAGTACCCATGAGGTAGTGTTGACCTGTCACATAGTAAAGATGTGGCAAGCCCCATAATTCATTACCAGTTGGAAATAGAACATCATTGGAGAGATAAGGATAACAATGACTTTCCATCCAATGATAAATTACTAGCAGCTGCATTATTTTCCCTCACTTATATATGGCTCTCTTTATTGAATTTAGCTTGAGATAAATAAATGATCTGCCAGGAGCCTGGTTAATATTACTTCTCTGGGACCCATTTCAGGCCCAACTAGGCTTTTGCTGATAATATCTTTAAGCTTTTCAGTAGGGAGAGACATAACATTTGTTTCTGACAAGAACCCTATGTCGCCTTATCTGTTTCATTTGAGAGGCCGTCGACCTCAGCTTCTTTAGTTAAAATGAGAGCTTTACTGTAGAGGCTAAGTTCTTGAACTTGACTCTCTCCTTACAATGAGATTATATGTCCTGGTTGTAAATTTGAAGCCACACATGATATACAGTTATTCTTAGCATTTCCTGTTGATCACAGGGTGGTATTGATTGGTCCCCGCTTTTGAATCTTTCTCTGATTTGTTTGGAAAGGAATTCCACTTTTTTTTATTATTATTTTTCACAATAATTTGTGAGCTTGTTGATGCACACTCATATTTAACTTCAGGTATTTGTTCCATTTGCAAATAACAGTGGGTTTTTTCACAACCTCTCCCTCCTCCTTCCACCTTAGGAAAGGCATCTTACACATACCCACTTGGTTAAAAATAAAAAAAGCCTAAGAACAAAAGATTAACTCCTTCTGTGAATCAAGATACCATAGAAAGCAGTTGAAGCCCCACAATTCTTTTTCTTACTGCTAATAATTCCTGTATTGTTTTAGTGATCCTGACTTTACAGGTTCCTTTGGAAAATTTGAAGCAGGGAGGGGATGGAGTGGAGGTGTGAGGCAGCAGGCATGATCAGCCTGCACTGCACTCCTCCAGTTACTGTTTGGATACCTCCATTGTGGTATTTTTGTTATTTCTGGGAAGCCCTATCATCAGGTTTTAGATTAAAATCGGACAACTGCCATTTTTCATGCAGCGTGAATTAGAGGAAATTAAACCCAACCACTTCTGATAAATCCTCTCATAAATAAACTGGCTGGTGGTGTTAGATACGAGTCCAGCCACAGTTTGATTCACATTGTAGTGAACAAAGAACAAGTTCTGTCTATTTTAATGCTTCATCATCATTATTGTTATTTATACTACAGGAATGCCTGAAGGCTCCAGCTGGGTTTGGAGACCCCATGTGCTAAGTGCATAATCAGACTTGCCTGGAAGGGCTTGCAATAGGAATAGGATAGAAAAAAAGGGGAGAAGAACTGTTATACCTTCCTGTGCCTACTTTGCAGTCAGGAAACTGAGGCTCAAGGAAGGAAAGCAGTCAGCTCAAGGCAGTGAGGAAAGTCTTTGGCAAGGTTGGCAACTTCCAAAAGATCATCTGAGCTTCTGCCAAGTGCCTTGATGTAAGATCCTTTCCTACAGCCTTTTTGGGGGGTCACCTGTCTGCTTTATGCTTTCCCACTAGGCAAAAGTTTGAAGATAAAATGGGAATATGGCGATAAATCTCTTTTATCTGATGTTAGAAGAATTCATGGTTAGAAAAAGAGGCACACCCTAAATAGCATTTGCATAGGTTCATGTAAAAGAAGATATAATCTGTGTGCATTTTAATTTTAATTTGAACAATGTCTTGTCTTGAAATGAAAGAAGGAAAATTTGCCTTTTTGTATAATAGGAGTAGTTTTGGCATGTACTGGCCATTTACCCTGTCACATCAGAAGATAAAAAGTCTTGTACAATGCCCCTAAAAGACAGAAAGGTTAATATTTATTAAATTAGAAAAATAGAACAGTCATGTGAAATGCAGTTGGCATAAGCCAGAACCCATTCTTGTTTATCTTGAGAGATTGGCAGGATCTTCTCACCAATAATTATTAGCTAAATTCTTCAGAAATTAATTTCACTTACAATCACAAACAGGCAGCAGGAGAAAAAAAACCAAAAAGGTGGTGGACATGAAATAAATTATTTGCTGCCAAAGAATGAGACTGCTTTTCCATTTCTGCTGTGCTGCCATTCTAATGTTTCCCTGAGTACCCAGAAAGCATCAGGGTGGGATTCACACGCTTGCACAAAGCCAAATTAAAGAGGCTTCATGCAGGGCTTTCCACAGAAGACTGAATCGAGTTTGTGCCCTTGTGTACACTCAGTTTGTGAGCACAGGGAGAGGAGGGGACTGCAGCAGTTGTAGCAGCCCCCAGAGCAGCTGGGACAGCTGTTCCAGAGGGTTCTGACCAGAGATTCCAGTAGCTCTGTCACCAGATTACTTATTTCTGTGTGGTGATCCCTTTGGGCCTGGAGGTGCAGGGATTGCTTCTTGGAGGGGTGAAGTCATAAGGCATCCCTCACTTCTATCCAAACCATGCCATTGCAGCAGGGAAGGGTGATACATATCACTGGAAAAGTTTACTCCAGTGAATCATTCTTGCTAAGAGCCTGTGCAGTGGTGTGGGTACATGCAGCCTCTCCTTTTTGTGAGCCTCAAAAATGGAATGCTGAAGTCACTTGACCAATGTGAAGGGAAGTTCAGCTGGGAATAAAACAATTTTGGATTTGATTAATAGAACACCCCTCCTTTCCTGGGTAAGAAGGGGCTGCTTTTTCCTGGTACATGGGTAGTGCCTGGGTTACCAACCATGTGGCATTCATCAGTACCATTTCTCTGTACTTTGTTCACTCTGCCATGCAGGACTCTTGATCCATATTGCTGTTCCCGCAGAAATGGTTTTTCTATACAAGCCATCTCTATTATTCAAAGTAGTTTCTTGATCTCCTATGAGGCTACCAGAGAATTGTATGTCAGTGAGCTGCTGAGAGGTTTTACAGCATTGCTGTCAGCACATATTTGACAAGGATCTTCTACAAACCCTTGCAGAGGAAGTGTAGCTTCTGTATCTACCTCTAAATCTGGTTTGATTCAGTTGAACCATGGACTCCTTCTCTTTTGATGTTTTGTCAGTCTCCACTCTGACCACCTGTGTGCAGTGACACTGCAGTAACTCTCCTGCTGGTCACTAGATGCCACCTTTACAAGCAATGAGACCCACCTTAGGTGATGATTTTTATACCTGTCATGGGAGTCACTGCCTTTACAGCTGACGTAGAGCAGCAGATCACACCAGTGCTCTGTGGTCCCTGCCAGTGCCAAGTGTGCAGATTTAACCTCTCTTGCTCAGTGGTGGTTCCAGAGTGGTGTGGTGTCAGTCACTTGCAGTGTTGCTCACAGGGACCTGGGCCAAGGCCAACAACTCAATTCATGTTATTGGCTGAATAAGAAAAATGCCACTGGTGCTGACCTTGTCATAAATCCACAGCCCCTGTCCCCACGCCACCAGCTGTCCAGACCAGCCTTTTAAGGACTGATTGTATTTCTGGTTGCTAAAATTGTTTGGTTCTTTTGTTATTTCAACTCTGTGGTCTCAGAGGGACAAATTTCTCAATAATTTTGCCTTCTCATCCCCACTGTGTGCTGTGTGCCAGCAAGGCTGAAGAACAAGGCTGTGTTTAAATGAAAAAGCCCTGCCTTTTCCTCCTCACAGTCATACAGGTTAAACACGACTTCTCGCTTCTGTCATTCATCCTATTAAGAAAACCCCAGACTGCCAAGTGCACCCTCATTTGCCAGTTTCCAGGGGATGGCAGGCATTTATACCTGAATCATAAACCCTGAAGGAAGGGCCTTATCTGATGTGGTACACCAGGCTTAATGGGCTGGTCTGTGCAGCTGCAGCACCTTGGGTGAAAACTTCAACAGTGCCTCTTTAGAATAACCAGCTTGGTGTTGCCTGCACTGTGCCGAAGGACACGGCTGTTCATGTTTACAGACCTTGCACTTCACTGCTGCAAGTGGTTCTTTGGTGGCAGGATCTAATTGAGCAGTGTCCTAAACTGGTTGGGTTCAGTTTGAAATTCCAGCTCTGCAGCAAGATTGAATGAGGTTGGACCAGTTATCACCCTGTCTTGCCTCTCTTGTAGGACAGAGATGCATTAATGTGTTGATGATGTAAGACTGAAGGAAGACTTTGCTTGTAGCCATTATTGCTGAACCAGTTGTTCTGATGATTTATCCAGAAAGCCCTAAGTGTCCTTATAAAAGTAAAATTTCTCTGTCTTTTTTTTTTTTTTTTTTTAATTCTTGAGCAGATGGAAGACTTAGATGGAAAGGAATAAAAAACATAATTTGCCGAAGCTCTCAATTAATCATAATCAAGTTTGTGCATGTTATACTCTACAAGGGTAACAACAATGAAACACAAGGAGAAAAGGATGCTTTCCTCAGGCAGTTCTGGAGACATAAAAGCAATAAAGAAGCATACTTCAGAATAATGTGGAGATATATGACTGCCCTAAATAAAAATGCTTCTTTAACGTACTGTAAAAATAAAGATGTTTACTTAGATTTATCATTCTTGTTACAAACACAAATTGATCCCTTGGACTACACCACTGGCTGTGAAAGTATCCAAGGGATGGTTGCAGCCCACTATTTTCTGTAATTACTCCAACATTGTTTTATTTGTTAAAGAGCTAACTGGATTATTCCTTGTTTTCACTCCAAGGTTAATATATGGGGCACTTGATCATGCAGATATGGATTTTTGACTTTTACACTATATTCAAGCCATATTTTAATTTGGTATATTGAGAGGAATTGTTTGCTTAGTATTCTCCATGAGTCACATCTAAACCTGTGAAAAGACATTTTTAAAACTAGCTTTACAAATAGCAACATGTAGTAATTGAAAGCCACCCCACTCCCCAAATCCGCTCTTGATTGACTTGAGCACATTCAAGACCTGTGAGATTCATTTCTGCAGCTTCATTCAACCATTGCAATGCGCAAATGAAACAATTGTTTTATTTGTAAGAGGAGATTATCCCTTGAAGGCAGATAGAAGGATACTGCCCACAGAACCCCATTTGCAGGCACAAAGAGCGCTTAGTCAATTTTTGGCAGTGATACTGAAGCTATTAGTTTTGGATATGAGTTCACTGATGTTCAGTGCTGTAGATTTCCAGTTAGTTCATGAAGGGCCTTTAAAATTACACACAGAGCTTCATTAATTGCTTCAGAAAAGAAGCAACAAATATCAGGCCCTTAAAGTGTGTGTGCACAGAATGGCCATTGATTTCAATGAATGTTCCCCACTGGAGAGCTGGTCCTATGTCCTGGGAAGGCAATCACAGTTTGTACAGTAGTTGCATCAGCATTGCCTCGAAGTACAAGGGCTTCTGCAGGATCAGGCCCTGGTAGCTGTAATTTTTTTTTAATCTCTTTCATTCTCTCTCTTTCTCTATATTGTCTATATACAGGGTTTATATACATGTCCACACGCATACATGTATATATATTTGTGATTCAGTGCATTAAAAGTTTAACAGTTAATGTGTTAAGTTAGAGACCAATAGAAGATGACAAAGTCAGGGCCTTTCTAAAGGAAAAAAATAGAAATTCAGTTCTCTAGTCTTGAAGGGTTTGTTTTTTTTTAACTTCCATTTGATAGAATAGTGCTTGAACATTTGTTCTACAACCAGCTATCCATAAAGGAGAATTTCCTATGCCTTCCTTGCAAATGGCACAACCTCATGTGATCCCTGATCACAACAAATTGATTTATTTAAATAAAAATAATGATCTTTCCTTTCTCCAGCCCCAGCAGCAAAATCCCATGTAACCCCAATCAGCAAATTGATACAGTTATCTTTTTTTGCTCTCCTTTCTCCAACCCAAACAATACCACCCTGATCCCCAAGTAATAGGAAAATGATTTATGCAAACAAAAATAATTATCTTTCTTTGCTCTCCACCCTCCGACCGTATAATCTCAGAAGCTCCTTGTTTAACAAATTGATTTATTTAAATTAAACAAATAGTGATCTCCTTTTGACCTCTGTGGAGCACCTCTGTGGCAGACTCCTACCACTGCAACCATCTCACCCATATGCTTAGAAGGATGTATTTTAAAATATAACAGCACTTCAAACTAACCTTGATACTTTGTGACTCCTCTAATCAAAGCTTGTGGGAGCTCTATTCTTGTGAAATGAAATTAGGACACGTGTCATCTGAAAATTAGGAAAAGTAAGTTAAATGTCACTGGACATCACTGGCAAAACTTTCGAGGAGCAAGAGGCAGAGTCTTGCTTGTCAGTGGTTTCCTGCTTGACATGATCTTGTTCTGTGTTTGATAGTCCTGAAGGTGTATAAATACATATATATGTACGTGTTATCCGTGTATTTTTTTCCTGTGCTGGTTTTATTTTAATTTGTATTTTCTGTGCTGTCCAACCAATGCCTCTGTTTTGTGCAGCTGCTGCTTAAACAGTCATTTGGGCATTTTACAGAATTACATAATTATATGTGCCATAAGCAAAAGTGCAAATAGTCCCACTTAGCACCTAATCAGATGATATCTGTTGTGAAATGCTGGCAAGGAAGCCAATAGATATGACTTTGCTGTTAGCTCTGCTCCTTTGGAGGCGAGTACGGGCTGCAGCTGGAATTTGGCAGAGATGGAAGAGGGATTAAGTGATAGTGGGGGCCTGAGTGCATTGTGTACAGAAACATTCTTTCCTCCACCAGTTTCTGTGCTGTGCCATGCTCAGAGCAGGACAGTGGTGTTAGCCAGTCTCCCAGATTTTGAAATAGTTTGGTTTTTTGCAGTTCATTCACACTGTATGTCTGCTTTGGTTTCAGACCCGCAGTGCTCCTCGACAGAAGACAGTGACATGATAGGAGTGGTGACACAAGGCTCTCACTGTTACATTCAATAATTGATTCTCCTGGATGGATTGTGACTCCCTAAAGGTTGCAAAGAGAGGTAAGAATGATTGGACAGTTTCAAAAACATTAGTTCCTTCCAAAGTCAGAAAGTTTTTACTCCTTTGCGTCATTCTCCTCCATGGTCTCACACTCTTTGGGTTGGAAATACATGGGAAAATTATTAAGAAGAGATTGTTTTATTAGCCAGGCATTTTTTTCATTCATTTTTGGGTAATTTTGAGTGTTTTTATTTTAAATGTTCAACACTGAATTGGGAATCACCATGTGAAAAAGCTGATTGTGTCAGTTTTATGATTGTCACAAACTCTACATGGGAAATTCAAATTAAAAAGGAAAATGTTGCAGAAACTGCTTAAGTTACAAAATAGAACTATAGATACCTCTTTTTTATTTTTTCCATTTGAAATATAATTTTTATTCTTCCAAAATCTAAATAATTGAGGTTTTTGCATGTGAACACCTTTGGAGACATGATCTCAAAATATACTTGGATATTAGTTTGAGAATATTCTATTTCAAAGTTCAGTCCTTCCCATGCATTTTAATTACCTTTACTCCTGACTTGCACAAGCAAAATGAGGTGAGACTCACACTATAACATTATGCAAAAATGCTGCCATAAAAAAAAATAATAATCTTGCTCTGAAATTATACCTGGACGATTATTAGAGCTGCAGCCTTTTAAAAAATTCAGTCACTGTCTATTGTCTTGCCAGAGAGGCAAGTATTTCTACAGATGGCTTGGAATTAGTGGAACATGAAATAATGTCAATGGTACTGGTAAGAGGATTAACCAGCAGTTCTGATGTTATTGAACGGTTTGCAGAGACCATATTAAACAGCCACATCAGTCCACAGGTCAGCCCTGCAGTTCTTCAGCTAAGCAAACACAGATGGAGGACTCCCTTTCATGGCCATCATTTCATGCCTTTGACATATGTTAGGCTCTTGGGACTCTGTGGCATATTTACAGCCTGAGCATTAAAGATTCCTTTTCTTAGATCCTTAGTGGACACCGATGTCTAAGTCAGCAGCAAAAGGAAAAAAAGGAACCCAGGACACTGGGGATGGACCCAGCAGCACAAATGTATCAGTGAGGAATTAAGCTGCTAGGAAGTTCCCTGATGAAATGCTGGGGCCTTTTTCAGTTGCTGACAAAAGTTCTCCTTAAGAATCCAGTCAGTTTTAAATCTCTTTTTCGTTCGGGTTGATCTTGTCTGTGTTTGGTCAAAGCTGCCTATGAAGTTGCAGTGGTTGAATTTCACAAGGAGAGAGGGTTCAGCTCATGTCAGCACTGCCAGGCTTCTGTGCTTGTTCAAAGTTTCTGCAAATCTGCTGGGAACTACAAATTGGCCAGAAGAAATTGAGGGAACAGTCTGTCTTACGATATTCCCGCTCCTTTTCTATTCCAACAGAAGCTTTGGCACTTCTTTATTATTTTCCTCGGTTTTTTGTTTCTCTGAAACGAGGAGTGAGAAATAAAAAAAAAATAAATAGCACAGCTATGTGATGAACAGGTATCTTTTAGATACACAAAATACATACTCATGTATGTCTAGTGAGAACAGGGTGGGACAGGTTCTTCTTGTCTATCTGAATACTTTTACCTGTCTCAATCCTGAAAACTTGTCAGTTTTCTGATAAAGATATAGGTATAGACATGCTTTGTTCAAAGTAAAATTCCTGAATGTTAAGGTTGCTGACAAAGAATTTGTATAGAAAGAAGATAAATCAAGTGATAAAATACAGAGCTTTTACTCAATAATTACTTAATATGGTGCAAATTTTAAGTGAAATTTCCAGCATACAACTGCTCCACGTGTAGCCACTTCTTCCTGAAAGAGGAAATAAGCACTCAACCAGAGAGTGTAACAATGAATTACATTCAACCTAGAAGTGCTTTAGCATGTCTTCAAGAGCTGCTGCCTGCTTCATTGATGGATTATAAGTTAGCATGGAATCCCACAGGCATGTCAAGGTATTTATGGAGTGTTCTGATTGCTTGGACACTCCCAACAAATGTACAGTCAGAGCAGAAATCAGAGTATCACTGTCTCCCACTTTATTTTATTTATTTATATTTAGCAAGTGCTGGAATATTACAAACCACCAAGCACAGCTGTAGCTGGAATATACTTTCCAAAGCTTATTTACAGTAGCTCTCACTCACAATGGGTAATGGTATATTACTCCATAAGTAGTTCCATTGATTTCAAGAGATCCATTAGAGAGGTTCCACTCCTTGTACAGCTGAGTGTATCTCGATTTGGTCCCATGGTTGAAATGCAGAAAGAGCTCCTTTACTGCTGTGTTCTTAAATGCATCAACAGTTTGAAAAGAGCCCTACACCAAGCCCTCCCCCAAAAGCTCATAATAGTGCAAAATACTGATGAGGCTGGAGGGATAAGGTTTTGCAATATTTTATTTCCTTGCAGAAACAGTGATACATGTTCTTCAGTTATACATAGATGAATGTTCATTCCATGTGCTGTTTTCAGCTGTGTACTCACACCAGTCCAAAATCCCAAAGAGGAAAGTAAAAGCTGAGATTCACATCAGTAGCAGAGAACATCAGGTGATGTTGATTTAAAGAAAACATTAATCAATCCAGATTTGCTTGGAACGGGGCCCAGGTTCACTCAACAGGTTGGTGAACCTTAGCAAATGTTTCTGTGAATCTGTTCTGTGTTTTGACTTTGTAACATGATCTGAAATCATCTGAGTTTCATGTGGTTTTGTTGTGCACGTTTGGAACGCTCGTGGGGCGAATCCAGGGAAAGACAGAGGTGCTAAATTTTGCATGATGTGGAAAGGTAAGAAGTGTTTCACTCTTCCTGACACTCCCTGACACCAAAGTGAACAACAGTTGATGCTGTCAGCACAGTTTTAAAAGAGGAGACAATCACTGTCTGTCAGGCTCCTTGAGTCTCCAGGAGTCTTTATTTTGGAGCCAACAGACAGTCTTCAAATCATACCCTGAAAAACCCTATCATGAGTTTTGGACTGTTAGATTCCTTTTCTCTGTTTCTGGTAAATGTCAAAAGTTTTACTGAATAGGCAGGTACTGGAGTTGTGAACAGTGTGTTATGTTTCTTGATGTATATTGGTTTGAAGAAGTTTTATAGTGCTTCTAAAAATTAGGTTTTTATGTTGAGTCTGTGGATGAACAACTTGTGTTTTAACTTTATTCAGTTTGTCTCTGAATTCATAAAAAGGTGTATTCAGCCTCCATAGCTGGATATAAAGTATTTAAGATCCATCTACACCAATCAGGTAAAAAATATGATGAGGTGACACTTTCTATTAATTTTATTTTTAGTCCAAGCTAGAGCCGAGAGCAATAAAGATGTGAGACACTCTGTGTGAAAAACAAAATCTAATTCATCAGAGGATGCCAAATTTTTCATTCTGTTTCAGGGTGAGCAACAGAATTTTGCTGGAGCTGAGATTTTGGAGACAAAGGCAGGTGGGAGGAGCTGTTTATTTTTTTTACACTGATTCACTGCCTCATAATTGAGACATGTTTGTGGATCAGTGGGATGACTTAGGAGGAGCCTAGAGAAAAGGAGGCCAGTGAGTGTAGCTTAGTGGCCTGGCATATATATATATACAAGCTCAGAGTAGATAATTTAACTGTCTTTTCTGGCCTTAAACCTGAGGGAACTCAAAGGAAAAATCAAAGTCTGCAGAGGTTATAGGTAAGAAAAAAATGTAACAGACTGGGGTGTCCTTTATTGCCCCTGAGGTTCAGCATTCCTTAGCACATCAAGCAGACTGGGGTACAGCCACAGAGGGAATGGTTCTGCCAGTCCTTTCAGAAGTACATTAGGAAGGAAGAGCAGCTTGCCAGTAAAATTCAGGTTTAAATTGATCTCTTTATTCTCCTCTAAAAGAGTTCTGTTTGCACGCGCTCATATCATTGCATTTTTCCACTAAGGTTGTCTCACTTATTTAACTTGACACAGGGAGCCCCCTCTGAGGTCTTTGAGATTCCAGCCAGCATTGGAAGTGACAGCCCAGATAAGGCAGGTAATCATATCAGACCTTGGGGGACCACACTGACTACTTTTTAATTGATAATTCCAAGTTTCTGTAATAAATTTATTTCTTAATTATATACATCATGTCATACATGGTAGCTAATGATTACCACTAGTTTAAGTCTGCAGCCTTCAAGACATCTTTCTCCCTACCATATAATCATAATTTTCCTTCCAAATTAAGATTTCCTCAGAAAGAAAATGAACAAAACCTGCACATTAAATCCAATTCCTTCCAAATAAAATAAAAGTAGGTAAATTTAAGATTCTAAGTTAAGTAAGTGATTTTAATTAGTGGATAATTTCAGGAAGATCATAAAGCATTTAAATAACACTGAAGTTATGTATATTTAAGCAGTTTTATGGAGAATTAAAGTCTTAAATGGTAAATTTCATATGTAAATACAAAAGTCAATGCAAGAATGTTAATTGCTTTTCCTAAGTTTCTCACATGGCCTAGATGTTATGAGAGGTATCCAGAATTGCATTCATAGTAATAATGTGCCCAATTCAAAGCTTATTAAAGTCCTTGGAATTTTTCCATGGATTTTAGCAGTCATTGTATGAAAACAACAAATGCTTTTCAATGTCTAACTTCCAGTACTGAGGAAGTCTCTTATATGTCAAAATTATATATGTGATGTCAGTATTCTAACATAATGGTAAATTTTTAGTTCAAAATTCCTTTTAATAGCCAAGAAATTTAAACTGACCTTGAGAACTTATCCAGTTACCTCTTTAACAAATAAAATTACATTTGGAGCAACAGACATTTTACACCAGCAGATTAGTTTATATAAAAGAAAACTTATACACCAAGAGAAGCTGCTACAATTAGACAACAAAATGTGCCAATAAATTGAATTACCAAGAATGTAAATTCTCCCATGCCTGTCTGTAGGTCAGCAATAGTCTTACATTAGTTTTGACTTAAATAGATCAAATTAAATCTTAATTTTACAGTTTGATACTAATGAAATGCGTAAGGCTTGAAAATAATGAAATTAAAATCAGGGGTAGGAAGGCTGAAAAGTCATCATGTATACATTTTCTGAATTCCTTATTGTAAACCCCATGGAAATAAATGCCCTGTTGGAAGAATGAGCACACAATGTAGTCCTCAGCAGTTTTCTTTCATTCCCTGAAAACATTTGGTCTTCTGTGAGAGCATGGAAGAACCATGGGCACATCCCTCCCATGGCAGTGTCAGAATGTGGATGGATGTGATAACTTTCCATGCAGGCTTTTTATTCCATGAAGACATAGAAATCACATTGCAGGGACACCAGCAGTCAAAAAAAAAAAAGTGTGAATGCTGTCACTGGGGTCTCCTTGTGACTAAATTGTTGGCATGTGTGAGGAAAAGTACCTCAAAGGACTGGTAGTTCTTAGTGCCCAAAAAAATCCAGAAAAAGCATTTTTTTTCATCTAGAGAAGGTTTTCCAGGGAAAGCTGTCCTGATGCAGGTGGGAGATGAGGCAATGCCCACATCTCCTGTGCCCCAGCGCCTGCTGGAGGCCATGCCAACCTCAAAGGCTGTCCAGAGCCTCCATGGGCATTTCTGGCAGAGGGACATGGCAGGAGTTCAGCCTCCTGCAGAAGCCACCCTGCCTGTCTACGTGAGAGCAGGGCTGGAGGCAGCATAAACCTGGTCTTTTCTTTCTCTTCAAAGCATTTAACATCCCCATTACGCACAGTCCGAGGCACGCGATCCAGGACGTTGCCGTGCCTCTGTTTCTTCAGCTGTTGCATGGGGATATTATTATGCTCGTCTCAGATGCTGAGAGGGTTAATTAATTATGTTTATGAAACCCTTTGAGATTCTCAGATGAAAGGTGGCTTTGGAATTGTTAGGTGTTATTATAAGAAAAAAAGAATGATTTTATTGCTTTATGTTAATGGTTAACATCTGCACCACAAAACCTGCTTGATCACATAAAGATTCTGCTAAGCATTTAATCCTAATTTGCAGGCTGATGCATATTCATTTTATTTAGAAGATTAATTTAGTCATCAAAGGTTAATCTGCCTCGGGTTTGTAATTAGACAGAGCAGTGACTTGGTGTCTCTGGGCTCACCCAGGTTGCACTGGGTTTTCTGAGTGGGCAGGGCTGTAACTGTCACGTTTTCACTTCCAGGTAGTGCTCAGAGTGGGCTTAATTTGTGGAGAAATAGTGAGTGGTAAAAGCCTTGGCCAGTTTGAAGATTAAAAATAAAAGGAGAGGCACAAGCCAATAAACAGTCAATATAGTGAATCCCAGAATGCTGCTTTGATTCATCCCTGGAAGGTTTACTCAATGTGGTGTCAGGGGGATAAGCAAGGGGTTTTTTTGTATGAACATGTAGAACTGATTTAGCAGATTTCACAATTTTTGCTGTATGAATCCTGCCCCTCTTTCAAAATTACTGATTACCAGTATACAGAAAGTTTCTGAAATGAAAAATTGTGAGGCTTTCTGCTAAAAATCTCAGATTTTAACTTTTAGCTCCTGTTACGAGACATTGTTAGAAGGTCATAAAATGTGACCTGTATCTGCTTGTTCCCCTGAAAATTAATCCTTTTGTGCTTAAGTTTGGCTCCTTTAATCAGAGGTCACTAAAGAAAATGTGGTCCTTGTGGAGAACAAAAATCATGTTTCCTTTGCAGGTACACCAGAAGGCATCTTTAATTACTGTTTATAAAGCTGGCTGTGACTAAGTGTGAAGGATTATTAGTGCCAGGTACTGTCTTTTGAAGTGAGGAAGAACAGTGGCTGCCTCTGCCATGTGCTCATGGCTTGTCCTTTGTGCAGCAGTGGGGAGGGTGATATCAGAGGGTGTGTGCTGTGCCTCAGCACAGCTTGAGGCAGCCAGGTGGCCTCCAAAAACCTGGGGATGGGACACCAGGGTGGCTTGGGACGAGCTCATCCTCACTGTCAGGGTTGTCAGAGGGCAGCTCTGTGCCTCGGGGATGAAGCTCACACAGGGCAGGACGTGGGGAGCTTGGAATGGGGGATGGAGCTGGGAAATGGCAGAGGAAAACCTCGCAAATGGAAAATTTGTCACAAAAGTAGCGGTTTGCCCAATGTGAAATCAATACGTGCTGCAAAATAAGCGCTGTAAATGAAAATCATGATACTAGAATTTAGGAATTTGGCCAAAGCTTTACATTTCATTGCAGCTTGGCTTTGGTTGAGTTTAGAATCCAGATTCCATAGGGGTGGTTGCTCTTTTTCCCCAGCACAGCGCTCACATCTCTATTATGATTTGCCAATTTTCCCCTCCTCTTTCTGGTGCAGAACCTCAGAAGCATCCAAGAAGGGATTTTGAAGACCATAAACAGTTCTTAATTGAGAACAGCCCAGAATCAAGTTAAGTTCTAGCTTGACTACCAGAATATAAATGAAACTCTCTTATTAAAGCATTGTATTTTAATTTTTATGAAGAACAAGTGGCCTAACGTGAAAAAGCTTTTAACATAGCAGTTATTTGCTTGATAACTGATAAGTTAATTTTGGATGGGTGATTACAGCTATTGCTTCTTGTCTTCTTCACTGTCATTTTTACTTGATCTAATAACTGTTTACTGATTTTCATTTGGGCTCGTGGTGAACTTCTAATTCAATTGGTAATAAATTCAGATTGGTTGAGGCCTGTTATTGCAATCAGGTTTCCCATTTCCAGTTTAAAAGGGCAGTGGAGTTTTACTGGTGTTTTGAAGGAAGTTGGAATTGTTTTGAAACTGATGATTCGCAAAGCTGTTTGCAGGCTGACCGATTGGTAATCAACAGTGAGCACTTCTCTGTTCTTTACAAGAAGGATAACCAGCCATGCAATGAGAATACGTGATGGCAATTCACTAAAACCAGGAAAAAACCCCCAAACAGCCAGAGCAGGTGTCACTCTAGTCAAGTACTGAAAAATAATGTCACCCTTGCATTGTTCAAGCCCTTCATTGGTATCCAAGAGACTGAAAGGGGAATTACACACGTTTGCTGCAGATTTTAGACAGTTTATGCTGTTTTAGTTCTCTCTTCAACCTGAACCTTTAGTGTCTTCACTTGCATCTTAATCCTGAGCTGATTTGTCTGAATGGAAGACAGGTACCACTGAAATGTGGATCGTGAGCTTCATCTGTCATCCCTGCTGCTGTATCATTGACTTCAGTGAGCTTCCAGAGGAATGAGTCTGGCCCACAAGAGGATGTGAACTGTCAAGAAGATAAACCTCTTTCTCATCCATTTGAAATGTTTGTGGGAAAGAATGCCCTAAATATTTAGCAGCTTGTGTAATTTGAGAGGCAATGCAGGGGGTTTTTTAATTTTATTTTTCTCTCTACCTTTCCATTTTCTTTATTAAATAGAGGAAAACTTTGCCTTAGGCCCAGTGTGCTTATGACAGGGGAAAAATATCTGCCAGAATCTCTATTACTGCTCAGGCCTGTATATATTGCTATTGCTCTTGTATTTGTAATAGCAAAAAGTGACCATGTAGCTTATAAAAAAATCCTATTTGCAGAAAAATATCCTCCTCCCTCCACTTTTTTCAAACCCAGCACAGTGTGTGAAGAATCCAGGAGCATTTATGTTGGTTCTGTCAAAGCAGCATGGATGTAAGTACTGGGCACGTGTGCATTGAGTGATGCAGCTCCTGAAAACAGGAGGGAACAGAGATGTTTTAAGCTGGTTTAGCTTCCTCTCCTTTGCATTTTTGGGAGTCAGTGCAGCTGCACAGAGAACATCACTCAAATCTACTGCAGCCCAGCTTGGTTTCTGGTGGACAGAAGAAATAATGTGGGACTTGAGTGCTGCAAACCTCATATGTCCCCACTGGGGTCACCTATTTCAGCACTTCCAAAAGCAGCCAAGCTGATTGCTTGCTTCAGCCACCATCAAAGATCTTGCCCTTTCCTATTTCACTGCAAGGAGCTGCAGTGAGTCAGGCTTGGGTGGAGGGGGGAGATCCTCCACCCAGATTGCCAGCTCAAGCTTGCCAGGGCTTTATCTTGTGTTCTTAGGCAATGTGTTAGAGTTCTGCCTCTGGAAGGGCACAGGGTTGCACTGTGCTTTTCTCCATCACCATCATGCACCAGTGCCTGGCTGCTGCCTCTTCAGTCCTGGGTGGAGCAGGACCCTGAGGGACCCCCTTGTCTGTGCTTTAATGGAGCTGGTTTACATTTCACGTGTGAAAGGGATGGTGCAAAGTTCATGAATATTCTCCCTGGGAGTGAGGCTGCCCGCTTGTGTGCACAATTGCAAATTCCCAGTCGGAGTGAATATGTAAAAATTCACATTTATGCACCATTAAATTTACATGATACTGTCCACAAAATCAACATTTTGGAGCTTTTAGGCCATTCTTAGCATTTCTCCCCTGTGCAGGGTGACTCTGAAGCAGATTCTCCTTGACTGGGATATCTAGGCAGCAGGTCCCTGGCAGTGTATCTCTCTCCAAGAGCTGTGCCAGCTCCAAGACTGGTTGCTGGTACCTTCAAAGGATGAGAAGTTGGCACCTCCTTTGGCTCCTGTGCAACCAAGTGCTCTTCTTTCCCAGCAGAAAGATCTCTGCTTTCTGCCTTTGCCCTCGCCTAGGGCTGAGATGTCTTTATCACATTTACCCTGTGGGCACAGGAAGTGATATTATATAAGAAATAATTTTGCAACCCTATTTCTACTAATCATTGCCACTCCTCCTGTAATAACAGACAGATGCAACATACACTATTCATGTTTCTATTATTTTTTGCTACAGTTTGCATGTGTTTTCCATTTAATTACAGTATATGAATTTCGTATCACTCATTTTTTCCCTTCTTGCATTTAAAATTGAATTTGATATCTGTGATATATAGATAGGCCTGTGGTAAATTGTTTGATGCACTGTACACTCTTAAGTCTGTCTCTGCAAATCTCTTAAGTGCTCTGAATGTTTTCCAGTTTTGTTGGTGATGCAATAGCATCTGGGATGGTATTGGAGTAGTTTCTGCACAGGGCAGAGGAGTAGCTTGAGCATTTAAAGAAACTTTGCTTGACAACAGTACCAACACCAAAACCAATCACAACCATTTTTAGTTGTTAGAGAACCATTTGCAGTTTGTATCTCAAAACCAATTGCAAAGGACTTTGCAGGAGGAGAAAACTGAGGTGTACTGCTCAGTGATGGCCAGGAAACCATCAACAGGGCAGTGACAGCACTGAAATAGGACCCACATTTTTGTGACCCACTCAGTGGGAAACATAACAATTCAGGCTTGAAGATCTGTGCTGTGCTACTTGTTGGATCCTTTCTTTATCAACCTGTATTCCCATGTTTGAATTGAGCATGTTTTAAAACTTGAGAAAGGAGATTTCAGCCCAAGTTTTGCATGAAAGAGGCCAGCTGAACTAGACAGAAACAAAGAAACATTGCTAACTGCTTTTTCCTACATTGAAATAATAGTGGAAATCTTACTAACAGTGGGCTCTGCCTCATGTGTAACTTCCCATGTGTTTCAGGTAGAGTTGAATTGTCCTGCTCCTTACCAAGAGAAGAAAAACAGCATAAGAGTACTGGTGAATGGGCATGCTTTGGATTCACACTGAATCCTGGAAGCAGAATTGTCCCCTCTGGATGTACAAGTATCATGGTAACCCTCCTCAGGTAGTAGTCAAGTCTTGTTTTTTTGTTTTTTCTGAAGTGCAATGTCTGTCTGCAGTGTGCTCTACAGATCAATCAATCAACTGCCAATGACATGATTTTAAAACAATGGCTGGGTGCTTACTTAGTCCACACATAGCTCATAGAGGCTTTGAAGGCTGATGCACTCTATTGAGTAAATAACTATAAATAAAACAGACTATTAAAACATTTTTAAATGTGCATTATGCCATCAAGCTATGCTGTTTGAAAAGGGCTGTGGTGTTTGGGAAAAATTAAACATTTTCAACAACTGTCCAAATACATATTTCCACATAGTTTATGGTGTACAAAAGATATGTCTGTGACAACTCTTGGGCCCCAACAAGTTTTATTAATTATTCTTTGAATAAAGTATGCTTTCAGTACATGTTTGTTCAGCCAGGTGAATAATAAGACATTTCTCTTGGTGAGAGCTCTCCTGGTCAGTTCCAGCTGGACATGACCAGCACTAGGGCTGTTATCACTGAAGTGTTTTTTCATTACTTGTATGCCATCTAGGACCTGCAGATATTTTGGTATTCTGAATTCCCTAGACACCCAATATTAGATGATTTCAGTGTCCTAATTCCTGTTCAGTCAATGAGGAGCAGAGTCTGTGGGCTTCTGGCTTTGTTGTTTAATGAAGGGTACAGTGTGATGCTTGAGAGACAAAATTTCTTTAGATAAGAAACTTCAGAGTAGGGACCTTACTTTCCTGCTTGCCTGTGATGTTATCAAGCAATAATCCTTGCTAAGTAAGGATTAATGTTCAAACATGATCATGCTGATGAAATGTCTTTTTGGCTGGAAAGGAGACCTGGCAGAGTCTCCCCGTGCTGCCTTTGGATGGTTTTATAGCCCTCGTTCACATCAGCCAGATTGCCTGTGAGTGATGGGGGGGATCATCAGCTTCTCCCACTACCAAGAGGAGCATCTTGGGCTGAGATCTCACCTGCATGTAAGAATAATGCCTTACAAAAGCATCTTTGAGTTGTAAAGCTCCGAAACCAAGTTCTCTGTCAGCTCTAAAGTTGTTTTGGATTTCATCAGCTTGTTTTATCACATGCTGGAGAGTGCCAGTGTTAAGAAGACTTGTCTTAAGCAATCCTCTTAGTGTTCCTGAGAGAGGTGGTTATATTTTAAATATAGTGAGTCAATCTGTTGTCCATCTCTTATGGACAACTTGATCAGACCCCATGGGGCAAAGTTAATGGAGTCTTGTAATATCTAAAAAGCCCTTTTAGCAGCAGCACTGTTTATTTTTTGGTTGTACTGCTTATTTGCTAATTCCCATCTCGTTGCAAAACTTTCTAGGTACTCTGATTTCATTATCTGACTTGTTAGGAGTGAACATGGCCCTTAAGGACTCCTCTATTTTTGGACAGTTGTCAATTTTACCAATTAAAAGAACGCCTTTGGATGGTTATCAGAAGCTGGAGCTGAAAACATGTTTGCAATTACTGATGACATAGCTGTTTCTATTTGCTGCTCTCTCTTTTAATTCCCAAAAGTGATATTTTTTTTGGCAGTAGATATGAGAAAATATGTCACTGTGTATAATTACAAAATGCTGTTCCTTTCTGTCTTGTAACTGTGGGGGGTTCATTGGTACAACACATTTGGTTCCTTCTTGTCTCACTCAACTGCATGACACACATTTAAGTGTATTATTAATTGTCATGTTAATAGTCATTATCATGTTAATTTCCATGGAATCATGTAATTCTGCATGCCTCCAAATTTATGTTCAAGGGTGTATGCAAGCAGGAAAAAACCCCCACTGAATGGTTTCCTAGAACATTGCAATAACCCTTAAATAAAATCACCTTTTGAACATTTTCCTCCAGGACACCTGGGTTTTTCACCCCACCATGATCATGGCTACAAAACAAGATTCATCCCTGGGAATGGGCTTTGTACAAAGCTGCTTTAAACGTTCATTGTGCTTTCAACCAGGTTCAAAATACAAATCCACAGTACTGGCTTTACTTTAATTTCCTAGGTTGCATCTGCCATCTTATCAGAGCAATCTGACTGCACTGAAGAAGCTGCATAATATTTTCAGTGGCCTGGATTTTTCACTTGATATATAACAAATATATGAATAATGGCTCTATAAGTATCTGTGAATTCTTCAGAAGATAGTTTTACAAGAGAAAGTTCTACTAGAAACAGTAACTTAGGAAGGGCAAATCTCTGGGATAAGAGGTGAACCTCAATTTAAATGACTGCTGCCTGGGAACTTAAAAGGATTGATACAAATATTTTGAGGAGCACAAACTGAAATCAGTGAGAATTTTTTATTGGTTTTGAATGTGTATCAGACTTCCAATGCATGTTGTCTATATAAAAGAAAAGAGGGCACACAATGTCTGAAGTGCTCTAATTTTCCCAGAAAATAGTCCCATCTAAGAAAAACTTGTCCATTTTTGAAGCATTAGTTACAAGGTGAGTGCACCTGCCGCACTTTGTAGGTGGGTGGGTTCTTTCCTCTGATCCTGGTGACGTTTTAAGAGGTTTCAGATACTTTCATTATCCACTTTTACTTCTCTTTCTTAGAGAACCCCCAGGCTTAGGCAGGATGGAGGGTGGCTGTGGCTTCTTGCCGCGGCTGGGGGTTGTCACTCTGAGCAGGCGTGAGGCCATGGCACGAAACCAGGGTGGGGTCACAGCACTGGGGATTTTATTGTAGCATAAAAATAGCTCCCTGCCAAAGTCCTCAGAGAGGAATGTATTTCAAGGTCAGTTACACTCCACAATCATCTCAGAACATGCTTGTAAATAAATTGCATGGGCTTAGCTCTGCTGTCATTGACATTTCCCCCCAAGTAAATGCCAGGCTTGCTGTGGAGAAAATTCCACTGACGGAGAGCCCCACACCTGAGCAGGCTTAGAGCTTCTCTTCTCAGCTGGGATTTAGTAGTCTCAGTTCTAGGTGGCAGCAAAGCCCTTCTCAAACCCTCTGAGTTGCTTGGGGTACACCTGCCCTGGGTACTGGAGAGCAGAGGTTCCCCAGTCCCTGCTGGCCAGGGCGGCTCTGGGAGCAGCAGGGCTGCAAAAGCAGGGCCCTGCTGCTCCAACAGGCACTGCTGCTGCTGCTGCTGGGGCTGAGCAGGGCTCTGGGGACAGCTGCCTCTCAGAGACTGCCTGTTTATTTGGGCTGGAGTTGCTTATTTTTCTGTGCTGCAGCTGCACTTCCCAGGGTAGGACTCTGCTGCTCCGTGTCTTTCTGTCTGGTGACAGTGTAGGCAGTTTCAGGCACAGGTGAACTCTTACCAAGCATTTGTGTATTTGCCTACAACAGCTGCTATTATTGTTATTATTATTATTATTATTATTATTATTATTATTATTATTATTATTATTATTATTATATCATCAGCAGCAGCAGCAGCTTGTATTCAGAAGTCATAAGTGTCTTATATTAGGATAACAGACCTGCTTGAACACAGGCATTTGGAAGTGTGAATTAATATATTGGTAATATGTTAGGATAGATGTTTTCGAACTTCTTTCTAAGCAGAAATTAACATTTTATCTGAAAATAGTAATGGACAAAAATTGTTTAGTCTAGCAAGGTATATCATTTAGAACTCGATGATAGATTAATTGTTTTCCATCAAGCAAACCAAAGAAGAATCCATAATAAAATTTTACAAGTTAGCTGCCACCAAGAATAAACTCAAGAGCACTATATGAAATGAATTGTGTGTTTTAACTGAATCTTCTCTCAGGACAATAACTCTAATGTAGAGCCAAGGTCTGAAGAGGTCACCTGCAGAAAACCCTCCTGGGGCATTTCAGAGGAGAAAGGAAATATTCTTCTCCCTGTCAGGTTCACTTCGTGTCCTAATATGTCTGAGGATGTGCATTGAAAACATAATCCACAGCCACCATTCTGAGTGGGGGTTTAGATAACAAGGGTCATTAAGGAATCTCTGAGGATGACAAACTTAACCCTGTATGAACTTAAGGACCATATCATGCTACTAATGCAAAGAGTAAGTCTGGTTGATTGTAATTGTGACTGAACTAAAATGTCACTTACCATTAAGATCAATTTCTCTTTTTTTAAGAATTGAAGCACTTCTTTAAAAATATGTGTAAGATCAAAACTGGCATCTATTGAACATAGTCTGCACTGCTCTTTTCCAGTGCTACGTGGGAGAACATCTGGATTTCCATATGCTTCCAAATGTTTGCCATATCTCACATTGTGTTTGCAGGACCAGGGTGTGGCAATCCAGTGCAGGATCCCAAATTAAAATACCTATTGAGAAACCTCTGCATTTGTCATCACAAGCATCCAACTCCACAACTTCTGCTCAGGCCCTTCAGGTGAACCAGGGTGTACCGTGACTCTTCCTGCGCCCGAAGGATGACGTGAGCTCCCAAGGAATGTGCAGCACTCCTGGCTCTGAGCTCAGAACCAGGGGTACTGCTGAGCTCTCAGGATGCTGCCCCTCAGCTGGCTGTGCTGGGGTGAGATGCTCCAAACCTGTTCTTGGGGATTCCTTCCCCTGTTAGCTGTGTGGAATGTCAGGATGTTCACGGGTTAGGATGGTTGGCCACTGGAACCGGCTCCCCAGGGCAGTGGTCACAGTGCTAAGCCTGAAGGAGCTCAAAAAGTGTTTGGACAAGCTCTCAGGCACATGTGGGATTGTTGGGATGTCCTGTGCAGGGCCAGGAGTTGGGCTAGCTCCTTGTGGGTCCCTCCCAGATCAGCCTGTTCTGTGGTTCTGTCATTCTGTGATTCTGTGGTTCTGTAATTCTGTGGTTCTGTAATTCTGTGGTTCTGTGATTCTGAGGTTCTGTGATTCTGTGGTTCTGTAATTCTGTGGTTCTGTGTGCCATATACAGCGGAGAGAGTTTGAAGTTGCCTTGACAGTGACAGTGTGAAAGATTCCTGACACCTGGCACTATAAAAATCATTCCCTGAGCATTCTCAGACCTTTAGGACAGTGGCCCAATTTATGCCTGAATGAAGCAAAGATGCCACTTCAACTGCCCTCACCCAAATCTTCACACTTCATCCTACAGGCATGCCTTTGAGCCTTGAGCCTTGTGTGAATTTTTACAGCTCCATTCACTGGGATGTCATCAATTTGAACAATTACAAATTACAATGATATTAAAATATCCAAGCAGCTCTAGCTAAAAGTCAGCAAGGGTGAGAATTATCACATTCCTTGCTCTCCAGTCATGTTGGGGTTCTTTGCTTGGTTTCTCTGCCCCTTGTCTTGCATCAGGGAGTCAGGGTGTCAAAGCTGTCATTTGCATTTTAGCTTCCTTGAACTCCTAAAAGTGAAGGAACTTGGCTAAGCATAGAGTTTCAGTATATTGTGTTTACTTAAGGGGATTTAGGTGCTTACAGAAAATGCTGGCTAGATAGAAACAAACTATAAGGATTATGGGTAATTTTTTTTTAAGCTGTACTTCTCAGTTCCATTCAGTGAGAATGGATTCATTTTCAGATTTCTAAGCTGTGGGTGTCTTTTGTTTAAAGTAAAAGAAAAAAAAATATCCCTTGGGTGCCATTCATGGACAAGAATCATAGAAGAATCCTGCTCTGCTTTACAGCAAATTCAGCTCTGTTTCTCAGTAGGGTCCATCTCTGTGTTGCTGAGTTGGTGTCAGGGTGCTGCAGATGACAAAGCCATTTCCTTTCTCCTGGGACCAGCATGAATTTTTGTCTCATTGGATTTTTTTTTTTTTTGAGAAGACTTTTTTGATTCCTGATGATTGGATGCACTGGCTTTATGGCTTTTTCTCCCCTCTTGGTTTGGTCACAAGACACAGTTACATTAATTTTTAGAGTGGTCCACAGTGCAGTATATAACTGAAGGCACTATGCAGCATAATGTCTTTGGGATGTTAATAGGCACACAGTCACCAGGGAGGGACACATTCATGTCCCTGGGAGACAGGAAATCCTGTTTTTTGGAGGGCTTGTGGTCTTGTGAAGAAATAGGTTCAGGCTAATAATCCTCTCAGTACGATAAATCAGGAGTGATTTCCTTGAACTCAAAAGGGGTCACAAAGAGATAAAACTAGTGACAGGAGAATCATTGCCCTTCTCTCTTAAGAGCAGACAGTTGGTTAAATTCCTTTGCTCCTCAGATAGTGTTGAATGTCATGCAAGTGATCATTGGGTCTGTGGGGAGTGGGATACAATCAGGATGTTAATGTGCTGGCAGTGGAGCTGTTTCTTCCCTGGTGTTGCCTGTGCTTTGACTCACCTTTGCTGCCAAAGTACTCCTTCAGTGCTCTTCATTTGTAACTCAAATCTTTGCCTACACACATTTGTGACTGAGATTTGTAAGAGACAATTTTATGCTTGAAAAGGGGAGAATTACTTTACAACTATACCTGTTGTCTGTGCAACTGCTTGACAACCTCGCAAGAATTCCTTTCACTCTGTGCCTCTGGTTCTCTTTGTCAGTAAGAAACAGAACATGTATAGTTCTAAGTGCTGAAAATCAAATACTGGCATGATATATTAGCTTCTCTCTACCCCCCTTCTGCCCCACCAGTGTTCTAAATATGGCTCTACTTTGAAATTAAGTGCACTACAGAATATTCAGTTGCAGCACATTGCTGGCATACAGTTTATAAATTGTTAGTGTTTGGCAGCCCTTGGTTTTTAAATTCCTACTGATCACAAGTAGCTGGCACTAATCAGCTCCAATAGAGTTACGTTACTGTGTACCTTCTTAAATGGCTGGAGTGGAGATACACATCTAAAACCCAATATATAATAGCCACATGTCAGAAACACTTTACTCTGAGCAGGGTTTTTATTTTACTTTTTACATCTCTCACATTTTACATCTGGTTCAACAATTCTGAAGGAAACTACATCTGATGTGATAGCAGGAGATCTATATCACACATCTCAAAACCTGCCAGAAATGCAATTTAAATATAGTTTTGGACAGAGTAAAAGCAGTATTATTGGTATCAGATGTTTGGGCAGTGAGAAGTTGAGCTCCATCCCCCCTTGGTCTTTTTTCATACAGAAGGAAATCATAATGTGAAATCCTAGTTGTACTAAAACTTGTGAGAGCTTCGCTGCTGATTTCAGTCCCCCATTTCACCTTGCAGTTGTAAGGTACCTGCCAAGTTCAAGCAAAAGTGTGAGGCTGGAGCAGCAAAGACAGAGCTGGACATGGCCCTTTGCAGAGATGAGCTGGGTTTGAACTGGTTTCAGTGGGGATAACTGTCAGCTGTGCTGTGTCACAGACTTCAGAGAGACCTCCTCCGGTATTTGGAGCCACAAAAAGTTTGTGCAGGGCAGGCTGGTTCTCATAGATGTCACTCCATTCCAGCTTATTTTCATGGTGCAACTTTAGAAATATCTGAAATTTCAGATAAGCTAGTTCAAGTCAGGAATTTTATGCCTTGGTCATCTGAGAGGGCACACACCACCTGAGCTGAACTTCTGAGGTTTGTGGGAATCATTCAGCAGCAGTGAAGGAGAACAGGACCCGCTGGCTGCGTCTGTCACACATTAGCACCTTCCATGGCTCACGTCTAAGGGGCTGCCTGCACGTCCTCCACACATGGCAGTGGGCTTAGTTGCTTGGAAATAGGAGAGCCTGTGCATTAAAGAGATGTAATTTTAAGACTGTTGTTACTTGGGGTTTGCTGAAAACCAGACCTCACAGATCCAGGGTACTGAGACCTGCTAATCAAAGCTGTCAGTCAGAGCTTGGGAATGTGTTCAGCCACTTGTGTGTCAGCAGTGTGCCAAAGCACCTATGCATGTGTCCCAAAAGCCTTTTGTTCTTGTGCTGGGTATGTAAGAGGTGTCACTGTGTGAGTCTGGGGCTGCCTGAACACACAAACCAAGATTCACTCGGTTATTAGGATCCTAATTGTTATTATTTCATCACTCCAGAGCCCTAATGAAGAGCAGGGGCCTCAGTGTGATGGACCCAATAAGGAGATGAGCTTCAGCTCCTGCTTTGAAGCATGCTATGTTTTTGTCTCATTACTTCTGATCATAATCCAACACGAAAAGAAATCAAAAGCTGTCTCTGAATTCAGTGAGGGCTCAGGGCACACGAAAGCTCTCAGGAAATGCTCAGTGTGTTGTCAGGATCAGGCCTGTAATGTGTAACTCCAGCCTAGAAAACTCATTTCCTTTGAAGCTCACTTGAGTGTTACTACTACACATCAGCATGTTGCACCACACAGAGTATATCAAATTTGATGTCATTTTTTTTTCTTCCTTTTTCCCTGGGAACCTGTAAATATCCTTTGGTAGCAAAACCAAAGAGGAATAAATTCTCCTCGATGTATTTACAAATGTGAGAAGCTTTTCAAGTTGTATTTGCAATTCTCTTTCTTGCAATGACCTCTATTTTCATAATCCTTCATGGAATATCATGGTTTAAAGAGCTTTCTCTCCCTGCTGTTTTTGTTAAAAGGTTTTTGGTGTGATATTTGGGAAGTCAAATTCTGCATTTAAATGTTGTGTTTTCACAGATATAAATGAAAGAGGCCATATTTATCTTTTTTCCCCTCTTTTCCCTTTTTCTGAGAACATCAAGCAATTCCACTTTTCTACATGCATTGTTAGCTAAACCGTGAGAGCATACAGCAGCTTTAATAGTAAAGCAATTGTGATTACATCTTGCTTGTAATTACATTTATTTCCTCACATATGTCCAAAAAGGCAAGCATTAGTTTGGCCTGTATAGGCATGTGCTAATGGCAAGAAAATCATCTGGCAGCTTGACAGCAAGGAAAATAGCTTGCAGTCACTTAAAGTCTTTCATGTCATGGACACTTGCAAAGACTCTGAGCACTCAGGCTTTTGCTCTCATGCTTTTAAAATCGATTGCGTTCTGAGAGAAGGGGAATTTGCAATGTGCAGTGGATTTGCATCTAAATAATCCAAATATGAAGAGATACAATTGGCAAGGTACGGGTGTGTGATCACAGATGTGAAGAACCTGGTAATGGCACTCTACAGGACTAATCTACAAATATCCCCGGGCCCCTGCTCCGCTCTGTGCTAGCCTGGCAGAAACGCCTGCAGCTGTCCATGGAAAAAAAGGTGGGAAAATAAAGAGTCCCTGGTATCTGGAAGGACTCTGAGGCTCACTTGCATCCCACATTCCATCTCATTGATTTAATTGACCTTTATGTACAGGACAGTGCAATCCAGGGTGACCCAGAGGTTGTTCCTGTAGGAGCAGGGCTGTGCCAGCCCCAGCATTCCTGGCACAGGATGACCACACTGGTGAGTGTTGCTTTCACTTTTTAACAAAAACCTGGCTAGCAGTTTTACAGACTGATTTATGACAAAGCTGAAATCACATGCATTTTCTCAGTGCAGAAAAGTTTCTTATTGGAAATTATGAATGTTACAAAGTTCTTCAGAAGCTGCATGTAATGTTAAACTGAGTAGTGTCCCAAATGCTGTCTAGGAAGAGTGAGAATTTTTCAGTGTCTATAGAAGCCACAAACTAGGACAATTTGCAAGATTTTCTGAAACTAGAAGTACATTTGTATCTTCTATCTAGTCTGCTTGCCTTCTGGTACTATGGCTACCAAGAATCTCAACAAATTCACTGGATTGAGTGCCTAGCCAGAACAAATACACTCCCAGAAGGCATGCCTTGATCCCATGTTAGATCTTTCCCAGATTTGTGGTCACTCACACTTGATTGCCCACCATATCCATGGTCTAGGACTACACAAATGATGTCCACAGCTGTGGACTTTACTGAAAATTCGTTCAAGAGTCGGTAAATGCATGAACAAATCTGCACGCTCAACTCAAGCACAAGCTTGCAAATATGTCCAATTTGATGTTTTTCTTGCTTAGCTAGAGAAAAGCCACTGTATAAGTCCTGTAGCCCTGTGCCAGCCAGCCAGGCAGACAGACAGGTATAAATGGTGCAGCTTCACTGTCAGGGCTGGTGGTCCCTGAGTTCCTGTTACCAGATGAGCCATCAGCCCTCTGGTTTTTGCTGAGTAATTGGGCTGGGCAGCCAGGGGAGACAAACTAATGCTCCTGCAAAGCTGGTTCAGCCCTCCTGGCAGCATGGACAAAGAAACAGCAAAATAATAATGGAAGTTGCTTGTTGTCTGCAAGGGTCAGGCATGTTGTAGTTTTCTTGGGGCAATAAAGCTCCCAGTGAGTCCTGGTCTTCTTTGAGACATCCCTCATTCTTTAGGTACTCACAAAATCATTAAATCTTTTAAAACAGATTTTTTGAGGGTAGCTGTGAGACACTATAGGACTAAAACTTTTTGTTTTAGGCTTTTTGTTTGTTTAGTTTAGTTTTTGGCTTCTTTGTAGCTTTATTGTGTTTATTATTCCCTGTCTCTCAAACCTCCCATTGAGCTGAAATCTTTCAGCAGCAATAACTAGTAAATATCATTTACTTTCCAGAAAAAAGAGCCAAATCTTTCTCCTCCAAGCATTATAAGGAAGGTAGGATTATTATTTGCCATGGAAATGGGAGAATGCAGGAATTAGTATGGACACAATGATAAAATAAAGGTTCATGATCTGTGTTACCCTACAGAAATAAGGTTTGTCTTCTGGCTAGAATCGAGGTCAAATTACGACATCTGAGTACTGGGTGAGGAAAAGCAGAAGGTTGGACTGGAGTTTTGGTCTGTTCTCTGTTCCAGAATTTAGGGAGTGCTGAGAAATCTGCCTTTAGATCTATTTCTGGATTTGTATGCTGTGTCTCCAAGAGTTATATTAGCTTTTTCCATTCTGCCATCTGAAAATGTTAATATTTAGGGGATTTTTTTCATAAAAACAGCAACAACATGGAAAATATTAACAGGAAACATTTTAGATGCTACAGGAAATTACAGCTGTGAAGAGTGTTTCATATTGTATTAGCAGGAGATTGAATGGAGCTTCTTCCCATCCAAACTTTTAAATCCGTGAAGAGGAGGAATGTCTTGACTCCGTGTACCTGCTCTGAAGGGGTATCAGATCTGTAAAGAACAGGTATTGTTTGCTTTGCTTTCACTGGCCTGGGAATCAGCAGAAACACTTGAGTTGTGCAACAGCTGCGTTGCACAGCTGTGGGAATTGTGAATGAGGTGACAGGGATGTCACAGCTGACAGCCTGATATCCCAACTGGGGTGCTGTCAGTGGCACACACATGTTTGGCAGGCAGTGCTTGGTCCTGCCTGGGATCCTGCTTTCTAAAGTGGAGGATGCTCTGTCCCCTGTCTCTCACATCAGGGAGGGCCCTTGGATTTTAGAGCTGCTCTCATGGGACAAGGGGGCTGTGGAGCCCACCTGAGTCTCCACCTCACCAGCACCTGGACCTGGCAAGGTCAGAGTGAGCAGTGAAGCTCCCTGAGCTGCTGGTGAATGAAGCAATGCTGAACTTTGTTTTGTTAGCAAGCTAGCATAAGTCTAGTCTGGTTATTTCAATATTAAATTTGAAGTTTCACAGTTTATATCCCTCAAGCATTATGGTGACTCACACTGGGTGGCTGGTAAGCTCTCAAATCCTGCCTGTGTTCCTACAGATGCAGTTTATTTTCTGACTTGCTTGACCTAGAGAGAACATTGCTGCTGGAGGAGCCTTTCCATGAGAAGAATAATGCTGCTGGGTGAGCCTTTCCATCATGAGAAGATGATGTGCTTGTTTCATCCTATTTAGAAATCTCTCTAGATTCCATGCACGGAAATAGTAACAACAACAACAAAATAATTGAGGTTATCTTGAGAGAAATTCTCTACTTTGGGAAGTGCCTAAAATCAGAGGTAACCTCTGCTGCTGTTGTGTCTGTCCTCAGGCCTGTAGGGAACCCCAGGTTCCCTGGGAGCTGTACAGCTTTGCTCTGTTTGTGATCTAAGATCAGCCCTGCACTGGAGGAGTCAGCCCTGGCAGTGTGGGAGTGTGTTCTGCTCTCCCCAGCATCCCCTGCCCTCCCTGAATATCCACTTTGCACCCCCACGGGATGGCATCCCTTCCACATGTGCTCACATCCACAGAAGTGCTGTGCTCTGCAGGCTGCAAGGGGTGGATAGACCTCATCTGCCTCAAACTTAACAAATCCCCCTGTGCTTGGAAATAAAACAAACCTCAGAAGGGGGGAAAGTTCCCTCTTCTGAAATGATCAGATGCTATAATACAGTTTCTTTTGAGCCGAATTCTGTTGGGCAGACAGCTATTGATGTGGTCCCCATTGTCACTTAGGTATTTGGTCTATTCATTATTTTCATTTATATTGTTTATGTAGAGCACCTAGAGGCCTGTGATAAGCAAATTTCACCAAATAAAATAAGCCAACTTTAGTAGGTCAATTAGCATTCTCCAAAGATCATACATTTTAGCAGGGAGTTTTGCAGTTTACTGCTGTTGTCTAAGGAGAAAATGGAAAGTAGACCCCTCCCCTTGTATACAGTGTCAAATATCAGCTCTAAATTAGAATGTTACTTATTCTTACTGAAACTGGGAATTCATTGTATGAGCTGAGTAATCACAATGCTGTGCTCTGATTTTGTTTCTGGAGATCATCCAATGAAAACAGCCTGTTGTTACCTACTGGGAAGAAATAGGCAAATACAGTCGTGTCTCTAATATGTGTACACAGTATATCAGTGCTCTCCAGGTTGCTTGCTAAATGCAGCTTAAGAATGTTCTAAGATACAGACAGGGAGATTTGTAATGAGACCTGTGCAATGTATTTCTAGTGTCTGCTGTTTTCTTTATAGTTATAAAATCAATAAAACTTAGGTGTACCAAAGGATACAGCTCAGTAATAGAGCGTTGCAGGCTGGTGGAGGTTGTTCTGATGGGGAGTTTATTTTTGATTTGAACATTAAGAGCTTCCTGCTTTCTCTGCTTACACAACTTCTGACTGTTTTATTGCCCCCTTCTCTTTACTTGGTTGTCCTCTTCTAGGGGTTCTATGAGACGCTTTTTTCTTCTACTTAAGTTTTCATCGGCTCTTTTGTGATGCCTCTCTGCTTTAAACTCTTTCCTCATTTTAGGTATCTTCTGATTGAGATTTCTTGCAATACTGAGAGTCCTAACATAAAACCAATTAATTGGTAATACTGCTGCAACAGGCAATGCAATATTTATGCTTTGTATGCCATGCTGTTTGTGCCTTTCACCCCAGTTTATGAAGGTTGACCTGCCTAGAGTTGGGTATTTTTACCTTTATAGCTCTCCATCTGAGTAAGTGACCTAATCTTTACTCAAAGTTTTACTGACTTCTAGGTCTTGACTTGAGCCTGTTGATGTGTTTCTGGTTTGCTAATTTAGACTTGAACTTCCTGCCAGACTCAGGCAGACCAAGCCCTGTGAGCTGTCTGCCTTCACAGTGTGCCTCATGTCTGTTCTCCCAGTTGGCTGTGTTTGGGAAGCTGACCTCCCCAGGAATCCCCCTTAGAAGCTGGATGGTTTTTTTTTTGAGGGGCTAAGCTTGTTCTGACCAAAGAAGTCACAGAAGAGGTGCATGAGTGGGCAGAACAGTTGGGAGGAAAGAACAGGGAGTAGCAGGATTGCTGCTGTCCACACTCCTGGGTTCAAGGCTCGTGATCCTGGGTGAATTCCAAATGCACACAGAAACGCAGTGTGGGAGGAGCTGTGCCAGGGTATGGTCAAATCTAAATGCTGGGGTTTAGAGGTTTGGAGTCTCCACATCAGATTCACAACCAGTTCCATCCCAAGAACATCAGCTACATCCAACTGCTAATCGTGCATTGAAAGACTTTTAGTCCTAGAATGTGAAATACCCAGCCCAAGTCAAAACAAAACTAAAAACCAACTACTACCCTAAATCTAGTGTGGTTTTATCTAATTTTTTTTTTTCCTGGGATATAATGAATTAAACATAGTATGAAATGCAAAAAGGTTACATTGAGACATATAATATTTGAAGGTTTAATTCATTTTTCTAGTGTATAAGACACAAGGCTATTAAATTTTTAAAGCAGTGATCTCCTGAAGTCCCTACTTTATGAGGGCTTTCTTCATAAAGATAAATGGTTTCCTTGCCAAATCAAATGCAGATTTGAAACAAATTAAGTTAATGTTCAATGGTACAAGGTAGAATGGATGGGGGAACTGTTTTATTTTGCATTGTAATAACCATATACACCTAAATCAATAGCTGTGGAAAAAAAAGGCAATAATATCACGTAACTGCAGGAAATGAAATATAGTGAGATGAAGGGGGGAGCGGGTTGCAGAATGAAAGGATTTGTATTGGAATAATGACATTTCATTAAAAAGGGAAGGAGTGCTATTGAATATAAGTCCATACCAGTAAATTCTATTTCTTATAATAACACTTGAGATGAGTTAAAGTTGCCCAAGTATTGTGATAAAGTATCTTGCTGGATTCCTTTCTTATATTATGCTGTAATTTTACGTTAAAAGAAAAATTTGAAATGTTAAAGAGGCAGTGCATGTTTTCTAAAGTGCTTTCTATTTCTCCTAATGTTTCATTTAACTCGTTATATTATCCTGTGCTCCTGCAATCTGAGCAGGAGGATGTTTATCAGTTTCGTTCTTCTGTAAGCTCGTGTTAAAGGGACAAAACAAAATGTGAATCTGGCAGTGGTGAAAGGCATTGGATTGAGAGTCCTGGGGATTAAAGCCCACTATTTATCTGCAGCACAGTCTCAGATGGTGGGTAACAATGAAGACTGAGAGAGGGTGAATCTCTGCAATACAGGGATCAGATTCCTGCCTGGTGCAAATCAGCAGCAGCCAGGGCTGATCCATTGGGTAATGGCACTGAACAGGAAAGGATGCAGCCTTTTTCGAAGTGTTTCACAAAGAAATTGTTGTTCCTCTGAAGTCAATGACAAAAATCCCATTGATTTCATGGAAGTAGGGATTTTAACCTTGTTTTTTATTGTTTATCACCCTGAAGTCTCCCTGAAAGACTCTCAGATAGAAAGGAAAATATTATATGTGCTTCACTTCAGTCACTTCCCTGATTTGTTTCCTTCTTTTGAGGTTGCCCACAAAGGGAAGAGTTCCACTGACTGGGCAAACTGAGAGACACATGTGGCTGCTAGAAATTAAAGTGATACCCTGCTGTTCATGTCCCATGTGTCACATGAAGAGGAGTTCATTAGAGGGACAAATCCATTTTGTTCTTTTGTGGAAAGAGTATCTGCTCTTTCAGGATACTCTGAAACGTGGGTGTGTGGGCACCTCTCCTGAACCTCTGCCAAGCAATCATCTGGAAAATCACTTGTAAGAGGTGTACAGGATTGTAAAGAAAGCAGGATTGATAGTGTCATAATACTTCAGTGTCAGTGATAGAAACATTGTGGGACATGGATGTCATCTGTGTCAGAGCTTCTCTCTCCCCTTCCTGACACGCTGTGTGCAGCTGCATGGAACTCTTGTTATCCCTGTCAGCAGTTTCTGAGCTCTGCCTTCTTTTCCCAAAACCATAAAAGGGTCTCTATGAGGTGGCAGCAGAGCTAGACCTATGTTTTTATATTAATAAGGAGAAGGTTTGGAACTTAACTGAGTTCCTAGAGTTGCTCGTGGTTGGGTACAGAGGAGCCCATCCTGAGAATGTGGTACCTCCTTGTAGCATTCTCACACCACCATGTCCTGTTGTAGTCTGGTGCCTGTGGTGCACTTCTGGCAATTATAGAAATCCAGTAATGCTTCACTTAGATCTCCTGGACTCATTATGCAAATTTAATGTGGTCAGAAATGCATGAAAATCCAGAGGACATTTGGATAAGACTTGGCTTTTCATTTAGGGCCTAGGAAATTGCTGTGTCCTGTCTCCCCATCACAGAAGAGGCATTTTTGTGCAGAGCTTGTGACTGAAATTCTTTTGAGCAGACATCTGAACAATCCCCTGTGCACAGTTAAAGGATGAAACTTGTCCATACACACACAGCTCAGCATCCTCCTGTCCCCAGTGCAATTTGCATCTGTGCTGTTCCTCCTTATACCCTGCACAGCCAATGAGCCATCCCTTTGTGTGAGCCAGTGGGGGTCTTGCTTTGAGTTATTTTTGTAGTCATAATCAGCTCTGTGCTTCACTTGTTGGTTCATTTGTTTCAATAAGAATGGGCAAAGCATTCTCAGGCAAATTTCAGACCTCATTCAGTCTGAAGAGTCTCATCCCTATGAGCATTATGGAGAGGTACATAGCTGTACTTGAGCTTGTCTCAGTTCCTTAGTCTGCTTCAAAATAAGGTCCAAAGTGGAGCTTCCTGAAGCAAATCAGCTTTTCAGAGCTGTGTATTGTGAAATTGGTACTCATCTCTACCAGCAGGAATTGATCCTGTGTGCTGAGCAATCCTAATAATGTACCTTACCTGAGTGTGTCACAGGCTGCACTTCTTTTCATGCAAAAAGTATCAGTTTCAGGCACATGATTTTTATTCTCTCCTTTCATACATTCATCAGCTAAGGTGTCACCAGATTTTTGCCAAGGGGCCAGGGGTAACTGATAGCATCTGAGGAGACTTGGCTGTCTCCCACTCAGGATATGAGTGAAATGGTTTGCTCAGTGAAATTAAATTTTTTTTTTAAATAAAAAAAAAAAAGCTACCAAATATATCCAGGCTCTTATAAAAAATGTCACAAGGAGTTTTATTTTAGAATATATACAACTAATCAACCTCTGATTTGTGCATTGCTATCACATTTTCTGGTCTCTGTTTCCTCTGGATAGGACACTTGGGATGTGATCCTTTCGATTGCTTTTAATTTTACTCCCCATGAAATTAATTGTTGACAAGTCCTAGAATCTGAGCCACTCAAACCAACTGTTCACGGATTTCTCATGTACACGTACCAGTAACATTCATAAGTCACATTGTACTATGAATTGTATAAGTCAGTTGGAGAACAGAAAGAGTGCTGTATGGTTTATCTAAATAATAAACACAGTTGTAATGGTAAACATTCACTCTGAACTTTCCAAGAACATCTTGCAGCATAAAAAAATTTACTGCAGAAATTCTCGGATAGTGTTTTTAGATAATGGTTAAATGTAAGAATTTCACTGTGTTGCAGCAACAGTAAAAAAAGATGAAATATATTGAATAAAGATTTTATTTTGAGTTATTTGCTCAGCTCTGTAGCACCATCAATTTTTTCTCCCTATATAAAAATAATGAAGTCAATAAATGTGTTTAGGTGACCTCTGAGACATACAAAAAGGATGTTATGAGATGGGTGAATACTGGATACAGTATTTCATTCAGATGCTGAACAGCTGTTGTGCTAGACAGTGCTGGCATCCTATTTTTCACCACTGGTGCTAATGCAAATTGTGCTCTGATTGTATTTATATTCTGTCATATTGTGGGAATGTGAAAAAGACTGTTGGCCTGTCAGCCCTTGTGTCCCACCTGGTTGTGCCATTTGCCAATGTGCAATTGCAGAATTGCAGACAGGCAGGAGCCTGGGCCACCAGAGTGGGAGCCTGCACTCAGCCTGGCCCAGCCCCTGCTGACAACCAGGCCTGGTGGCTGAATTGGGCTCCAGCCTCTTCCAAAACCACTGGGCCCTGTTGTCCTGATGATTCCAACAGGCACGTGACAGACAGGCACTGGTTTTGGTTTTTTCCCCCCTCTGGTAAAGTAGATTTTATTCAAATGCATTAAAAAACATCTGGGCTCTGTCCTGACCCTGTCACTGTGGGCTGTTAATTGTTCTTTTCCAAATCAGTGATCCCAGCTCGCTGCACATCGTGTCAGTGAGCAGCAGGGATTTGTTAGGGATCAGATTTGCCTGTGTGTGTTCAGAACATCCCCTGTGCATCACAAAGTGGGAGGGGAGGGCCCTTGGTTCTTCCCTTACCTGTGTGCTGCTCCTGTCAGGGTGCCTGCCCTGGAACCTGTCTTGTCATCAGTGCTACATGTTCATAGAAAATGTGAAAGTATTTTTCAAGGAAATATACAAATTAGCACTTTAAAACTAATTCTTGTGCAGATTTAATATTTATACCTGTGGTGACTATTTCCTTTACAGGATGATGAAAAAGGA
The DNA here is from genome assembly GCF_023055355.1 of Agelaius tricolor. NCBI lineage: Eukaryota > Metazoa > Chordata > Aves > Passeriformes > Icteridae > Agelaius > Agelaius tricolor. The sequence goes on along the minus strand of NW_027269275.1, from coordinate 16,578,577 downwards.
AATTTGCATTAACATTAACAATTAGCAATATGATGAGAATTCTGTGTTTGATTAACCACATTTTCTATATGTTTTCTCTGAGTTCAGTATTTATTTTCTTTTCAGTCTGACAGCTGTACAAAAGTAGGTGCACACCTTGTCACTTTCAGAATGGTCTCTGTTGTAAATTGACTTAGGGTGTGTGATTTGCCCTGCAGCATCTTTTTAAAGTAATTAGTATAAATCAGTCAATAGATTTGTGTTAATGACACCAGCAAAATTGCAGTAGTTTGGAAAACACTGCACTCTATTATATGTTATCCTCTTTAAGTGCTATTGGTTTAAAATGTGAGAGAATTATCCATTTTAAAAGGTAGATCACTGGTACTTTGATTAAATAGCTTTTGTTTTAGAGAGCTCCATGCTTTTATTCAGGACACAGTTGACACTACCTGCAGATTTCTGTTTATTTCATGGAATCACAGAATAATGAATTATTTGGGGTGGAAGGAACCTTAAAGATCATTTCGTTCCAATGAGACACCTTCCACTTAAATAAAGTACTTTCAAAATATTGCTTCATAAACCTCTCACACTGAAAATAAGGCCAGAGAAGGATCCTTTTGACTTGCATACAAGTGACCTCTTCAAAACTAAGTTGGGGATTTGTTAGTCAAAAGGCAAGTTCCAATGTCCATTTTGGCATGTCAGGCTCCAGTTTAAATTCTTGGGTGCACTTCTTTCACCCATAATCCATGAGTGGTTCTTTGCCACTTATTGAATCCTTGCTAGATGAGTCCAATTTTTTTTGGGTTTTTTTAGGGGAGTGGGATATATTTTCAGTCCCTGCCTTTGTCAGATTTTGTGGTTTTGCAACTCCTGTGTTTCTGTTTTCTTTTCAAAGTAAGTCTGCCCTTTGTGACCTCGGGGAGACTGTCTCTAGTGAGGCTCAGTGCCATGAGAAATGCTCTCAGAAGCACTTCTAGGAGCCTTCACTCCTTCACACTCATGTCCTAGAGTCCTCTTGCTTGTTACTTGTGTGAATAACAAAAAATGGTTTTTTAAGTAGTTGGGACAATTTAATCAAAACTGAAAATAGTCTTAGATCCTGAATAGGTACCAGCTTTGAAAATGCTGATTACAGTAGCTCTGTCATGCCCAACATAAATTTTTCCTGCCTTTCTAGCTATGTACAAAAAACAAGCTGTTTAGACAAAAAAAAAAGCCAGGAACTTTTTAAAAATATCTGTAATTAAGCAATCATACCAGCCTTTAAATAAATACAGCTTGCATTTACATTTTAACATGCACTTCTGGTGTTTGTTTAACTTTATTTCTTTTTCACCCCATTTCAACATGGTAGAAAATGTACAGCAGGATTCCTGAGTGCCTCCAGTGCCCCAGCCTGTCAGGGCCTGTGAGCTGCTCCTCAGAGCCCTCTGCACTCAGGCTGGCAGCATGCCTGACACTGTCACTGCTTAGCACTCGTGGGTTTGAACAGAACAGCCAACCATTTAGAAAGGCACATTGTTCTGCCCATGCCCAGATCAGAATCGATTAAAGCAATTAAAACTCAATTGTGATCAGAAATGGTGTGTGTTCGTCTCAGGCCTCGGCTGTGGAAAGTTCAGATTCCCAGAGCTGGAGATCTGGGCTGGTTTTTCACACTTATTTCTCTTGTTGAGAACAATGGGTGTGCTTCTTGAGATCAGATGCCTTTGAAAATCTGATCATGTCACTTTATTTATTTATGTAGATTTGTGTGTGCACAAGTATATAAAACATGCCCAGAAACAAGCATGCACACATACATGGCAGCTCCAGGGTCTGGATTTTCAAAGAGGCCTAGGAGAATTCAGTGAGAGATGGGTGTCTAATTAAAATTCATATCCTCCCTGCCTTTGGCATAACTTAAGCCTGCAGCTAAGTTAATACCAAAACATGACTGAAGGGCAGCAGGATAACTCAGTAATACCCACAAGAAGGCAGGCAAATTAGCCTTCCTTTCACCAGCCTCACATTTTCTCATTTCTTATTTTCAAAGATGGAAGTAAAATAACAAAGGAATGCCAAATCTCTTTAAAATACCACCCTTATATGGGATGCTTTAGATTGTCTGGGGTCAGGACCTATCACTGCTTATTCATGTGTACAGACAGCAAAAAGTGATTTTTGTTGGGACTTCACTGTACTGTTGCACTGGTGTATGAAAACCATAGCCAGGTAACCAAAGACTTTTGGGCACCTGTAAAATCATAATGTAAGCTGTAAAATCATAGTAGAAACAGTGCATCTTTCTGTTCAATATACTGCAACCCACACAATCAGACAAAAAACTCCCCTGATTTAGGATTTCCCAGAATGTGGTTCCTCATCTACATGTACAAAAAGAAAATCTTACATCCTGGAAGATGCTTTACCTTTTTTTTTTTTTTATGATAGTGCACAGTACAGTTTACATTCCAGCCCTGGTCCCAAGAGGGAGGAGGGCACTGAGTTCAGTGCCTCTGCTTTATCCAACTCAGATGCTCCAGACAGCCCACCAGGGTGCAAAATGGAAAAATGGAATGCAGCCTTTAGAAAGACTTTTACACCACCACGGATCTTGAATTCTTCACTGCCCAGGATATCCTCAACAGGTAATTTGGGGAAAAAAAAAAAACAGTAGAGAAGATTATAATTTTTGTTTTCTGGAGACCACTGTGGGGAGGGAGGAATCTGAATGCCCCTCTTTTCTTGCCTGGGTGAGCGACAGGTTTGCACACCTACGACAGAATTGTTTCTCCAGCTGCTGCATTTTAAAAGAAAGTGGCTGCAAATACATTTTGCAAGAAATGCAATGGTTTCTGTTTTCCTTAGAAAATATTTACAGCACTGGCCATCTAAGGAGAGACTTTTTAATTCACGTGTCCTGCCAAGACATAGTAAGAAGTCAGTTCCAAATCAGTTCCCCTGAGCTGGTACTTGGGTATCCAAGGAGACAAATCTACCTCTGACCGGGAGTACAGGAGCCCTGAAAGGGACGAGGGCTTGGCTCCCAATTTTGCACTTTTCCTCATGGAATCTGCCTGAGTTGTATTTACCCTGGGGCACTGAGCCACAAGGGAGAGTGTATCAGAGCTAATAGGGCCCAGTGTTTTCTTCCCTGTTTATTGGTGTCAATCTGTGCTTTTTTTTAGTGTGAGCTGCTTTATGGACTTAGAAAGAATGAATCCCAAACCTCTTTCTTTTCCAGAACCACTCAGGTTTGCTGCAGTTCTCTCACTTGTGCTCTTGGACGGTACTGACAGTGGAGAACGGATTTTTAATTAAAGGGAAAAAAAGGTATTAACAATACCTTACATCAAAGCAACTGGTCTCTAACCTGGGCAGCCCAGGATGCTTGCCCCTGCTAGGCTCCTGGACAAACACACTTCACCACTGTGATCTTAAGAGGCTGAAGTATCTTTCAGACAAGCTCATTCCTTAGACTTAATTAAAACCTAGTTCGCTCCTTTATTCAATTTATGAGGCCTAGCCAGTAGGATTAAGCGATTACAGGCAAAAAGCCCCATTTGTGAAACACTCATAAGCTCAAGCTGCTAGACTGCTCAGTTGTACTCCATTAAATTAATAAGGAATGAATAGACTGATCCATTATGAATAAAGCTGTGGGGAGCCTCAGCATTGCCTCAGACTCTCTGCACACTCCTTAGAGAACATTTGTGCAAAATGATTATGTTCATATTCATTCAATTGGAATTCTATAAAAGTGGAATGCATAAATTACTCTAAAGATGGGGAGTTTATCTTAAACATTAACTATGTGTGTGAATTAATAAGACTATTATAAAACCATTAGCATTCAGTGTATTTACCTACGTATGCTGCATACCTAAACTAAATTCAACAATTGTTCCTAATTGCTATTCTTGTTGTGTGATCAAGCTGTGGTTCATTTTCCCTTGTAGTCATAATATTTATGAATTGCAGTTTTTCCTGTGAAAACTTCTCGATCTCCCCTTTCCCCCCACCAGCTTTTCACTTGCTCCTGCAGTTTTTGTATTGGGAAGTGAAAGATCAACAGATGTTTACAGATGTGTTAAAATAAAACACTGGCTATCCCCTGAAAATATATATGTTCCAACCAAACCTTTATCTTTTACAGAGTTTTAGTTGGAGAAGCATGTCAGTGACTCCTGGGTGAGTCTCCCCTGAATCTTCTGCTGTTCAGCAAAATCCCAGTTTCAAATTGCAGAGGGTACAAAACTCATCCACCATTCTTTGCCATGTTGTGAACATGCACAGTCTGTTTCTTCTGGAAGAACTCCAAATGAAAGGTAAAAAGCAAACCCAAAAATGAAAATGAGAGGGTGCCTTACTGGGAAAAAAAACCAAAAAAACCCAAAAAATAAAAAGCTTTTAGAGGACTTTGCAAACAAGGAGTTAAAATGAATGAACACAGGTTAGTTGCTCAGGTTATAAAAGCAGGAGCTGAGACAGGCAGTGGCAGGGGTGTGCTGCAGGATGAGAGGAGGGCTCAGGGCTGAGCTGCTGGGACAGACACTGAGCAGGAACCTTTCCTCCTGCCCTGCATCTCCCTTCCCATCCTTTGACACTTTCTGACAGAGAAGCAGACCCTGTGGGGCTGTAGAGTGGGTTCACCAGGGGCTGGGCTGAAGCCAAAGGACTGCATTATTAGGGCTGGTTTGATGTGCTATCAGTGAGGTGGCAGCAGGGGTATCCAGGCACGGTGTTATTTTCAGAGCTGTTCCTGAGCAGAGCGAGGAAGTTCCGTGTTAACACAGGTTACCTGGCATGTCTGACCTTCATTGTTCCCAGTGGAAACAGTGACAGTCTATTAGTCCTCCACAAGGGATATCACTGTCTCACAGCAGCTCTGAAAATCCCCCAGGACACTCCTGGAACAACAGTAATTCTGCAGGAGTTCACACAATGTTAGAGCTCTGTGAAATGTTTGCAACAAATCTTTGCCTGGACTGGAGAGGGGGATGTGGTGGGAAGGGGGAGAGGGAGAGCTTTGAACTCAGCTGCATTTGAGAGGAGACACTAACCTTGCAGGCAAGTCAGACCAGGTGGGGCTTTTGCCACAGGAAAATCTTGCTAATTCTCTTGAAATGAAACAGCCAAATGGATAAAAGAAGGTGGAAATTAGTTTTTTAGCTTAATCTTGCTTCTGAAGTAGAATATCAGCCTTTAAATCTGAATTTTAAACTGAAAGACAAAGAATTTAAACAGTGAAACTCGTAGGGGCTAAAAGCCAAAGAAACCAATTTTCAGCTGAACATTTAGGAAATGGAGTGACAGAGTTTTAATACAGCTTATAGGAAGTAGAAGCTGAATCAAAGTATGATTGCCTTTGATGCAAAAATAATGCTATGGATGGGAAAATAAGTCTGTAGCTTTTTACACATTGAGTAGCTGCTAAGATCTTTTAATGGCTGTACTTTTAGAATGAAAGGGCAGGAGTAAAGAAACTTTTAGGTCCACTACTGGATTTCTTAGACCCAATCTTCTCCTCTTTGCTTATTATCCTTTCCAACGTGTTGTTCCTCTCAAACATTCCTGCAGCCTGTGCCATGGTTGTGTGGTGTGTCCTGGCCTCACACTCAGCCCAGCCCACAAGGGCAGCAGTGATGCCTGTGCACAGGTAACCTGACAGGTGTCCTAGGCTCCAGTAAAGACAAACATGGGCTATGTTCAAGGTAACCTGGAGCTGCTGCTCTGGAGATTTTTCACCTGGGGGGTGTCCCTCAAGGCACAGAGTTACTTGATGCCATTAGGGCCCCCGGATGACTTAATCCAGGCTTGATCGAAAGGATTAATAAATGAATTCTTGACAGAGCCAGCATGTGAAATCTGTATTGGAGAAAGGCTTATTCTTTGGCCTGGCTCCAAGAGAAACTAATCATCATGAACTTCATGCAGATTTACGATTATTCTTTCTGTAGAAAGGGTTAGGCCAGAGCTCTCTGGCAGTGCTGGAAAATTGGCACAAAAGGAGAAAGCCAAACACCCACATTGCACGTGGGCTTGTTTCTTTGAGATCCTTCCCTTGGATTTTCTGCATTTTCACAGAAAACTGATATAAGAGCACTATCATGTATTAAACCAGATAGAATCATTACACTCCTCTCTACTCCAGGAGACAGAAATATCATACACTCTTATTTTTCCAAGGGAGATGATATCATGGAATAAAGTGATAAGAAAGAAAGCTACTGTGATAGTATGAAATATGTCCACTGGCTGCCTTCAGCACAGTAATCTTTTATATTCAAACTATTACTCAAAGTAGGGATTATTGAAATGCTGTTCTTCTGTGGCACTCTCTTGGGTGATCTATGGAACCTTGTAGAAGTCAGTGAAAGGAATCTTATCATTTCTTCTTGTTCCTTTAAAAAATGGTAATAAAATAATCTATATATTACATTTCAGAACACATATATACATGTATTGGAAATGCAGTATGATAGTGCGGGTTTAAAAAGTGCTATTTCATGATCAGATTTCTAATAATCTTTTAAAATATCCTGGAAAAAAAGGAAAAACTGCAACTTTTACATCCAGAACTTTGGGCTTTCTTTTCTTTTTTTTTTTATTGGAAGCTAGTTGAAGACTTTTTGTAATCTATTTCCAACATTGCATTTGCATATATGTTTGGATTTGTTCGGTTATCTCCTACTCATAGGATTTTGTTAAACAAAGTTGTGGAACAGCCATTAAAATGAAGACTGAACCTTTGTCCAGGAGCTTGGCTCCTTAGTCTTGAGATAGCTTTTTGCTTTTTCTTTTTAATGCTAAATTTTTCACATTACAGCATTATTTTCTTGACTCTTACATACAGAAAAGGACATAATGAGGGGACAGAGATAAGACAGGGGCTGTGGAATTCTTTAATTTTACAAAGCAACAGACCAGTGGTCTGAAAGATCCAATATCTATCCCAAAAGAAAATTAAAATCACTTGGTCAGCCAGGCAGTGCAAGATGACCACAATTCTGTGATTCCCTTACATGATTAGGGTATTCTAGAGCCATGGGGATTGTTAATCCTTGTGATTTAAACTACACAGTCTAACTACAGATGTTGCTGCTTTTTGTAGATTCTGCATTATTTGGATCCCATTAGTGTGTGACAGGGTTTATGAGCTGCAGGATGTGTGATGTGTGAATGGGTGTACAAGGACAGGGAGTGGCTCCTGCTTGTGGGGCTGCATAAAGGCTGAGCTCATTTTGTGCACGTGTGCTAATTAGACATGAAATCCAAGATCATCAACCTTTTGAAAGATGGATTTGATCAATGGTAATACCCCAGATAATGTCCTCAGGAGTATACATGTCCCAGGATATCCAGTTTTCTTGTGTTGTAATGATTTTCATTGGATTTTGTATGCCCAGGACCACTGATTCAACCATGACATGGAAGCAGAAGAGCCACAGCATGTGGAGCTGAGGAATCATTTCCTCCTGTGCTCAGGACAGGTATTTATTTATTATTAACAGTTCGTCATAGAAAATTAAGCAAGGTGATTTTTCTAGTTATGAGATGAAGGAGAGGGGCCTATTTATTCTGTCATCTTCTATAACCTTTTTGGGCAGTATGGATCACTTGCATTCCTTAAGATGATTGGGTAAAACATTCCTGTCCAACTTCCTCAAAGAGATTCCTTCCTTGTCTCAGTGAAGCAACAGGGAATGAGATGGACACACTTAATAGACTTGTCTTTGGATATTTTGCATTCCAGTGTTAATATATCACATGTATATATCTGTCCCCCTTGAAAACAAGCAAAACACTGAGGAGAAACACCACCCATGCTTAAACATCACAGGAGTCCCAGGGAGGAGACCTCAGTAATAATGTTTGCTATGTTGGATGTATACATTTAACTGTATGATTAGGGACTCTGGGAGGTGTAGAAACTCAAACCTAGTGGAATGAACCACCCTCCTCTATGAGAGTCTCATGAGTGCAGGCTGGAGCTGGGGTAGAAGAGGTATTTGATGTGTGAGGAGCCAGAACACCCCAGTATGTCCCTTTTGTCACGTTCACTGTGGTGCTTGCTGATAGAAACCAGTGGGAATCCTTCTAAAGTGGGGCTTCTGTGGGTCTTCTAATGAGTCGACTACCCTCCAAAAATACTTCTGATGAAAGCACAGTGCTCTCAGGAGAGGGATAAAGGTCACCTTGGTAATAAATGATAGCTGTGTTGCAGTCTAGGGAAAAGTTCTAAGGTTTTCCAAAGTTTGAATAGGGATAAGTGGCCCGTTAGGTAATTTTCCATTTCCTGTAATATCTTGCCTTTTTTTTGTAGCCAATTTGCCCTCTCCTTACATGCTCTATTTTGACCAGTTTCCCTGGAAGACTGCTAGAAACCCAGCATGTGCTAAAGACCTGCAAATCAGATGATCATATAACAATGATTTTCCAGTTCCAGCTGCGCGTATCTCTGGCTGCCTGGTATGAGCAGGAGTCCACTGGGTGCCCAGTGTGTCACACCAGTCCCAGTGCACTGACATTTTGTTGTCCTGTGGCTGTATCATGAATTAAGGGCTGAAGCCACACTGTCTCTGCTGGGCTGCAAGCACATAATTCCAATGAGCAGTATCCCCCACAGGGTAATAAACTCTTTAATAACAGTAATGCAGCAACCACAATAATGAAAAAAGTGATTACATTCTACATAAAAATATAAAAGCTCATTTGATCCTAAGGTCCCCAGTGGCACATTACCTGGACTTTTATTTAAAATATAACATTTCTTACATCTTATTCAGGTCCTTTGTTAACGCTAATATAAAACACCAGTAAAATTGTCATTGGAGGAATTTAATAAGGAGTGGGTATGGCTCAACAGTGCATGCTGCTAATTCTGAGTCATTCCACGAATCTAATCTAGAAAAACACAAGATGCTCTGCTTGAGTGTTTCAGTCCTGAACCCCACTTTGCATATGCAAGGCAGATCAGAAGATCCCTTCTTTGGAAGCAGGGCTCTTTCCTAAAATAGGAGTGCTTCTACAAGTGCTTGAGTTTCCTGAAATGTGAGAGTCCCTTCTTCTACTTGCTCTTCATTCTTGATGGTTTCCCTGCAAATCCAGGCTAACTCCAGAGATCTAGAGTGACACCTGGGGATTTTCTTCCAAGCATATGTCAGGGATTCTAAAATCAGAAGCCAGCCGAACCTTAGTCTATAATCCACCTTGCTATATTTCTGTTATATCTAATACTGGGAAGAAACCAACCCTGTTAAGTATTGCTTTCCTCCCAGTATCCATAGTAGAGACATCACTGAGCCCATGGTCAGACTTCAAAAGAATCAGAATTCCAGCAGCAATCTTTTTTGCACTGTCCCTTCTTGTAATCTGTACAGTTGAGCAGAAATATATTCAGACTTGTTCCATTTCCTTTATTTTTCTGTCAGTACCACATGATTTCCTGCTGGAGGCTCCAGCCTTCCCATCATGTCACTGAGGAGTTAATCCCCTGTGCTGTAAGTAAGAACATATGGCAAACCATTACTCATCAGCCAGTGCCTGGACACAGTTTTGTTCTAGAAAGTGGGCTGGCCAAGATGCTGAGTGGAAGGATGGGGTTTTTAATAAAAGTTTTTATCAGGGTTTTAAATGTTCTCAAATCAGAGACAGATCTGAAGATTTAGAAAGTGTGTGAGCAGGTAAAGTGCATTAGTAAATCCCCCTGTGAGGTTTAACAAGGGCGTTGTGGTGGCCTTGGAGGTTGTGATGTAAAATAAGCTTCTGCTTCCCTTTGTATGGAAGCTTCACGTGGTCTCAGAAGCCAAGGGCCTGCCTTCATTTCTGCGTGTGCAAATTGCTTTCTATCAAATGGAAATAAACTAATTCAGGTAAAAAAAAAATTACCATTTTGGTGGAGTTTTTTTTTCCAAGTATATTAATATGTTGACTGTAATTCCAGGAGCTCCCTTAAAAATTTATGTGGCCATTTACCATCATCTAGACCTCCTCTTCACATGACATAGTCCCTCCAGCAGTTGTTGAACCCACAAGAAATGTCATATATGTTGTAACTCTCTCTGACCCTGTTCTTCCTCCCATTCTTTGATCATATCCATTGCTTGTCTCACTTGGTGTGTATGATCAATCACAGCTCTAGGGCAAGGATTTAATATGTTATGCCTCTGTTTTAATATGCAAATAGGCATGTGATGCAACAGGATTGGTGTTTCTGGGTGTTAATGAAAAATAAACACATAATGGTAATCAAGGCAATGGACTGCCTGAAATGGAGGTGATAGAGGGGAATGCCTTTTCAAGGTAGCATCTGCCAAATATCCTTTTACCTGAAGAGAAAGAGAGAATTCCCCACAAAGAGAGAAGTCATGTTAGAAAGCTTTCTTGTGTTCTTCTTCAGGGTGTGGCTGCAGCACCAGCAAGATTTTTAAACATCTTTCTTTTTTTTTTGAAGTGATGAGCCTTTTAAAAATAATATTGCATGGGTAGCCTTGGTGAATAGGAATTGAGGGAGATGTGCTACTATGCTTGTTCTCTTACTAGTCATTGACTGGAAATGCTCACAAAAGGAATAAAAAGTACATTTGCCTTGTTAATACAATTTGTATTACATATTCATAAACCATTTCATAAAGCTCCCAAGGAAAAATTCAATTGTACTGAAAGCACATAATGGTGGAGTGGCCATACAGAAAACAGGCAGCATGTTGCAGAATTAACTGCACAATGAATGAAATGCAATGTCTATAATAAACCCATTCAGATATAAATTATGGGAGAGTAGATGAAATGTTTGTTAAGCAATAAAGCTTGCAACCGTACATATGAAATTGAATGGGATTTATCATAAAATGTTGTGGAGGATACAGTCTGAATATGTGTTACAAATTGGCTGAATTAAAAATAATCCAAGGAAAGCAAGCTTTTGGGAGACTGAAAATTTTAGGAAATGAGTTCATAAGCTGTTTAGCTCTGACCCAAAGTCCCCCGGTGCCAAGAAAAAGAGAGGCAAGAAAATAAGAACAGAATAATTTCTTAGAGGACCACAGTTATGTTGTCTTAATTTTAACCTCCTAAATTTTGTCTAGTAATCAGACTCCCTGTTGAACTAACAGTATCTCACTGGAGTAGAGTGTAGAGAATTTGGCCCAGCAGTGTTTGGTTAGTGTGATTTACAGTGGAAGATTCTCCCCCCAACTATTTATCTCAGCAAGGCTGTTGTACTGAGGGTGGGATAGATGATATTTTGGTTGGACCTTAAAGAGATATGTGGTATGTTTTCCCAAAAGACTTTACCAGATATCTCAATACAAACAACAGAGTTGCTGAAGAACACATTCTGTGGGATTCCATACCAAGCTTGACTGAAGTCCACGTCTTAAAATGACAGAGCCTATGCTTTTGCTCAATTTTCATAAACTGAAAGTACTTACAGTTTTCACAAAGTGATGGAAATATTGTACTTGTGAACAACAACCAAGAAAATCACCAAACCCTTAGAATTAAATTTAAAATTTAAGTAGATGTTTATGGGGTACAGGGGATAAAAAGAGAGTGCATAATTTCCAACCACAAATAACATTTGTAGCTATGGAAACATAGGACAACCTAAGAAAAAGAAATAAGAGCTGTACAATCTGTGCCTGAGAAGGTTAAGAACATTATCCCTTTTCTTAATCTTACTTAGATGCTTTTCAAGTCTTTTCTCTCCTTTTGAAGCAATGAATAATGACCACTTCTCAAAGTAGTTAAATGTATATAAAAGAATCTGGAAGCCAGAATACAGAGTGCTGTTTCTGTAAGGGCTTTAAGATGGTTGCTCTGATTTATAGTTAGAAGATCCTGCACCTAGACTAGACATGAGTGTAGCCAAGTGACATGGCCTTTGTAGGTCTGTTGACCCTGAGACCTTTTTTACTGTAGGTGTGTGTCACTGTGGTGACATTCCATAGAGTTTGTCACACTGAAGGAGTAAATACATAACTTCACCCTGAGGAACACCTGAGTCACCAGCAGATCTCCTTTAATCTCTTTGCCTATGCAGCCCAACGCTGCCTCCGCTGTTTCATAAATAAAGGGGTCCCCCTTCTCAAAGCCACAGGAAGAGAACACTTCCAGTTGTTACCCAGCAGTGTTTTAATCCCAAGAGACAATGCCAAGCTATTTCAGTGGTCCATTACTGTAGAGTTACGTCTAAGTGAGGAGAAATTAGCTCGAGTAGACTCCATTTTGCTTCTCTGCCGAATGGATGTGTTTCCCATGTGTCAGAGATTCCGTGGATTTCTTTTGTTCCCATTTTTTCACTGGAAAAACCACACTGAGTACAAACATACATCGGCATCCCGCAGTGTATCAAGAGGCCCTAGTAATCTTACCCTTTTAAGAAACGTGGCATGTGCCCAGCACTTTTGGATTGCATTTTATTTGTAGGAATACAGGCTATGAAAACCCTCTTCCCCACTGAGGAAGAAAAGCCTGTTAACTTGTCAGCCTGCATCTGAAAGGCCAAGGGTTCAAAGCTGCTCATCAGTGTTGGTTGACATTCCCCCTTAGAGCCTTAGGAAGTATCAAGTTTGCCAGTTATTGACTGCATTGCTGAGTTATCTCTTGTATAAGCACAATTTCCATAAAGGACATAAGGCCGGGGACATGTTCACCAGGCGTTTTAAGACATGGTTGATTTGATTTTCTCATTTCTTGTTTTCTCCAAACATATTTCTCTCAAATATTAAATCCTAACAATATTATTGATTGTGTTCTGCTCATGGAGCAATAGCAACTATTTGGATTTTTACTTTTTTTTTTTTTTCTTAATGATTTGCTCAGGGTATGGAAGGAAGTAGAGGTGATGAAATACCTCTGTCCCTTGGAGATGAGGGCATTCCAATGGAGACCAGCTGCATGGCAATATGGGATCTGTTAGCACCATGACAGACCAGGCAGAGTCCCTGAGCACAAAACCTTTCTCTGCCTTTCAGGAGGAGAGTCAGGACTTCACATCTAGACCTTAATAGTAAAGCACCATGTTTTTCTTCAATTAGCAAATAAATTTCCTCATGATTTGAATAATTCTGGAGGAAAATTCTCCAGGAGCACAATAATTGTAAAGTCAGTTGAGGGGAAAAACATACCATGTATAATCTGCCCTGGGCAAAGAAAATGCATCAGGTTTTGAAATGCTGAATGCTGGCAATTCAGCAGAAAGTGAGTTGTGGACAGAAACAGAGTGTTCAGCTGGTAGGACAACAGCGAGGATGTTTCAGTCAATTCTGTCTTTTTCCTGTTTACTGTGTGATTGCAAGTGAAGAGGTAATACCACTCAAAGAGGCAAATTTCGTTCTTAGATTCATGCGCATAATTATCAGTGACCTTTTATATCTGAGAGAGAATTGATTTTGATGAGAGCTCTACCTCCTGCTCTTCGTGCAGGGTCTTGCCCAATTTGTTTTACATGCTCAACAGTCATTATTTGGATGAACCAATCATGGAGATGGGCTATTATTGATAGATCTTCCAGGAAACATGTCAAAGGTAAGTAAAAATAAATAAAACATGAAATTAACATGAACATGGGTTTTTCCTAATCAGATACATGTTTCAGTAGCTCTTGCTCAAGAGGCACAGTTTAACCAGGAGAATGCCATTGATATGAAAGGTTTATTAAGAAAAGCAATTCAACATATGTCATACACAAGGGAATACTGAAAAAAAAAATCCTCTAAAAAACATTTGTTGAAAAATGCACAGACCTGTATCAAGCCATCTTCTAATGTTCTTTAAAATGTTATAGCAAGCTTTGTTTTTCTGAAACAGATCTGATCTTGAGGAACTGCCAGGCTTTCTGGCACACCAGAGCAGGAGGTCAAAGGACTTTTATGACCCATGTTTAATGTCCACTTAGCAGGTGAGAGAAACAGGAATTTCTCAAGCTCATGTGTCCAGTCATTTTTGGTGTAATGACTCAATGCCAAGTCCCGCATCTTCTGGAAGAATCTTTCTTGGGCACAGGAGGAGCTCTCATCTTTGCGACTCAGATGGAAGAGTGCTTTGTGTCTTGCAGAATGAAGGTCCAGATCTTGGTCTGGATGGTTGACAGTGGTGCAGTGTATGCCGGAATTTCTCTCTGGCTTTATGAAAAGCAGTAGATGCTCAGTGCCCACGTGTCTCTACTTGTTTATGCACAAAACTGGGCTCTTGAAATTAACAAATGCTTTTCAAGAATTTTGTGCAAACAGTTTGCTTCAGTGAGTCAGTAGCTGAGGTATGAATAGAGCCCAGGGCTCCTCACTCCTGGCCCTGTGCACCAACCACCAAGACCATTTACTTTTCTAGCCTGCGCCAGAGTGAAGATGTGAAAATACCACAAGCAAAACTTTTTATTTTTAATTTTTTTCAACTTTTCCACTCAGTTCTGCAGACTCAGGCAGTTTGGTCAGCTCTCCACGTTGAGCGAGAAGTTAATATTGGCTTTGCCGTGGAGTTTTTCACTTCTAGGTGTATGAAAGATGAGTCTTTCCTCTTGCTTTCCCCACTGACCTCTGCTTGAAGGTGAGTGGAGATGTGTGCTGGCTTATTTTTGCTTTGAAGAAACTGGTGCAGAAGGAGAGGGGAGTGAGGAAAATTTGGCCCATTGGGGTTCTGGCCCCGAGCTCCTGTTGGCAAAGAGCGAAGAGGATGGGGAGAAAAGGGAGGCCAGGAATAGCAAATGGCCCCACAGTCCCCATCTGTGCTGTTGATTCCATCCTCTGGTGATCCAGCCAGGGGATCAACAGGCCAGTTGTGCCCAGTCATTAAGGAGAGGCATGTCTGTAATTAATGGCAAAGGGCCTGATACAATAAAAGACATGTCTGCCTTTTCCACTGCGAAGCCCGCATAGGGCTGCGAAAGACGCCAAAGAAAATCAATGTTAAGCAGCTTGTATGGATTTGTGCAGACCTTTACAGTGCCAAAGTCCAGACATATTTCTCGTTGAGCTGAGTCCTCATATGTTTTATTTATAATTTAATGCTAAAATTTATGAAGGAGGTGCATGGCAGAGGGAGAACCCATAACCTTGTCATTTCTTTTCTTAAAGCAGCAGCTACTAGATCTAGGAAAGAATTACGTCCTCCTCCTTCTATCTGACTCCCCAGCATAAAACTTCACATGATAGAAATTTTATTCAGTCTGCATGTGTTTTCAGTGAATCAGCTGTACAGCTGAGGTGCCTGTTGCATATCACACAAGTTTTTATCAAAATCACTAACTGCCAATCACTTCCTCTAAACTAAATCACCTCAGCTGTTATTCATCAAGCATGCCATGTTGCATTATGGGCTTTCATAACTCAGACACTTAAGGTATGAAAGAAATTAATTGCCTGTATTATTTTCCATAAAAACAAATAAACAGCAGTAGGTGCCTTTTTAAACGCAATCGGAGGATTGATTTTTAAATCAAATTGTATTTCATGAGAGTTCAGGCACTCACCACTAGAAGCTATAATCTTGGAACTTTAAATATAGATGCTGTAATTCCAGAATGTCACATGCTTTAAACATTGAAGTATAAACCATTGCCATAAGAAAATGTTGTGGTTTAACCCCAGCTGGCAAATAATCACACAACTGATCTCTCCCTCCCCCAGTTCATGGGGAAGAGAATTGGAAGAATAAATGTGTGAAATATTGTGGGTTGAGATAATTTTAATAGGTAAAGCAAAAGCCACACAAGCAAGCAAAGCAAAACAGGGAATTCATTCACCACTTCCCATGGCAGGCAGGTGTCCAACCATTCCCAGGAAAGCAGGGCTCCATCATGTGTGACGGTGTCTTGGGAAGACAAATGTCAGAACACAAAACATACCCCCTTCCTTCTTCTTCCCTCAGTTTTATATGCTGGAATATGATTCCAAATGACTTGGAATATCCCTTGGGTCAGTTGGGATCAGCTTTTCCAGCTGTGTCCCCTCACAATCCCTTGTAACCCACCCAATCTCCTCACTGATGGGGTGAGGAGCAGAAAGGGCCTTGACTCTGTGTAAGTTCTGCTCAGAAATAACAAAAACATCCCTGAATTATCAACGCTGTTTGCAGCACCAATCCAAAACACAGCCCATACCATCTACTGTGAAGAAAACAAACTCAACTCTGGGCAAAACCAGCCCAGAAAATAAAAGGGGTACGCATAAAAATATATTAAACATGACAGCAACATTAACAGCCTTGTTTGGAGAGAGGAAGTTTTCTTAAAAGAATACATTATTTACTGGTCTCTACTGTATCGTTCCACCATGATGTCAGGATTGCATTTTTCCTGGATGTGTGGATCTGACATCAGCCACGTTTGTATTGCCATGCTCAGCTGAGACACCAAGGTGCAGGATTTCAGCTGGCATGAATCCAACCAGATCAGCACTGCAGAGCCAGCTGAGCTTAATTGAACTGTGCTGGAAACCTAAAAGGGATGAAGCTGCCAGGGAAACAACACAGGTTCCTGCAATGGAGAAGACCCAGTGACAGGAAGAACCTCAAAATGTTTTGTTCTCCTAAATTGCCAAGAGCAGGTAGGAGTCCAAAACTCATACAAGACTCATGGGTAAGAATGCAATAGTTGCAAATATTTTTGTGTTCAGTTAAATTACCCAAATGACCTGGTTCAGCAGAATGTGAGCTGGGAGTCTCAGGGAAATGTCTGTCACATGAGATATTTAGTTAAATTTTGTTAAACAGTTAAATATGACCACTTTTATAAGCAAAAAGAAACTCCACCTAATCCAAAACACCTCACATTTTCTTTAACAAAAACGTGTTTCCTGTTTCATCTCTCCCCTTTTTTTTGGAGGCCTCAGATATGTCAGTTGTTTAAAAGATGCGACTGCCCTTATAAATGTATCGAAGATAAGCTAGGTTGTAAAGGATTCAGGTTCATGAACTGTGTTTATACAGTCTATTGTTTAGTACTCATGAATAATTGATTCTTGTCCTTCCTGCACAAATATTCAATCAGATACCATTCAAATTGATAGCAGGTGTCTGATCTAGGAAAAAATGGCAATGTTCTTTGACTGGAGATGTGATTGTAATACAATTCTACTCCAGCCATGGGGTAAAGAGGAGTGTCACACATTTCAAGTGGGACCTGTTGAGAGGGAGAGTTTCTAATTAAAACAGCATACTGTGTAATTGTCTGGCATGTTTTGGGTAAGCAACCATCCCAAAGAATGCTTATTGCATTTTATTTTTATGTGTGTATGTGTGAAATGGAGGACAGATCATAATTTTTAAAAATTGCTTGTTTCTGGTGAGGGGTTTGGTTATGCAGACAAGAATAGTTCTATGTAGTCTGTAATTCCATAGTATCCTTATATACTCAGTATTAAAAATCTGACTCTGATTTCCCCAAGACCATGTGATGACCAGGAGACATAGAATAATTGCATTATGTGATATATTATTTGAGATCCAGGAAGAAGGTGCCTATTCCTTAAAGCACAGATTCTTTTCCAATGAATTACAACTTTCCACTACTGGTAGCTTCCTGTAAGTCACTTCATATACTACAGGAAAAAAAAAAAAGTGCATAGAAACAGAGCAGGGAGCAGGACCTGCTTTTATATCCTTGAACCTTGGAGCACTGCTCATTTCTTGCTTGGGGAGGTTTGTGGATGTGAGCAAAGTTATGCCTGATATGGAAAGAGGAGCTGCAGAGTGAATATAGATATATAACTGGAATTTTGCTCCCAGGCACGTGAAAATAAGTCTGAGGAGTCAGAGGTCCAACATGTTCCAGCAAAAGTGAATACAAGTCTGATCATTGAATTAATCAAGACAAAAATCAGTTCTATGTTGGGGTTAGGAAATACAGGGTACAGTCCACTTGTGATTAACTGATATTAGTAGGAACTCTGGAAGATCCATTGAGCAAATATGTAAGTTGTTTTTATTTTTTGGCCACTGTCATCCTAAAAATGTTTGTGGGAGGCCTCAGCCTTTGGAAGGATGTGGAAGAGCAGGGGCGATGTGCTCATGTGCTTTGCATCAGGGACCCAAAGCACTGTGCTATGAAGAAGAAAAGTGTTTCAATTCCTTCTCATTTTTACCTAGTCCATGGGTTTTCTTGCTGCAATCTGCAAAGGGGTTTTTAGGGTCAGTGTTTTTACTTTGTTGTGCTGCTTCCCCTGTGTCCTCCCACCCCTGAGTTTCATGCTTAGACTGATAATTGGAGGCTGTGAAAATTGTTTTCTTCTGGTTGCTAGTAAGGACAGTTTTCCATATCTCTTTATTTACAGGACTTTATATTTTCATCCTCTTTTCTATCACAATGGCTCTGTAGGTGTAGAAAAGAGGTTCTGTTGTGTAGAATTCATGTCCATTCAGTCTTTGAACGCACAGATTTTACTACCAACATGGAAAGTTAATGTTGTTTACAGGTTGGGTCTGCTCAGGACACAAACATTGGTCCAATGAATGGTTGGTCACCCCAGGATGAGACTTTTTTGTAGTCTCTTAGATTTACAGATTTGAACCAGGCAGCTGTTGGCAATGCATAGTTCTCCCACATTTTTCAGCTCACCAGCATTCATGTATTTCCAGAAAATGAATTCAGCCATGGAGTGTTAACTCTCACGGTTTATCTGCACCTTAGTTGTGGCTGGCAGTTCTTCAATGATATCAAGTACCTGCCCCATGTCTCTCTCAAACCCTCAGACCCATCTTACAACCCTCTGGTGCGCTGGATCCCTCCTTTAGAGCTGTCTCACAGCTGTCCATGCACTTGTTCCATGCTGTCCCCCAACACTGAGAGGCATTCCAGAAAGATGCACCTGCCATACGAGCGCCAGCACCAAGGTGTGTTTCAGAGGGCTTTGCTCTTGTCAATTGAAAAGCCCTCACTGGGTTGCTCATTTGGGTAAAATGTTTCTGCTCTGGAGCAACATAAAATGTAGAAGTTCCTTTTCTTTTCTCTGTTGAATACTAAGCAACTGCCTGTTTGTGAAGGTTCAAACAAATGCTTCACTTACACTCTGTCTGCTCAGCACTCCAGTGCATAAAACCTCGTATTTTTAGGGAGTGCAGACCCTGAAGCCAGTAGCACACTAAAATGCTCAATCTTTCATAAATATTACCCTTCCCCTGACCGTCCTTCATTTTCCATGCTGGATTCCACTTCTGAATCTATTCATTTTGAATAGGCAGCAAAATCCTTCCCTGGAATAGACAACACAGGTACACCTTGCCAGCTGTAGCAGTTCGTAATGTATATATTATTGAAATATATATTGGCAGGGGTCTCTGAAACCACAAGCAGAATTAGTTGTACCCAGAGAAACATACTTTCTTTCAGTGGCCTGAGTAGCCAATAATTACTAAAAATATCCTCCCCCTTTCCATAATTTCAGAAGATAACATAGTCTTTAGTTAGTGCACAAGTGACATAAAATGAATCAGCTCTTCATAAAGACTTCTTTTTCCTGTGGTACCTTACAACTCTTCAGATGGGGCAGCTCACAAAGACAGCAATTTATTTCTAAGGGCATTTAATGCTTGCTAAAGGTTTCAATTTGCCTGCCTTCCACTACTAGTGAAAGGTTCCCTTCAACTAAGCACAAACCTGCAACCCATCCTGCAGTCACCTTACTCACATGTGGAACCCTAGAACTGCACATGTGGAACCCTCGAACTGCACATGTGGAGCTTTATAACTGCAGTGATGTTTCCATCCCACTGCCAGAAACACGGTGGGGAAGGGGTGGCAAGGCTGGGACCTGGTCCCTGGCTCTGGTTCTCATTTCTCTCTCCTGTTCCTTGGGAAGGACTGACAGCTTTGGTGACTGAGGTGTGACCTTGCAGTGGTATTTGTGAGGCACTGGCAGGGTGATACTGTGGGAGGCAAACAGAGAAGGGTAATTCCCTTGCAACTCAGAAAATGGCATTTGCATTATTTTTTCTGGCAGTCTCTGCACTCCACCTCAGGAGTGCTCCATAGCTTGTAAATTGTTGCTTGTATCAGTGTGTTTACAACTTTAAGGGCTCTGAAGAGCTGTCATACATACCAGTTCTTGAGTGCTTATGAGTTTATTTGGAATTGATGTGTATTTACAATAGTCAAACCACAGTGTGAACTATATGCTGTGCACTCGAGGAGCAACCAGGCTGGAAGTCGGTGCAAGAGCTGTGTTGGATAGAAGAAAACATCTTGAAATGCTACAGTAATGAGCATAAAACCCCAAAGTCAAAGCTTTTGGACTCTGCTGGTATTCCTCAGCTCTGAATTCTTCCCTTTTTTCTTTCCAATAAACCAGGATTTGGTGGTGTACTCCTCACACTGCATTGGTTAGACACCACTTTCTAGGAAAACCCACCTGATAAGTGTCAGCTGCTGGAAGATATCACTGACCTCTTCAATCCTTTGAAGCTACACACTCTGGCATCTTTAGGAGCATTTTTTACCCCTATACTTATTCTTCTGACAATTCAACTCCATGAATTTGCTCATTCTTGAATGTGCAAAGCCAGGAAGCAGAGCTGGGTGTCACCAAGTATGTGGGTCCTGCCTGACCTGCAGTGGGAACCTCACCTCTGGATCTGCTTGGAGTGGGGAGCTGGATGGCTTCTGTGTATTCATTTTGAATTTTTAGCTATCTAACTCTCTCTCTTGGAAGTTCTTAGAATAAGTCCATCAATCATTCAATTTCATAGGCATGAAACACAAGCATGGGTTGATGTTCTGCAAATGCTAAATTATATTCTGACAATTGGGAGAATGAGGGAAGACATAATCATAAAAAAGTGTAAGTGTTCTATGTACCTTTTTCAAAGGAGAAAAACAAGGGTTCTGGAATTCCTGAACAAGTCATTCCAATCACTATTCCTGAAAATACACTGGAACAAGTCTTAAAAAAATATCTAACTATTGAGATGATAAGAGGGTTGTAAAAGGTAATATAAGATTGAAGTGATTTGTTCTCAGCAAATCCATCTGACTTCTTTCTCTGAAAGAATAACTAGCCTGGGGAAAGGGGTAAGATGTTGCTGAATTGTCCTGATTTCAGCTTTTGGTTTTGTCACACATAATGTCCTTGTGGGAAAAGAAAATTGCAGTGGAATGTGCACAGCTAAAGAACTACACTGGGCACCATATTTTACATATCAAGAAAGCATATTAAATTGAGTGGAGGGTGACAGGAAAATCTGAAATTTATAGAACATGATCTATGAAGAAAAGTTGTGGAAACTGATAAACCTACAGAGAAATCATGGTGATAGTCTTTCTAATATGAGAAAGTTATGCAAAGGCTGGTGCTTATTGTTCTCCTTCCACTTGAGGGAATTCAAAAGAAACCAATTTAATTTTCAGCCAAGATGCATTAGGATGACTGGGAGGAAAACTTTCTAACCACAGGGGGAATTGAGTAATGATGCAGCCTTCATCAGAGGGTTTCCAGAGCAGGCTAGACAGATGTTAGGGGGGTCTGGCACTACTGAAGATTCCAAGGCTGGGGAGGTCCTGCCCAGGCCCAGGTTATTACCTGAGAACAGCAGCCCAGGAGGAAAGAGTAAAAGCTACTGCCAAGAGACTAAGAATGAGCAGTGGTTTTATCAGATGGTGATAAATGGCTCTTTCTTAGAGATGGGGATGATATTAGTTTCTAAAAAAATAAAGTTCTTTCATCCTGAATTGATGGTGATATATACATTTTAATATATGTAGGAGAGCACAATGTAAAATGTTACAAAGACACAGCATGCTAGTGATAGTCTATCACAGACTCTGTTTATATATTGTGATAATAGCCCTAACTTCTTATTTTAAACATCAGTTACACAGTGATCTAATAAAAGATTAGGGTTTTCTAAAATAACTTTTACTAGATTTACATACATTTTTAGTTCACATACAAATTTTTGTAGGCCTCCTGAGAACTTACAATAATAGGACAGGAGAGAATGATGCAGTATTCATTTTAATTTGCTTGTCTTGGAATGCCCTTTGCTGTTTATATTACAGATTTCAATATACATCTCAGAGGATCAGAGCAAGTATAAATATCTATACCAATTTAAAAATGTACCATTTTTAGAACCTGTCATATATTTTCTGGTAAGGCATGCTATTCATCATCTTCTGAGGACCATTTTTCTTAGAAATATGTAAAAGCATATATACAACTAATGTACAGCATCCCAAAAGCTGTAGCTGGGATCATAAATTAAACCCAAACTGCTCAATTTTAACTGTACCTTTTTGTGGTGGCTGTCTGGATCTGAGAGTGCTTTCAAATGTGAATGAGATGAGTTTCACAAAGTTCCATAGAAGTTGATAGCTATTATTTGGCTTATGTCTATTATTGCATAATATAATCCTCCAGAGAAAATGCTGATTTTAAGATTATTACCCAGCTTGCTTCTGAAGCCTAAACTGAAAATCTGGTTATGTGTCTAAGGTAATTTAAGAGTTTATTCTCTTTATTCCCCCACCTCCTTACCTTCTGTAACTTCCAGTACTGGAATGAGCAGCAGAATGACATTAACATCATAATTTTTGGTGCATAGAGATTTTTACAGCTTTTGGTCACTCTCAGTGAGTCTCTATTCTAAAAAAAAGTACCCAGACAATGTGTACTGAGGAATGAATCAGTTGTAGGATATCACTTTGGTGTGCTGTCACTTGGCTGTTCTCATTTCCACTTGCTCCTTGGCAGTGACCTGTCTGCAGTTGCAGCTGAGCTGACTTTAAAAGTTTCTATCAATAACATTGCACAGAAACACATAAAGGAAATATAAATTACTGGTAATGGTGGTGCTCAGGAGTGCTGAACCTTTAGCTCATTTATTGAACAGTTAAATATTGCCACTTTTGTAAGCTAAGGGGAAAAAAAAAAAAGGAAACCTCACTAAATTCAAAACTTCTCATTTTGTCTTGCATAAAAGCATTAGTTTGCTCTTTCATCCCCCATTCTGTCTGCCATGGAGGTCATCTGTGGTGTGTCTGTTGAGATCCTCAGCAGCCAAAATGTATTAGAGCTGCCACAAAGTTGATTAAATTGACAAAAATTGTGTCAAAAATGACTAGCAGACCACTACTGCTGGGTTATTTTATGCTGTGCTCCAGACTTTAAACAGTTAAGAAAACCAATTAGCATCAAGCAAGCCTACAATACCATTTTGTTCTGTAATTCTGCCTGTCACTTTTTTATTTCCCATTTCATTCTCATCTTTCTTCATAATTGGATACAAAAATACCAAGCTGTAACTACTTGTGTGAAGAAAGATGAGAGGCAGACTCTGAACAGATCAGCGTGTGCAGGAGGAGCTGTGCCTTGTGAAAACCCAAAACCAGTTGGAAAGTGATGATTCAACCAGTAATGAGCAGTGTGATGGATGGGATGGACTGGGAGGCCAGAAAGAGCTGAGTGGGGTGGCTGAGCTGCTCCAGTGGTCACTGTGTTTTACACACCAGTGCTTGCACCTCTGTGTTGGGCAGTGTCTGGTGAGGAAACAGCAGTAGCCATAAACCACTCAGCAATATTCTATATATACCAATGAAGATTTGAAGACAAGGACACTGGGTTATGTATTTCATTCTTTTGCTTTGCTGAGAACGTGAAAAACAACAAAAAGCAGGTGGCCAGGGGGACTGGTGTAACATCTCCTTTGACACAGATTGCATTCCAACATTTTTAATAACTCATTTTCCCAAGGGTGGGGTGATGAGGATGCTCCAAATAGTCCATGATTATTTTTTTTTTTAAAGGCTTGCAGAGCAGGCAGAAGGCAGCCCTATTTGCTTGTCTGATGCACTTGGAAATCCTCAAGGCACATGGATGAAGGCACTTGTTTATGGGCATCATTTCCAGGTGCACTTTGCAATCAGTAATGTTTTCCTAGGAAGTGAAGTATTGTATGAAGTTCTGTTGCTGTGGGTAACTCCTGCAGTGTGTAACTGGTGGATCTCTGATTTCTCAAGGAAGGGATGGTCTCTCCTTATTTCTAATAGAAAAAGATACATCAAACATTCTATTTACAATGTTGATGAATAAAAGGAATGTTTTCTGCCTTGGTCAAATATAATAGGAACATTTGGGAAATTTTTATTATGTTCTAGTTCTTCTTTAATCAAATACTTCAACTATTTTTGGTTCTCATTTCTGCAATTTTGCTTCTGCTTCAGTAACTTGCACTGACTGCACTGCAAGGAGAACCTCGTCCTTTTCTTGCACCCCATTTCCCTGTGTGGTGTGGAACTTTGGGGAGTCTTTCTGCATTTTCCATGACACTAAAATGATCTTGCCTTTCCTTTCTGACTTGGAATATATCTGGATCATTTATGCTTTATTTATTTATTTATTTAAGGAGGAGATGCTTTCCCACCATCAGAGTGGAAAATGGTTATCCCAAATCCATCTTTGCCTTGTCTTCTGGGGCTAAAAGGAATGTCCAAATGATAAGTCTGCTCTTTCAGTGATAAGATTTTCATCATTCTCTTTTCTTGCATTTAGGAGTGTCTAAACAACTTAAAATGATTTCAAGGTAATAAAAATAGCCAATGATTTATGCCCATCCAGATAGTCTGACTCTGCAATTGCTCATGTATTTTTTGGAAGTGATTCACTTCTAGAATTTCTTTGACCCCTTAACCAGAAGAGAGGGACAGACTGACATAGCTCAAGCCACAGCTCAAGGTCAGTATAATTAATATTATTTCATATGCAGCTTTTAATTTGAAGAACTTGAGGGGTAGGATCCCAGTTTATCCAAAACTTATAACTCAAGTGTATGAAGTCAGGAGGCAGCTGTGAGAGCTGAGGCTAAGAATGCACTTTAGTTTTTTTTCTGAGCTGGGGAGCACTCTTATTCCCTCATAATATAATATTTTGCACAACCCAAACATGTAGGTCAAGAGGCCAGAAAATTAGCACCAAGTTATAACACTCCTGTAAGGGGGTTTGATGAAAATAAAACCTAAAACCATTCATATGTTTTAAATGGTTTCCCTTCCCTCCATTCATGCAGTGATACAGAACAGCTGGCCATGAAACCTGGCTGCATATTTGTTAAACAGGAACAGATTACTAAATCAAATTTGTTGACCAATTTTCAAGTATGTGGCCTTGAGATATTAAAAAAAAACCCAAAAAACCTCCAAAAAGATGTAGGGGGGTTTGCATTGCCTAAAGAGAGAAGGGGTAAGAGGCCAGTGATAGGAACATTTCATGGTGGTGGGATTTGGCGGGGGGAGGGAATCGAATCGCTAACTTTCGCGTGAGTACCCAGCTAAAACCTCAGGGAATTTTATATAGTGCATGTTGTCAGTATTTTAATCATCCACAGCTGTCAAAACTCTTGTAACCCGCCTCTTCTATTTAAAATGTGTCTTCTAGGCATAAAATAATTAAAGGTGCAGGACCATAAGGTAGGCTCAGAGCCGCTGCAATGTGACAAAACTCCACATATGAAAGGCATTATTTCAGGAAGTTTTAAATATAAATTTTGTTTTGTCAGAAGGCTGCAGGGCACAC
The DNA here is from genome assembly GCF_023055355.1 of Agelaius tricolor. Classification (NCBI taxonomy): domain Eukaryota; kingdom Metazoa; phylum Chordata; class Aves; order Passeriformes; family Icteridae; genus Agelaius; species Agelaius tricolor. The sequence continues at coordinate 16,553,105 of NW_027269275.1, read as the reverse complement.
ATTTTCTATACTGTCAAGCTTGATAGTAACAATATTTATATTTCAAATAAAAAGATTAAATTGCAGTCTTATGTGTTTCTGGTTTTCACATAGTTTTTACCAGTGTATCATAGTGTTCCATATCAGTGTGTCATCGAAACTTTTTTTTTGCTGACACCAGTTTTGCTTTATTGTAATATTAAGTCTTGTACTGTCAGTCCCTGAATTGAAATAATGAGGGCAGACAGTAGTTTAGTTGACTAGCCTGTATCTTCCCTTTCCTCCCCCCACCAAAAAAAAAAAACCCTGAAAACAACACAAAATAAAAATGAATTCGTTCAGAAAGACAGTTGTAAAGACAGAGATTTGGAGCCTACAGATGTGATAAAATGGCTTTGTGTGTGTGTGTGCACATGTGTATTTGTGCAGCCTTGTGTCATCCTCATGCTCAATACCCCACCTTGCAGAGCTGCCTTCATGTGCCTACCAAGCGATGTCCACTTTGCAAAAGAATTAAAACTTACTGGAAGAGGAGGGGAATTCATAATTTCTGAATATTTTCAACTTTATTTTTAAAGTTGAAAATATTTATTATTTTTAATATTAAAAAACTAACCCCAAAAAAAAGAGTGTCTTGGTTGGTGTGAGCTGTCTGGCTGGCAAGGCTTTTGTGCCACTGCTTTTTTTCTGTTAGTTTTGAACTTTCTGCTGGTGCCCATGGGCCCTTTGCTGTTCATTGTTCAGAGCTGGAGCCCAGGGCTGGGCTGGTGGCATCTGTGCAGCATCAGGGCTTGACAGAACAATGGGCAGAAATGGGAAGGGGTTCTGACTCAGGCTCGTCTTGGAAGGACCAATTGGAGTCACTGGGGCTGGGTTTGCTCCTTTTGGGTCGAAATCTGAATATTTCATCACAGCCCTTTTGTGTTTGCAGCTGGCAAAAGCTTTCTGTGCTAATTCCCCTGGTTTTACCTCTGGTGGTGGTGAGGATTTCCCCCCAGTGTCTGACAGTGCTGGCTGATGTATAACAAATTGTCTGACCGTGATCTCTTTGGTGAACTGGGCTTATCAAAAAACTGATTAAAAATTTGGGTGTTACAGAAATTTCTCCAGAGCCGCTTTCATCTTAGGTGTGGTATGGGCTTCATTCTTCTCTCTGTGTTTCTGCACATTGGCCCTTCTTCCTGTCACTTTAAGCCTTTGGTCTGTCATTTGGCCAGTTGTGACTTTACAATAATGAAAGTTTCGATTTTTTTTTTTACATTAAAATGAGCTTTGAGGTGGTTTTTTTTTTTGTTTTAATTGCTACTGATATACCTCAATAAACATATTTTGTTTCCTTCCATAACCAGTCAAGAAGTTTCTGGTCCATTGTAGAAATTAGCTGGAAAGCTTCACAGATTCTATAAAGCACATGATGTTGAAATGTCAGTGGAAAGGTTGTGTTCACTGAAGATCAGACATGCCTTTTCCATGTATACATCCATGTCTCTGTGCTCCTATATGCTTTGCAAAAGAGCCTGCAGGATTAATCAAAACAGGAACAATAGGGAAAGATATTTAAAAGTAAAGTTATGCACAAGTGCAAGACTTTTGTATGGAAAAGGAGACAACAGGTGACACTACCCATTCTGTCCTCACAGTCTGATCTCAGTTAACACTCCCAGACACATTTTTTTTCCAGTTTGAACTGATGGATATACAAATCAGGCTATTGCAGCACACACATCTCAAATGAGGGAGCATTTGGAAACATCTGGTTTCATTACACCAGGTAACACCTGCATGAAATTACATCTGTGTGGAAAGTCCTTTAACAGAATTTAGTAATTAAAGTGAGGCAATCTAATCAAAGAAAGGCATAGAGAAGGTGATACATGAAGTTTTGTTCTCTGCCATGTAAATAAACTGCATTAGTATATTGGGTCTTTCAAGAAACAGTTAACATCAACAGCTCTCAATTGAATAGATTTCATGTTAAAAACAGCCTTCCACAGTATATCCCCAATATATATTCTGATCTTCCAAACAGATCTCCAGGGTGCTGTTTGGATTTATTGCACTTAATGGCATATTGTTTGGAGTGTGCAATGTGTGGGTCCGACTGAGTTTTACTGGGGGATTCTGGGGCTCAATTTCCTTTCAATATGTAGCTGTGTCCTTTTCAAATTTTGCTTTAAGGCCTTGTGCAGACTTTGTTTTATACCTGATCAACTGGTTTTTAAAATGTCTAGGCCGACTTTGACCTGAGCATCAGCAAGGAGCCCTCCCAGAGGAGGAATGTGGGGCTTGAGGGTGGTTGAGGGTTTCTCTGTGCGTTTTTGCTGTGTCTGAGCCTGGAACCACCTCCAAGTGGAGTTTCTGGGATCAATTCTTAGTTCTCTTGTGGTTCTCAGGAAAGGCAATGGTTTCTCTGTCCTGGACTAGGTTCTGTGTTAGCCCTGCTTAGGGTATGGGCACTTCTGGCTTTGTTTGCATGAGATTTTACCATCTGGCAGTGTCACCTGGAAAGCATAAATACAGCCATTGTTTCAGGGGTTCTGTCAGGGGATGCATATATTTTCCTTGTGAGAAAGTATAGAATAAAGGATCCAGCAGAAATCACAAAAAAAATTGCTGCTACTGTTAGAAAGTGATAAAGGATGGCAAGGTTAACACTCCTAGATTTAGGATGAGTTCCAGCAATTCTTTATGGAGCTGTTTGACATTTTTTCCCATGCATTTTTTTTCTCAGAAAGTTGATTTTTTTTGTCCAGAGTAAAAAAAAAAAATATGTGCAAAATTTTCATCTTGAACGTGGATGCCTTTGCCAAGATTATTAAATTTTCCAAAACTTCCCTGGAGAAAGAATAATCCTTGGAGCATAGCTGGAAGTCAAGGACTCGTCTTGAAATCAGCTTTTTGGTAGAGTGTTTCCCTGCCTGCTCTTGAAACAGCATATTGTTAATCACCTGACCTTTGAAGGAGTGCAGCTGATTTGTTCAGGCTCTTTCATCCACGTTAATCCAGATGTGCCTTTTTAAACCATGTTCCTCCTGTTGATCTATTGATGTTCTCAGAATCCCTTTCTGTGCACGTGCCCTCGAGGCTGGGCCACAGAGCAGGGCAGGATTTGGGTGAGCCAGGAGAGCTTGGGAGCCCAAAGGTCACCCTGCCAGCAGTCTCCTGTTTGAAAGGAGAATTTTGCACTGGTTACCTGTGCTGATTGCTGCTGCTGCTCTCTTTTGCCACAACTGAGGGCCAACACAGTTTTTTTGTGTCAGCTGCAGGTACAGCCAGGAGCAGCCTTTGATGTCTCTCTTTCTCAAGGCCCCTTAATGCTTCAGTCCCAGTGTCAAGTGAGTGCATGGAATTGTGGCTCCACAATACCCCAAAGAAGTCTTTGCCTCCTTCTCCAGCATCTGTAAATACAGTTGAGATAGTAGATAGTGTTCCCTTGCTCTTTAAGAAGGCAAAAAAAAAAAAAAAAAGAAAAACAAAGAAGGCAGTGGCAGTAAACTTTCTGCAGAGCTTTAGCCTACCAAAGATTTAAAGGATTGACATTTGCATTACATTTTTCCCCCACCCAGTCTCCTCATTAGCTGGATATCTTTATTCTCTAAATATTTACCACCTAAACCAAATTTACAGTTTAATTTGCTGCATAAAATCATTTATTGACTGATAAAGCTCATTACTAAGGCCTAGCCCAAGCTGTAGCCTGCCACGACAGTTTTAATTCTTGTAGCAGCAGGCTACTGCAGGAGAAAAACAATCCTGTCACGTTAACGGCAGGGGTCTGAATTATTCAAATACACTAAATCCTCCCAGAACAGTTCCCCTGCTCATAATTTGTCTTTTCCCACCAACAATTAACTAGCAATATTCAAAGTTAACAATGCCAACTCTTTTGAAATCTCGGGGAAAATGGAAATATAGACATGCAAGAAATGTTTTTAGAGAAGAATACATTTAAAGACCAGTGCTGGGAGACTTCTAGGGATTATAATCAGTTAAATGGACCCACTGCTTCCTCTATCTAGCCCAGAAGGAATTTTCTGGATCTTTGTGTGTGTACAGATGTGTTTGGTGCTGAGTTCTGGTGTCAGGTGGCACAGATGCAGGGCTGCTTACAGCTGCCCATGGCCCTTTCCATGGCACTCCTGCTGGCTGATGTTTGTTCTGTTATCTCAGAGAAGGAGTTTCCTCTTCCATCTCCTCTCTTCTGTCAGAGCTTTTGCTGTCATTGTGATTATGAGTTATTGTAAATAATTGCAGTACTAACTAAAATACTGGGCCAAAACCATGCAAGAGGCTATGAAAACAGAGATCTGTGTGGATGTTCCTGGTACAGGTCATCTTGGGGAAGCTGAAGGTCTGAATCTGTCCCAGTTAGGAGACTCAGAGCATTCTTTCCAAGTCAGGCCACAGAATTTAGGCTGGCTGGTGGTCTTTATACAAGTCTCTGATTAGGGCAATTTACAAAGTCAAGACAAATTGAGGCTGTCTGATCTGCTGTGGTTGTTAACCCACTGGCCAATTTGATTTTCAGAATAAGGTTTAATGTTTCCATAATTGGTTTTTCTTACCAGCTCTGTGGGGTGATGGACCCACTCCTGCATTCATGAACAAAGAGGGGTTTGGGATCACTCCAGTGACAGTGAGGAGGAGCTCTAATTCCCTGTAGGGACCAACAATTTCATTCCACAGAGGACAATCCAATTCAGGTTTGTCCTGTACGTGTGACAGCCACAGGCCATATATCACAGTCAGTGATGGGCAATAGGAAAGTCTTTAGCATTCTGGTGTCTCATATAAATATTGCTTCTACATAGCACTTTACACTCTTTCAGAACTGTAAGTCCATATTTCCCCTGTCCCATTCATTTTCTCCCTTCAATTTCTGTGGCAGTTCCAGTGCAGAATAGCTTCTTGTGCAGGCCTTCAAAGTGAAAATGATGGCTCCAATTTGTGACCAAATAGCTTTGACATTGTCTGTACGTTTGCTTGAGTTTATAAAAGACTTTGGTTTTCTTATTTAATCCTTTGATGTAGAAGCAGTCTGAAAAATCAGTAATTCTTTCTGGTGTTCCTTTAGTGACAATTTTAACTCTCCCATGAAATCCTTAGTTTTTAAACTCATAATGTGTCTTTTTATCCCTTCCTACAGCACACAGAGTGCTTTAATGCTGTGAAATCTTAGATCTCTGTGAAAGTGCATAAAGATAGGAGGAAGTTAAAATATATAAAAAAGAATACAGAAGATTGTGCATTATTTGCTACTCATCTATATCAGCATTTCACAAGATGTGGGCCATAGCTCCTCTGGTGATGGTCTGGAAAACGACTGAAATTCTCCTTCATTCCCATTTAATTTAAAGGTTAAGTCTGTGTTTCTAGTCCACTCCCTGGGTGGTGGTTGAGTGGGCAGTAGCACCTGCTGAATTGATATGTCTTTATTTGATCTGATATCTCCAGTGAGGAATGTATGTGCTGCAGGAGCAGAGGGCACTATGGAAGGTTATGGATGTGCTTTCTCAGTAGCTATAATCTCTCCTATTAATACACCCACAACAGTGGAACTGGACTTTGGCTCTAAAACCTCTATAGCTGAAGATAAAAGGGAGTTATCAGTAGGACTGAGGCTCCTACCCAGTTTGGACTGGCAGTGTTAGGACTGATCTCTGATATGGGCTCATGTGTGTGCTCTCCCTGGGTGCTCTATGTGCTGAGATTCCCCCTGGTGCCTGAGAGCAGTGGAGGGGACTCTGGTGGTGCTGATTTGCCCCAGCAGCTATGGGCAGTGTTAGAAATCCATTCTTGCTGGACACTGGCCCACTGTCAATGTCCTCTTCTGTTCTGCTGACATGCTGCCACTGCAGCTAAAGCCATCCTTTGTGGTTTAAACACAGCTGTGATGGATAATCCACTGCAAACTCTTTCTTTTTCTTTTATAATGAAGGTAATTTTAAAGCATCGCCTTTTCTCATAGAAGTTATCCATGTTCACAGAAAATTGCTTATCATCCTCATTTGTTTCCTTTACTTCTGTGCTGTCTTTTGTGATGGGTTTCTCATCTCACCTTTCTGGAATACCTGTGGTGTCACCTCTTTGTCCTGTGACAGTTTTATGGGAAAGACTGAGTAGACCTTGGGCATCCTGAAACCAGACACCTTGTTCAGCTGTCTCACATCAAGTTTTATCAGAAAACATTGTATGCAGAATTTCTGAGAGCACGCTGGGGTAGCTTGAAGGTAAAGCCTACCTTTGAACTTCCCATCTCCTTAGCTCTTCTTTCTATAAAATCTCAGTATTTTCTTGCATTTATCTCTTCTTCTGCTATCCCAGAGCTCAGGGGCGGTCACTGTTTAATTTGTCTCTGGAAAGAAGCAGTGTCTATGAAAAGAAGCATCAGGACCACGTGCACCTGGGCCGTTCACCTGTGCAGTGTCAGCGGCCCCACCGTGTTTGGAGCTGCTGCTCTGAATCAAGGGGGCACAGAGAGTTCAGTGGGGCTCTGCTGCTTCCCTCTGCCTTGCTGGGACCTTGCTGCAATCCCAGAGCACTCATTCCCAGCTCCCTTTGACCGTCTGCCCCTGGTTGTCACGGGCTAGAACGAAGCCTGTGGGGAACTTGACCTGTGCTTGTTTACTCCAAACGTGCCCACAACTGCAGTGAACCCTCGCTGCTCTGAACAAGCTGTCCCAGCTCCTCTCTGTGTCTGAGGCTTGGAGGCTGGAGCTGGTTAATTGTGGCAAATGTGGTTTTCTGGGACATCTAAGGGTTATGTCACTTTTCTAAAAATCTCTTTGATCTTGAATCAAAAGAAGGGGGTGGGTTTTTAATGTCATCTTAACTGTGTGGCTTTTACAAATTAAAAACCTTCTTGAAATTGGTTATACAATATGTGCTTGTGTTTCTCTAAGACTGATGAGACCACCTTTGACTCTAAGCTGCTTTTTCTAGCAGATCATCAGAAAAACTCTGGTAATGAACAGTTAGGAAAAGCTAGAGGGAGCTTTTGAAATAAGAACTGTGCTTTTCTCTGTATTTTGCGAGCCAAGGCTTTAATTTACAATAAACACAATAAGGGCAGATATGAAGCTGCTAGTGTGCCATCTCATGTCAGCAAGCAAAGTAGTAGAAGGAAATACATATTTATCCTGTCCTTGTCACTAGAATCATCACAGTCATAGGTAATTAGTATCTAGAGTCCGAATCATATCCCACTGATTTGGCCAGAATCTTAGAAATTACTAACTTTGGATTAAACTGATTGTGTCTTACTACCTTGTAGCTCTGTAAGCATTTGCAGAATCTCAGGAATGTTTTTTCTCAATTGTTTGCACCTTATAAACCCATTTATGTCAGTTGTGAGCTGGGACCATGTGGCTGAGAAGGATTAATTTAAATTAATGGAGTCTTTCCTGTAGATCTTTTAGGCTTCACTACAGCAAATGCAAGCCTACTGAATTCTGCTCTTGACATACTTCTGTGTAGATATTTCCTTTGGAGTAGTCTGTGGACTTCAAAATATCTCTGAAATATAAGTGGGAAATCACTTTTCTAATTTATGGAATGGATTTTGCATTTTGTGAAATGGGTGAAATGTATAAAACGTATTTTTATCCAGTTTGAAAATCAGATTTTGCATCTCTAGTACCTTATAACCTTATTTGCTTTCCTTGTAGGTGTTCTATTCCCAATCACTGAATATGTTTGATTTCTGTTAAGTATTTATACATGAGACAAAGATTACTATTATTCAAAACAACCAATTCTTTGGTACAACTAGGATTTGAGGAATAACTAAAAACAGTTTTAAGAGACTGCATTTGCTGTGAGATAAACTCCCCCAAGTTCTGAAAAAAATCTGTCTTAACATCAGGACTTTGGTTTAGCAACCCAGAATGACTAGCTGGCAATGGCAAATTTAATCAGGATTAAAAATACAAAGTTCAGAAACCAATGGCAACCAGTATTTTTCTGAGTTTCTTTGCAGATGGGGTGTTAATTTTAAAAGCTGAGCAGGAACCATTTTGAAAATCTGCCTGGTTCTTTTCTCCCTTTGCTGATGTGGGAAAGTAGACGACCCGGCTCTGCACCATTCCTGGTGCCAGAAAACCTCCTGGTCTTGCACTGCTTGGGAGCTGTAGGCACAAAGTGGTGTTGAGATAAATGCCCCCGAGCAACTGCCATGATCTCAGGTCTCTGTTGGTATGACATAGCCCTGTTGGCTCCTGCAGCCCTGTTTGACTCAAGGCTGCTGGGTGCACCTCATTTCTTCTACCTGGGCTTTTAAGAGGCTCATCTGATAAGGTCTGAGCAGCTTATCTGCTTTACTACACCTCAAACTTACTTCTCTCTGTCCTAAATGGAACTTTTCTGCTGTTCAGTTTGAGAGCTGCTTTGTGAGGAAGTTGGTCTTCTGTTCCTATTATTAAATATGTGGGATTCTTTGGGGGCACATCACAGAGATTTGAGCTTTTCTTGTGTTGAATTCTTCTCTTGGATACAAATGCACAATTCCCAGAGTGATCTGCAGAGAATTAATCTGTCATTAGCAATATTGGGTGTAGTGCCTCTAATTCCCATGCACCACCCTGAAAATTTCCACCACCCCCACAAATGGAAAAGAAAAAGAGGACTATTCCATTTATTCTTTTTTATATGTAAATGAGACTTAAAATAATTGTTTGATAATGACATGGGTTTTTTGTTGTTGTTTGGAAATATCTCTTGACAATAATTTATCCTGCAATTATTGTTGCTTAGTCCTATCCTTATAATTAAGGCCAAGAAAGTGTTGTTCATCACCTCATTAAATGCTTTCTCTTTCAGGATGCCTGACTCCCTTTAACACAGCCAAGAGCTGATAAAGCCACTTGTATGCAGAGCTGGCTGCCTGCAGATCTTTGATCTTTTTTTTCCCCCTTCTTCAAGAATATGACTTTGTGAAGTAGTTGGTGCTGCAGTTTCAGTTTGTTGTTTTAAACAGCTCAGTTGCTATAAATACTCATTCACTTTGATTTTCAATTGCCCTTGTAAGACAATTGTTTTCTTGTTGGATTCCACTGAATAGATAGCCCTCCTGCCTTTTTCTTTTTTTTAAATGTTATTAAAATATAACCCTCTTTTTAAGCTTTTCTACAGCTCACCTCTTCCTGAAAAGGTGAAATTTTTGCTCTAACCAGTGCTAATGACTGAAGAATTCTTTTCGCTTGTGTTATGCATTTCCCTTGGTTTTAATGGTGGCAAAAAGGGTGAAGGAAATGTCCTGACAGAGGCCATGCAGGCAATCAAAAATATCTCTTAGACTCTTGTCAGAATTATTTGACAGAAATCTCACTTCATTCTGTTTTATTTTTCCTCCTTTCTGCATTTTTTTTCGCATTGAATGTAGAGCTGTTCCAAAAAATCTATTTCTAGAAGCTTTTCTGTTGTCTGAGATATCAGTGGCCATGCTCCTGCAGAGATTCTTCCCCCTGTGAACTCCTTTGTGCACCCTGAGTCCTCTGTCATCACTGAGGAAGGGTGCTTGTGGAAACCTCAGCTAAGGGCTGAAGAAGGGAAATTTTAGCTGTTTTAAAAACTCAGGTACCTTAAAGGTCCTCATGCCCTTCCATCCCCCTAAAGAAGCTCTCAATTGTGTATCTAATATTGTAATTCACATATTTCCAAGGTCTGTAAGTTGTATTTTTAATAGTATTATGCTTTAGGACAAATGAGCTTTTTGCTCTTTCCGGGCTCAGGATGAGGAACAAAATAAGAACCTTCAAGAAACTCCAGCTAGGAGGAGAGAAAGGTACATCCTCTTGCTGTTTCCTGCCATGCCTTGCTATTCCTGGCATGTTCACCTTTCTTTTGTTTCATCCCTTACATGGTGACTTTCATTCTGGAGCTCCTTTTTGTCTATTTTTCCTTCAGCTTCTCCCAGATGGAGCAAAGACCTTTGCAAGTTTGAGGGACATACAAATGACATGACCTGAATTAGGAAGGGAGCAGAGGTAGGGAGGCTTTGAACACATGCCACATAAGGTGTGTGTTTATATAAATGTGTGTGGGGAAACAAAGTGCCCTCCTCTGGGACATTTCCTCTTCCAGACAGTTTAATAACAGAAGCTGAGATTGCTCCTTACACCTCTGCTTCATCTTATCCCATGGTAAGACAAAGTAACAGCCAGTGAATTAATAAGTCCATGGTGCTTTATATTAGGCAAGTGCCAGTGCACTACATTGGCAACCATTTATTGACTATTATTCAGTGTTTTGTACAACTCTCATCTGCCTCATTAAAATTGCCTATCAATGACCAAGAGTACAAACCTGCAGCAGCACAGGTTTAGGATCATGAGTCATCCTTTGGTTTCCAAGGGGCTTCTCACCCACTAAAGTTTGCTTTCTGGTTCAGGGATTTTGATGAATTAGGGCCTAATAGCTGGGTGGAGCAGAGGGATTATTTTAGCAGTGATGAGTGCAGGTAGGGAAGCTCCTGAAACCAAAAGGAACGACAGGCATTCCTGGATGAGCCACTTAACTGATTAAAATGACCCAGTGATTCATTTAAATAAGAGTTCACTTGCTCAGGCTTGAAGTGCCTAGTAATAGTTGATCTTGACTATTTGTTTAATCTAATGTAAGTGACTTGCAGTGTTAGAACCAACAGCTGTTTTTACACCTGAAAGACTGTTGTTTAAAATAAGTTTAAATTTCACCCCATAACTTTCCTTCTTATGCATTGCAGTCCTTGGCTAGAGAAGGTTTGGATGTTTCTTCTGCTTTAATAAAATGCAGAGCTGGTGGCAGGGAATAAAGGGAGATTGTGGTGAATAGGAGTGGGACCACTTGTTCTGTGCTGAAGGAGGAGAGTGCCCTGGCACCTTGGATCCTATGAGAGGTTTGTGTTCACAGCCTCTTGTGATGGTCCCAGGACATACTCTGCTGTTCAATTAAGAGCAACAGCTTCTGCATTCATGCAGCAGCTAAAGATGTTCAAGGAGAAAAAATCTTCTGGGAATTATTAAATGTGAAGCCACCACTTGGACCAGGAGACTGAAGCAGTTGGGCAGTGCTGGTCTGGTCCCATAGATGTCAGTGATCCACACTACAAATCCTGCTCCTTACAGTATTGTCTGTTCCAGACATTCCCTGAGCTGTTCAAATGAAAGGATCTTCCAAATCATTGACTGGAGAGCCCTTCTCATCTTTACCTCTTGTAATGTGCAGCTGGGCAGCCTTGCTTTTATCACTAAAGCCTCTTAAATGAGTCACTGGTGCTACATGGCTGTGTGTTTCAGTGGCTTACAAATCCTGCAGAACCCCTGAGAGCAGCTTTAGAGTGGTAGCTACCTGGCAGCATAAATCTCTCCAACATTAGCTAAAATCCAGTCCAGACAGAGTGGTGAATTCCAGATGATCAAGTGCACCTTGGCATGGATGTATTGTGCACATGGAAATAGGACTGTGCTCCCAAGAATCCTGGTTTTCTCAGCTCATATGGGCTACACCTGGGCTCTGTTGACAGTGCAGCCATGAAGGTTCACAGGAACAAATCTCAGCTGTCACTTTGCTATTTGTTCCTGGAAATGTGTGAGGGGTACTTTTGTTTCTTACGTTGGGAAACCTAAATGTTCCCCCAGGAATGAATCTGTCACGTGAACAATCAGTTGTTTGATTATTTTTAAAATTTCTTTTAACATCAATAGATACATAATAGAAAAAAAGCAGAATGTTTTTTCAGATTTTGTTTGACTGTCTGAAACCAAGCTAAATATTAGAAACAGAGTAAAATTTGAAGTACTGCCTTAAAATTTAAATTAAGGAGCTGGAGATCCTCAGACATCTGTTCTTCCTTATTCAGGTCACTGGGCAAAGGGTTGTCCAACACTGTTTCTTTTGCCCTGTCTGGTCAAAGATATGCTAATTTTTGCTATTTTTTCATCCTGCATTTGTTGGTTTTCTAGTGTGGAATCTATGACGTTAAAACTGGTAGAATAGTTCTGACACTTTTCATAATCATTTGTACTCAGATGATGAATTAAAAGTGGCTTCTGATTTGGTGTGTGCCTGTTGCACACTGTGATCAGCTCAGGAGCTGTAACTGGAAATGCCATTTCTATCTGTTGAATAACACAGCACTTCCAAATCCCATATCCATGAGGGCCAGGCTTCAGCATGAAGTCATGAGAGCATTGAACTCCTTTTGACACTAAAATCTTGCTTATATTAATGATTGAATAAATATCTTGTATGTGGATTATGGTTTGTGCTTTCCAAAGTGGTAATTTCCCCTAGAAGTAAAAGTTGCTGCTATCCATGATCACTTAAAGAGCTGACCATCAGTTTGACCATCAGTTCAGCAAATCTTCTGTGGGCCTGATTGTGATCTTGCCTAAATCTGTCACATATAACCTTTATTATGATATATAACACTGTTGTTACTCCTGCTCATCCCAGGAGAAGGGAGAGGAGGATATGTCCTGCTGCTGTGGTGACTACCTGAGACATAAGCATGATGTATTTTCTAGGAATATTTCACTCTTGTGAAAAATGGCTTAAATTTCATTTTCTGAACTGTGTTGGGATCAGGATGAAGCTGTGTGCATTTTGCTGTCTAAGACACTCTTTCCATATTCATCTTTAGTTTCCTGTATGACATTCGAAACTTTTGAGCAATCTTGATTTCAGTAAAATTGAGCATTGCCTTTATCACTTTGAGTCTTGCTTATTAACTTCTTCATCCTGCATTCACTGATGACAAGCAGGGCTCCCACTGACTTTCATGGTGCAGAGTAAAGACCTTATCTATGGCTGGAGTAATCAAATTTAGTTTTCTTTTCAGGTACGTGCATGTCTTTGATTCTCAGGTTATCAGTTATGAGAAATTTCAAAATCTCTTTTAATCAGGATTAGTACAGCCAGGGACATACTTGCCAAGGTTCTGTTTTGAAGCACATTTGCCAGTATGGGTGAATGCAAAGTTTAATCTCCTTGGCAGTGTGTGACTTCCATGAAAAATGCTATGGATAACAAATATATATGGGTTGTAGTGATACTGATCTCTTATGAATCATTAGTGTGTCCCACCCGCTTATTTTATTTAAACCATTTAAGATTAATAAAAGAGTTGTGGCTTTTAGTGCAATCATTGTGGACTGCGCTGGGGCTAAAATTCTGGTGGCAAAATTCCTGAGCTAACTGCTTTCCACTCTCAAGTTAAATTTTAAAAACCATTATGATGATTAATCCTGGCTAATTATTGTTGTCATGAACACTAAACCAAATGTGGGGCCTCCAGACTGTCTCATGTCATGCTGCCTCATTGATTATTTTATTCCCTCCTTGAAATATGTTCTGGGAAGAGTAGCAGACTATAGTCTTCATGACATGTCCTCAAGTGCTCTGGGAGTTAAACATCAATTTCTATTTACATTTAATGAGCAAAAAAATTAAAACAAAAGGTCCAAAAACCAGAATAAACATAATCATCTAGGATTCCAGAGTCTGGATCCCATGGTGCTTGTGGCTTACATATTTTGTGGCTTGTAGCACATATGGGGGAGGAAAACAGCTGAAACATTTCTTTCACCTTTCAGGGCTCAACCAGTGTAGCCCATGTTCATCCTTCTGCTCCCAGTTATAATTCTGTGTAGAGAGTTCTGGGTGAGGCTCAGGCTGAACTCTGAGTTTTTTGTTGCTGCCTTGGTCAATGAGATGATGCTGCAGTGGGGAATGAGCTATTCCTTCAGCAGCAGAGATGTGAGAACAAATAAGGTTTCCTGTAATGCAGTCATTATCCTAATGGACTAATTCTCTGTAGTGACTTGAGACAATTTTCTTTTCTCATTTCCTGCCCTTTTTTTTTTTGCTGAGGGTGTTTTTGGGGTTTTTTTTGTTTGTTTGTTTTCTTTTCTTTCACCTTCCCTGCCTCCTCCTCCTCCTTGTTCTACTTTTCTGGATGTCTGTTGACCCCTCCTCTGTAATTCTCAGGAGGTTTTATGTGTTTGCAGTCAGACATTGCTTCTGTCCACACTCAGGTCCCTCCATTTCACTTGGATCACCAATGCTGTGGATAGTTGGCTCAGGATCATGATCTCCTACAGCTTCACAGCACTGCTGACGCACATGGCTGAGAGTTTTGCTACAAATAAAGTGGATTTAAAAATTCAGGAGGGAAGGTGGTGATGCACCATTCCCCCTGCAGTGTCTGGAGCAGGTAGTCCATTCTTGAGAGCCTTGTGGCTGCAGGAGAGCTGCATCTCCTGTGGGTGTTGGTGTAATCACAAGGGCTAACATTGTGTATTAGGTGGTGGAATTTGATCTGCAACGTGCAGGGGCAGATTGTAAATGTGGCACACTGAGGAGTACGCCTGTCAGATTTGCATGTCAATATTCCATTGCTTGGGAAATGTGTAGGACATGGATTGAAATAGAGCCTTGGGGAAACTGCAGTTTTGTCCAAAGAAATGAAGAGATATTAATTTCATATAATTGCACACATCTTTAGGAGGTGCAGCTCTGGAACAGGATCCAGTGTTTTCTTTGTCAGGTCCTGTCAGTAATGGCAAATCAATCACAGTGCACAAACTTGAATTTCAGCTGGTAGATCCAGTCTCCATTGCACCTGTGCTGTTCCTTCAGCCCTCTAATTAGAATATGGCACACTAAGTTTATGGTTTTTAAAGACAAGCATGAAACATAGGACACTTAAGTAAAAAAATTCAAGTATGAAAGTTCAGTTTATACTAATAACTTGTATGCATATGCTCTCCAAATTAAACATTTGCATGTCCTCTGGGACCCCTGTAAATTAGGCAAACAGAAGAGGTATGTACTGCTAGTCTTCCATAGAAAAAATGGGTGGAAATCCAGCTCTGGTTACTTAACAGGGTGGCTGGTACAGCAGGGCATCTTTATTAGGAATCTTTATTAGTTTGCTACTAATGGGAGCAGTAATGGGAACCAGGTCAGAAAAAAGCATTTCTTTGACTAAGCAAAGGATGTAACCTCAACTTTAATATATGGATTATTATAGTGAAGCTGTTAGCTATCTGTCATCAACCAAATAGCTATTTAGCTGATCAGAGAAAAATAATTAAATCATCATGGTGCGAAAACATCTGAAAAAAATTATGCCTAAAACCTAAAATGTTTTCCTCTAGACAGCAGACACTAGGCAGGTACTCTTTGGGAAGACTAAATTGTTTTCTACATTGTTTTCATGAGAAAGTTGTTACCAATTCTTGCTACTCAGCTTTTTCATGGTTAGAACACTTTCCTCCAGACTGAGAGGCACATCCTTGAAGTGGAGTCTGTGGCTAAAAACCTGACATTTCCCTTCAGCCCTCACTACAGTGCTGGTGGCCATTTGCAGAGGTTTGGATCTTACCACAGGCCCTTCCTGGGCCCGGGATCTTGACTAGTCAGTGTTCAAACCACATTATTTCACCCCAGGGTGGTGCCAGGTAGTCCCCAGTGTCTATGTGGCCTTCTTCCTCTCATTCCCATGAGCAGCAAAGCCCTGTGAGGTAGGGGCTGTGTGAGGAAGAGGAGGAGGCACCAGGCACACGGCTTCAAGAAATGACTCTGCTGCCTTGCAGGGTGTTACCTGTTGCTGCTTAGTAAGTGTTTGTTTCTTTTCAACACTAATCTCTCTCAAAATATTTAACTCCAAAACCTTGGAGGCTTCCAGAACAGAGAGAAACTGGCAGAGCCAGCTCAGGGCAGGCTTTGCAGCTGCCCTTTCCTGGGAAGGGGGTGCATGGGAAAAGCCTGCTTTTGGGAAGATGTGCAATAGGATATTACTTCATTGCTCTCTGGAACAACTCCTCCTGAATTCAGTCCGTTCCAGCTCCATGTGCTGCAGTCTCAAGGGAAGGATCAAGCTCTTTAAGTTACTCTTTATTTTTTTTTTGCAGTGCTTTTCTTTGCTCACCCCGGGTTATGGGGCCTTGCTCTGGGTTCCCACTTGGGCTGGTACATCTTGTCAAACCCAAAGTGAAAGCAGGAGCAGAGGACCTGCCCAGTTCCCAGGCTGACCCTGCCCATGCCTCCCTTCAGCCCTTCTTGGCCAGCTCTGAAGCCTGAAGCCATTTGACCATCCCCTCTCTCACCCTTTGTCCTCCAGCATCCCCCAAAGTGCTGACCCCTGCAGCAGTTCCTGTCCTTCCTGCTGCCCCCTCTGCACAGCCCAGCCTCCCCCACCACCAGCTCCATCTTCTCTCCTCTTCCCCTCCTACGTCTTCTCATGTAATGACTTCAAAACCCTTCTCCTGCCCGATTCTTGCCTCTGGCCGTCGTCTCACCGCCTCCTCTGCCTCCACATCTTTATGGATGATTCAACTGTATTTCAGTCCCATGATCAAGCAAAATGGATGGATGGGGGCACAGAGGAGCCCGTGACATGGCTTTGCTCTAATCTTAGGTTTTCCCTGTCTTTGCTCCTTTGTTTGTGGTTACCCCTTACTGTGCTCCTGCGATTTCTAACACAGATGATAAATTAGGACAGTGGGGACTGTAAAAGATAAGGTAATAACAGAAATGAAATACCAGGCCAGGATTTTAGCTGGAGTAAATCAGCTGCTGATCTAAACCAGCTGGGGATTTGGCCCATGCTAAAATGAAACTATAGGATACGAAGAATCCATATAATTATTCCCCAAAGAACACTTCTGTCATGGTGCCAGACTGATGTTTCTATTCTTGTTTTTAAAATGATGTATTTTAGAAAGTGATTGTCTCACTATTGCCCACCTGTGGTCACAATATTGGTTCTTTCAAAAGTGAACATGCCAAGTCCTTCAGGCACTCAGCAGTGCCTCTTGAAATGGCTCCCTTCAGCACCTGGAGTTTCTCTTAAAAGCTGCTAATTCCAAAAAGGAACAAGGCCCACGTTCCTTTCCCTGGCCGGGTCTCAGCAGCGGCAGAACGCTG
Organism: Agelaius tricolor; assembly: GCF_023055355.1. Lineage (NCBI taxonomy): Eukaryota > Metazoa > Chordata > Aves > Passeriformes > Icteridae > Agelaius > Agelaius tricolor. The sequence goes on along the minus strand of NW_027269275.1, from coordinate 16,536,218 downwards.
CACCTCAGAGTCTCACGGTCCAATTCTGCCTGAAATTCCAGATTGTGCTGTTGAGTTATTCACCTTCCTGCACTCTCCCTTCAGTGCTGAACTGTTAAACCCACCCCTGTGCCAGGAAGGGCTTCAGTGCAGGTTGTACGTGGTGGGGTCTGAGCCAGTGGGACAGTGTCCCCTGTGCCCGGCCCGTGGCTGGGTGCTGTGCTGGCAAGATTTGTGGGTTTGGTTTGTGTGGTGTGTCTGTGTGCACCCAGCACAGAACATTCAAGAATGGACTCCTCTGTTTCTTACAAAATTTGGTGGAAGGTAGCAGTTTGCTCCCTTTCTTTTTCAGGAAAGATGGCATTGGTCATTATATCCAATTTTGCCCATTTTTTCTCAGCTCCAGTTTATTTCTGTGTTTGCTACCTTGCATGACCAGGAGTGAACCTGAAATCTTGAACTCCAGAGTGCTATGAGAGCTGGGCTTTCCAGAAGGCAATCTGAAGTCTCCTATTGCTTGTGATCTCTATCAAACTGTAAACCAAGGAGATGGTCCTTACCAATCATTAACAGCAGGGCTGGCACAAAGGGCTAAGTCTAGTAATCATACGAAAAAAAATAAATTAATAACTCTCACTGTAGTCTTAGTTCAGCCTCACCAGCCATGACATGTCCTTTCTTGAACACAGCAATGAAAATAGACCCAAGTACTGAAGGAGAAAAAAAAAAAAAAAAGAAATAAAAGAAAACCCAATTTGTTCCCTATTAAGCTTCTGAAAAGCTTAAACCCATTTCTATTCCAGTTAGTAGCTAAGTGAAAATGTAACTGCTTTATATATTTCACTAGAATTAAACTTAAACCTACAGAATTAGGTTTATTAATTTCTGTCAGTGCTCAATGGGGAAATAAGAGTGCCCATTCATTAAGGATACACAATTACTGCAGACAAAAATGAAGCACAGTGCTATTAACCATAATAAAAATGTTGAACACTGTGGAAATTTTCATTAAATAGAATCTATTCCTTATATGACTCTACTTAATCCTTTCTGTCTTTTTCCCCCCTTTGTGTTCTCCAACTAATTTTATTTTATTACTTAGCTCTTATGTATGTTTCTTAATGTAATTATGATTAAATATTTTTAGTAGTAAACACTATTATTTCATAAAAAAAAAATCTGTCCCCACACTTACTTCAGCGAAAAGTGGCCTTTGGAAAACAATACAAGCATTAAGTAGTTTCATTATTATTATAGCTCATGAAGATAAAAAAGAGACCTACAGAAAATAAAAAAGAAAACTGTATCAGCCATCCACTAAAGTAGAGCTGACTTTGTGGAGGAGATCCTTAGATGGAGCACCCAGGTGGACCAGAATAAATCCATTGAAATCAACTGAAATCGGCGTGGTAATTATGACTGAAAAAAAAAATTAAATAGTGAATAAATACAGAATATGTTTAGGCTTTGCTAAAAGCATTTAAGCTATAATAATTATTTATAACAAATATATTTCCAGATTTCCATTATCTTCACATAACACTTTGAGGAATCACTGATCCCTCATGTGGAATTCTTTGAAGGAAACCATATGTCATCTGAGGGACACAGCTTTAATTGCTTGAGAAGGATCATCAGTTAGTAACTATGATATGGATTAGCTGATGACTTTAGCTCATGAAACTCTATTGAAGCCAATGGGATTATGATCATTTCTAATAAAAAAAGACTTATCTCCAGTTGAGTTAAAAATGAATGTGACAGTGCCTGGTTGAGTGGGTGACCTGTATTTCTTGCATAGCAGTAAATGAATAATAAATAACTATGCCCTGTTGATCAAAGATATTTATTTAACCTGAGGGCTACATTATTAAAGACCTCCTTAGGAATGTCAGAGGAGGTTTTGCTCATGTTCTTGTACTCCAGGGTCTTGGGCAGCTCTCTGACTGTCAGCACAGGACCCACAGCTCCAGCAGGTCTGTAGCTTTGGGGAATAAGGTCACAGAGAGATTTGGATCCCCAGTGCTCCTGTTAGGCACAGGAGATGCTGCATCTGGGGGCTCAGACTCAATTTTTGCTTTGGATGACAGGGATCATTCCCAGAACTCACTGAACCCAAGCTGAGCATTGTCATTATTTTGGGTTAGCACTTGCTTCAGAGCCATGCTCCAGACTTTGAGGAGCTGCTCCCTGGAGCATTTGGACTTTTTTTTTTTCTGGGATCATTTAAATGATAAGTCCTGATATAGCAAATTAAGAAAGACAGGAAACTAAGTGACTATACTGTAAATGAGTCATGTGGGGCAAGTTAGCTCTCTCTGGACAGAAACATGGACCTTCTGGGGAAAACCTGGGCCCTTTTGCTAGTGCTCACAGCTCCTGGTGAGGGACTGCAGCTGGCTCACTGTAGTTTGTGTTTGTGCTGTTCAGAGGATGCAATCAAATACGAGCATGAAAGATTTTTGACCAACCAACTGCTTTGTAGGGACAAGTGACTCTTGTGCTCACAAGTAAGGTGGTCTGAATGTGGCCATTTGCACTTAGGAAGGGTTGTATCAAAAGCCTTTTCAGAGTTGGTAACATTGGTTATTTATAGATCTTTTTCTTGGATGACCTGATTGATGATATGCAGATGGTCAAGGGGTCATTAGATTATTCTAAAGCCTTATTGTGCCCAGGGCTGTTTGAAGTCTAGTTGCTTATTTCTCTCTATTAATAGCACCTTTCAGTTTGGGCCTTGGTTGCTGGCTTGGATGTTCTGACAGCATCTGTTTCTTTATCCCATCTCACCAGAGAGCTGAATAGGACACTTGTTAGACTTCCTGGCATTTAAGTAATGGAAAAGAAGGCACCCTGAGATAGAAAAGATGGGAAACCACCATGTCTGTCCACCTCCACATTCACCAATAACACAGCACAAACCTAGATTTCCATGATTTCAGTATTGCTGCTGTAGGACTCATGTCCTCTGCAGTTGCAGCTCTGAACCAGAGAGAAATGGTCATGACCTGTCTAGTTCTTGGACTTAATGATGGAAGAAGTGAGGTGTGGAAACATGTAGATGGATTACAGCCAAAAGAGACTGTTTTCTGAATAGACCTCAACTACTTAGCATTCAGTAAACAACTTTAATACAGGACAGTAAAAACTGCCTATGCACTTATTACCTTGGTATGGTTAACTAGGCAGAGTGTAACCACAGAAATATGTGTGCATTTCAGTAAACACACAAAATGGCTTCATTTTCAAAGTACAGTAGTTCCCTTAGGTGTTCTAAAATCTATTCTTCTGTAGACAAATATTCATTTTCTTTCAGCATTAATTGTAGCATTGTTGCTGATAATGTTTCCTGCATTATACTCAGCTGCCTCATACTGTGGATAAGAGAAATCAGATCGAGAGCAAGAACAGAAAATACTAAGATTGCAGCTGCATCTCCTGGGGAAATTATTTGCCATTTCAAATGTCATTCAGCCTGATTCATTATTAACGGGGAGTACGAGACACCTCCTGCTTGAAAACTGGTCTGCACAGAAATGGCAAGCTGGTTTTATTGTTGCTGTCCTGATGATGTAACCTTATCAAAATATGTGCAGGTTCTGTTTTGTCTCCACTCTAAGCATAACCTTTGGTATCCTGGGTAGTGGCTAAATTAATCCGCTCCCTCAGAACAATGCAATTTCAAACACAACAAACCCCTCCTGTTGTTAAAGAACATTTATCTGCTTTACTTTCATTTGCATTTTCCATAAATTGAGTAGCAGGAAGTGTGAAACACCTGAAGTTCAAAGTCTCTGGAATGCACAGATGTTGATTTTCATTATAGACTCCAAAGATTGGCTCCTAAGCAACACTGCAGAGATTTTTGTGTAACTTAAGCACCTTCCATTCGTGTGCTGGGACTCTGGGAACTCTCCAGAGAGCAATAGAGCAGATTCCTGGAGGACTGGGAATGACTAGTGTGCCAGAGTGAGAATTGAAGTTATTGTCAAGTAACCTTTTGATTATCTGGTGGGATATTTCCTTAGTCTGATTTGGTTTCTTTTTAAAGATAAAGCTAAAAAATACCAAAATGCTTTGGTTCTTTTGCTACACCTCTACCCAAAGATGTGTGAGTGTGTTGGTGACTCAAACTGGCACTTGTTCTTCTCTTACTTTGGTATTTCTAACTCACAATAGTGTGTGCACTCCATGCTCCTACAGCTTTGCTTGTGCTGCCTGCTCAGATTTTCTCCTCTGGCATAAACTAAGGGATGCAACTGCCCCCACACACATCCACTGGGTTGGACTTCTGGGGATTTAATGAGTTTTCCCTCCTGAAATGTTCACACAGCATCTTGTGACATCTCTGTCTACGCCCCTATTTGGGAAGCAAATCCGTGCCTGGGTGAACCTGGGTGTATAAAAATATAAAATACCTGTTTTATACTTTGTGTTGTGCAGAGCAGTCTTGGTACTGGGATTTAGTAGGGTATAAATTTATAAGACTGGAGCTTTTCTTTTGTGCACAGCATGGAAAGATGAGTGTTTAACATGTGGGTTCATGTCCAAATAATAACACGTGATGTTTTCTGCAAGAACCATCCAACACAGGTTTCACACAAAATTTGCTTCCCTTCAGCAAAGGGGAAACCTTGGTTTAAAATTCCAGTCCTCCCTTTGCCATCTACACCAACTCAATCAGCAAACTCCATCTTGGCTAAAGGCATCTAAAGTTGTATATTATTGTTTAATGTCTACTGAGTGAAAAAATTGTCTTGTCATCCTGCAGCTTTGACTCTTTTCCTCTGTGGAAGGAGATATTCAAATTGAAGCATTTGGATTGCAGTTATAGGGCAAATAAAGCAAGTCACCAGTGGCACATATTTGTGTACCTCCATCTGAAGATTAAACTGTTTCAAATTGCCCAGCACAGCATGTGTAGATCTAATGTGAATACTGTGTTTGAATTGACTAACACTTTTGTAGAAAGGAGAAGAAGACAGAACCAAAATCCCACTGGAGTACCATTAATGAATATTTGCCAATTTTCCGTTCTTCTCTTTATTGGAGACTTCCAAAGACCAATTTCAAGCAAGATAGAGACAAAGTTGCTTTGTCACTAACAGCAGTGTTAAACATTCACACCTCTTATCAAACCCATGTCTTCATGAGGCAATGAAAAAATCCCTGCAAATGGTTCTGGAGGATTAGCAGAGGTGTGAAATCTCACCTTGCAGAAGAAATATGTTTTGCTCTCTTTGTCACTTCAGTGTGATTTCGTGGTTGTGAGTATTGACTTTTCCTGTCAGGCATTCAGGCAGTAGATGCTGACAGATGTCTGTATCAATCATCAGAGCAGTCTTGAGGATGTGACCCATGCATTGAGAGGAGATAGAGCCTTGTATTGAATTATAGCCAAGAAGCATTCAACAGAATTGTGGCCAGGTCAACTTTGCACTGCACTGATCCTCAGCAGGTCCTTCAGGCCACTTCAAGTCTACCCAGAGGGTTGGCATCCCTGGGAACCACCACACCACACGAGAATTGTTTATTCTTTAACTCACAAAGCAAGGCCAGTCTTTCCTTGATTCAGTGTTGCCAGAGCTGAGCTCCATTAAAATTCATGAACACTGGTGGATAAATTTCTTCAGTTTGAGAAGGTGATAAAAATGGTGAGTGCAAGCAAGTTTGCATACTTGTCCTTTTCTTTCAAAACCTTGTAGTGATGATCTTGGCTACCTTGCAGTGCTGTGCTGTTAAATCATCCAACAGGGAGTGATGCAACACCAGACATGTGCAGAACCTGCTTGAGTGGCACACAAAATTGCTGTGCTAGTTCATGGGGATGAGTCAGAGGAGGAAGTCGCTGCAAGAGTATCTCACAAAGTATAAAGGATCTGAGGTAAAAAATGTGAAGTAGAGTGTTAGGGATGAGGATGCTGGATCTTTATATACAGATAAAATAGTGCTGAAATGCTGATGAAGTGAACATCATTTCAGAGCACATGAAACCTACAATTTACATCAACTAAATGTGAAGAGGGAAAAGAACAAACATGAACCATTATGGAAACAAGTTCAGCCATATTTGTAAAGAAGCAAATCTTGTGATGGCGCGTGCACATATTTTAGTGCGTGCTCTGCAGTATGAGAACATTTACTTCTACTTGAAATTCTGCAATTTGCGTATTTGTTCTGAGCAATAATCAAAAAAAGAGCTAGCTTATGAAGTATTTGGCCATCAAGTTTTTCTCTGTGGATGATGGTCTGCAGTTGGAGGGGCTTCCTGCAGTAAGTGCAGAGGGTATCTAAGGCCAGCTCCTGCTACAGACAAATCTCAATTCGAGTCTTTTTGGCTGCTGTTGTTCTGAAAGGGTTCAGGTGTTCTGTGTCACTCAATGGACTGATGGTTTGGTGTGGGTTGCTGAGGACCCAGTTCACATGTGCCCTTGCCTGTTCCTGTTGTTTCAGTCACTGTCAGCAGGCTTTGCACTAACCTTAGAGACTGTGACCTGAGCAAAAGTATAATTTGTTTCTCTTCTATCACTTTCTGTAGGGCAAAATCACCTCCTCTTTGGTTTTTGTTCATTGTTGCTAATAAGGCATTCACAAATCCTTCTTTATTAAATTAAACTGAGGACTGGTATGTTCCAAGTGACATCAAGCTGCAAGGAATCAGTTACATTCTTTAGAGTGTTGGAGAGAAATATTGACATTATCAGGATTACCAAAATCTCCTGAGAATATTTTTGTGAAACCAGTTTATTTTATAAATGTAAAACATGGTATCCGTTTCTGCAATATGGGATATTTAAGAGTCCTACAAAATGTTAATGCACTTTTTAAATGTGACTAAGAAAACTGAGGCTGGATTCAGTTTCTCCCTCAAAAGGAAGAGATCACAAAGCAAAGAAATTCCTGGAAAATTTCTGGAAAAATGAGCAACAATAATTTCTGGAAAATTTCTGGAAAAATGAGAAACAATAATTTTCAAAGCATACTATCAGGTATTGTGTGAACTATCTGTGTCTGAAATATATGTGAAAATTGAGTGAATATTTAACTAAAAAAAAAAAAAAAGTTGAAGACAGGAGACAAGCCAAAAATGTTTTTACAAGCATCTCAGGTATTACCTACAACCAGAGCAATTGTAGGAATAGTGGAATAGTGATTCTAACCAAAAGAGTATTCCAATTTTTGTCACATCAGGTAATATGAGACGAATAGCAATAAATTAACAGAATGTTTTCAGAAAACTGAAATTAAAATAATAAAAGCTTTCCCACTTGAGTTTGTTTTTTTTCAGCAAAGTAGGAGAATACAATGAATTTTTGTTTGCTGGCTGAAAAATCAGAACTAGACACAGGAAGTTGGATAATATTAATGGACCAAAAAGATGAGTTTTTCTTTCAAAGTTTAAAAAATAGGTTCAGTTCAATAGACCTGAAAATAATCTGCTTTTGGGAACCAGGGTGTTTGTAGTATATCAGATAAAATAGCTCTCTTGGAATTTTTTCCTGTGGTCACATTGTTAAAAAGCTTTTAAATTTATGTTGTTGTTTTGGCAAAAAATATGAAATTGATGAAAAATTATGGCTGACAATGCAAGTTGGAATGAATAACTACACATATATGTTGATTTTAGCCGTTGATTTTGAATAGCAATAAATCCAGAATTCTACCAGCTCAACTTAGGGGAGGCTTTCAGCACAGTCAACCACAAAATGCAGTTGAACCACTCACAGAGCATAATTAGAGCAGATGCTGGTATAACATCCAACTGCTGTTCACGCTTTATTATGTTAAATCCTGCCTTTCCTGTTTATTTGGGGTTTTTTTTCTCTTCCTTCCCTAATACTTACCAAGACAGCTTTTAGAAATTCTCCACAAAACCCAGAAGGACCTTGTTATTTTATTCCAGGAGCAGCCTAGAATAGTTTTTTGAGTGTGTCTGTGTGTTCTGTACAGTGTATTTTAAAAAGAAAAGCAATGTTTTGCTAGTATTGAGGCATATATAACTAGGCAGCATCAAGAACCCTTATGATTGAATTAAGGTTGCACCAAAAAATTCAGATTTATTTCCAGCTTTTTGCCTGTGATTGGGCCTGACATGTTACTGCTTTTCTGCTATTCCCTCTCCCAAACTTCTCTTTTTGATTGTCAATGAAACTCTGCAGGGAGATGGAAACTCCTTCTCCAGTATCTTGTGAAGCAGAATAGGATCATAGTGTTGGTTGAGACAGCAGGTCAGTATTGTGATATAAATAAAAAATAAACAGAATGAACACAAGTTGAGGGGAGTCATAAATTCATCTCACTGAATACAAACGGGAGTGGTTTTTTTCTTTTTTTTTTTCTTCTTCTGGATTTATTGCAATGGTTTGAAATGAAATTCTCTAGCTGACAGAAGATCATTCAGCATTAGCTATTTAAAAACTTCCACTGAAATAAGTTTGTTATTTATGAAGTTCATCTCACAAGTTCCCAATTTGGTGAAAACTGTTTTATTTTGCTTCACATTTGAAACCTGCAAATAGCTGAGTTAATTTTACTAAAATGAGCATTCTCAAGATGACCTGTAAAGGGGAAAAAAATCCAACCCAACTGTACTTTAATCTAGAAACCATCAAAGCCTTCTTGACACATGTATTATTGTAGGGCTCAGAAAAAATAAACAGTTTATGAGGAAGATTAAGAGAGAGTTTGGATTTTGCTTTTGACATATCTTGTCTCCAAATCTTAGCTGAGGATTTATTAGAACACTATCATGTCAAAGCTACCTCATTTATATGATAACACATCTGTAATGTTTTACAAGTGCAGCAGTCCTCGTTCAGAATGTTGCTCTTTAAGTCCTAAATTACAGTACCTGGAGAGGTATGCATAATTATAGTGCATGTTAGCAAATGATAGGATGCATTTTCCCCTAGGCTCTCTGCATTAATCATCAGCAGAGTGGGTGCAATAAAATCATAATTGCTTCTTCAAAAGTTATAATCTAACTTATACAACTTTAAGTTAGTTGTATGGCAATACGATATCGGCTGTCACGGAGCAAGCCCGTTTCCTTCATTTTCTTAAAATTAAGGTAGTGTTGCTCGGTGGTGAACTGTAATTAGCATCATTTTCATTTACACATTTGAGTTTTAGATCCTGAGTGAGTTCATGATGGTGTAAGCTCCAAGCTTGATGAAACGATGCTGATTTACATGAGCTGAGGGCCTCTGGGCTCATCTCTGCCTATTTGTTGGGCTGCCTGCAGTCAGTTGGGTGGATGATTAACCTCTTCTGTCTCCTTAACTAGCAATTGTAGCTGAAAAAAAAGGACGGTGTTAAGGAAAGGAGTTATTTTACATAAGATTCCCGGTTTGTATTCTTCAGCTTGGGTATGGGATTCACCAGAGGAAGATTTTGCTGCAGAGGGCTGAGCTGGTCCCGTGTAGCTGTGCCAGGGAGCAGTTTGGCACCTCCCTGGCTCCCACCTGCCTGCTCAGGTAACTTCCCTGGCTCAGCTCTGGTGATGCTTTGACCTCACGGTGACTGAACTCGGAGATGTAACCTGGCAGGAAACTGGGTCCCTCCCCTCTCCCTGGTGGAAGAGTTTCGTGCTGGTTTTGCTTCCTGAATTCACTCATTTTCTTGTCAGATGAACGCCAGTGACCCCGTGTGAGGCTGTGTAATAGGTGAGTGTAGGATGGAACCGGTTAAAGGTACTCACATCAGCTGTCATGAAGCCAAGCCTACAATCAGAGATCAAAGCAAACCTTTAATTATTTAGGAAACATCACTGATGTAATCAATACACCTTACAAAAACAATTGTTTCACTCCAATTCATTGCCTCTTAGGCTGATACATACACACACACACAGAAGCATGACATGCATATGTATGCACATATGTGTATATAAGTATTTATAGACACACACTTATAGACACACACACATAAAATGAAGTTTTCATTCTTTGAAGTTTGACCAACTTTTCCATGTGTAAGGGCATGTCCACAGGGCCTGAGACCCAAGGGACTCAGAAGGCTAATGGACGTGATAGAAAAGCAAGTTTTTTCAGTTTTGCACAATCCTATTCCTTAAGATCAGGTCTGTAAATTAAGTTCTGAACCTACACATTGAAGGCTGGATCCTGCAAACAAGGCTTTCTGGCCCCAATCCAGTAAAGCACTTAAATATTTGTTTTAACATTAGGTGCATGTCTTGTTATGGTATGACTTCAAAGGGGCTTATTTTGCTTAATATTAAGCACATGCTTAAACACGAGGCTGTGTATTTGAATGAGCCATATCCAAATGGCTGAGCTGGAGAGCTCAGCACCTTGCTTCTTCCCTGAGCAAATATAATCACAAAGAAAATAAACAAACAGAACAGAAGCCTCCACCTTTTCTAAAGCACTTCCATTGTTGTTCTGTAGCTGATTTGCACAGGAACACAGCAGCTCACACTGGTTGAACACTGGTTGAACACTGGGTGCTCACCATGGCGCGCGTCGCAGCATCGCGGTCACTGCTGCTTTCAGAGCTGGCAGGTCCTCTCTGGGATGCTCCATTGCTCCTTCGCTGGCCACAAAAATCCAGGCTGTGGCCATTGCCCCAAAATCCAGAAAGCAGAGGGGGTGTTAAGGTGCATCCCCAAGCTGTAGCTCACAGCCGAGTTGTGCTCAGCCACTGCTGCCATCCAGCTTTGCCCTTTCTGTGATTCCGGCTTTATGGGCACGGCAATTACGCATTTAATACTTGATTTGCATGAGATTAAGCTGCACACTTGTGAAATGCAAGCTGGTGCTAAACACCCTTAAAAGGGCTTAGAAGCATCCAAAAATAATGTGTTTCACACCAAGTGAAGTATTTGCTGAAGTGCAGAAAACGGGAAAAGTTCCTCTCCACACTTCAGTTTTTGAAGGAAACTGTCCTTAAAGATACGAGGCTGTCCCCCTTTTATGTCAGAAATACAAAATATAATAAATAGAGAGTAATATCCTACCAATCAAAGCATCTTTACTTAATTTTCTAAGGCTTTTAAGTCTCCTGCAGATCAGAATTTTGTTTTTCTCTCCAGCTTGCTGGTGTTAATAACCAATACTGTTAAGCAACGAAATTTCTGAGAGTTAAAAATAGGCTTTCATTAGCTAAAATGTACCATGCAGTTGTGCATTTAAATGCCATGTGCAGTTTGGTGGAAAATAAAGGGAAAAAAAGAAGAAAAAAGATTTACTTCATTTTTGTACTCTGAAAACTTGGGGTTAAATTATTTTAAAATGCACCCCAAGTCACAACAAGCTGCTGTGTATCAGGTCACACTGCCTCCTCCAAAATCATGCTTATCTTTAAATTTTCCTTTCATAAACATTTGGCAAATATAACATCAATTTAAGCTGTAATGACCACATTTAATTTTCATTTTAAATTTATTCTGTTACTATATATTGGTATCCTGGTTGATGCCAAGTCAGCCAGCCACAGGTCTGTTTTTCATTTATGCATTGAACTTCTTTAGGTTAGACATGCTCAAGAGTCCTGGTTTAATGCATAACCCTAATTATAACTTAGAATTAAGCTACTGCTGACTGCAGCATTTTAGGCAGGGGAATCAAAGAATGTATCTAATGAAAAAAAACACAACTCCACCCCTCACTACTACCTTATCTTTATACATTTTTTTATGTTCCTTTTTTTTTTTTTTTTTTTAGATTGAGTGCATAATACAGCTATAAACCAGCAGTTTAGATAATATAGTCAGCTTGTCAGTTTATATATGTCTTCTCTGAGCTTAAGGGTTTTCTGTTTGCTTTGAATTGGGCCTCACTTCTTATTAAAATGCTACAAGCTTTTAAGAGATTGTAGTATCACAGACCAGTGATAGCTCAACATTCTAATATATCATTATGTTGGACCTATATCTGTGCACTCTAAAATTGCATTACTGTTTAAGCTGGTTGAAATATTTTTGCAAAATGTTTGGTTTTGGATGAAAAATGCCTTTTCAGCCATGCAGAACTTTGATGAGGAAATTCTTAGAATGTTCTGATGAAAATGGCTTTGGGGTTTTTTAATGGAGAAACTAAAAATGCAGTTCAGAGCACTGTTCAATTGCAATAAAAATACTGGGGTTTCCCCACATTTTTACAAAGAGAGAAATATTTTTAAGGACAAGCTCTTGTGGTCACTTCAAACTTGTCTGAATTTCATGTATTGGATTGGAACATTAGGAGCTCAATGGACAGGAAAGGCAGGGTCTTATCATTTGGGTCTTTACTCCCGAAATAAATCTGTTCTTATTAACAGAAGCAGGGTTTTAGAGGCAGGGGGATGATTAACGATGAACCATGTTGCATGGGTCAGAAGGAAATGTGGCCTGGGGAGATGCCACCATCACCAATAAGACCAGGAAGAACCTGGTGGGCCAGGAGGAGCCTGGTGCTGCAGTGGGACTCCAGGACAGGGTCACTGAGGCTGGAGTGATGCGCTGGGATCAGAGCAGCACCACACAGGGACACCCTGTATTCATTGCACAAAGACAAACCTCTCAGTGAGAGATGGAGAGCAGGTGAAAGTCATTGCAAGGTACCTTTGTGCACCAGCCTTTCTGCTGTCCCTTTCCCCATGGTACCTCCCTGCTGCCACAGGACCAGGGAATCCCTCTCCTGCTCTCCAAGAACCCTTGCAGATACTGCACCTCATTCTGCTCATTTTCACTGGCTCCACCTGAGGGTAACACCTCCATTTCCTTAGAATTAGTCCAGATGTGTGCTGGGCTTTGTGGCTGCAGTGAGAATCCTTTGCCATTGGAATATGAGACTGTGTTTTCATTCCTGTGACAGTTCTTGTGCCTGCCCGCCGTCTGCAGGAGGCTCATCAGCGAGAGTTAAACACTGCGTGATAAAATACTAATGTTTTTCTTCTTTGGGGACAGGGAAAGGAAAAAATTCTGGGTTTGTACTAACATTCCACTTGTTCTGCGTGGGCATTCAGCTGTACTGCCAGGAGCTGGGAACGTTTACAATCCTGGTGTAAATGAAAGCAGACAGAAGCAATGGAGGAACAGGCTGTGCAAGCCTGGGGGCTTGTCCATGTACAATAGTAGCATCAGTTCAGCTGCAAAATCCATTTAGCTGAACCAGTGTATGTCTCTGATTGGACACACTTAAATTGGTTTATAACCAGCTTACATCAAATTAGTTTAAATCAGGAAGTTACCATAATAGCTGCATCAACCCGTAATTGTCTAATTTGTGTATAGGATGGTCACAAACCAGTTGCCTTTCCTCCATGCAGGCTTTTGCACTGCTTTAGATAATTTAAAAACTGTTAAACCAGCAAAACTTTTGTCTGTAGACAAGCCCTAAAGCCCAAAGTTTGTGTGAGCTGGGACAGGGAGTGAGCAGGGGCTCTGTGCTGCAGCACATGCTCTCAAAGCCAGTGGAAAAGGAGATGACAGAGACTTTAAAGCAAGAATGGGACACAAGACACCAATTTTCCAAAACAGTTTATTGCTCTATATGATGGAAAAGTATGAGGTAAAGAAATTCAGGACTCCTTGCTGTGACCCAGGGGTTTTTATGAGCTGTGTTCACAAGCATGGAGAGGTCAAAGGGAAGCTGTCCTGTGCTGTGTGGGATCACATTTCACCCCACAAGCTGGAGCAGCCTTGAGCCTTCTCTAGGTTTAGTCAAAGGATAACAACACCCAGCAGGCAGCGGGGCTGGTGAGACATGTTCCATCTCTTGAGCTGCTCAGGATGGAGCTGGAACAGGAAATGTTGCTTTTGCTATATGTTAATTGTGGTTCAGAGCTGTTTTGGAAAGACAAGTCCCTCTGGACAGCAAAGGGAGAGGGTGGCTTGAAAGTGTGACATTGTGGAAACAAAGGCAACAGGAGAATGACACCATGAGCGGGGTTATCTCAACAGTTCTGTAACTAAAAATGGCCTAAATTGTTTTCCAAAATGAGTTCTTGCAGAGCAGAGAGAAAGCCTCTGATTTCAAGAGTTCCTAAAATACTTTTGGAACGAAACTCTCTGAATGTTCTGTGGGTGTTGATCGCTGGAGTGCTCAGTAGTACTCGAGCTCTGAGTTCACACCATTAAAGCTTTGTCGACATTACTGAAAGCGTCCTCTAACACACTGAAGCAAGCTCAAGAGGCTGTATTTATGTTCTCAGGCTGACTTTAGGGCTGTTGCTGGCAAGCTGTCAATAAAAGAACTTATTAGTCAGGGAGACAGCTTGGATTGGAGAGTTGTTTAAGCAGTTCACTTATGAATGGGACACAAAGGTGAACAGAAGGAACTTTCTGTGTGTTTAGCAAATGGGAATACCAAAAAGCAGTTTTATCAAGGTAACTCTGTTTAGGATGCCCAGCAGTAAATGTGTTAGATAGTTGTTTTTTTTTTTTAATCTGAGAAATGCTCCTCCAGTTCTGCAAGTATATCTGGTAGAATCTGTTTTATCCTGTAAGAAATAGAAGGGAAAATTGGTTTGATGTTCTTCCCTCTTACTTTTTTTGAATGTGTGGAAGAGCAAGGCGGTTTTTACAGCAACAGAAAATGTAATGATGCATTTCCTCTGCATGAGGCTTCTGGACATTTTCTTACTTCATAAAAGTAGATTGAGATGCCATGGTAAGTAGTATTGTACCCACCAGATAATCCTACTGGACTTGGGAACATTATGGAATATTACTTCTAGTAAAGGGTAACTTGCAGAGGAACAGAAATAGCTATGAGAAATAGTACAAATCTAATGTTCAAAGAGCAGTGCTTGGAGAAAGCAGCAGCCTACTTTTGTAAGAAATATATTTCTTGCACTGTGCAAACCATCTTTAAAGACTGAAGTGATCCTAGTGAAAACCATGGGAAAGAGAAAACAAGCGGAAAACGAATGAATCCCTAAAGGGACTGACTGAAAGCTAAATCACACTTTGTGGGGATCATTCATTTGCTCCTGATAGTTTTGTGTTGGCCTAAGAGGAACTTGTGATAAAACAAAGACCTGGCTCACTGTGGCTCGAACCCAAAGTATTTGTACAGCAACTAATGTATGAGTGGTACCCCATTTACAAGAGGTGGATGGCTTTCCAAAAGGCCCCTTCGTGTAATTTTTTGTCAGCCCAAAGCTCTGAGAAGGACAGCACATCTCATTATGGCCATACTGTTCCTGGATCATGGTGTGGTGATTTATTTTCCTTCAGGTTTTGCTCACAGTGGTGGGGAGTGAACCCTCCTTGCCTCACCCTGGGAATGGCCTTGGCCTTTTTTTGTTTGCAGTGGGAAGGCTGGTTGCCAATGAGCAGTTCTAAAGTTACATTTTCACTTGCATTCTGGGCAATACCTCCCACATTTTGGGCTCTGCAGTACTCAGTGTAAATGGTTCCTTAGAGCTACTTTGGCAGCCAAAAAAAGCGATATTGTATTTAATTTCTGGCACTGCCACTCGCTGAATTGCCGACACAGCTGTAGCAGACCTCCAGGTCTGGATGGATCTGGCTAAAGCAGAAGATCCCAGTGTTTCCTGACTGGACTCCATGTAATCCATGCCACTCAAGATCTGGTCTTGGGGCAGCCAAGCAGAAATGTGACTCCTTTCTGCCAAAGGCATTTCAGCAGTGATTTCAAGGTTTTTCTGGGGGGAAGAGGGACAGAGGTGAATTCTCTGAGAAATTAGCCTTAGTAAGGCTAATTTAGGCCTTCTTTCAATAGGGTTTACCAGGAAGGTCTGTTGTGTACAATCCAAAGATTAATTCTTTTTTACACCATAACTTTTGAGGAGAAAAAACCCCATCCCTACCCCCAGAAACACATTTCTGCTTGCCTTGGATCAGACACTAATGTTCATGTGTCTGGGTAGCGTGATATATCAGGAGACTGGTGTGGTTGACCTCTAACTGAGGAATTTTTAATTTTTTTTTTTTTACTGTGCACAAAGGTAGTGGTGTGAACATGTTGGAGGCCTGGGAAACACTTGTTTCAGCAGCAGTTACCCTTATTCACCCTGACTTGGATCATATCCCTACCACAACATTAATAACTCAGAGAAAGAATGAAATAAAGGAATATGAAAAAAGGTACAGGGATGTTTGCTATCAAGCTTCATCTTTTTGCTTTCCTACTGGTGCCACCGTGGTAGCAGATCTGACTTGTGTCCACAATGAGCTTATGAGAATTCATATTCCAGGCAAAAAGGGCCACTGCTTTCAAGGCATTTGCTGCCCCTAGAAGCCATCCAGGGTAATTTATGCTGGTTCTCAGAAAATTCAACCAGATTTGAGAAATCCTTTGAAGATGGGAGTCTGCAGGAAGATTGTCTCCCTTGGCTTAGCTTGGCATGGAGGGTGGCAGGCACTGTAATATACTGATGCTAACACTGACAAAAGCCTGCTTTAAACTACAGTGCAATGCATGCAAGGAAATTGCTGCTGGTTTGATAAGTACTGCACTGTTGGCAGGGGAAAATTTAGGTCCAATTGAGTTAAATTCCATCATCTTGCTGTGACAGAAGATGGAGCTTCTTTCCATGCTGGGCTCCACATCATGACACAACCAAATGCCTTTAGTCTCCCATAGCAAACTCTTTTTCAGGGTAAAGAACTTTTCCAGGTCAAGGCAAGCTGTCACAGGAAGGTGTTTGTGGGGTTGGCATTTACCACAGCATGGGGATTTGGGGCTGCAACCCCTCCTGGAGCTGAGGTGAGCTGGCAGTATAACAATGATCCTTAGGGGGTCACCCCTCTGACCCTTAGATGAGCAGCCAGGCTGGAAGAGCCCAGCTTGCTGGGACTGGAGATGGTTTTCCTGTGGACCCAACCATAGTGTTTTAGCCTCTGTTGTGTCAAGAAGTGACACTGACACCATGAACTGCTTTGCAGAATGCCCTCAGCCTCGTGAGTCATCTGCTGTAATTCTTTGGGAGTGGGCAAGCAAGAGAGGCACTGCAAGAAAAGGGCATTTCTTGTGTTGTTCCCAGACTCTGCCATGTGAATCTGCCCTCCTGAAATCCATAAAACCCGCAAGCAGGCTCTCAAACATTTAATTTGAAAGATCTCTGTTTAAATGGTTTTTGACTTGTGCCAGGGCAAGCCTGTCCTCCAGTTAATTATGTTCTAAGCACACAAAGAGAGCTAGTGAAAACAGTCACTTCATAACCATTTTCTTTTTGTAAACTCAGAGTACTTAGATCTGCATCATTTAATCATAATAGAGCCATATGCATGCAGCTTAACTTTTCTGGAAACCAAAATTAGCTAGAAGACATTTTGGCCTATTTCTGAAATGCTTGTGTATAGGGAAAAGTGCTTTGGGAACCTCAAATGGGTATGAGCTCCCAGACCTTGCAGGAGTGGAGAAAAGTTCATGTCAGGAATGCTCCCACCTCTGCCCAGGTCACACAGCAACAAATACATCATCAGTGCAATTTTAGAGTGAAGTTTACTGGTGGAGTGGTTAACTAGCACAAAGAAACTAAGAGAGGGACTAAGCTGCTAAGTGTAGGGCAAAGATTAATGTTGTCATGGGCCAGAATCTCAGGGTGTGAATACCTGGTCCAAAGAAAGTTATTTTCGTTGTTGCAACATGACCCTTAAATGAAGCAGAGGAATATTTCTTAATTAGATATTTACATATCTTGCAAATATTTGAAAAAATATAACAGCCCCAATGAAATTCAAACCTATTTGCTTAACGAGGCAGTGCTTTAATTTGCATGTCTGTTTAGATATATCTCTGGATACCTTCAAAACTCAGAAGGAGGCACATGCTCAAACCATTGTCTCAGAAATGCTCAGTGAACAGCCAGGGCAGGGATCACATCCAGGGGAGATCTCTGTAGCACAATCACCACGAGCTCCAGGGCTCAGTGCTGAGCTTGCAGTTGTGCTTTGCCAGCAGGACCCTGCAGCAGTCACAGCAGCTTTGTTCCACTGGGAATGGTGTCTGAGTCCATCCAGCATCTCCTGGTGCTCTTTCACACCCAGCCAAAATCTGGGTATGAAAGCAGCTTCTCTGCCAAAATCCCAGCTGATGTAGAGAGAGGATGGTGAAACCCTAGGACATTCCAAAAAGCTCCTAAAAAGCTTTGGGTAAGCTTAAGGAAGCAGTGTAATGATATCTTGATAGATATCTTGCTACCACCCCACTCCCCTGTATAAAGCTGTCAAAACTTGCTGCAAAAACTGTTAAGAGAATTTACCAATATAGCCTTAGTTTCAAAATAGTAATTACTAACAGGGTAGATACTCTGAGCTGTACATGGATGAAACTATTAATTAAAGGTCGTTTACAGAACTCTCTGTGGCTGCAGAATTGCAACACAAATTTGCAGAGGAAATAGACATTAAAGGCTGCAGCCCATCTTGCAGCCAGCTGTTGGCCACCAGCTGAATACTCCCTCGCAGGGATAACACGGAACATACCTTGGTAAGATTAAAAGGCATATTTTTGGGATCCCCTCATTTGGGTGGGATTCTCTGAATTTTTACAGTCATTCTTTGCCCAGCTCTCAGTTCAAAATACTTAATACATTTACCTCTGGCTACTGTGGGTCTCTGTCATCCAAAGAGGCTGAGCTGGTCCTGCCAGCAGCAAGGATTTCTGCTCTGGCTGAGGAGACTGGGGACAGCTGGGTCTCCTTTAAGTGGAGAAGGGGCAATGAGTGAATGAAGAATAGGAGGATGATGAGGGAAAGGAAGACAGTGAGAGAGGAAAAGAGAGTAAAGCCAGGGAAATGCAGCTGATTGCAAATGCATTTATCCTTTCTCAGGAAGTTCATCCTTGGAGCAGCCCCTGAAGGTAGTGCTGGTAACTGATGCTACCTGGTCTAGGTCTAACTTGCTGTCATGCTGACATGTATCAGGAAATTAAACCCCTTCTCTCTTGCCAGTGCTTCTGGATATTGATTCCTAATTCCACAACCTGGCCATTATTTGAAACTAAAGCTTGCCACAAAGGAGAGTGTTAAAGCACAGGTCAAGGACGAGCCTGCCCTCCGTGCCTGCAGCCACTTCCCAAGTGCTTTATGAAAGCCGTTGTGCCATGAATGGATGGGGGGAAAAATAGAGCATATTCAGCATGAATAAAACATGACAGGGATGTGCTAGCAAACTCTGATCTGTTTTGACTGTGATAACAGTGTAAACCTCAATGGGTGAGGGCAAGATCACAGTGCACTGAAACCATGAAGTCAGCTTAACGTGACCACGGTCCACTCAAACTTCTCTGTCACTCCTGCCAGCTCCCTGCAATGTGCTGTGACTGTGATGTGCATCCAGTGAGAGCAAAGTGACACATGAGCGTGGCGTGACAGCAATGCCAGAAAAGATTTGGTGCTTGCTGTTTGTGGCCAGTTAGCCATGTGAATGCAAAATGTATGGGGCAGTTTGTAAGGAGCTGGTACTGATCATTTGTATGAATGGTTTTGACTGAGGAGCATTTGGGTTTGAATATCTGATACAGATTCCTCCTGTAGCAAGCCTCAATAAGCACACAGTTACCACAGCTGTTGGCTGGAAGGTTCACCTTATTTAAAGTGCTTTCTGAGATCTGATCCTGTCCTTTTTTGTCTTCACTCCACACCAAACCACAGTGGCAGATTATTAACTGAGATATGTATGGCGATCAATATAATATAAAGATCAACATGTCCTTGAGTTCAGTGCACATCATTTCATAGGGAAGTGTTTTTTCCCCTCTCCATTTGGCTTGATTATTCAAGAGTTCTTTAACCACTACAACAGAATCCTTTTCAGAAGAAGAACGTTTTTCTTTCACCCTAGTTGCTATGAGAACATGAATCATCTCTTTAGCACAATAGCAACAACTGTAGTGCCTAAGTGCATCCACTGATTTTTTACTGTTTGTTCTTTGCTCTCAACAAGATAAGCTGTTGTTATTTCTTTCTTCTTGAACAAGCATAACATGATTGCTGAAGTAGTCAGAATAATTGGACCAAATAGTGAGGCAGTTAATGTAAACAGAAAGAATTTATCTCTTTCAAGTACAGTAAATTGTCCTCCAAAAATATGGAAATCTTGTCTATTTCTTGTTGTGCCCTAGAGCAAATTTTGTTGAGTTTGTTGTCACATCATTATTTTCGGACTCTGTGAAATTGCTAATGAGGAACAGGCTGCTTTCAGTGGGATAATTGTGTGTGTTTGAGGCTGTGGTGAGATGTTATAGTCCAAGGGTAAATCACCAGCACAGGGGAGGTGAATGCCCTCCTTGAACTCCACATCCACCACAGGTGTCACCACCCAAAGTGCTGCCAGGGAGTGGGAGGATGGTGCTGGCTTCAGCTGCAGTGAGCTCTCTACTGCAGAGAGAGTGCAAACCACGTAAGCTGATGTGCAAGCTCTTTTCATAGCTGTGCTGGGAATGAGTTCTGCACTGGAGGAAGATGATATCAAGAACAATTTTGCTTGATCATTAGGACCCTGAGGTGTTGCCATAGATAACCTGTAAGCAAATTTTTAAATTTCTTAAATAACAGGTAAAATGAGTTATTCTCATTGAGAGAGGAAAGATTTTTCTGTGCACTTTGTATATTCATTTTCAGTCTGGCCTTGGTTGCACTCATTGCCAAAGGCACTATTTTCACACCATTAAGTCTGCTGGTGTAAAATGGCTTCTGCGGGAAGGATCCTTGGAAATCAAAAGGTGGTGGACATGTTTTGACAGTCTCTTGGTGTTTGCCTTCCTAAAGCCTTCCTTCAAACCACTGCCTTCCTAAGGTCTTCCTTCAAACCTCCTTATCCTAAACACCAGAGATGTTTGTGGCAATCAATGCTGTTGGTAGATGAGAAAGATGGGGGCCTGTGTCAAGTGGAAATGTGATGTGTTCTAGATGGCATGAGACAAGAGGTTGTGAGAAATTAAGCACTTAAATGATTTGAGGTTGCTAGAACTTGTGTCTGATTTGAGAAAGGAGCTTCTACTCCATCCTCATTTGGCACCTGTGATTTGTATAATCTATGGCCCCTTTTAAAGAGGGGGATAAATGCTATGCAAATATGTCTAGACAGGTGAAATATGGCTAATGATCAGTTGAGACAATTTTCCCAACAACCCTCTTAGATTTTAATTATTTATAGCTCTGTAACTACATACTATGCACTTCTGTAGCACAGGTGAATTAGAGGGGGAAAAAATAAAAGCTTACATACAACCAGTGTTTTCAATAGTATCAAATTATTATGCCAATAAAACATGTAAAATCTGTTCAAGATCAAACAGGCATTTGATGTGCTGATTGTGTTTTGGAACAAAAAAAAAATCCCCGAGTGATTGTTATCTGGTACTTGTAGCTTTGAATAGATAAAAGCAGTGGCCCAGACCTTGACTCGAGTAAATTAATACAACTGCATTGACTTCAGGGAAACAATGTGGATTTATACCAAGTGATGGATCTGTTCTTACTGCCTGATACAAATCTAGAGGTTAGGCTTCTTCATCAATTTTTGTCTAAGAACTAAGGAAGGAAAAGATAATGGGGCTACAAGTAGGGATATGATTCAGTATTATTCTGATCTTAAACTTCTAACCTCAGGGGAAAGAGGCTGAATACTTGGCATGGATCTTGCTTAAGTTTGATGAACTGCTTTACCATTGTATTTAATTGTTTGCAGCTAGTATTATACTGAACTAAACTAAGATTATATGCAATTAAGCAAAAGAAGAGTATTGCATTGAGTGGTATTTAGAGTGCCTCATTAATTTGTATTAGGCTGTTAATGTAGGAAAATGCACCAACATGATTTAAACATAAAAATACCTGGGTAATCTGGCAAACCACACTAAGCGTCTAATCACTCTTTCTGAATATTTCCTGAAAATAACTAGGACCTGATTAAACTACTTTTATGTGTCATGTTTTTTCAATGGAAAAAGAATCTTGAGACTCCTTTAGACTCAACAGCAGGAAGACAGAAGAAGCTTAATGCAGAGGCAAGCAGTGGTATTAAGAGAAATACAACCTAAAAGAGATATATTAAGAAATTAACCATGTGTAGTAGTAAAACCAATTGGAGTGAACTAGATTTTGCTGGCTTAATCATAATTTGTGAAAGTTGGCCTTAAATAAATGTAGAATCATAATGAAATTTAGAGATAATCTAATGAAATCTAACACTGACTATAAATCACAATTTAATGTCAGAGGTATGTGTGTTTTGGTCTCAGGTCCCTGTGAAAACTAGGTTTTGGGCCTGTGAATATTGTATTGAGTGTGGGCCTTGCTATGTGTCATCAAAATGAGAAGTAAAACTTCTAAAATACTTTCCAAGGAAGGGGAATCTTGATTGTCCTCTTTGCAGATGAATTCCTTGGTACAGTCACATTTTGTGCAGTTATATGGAAATTTATGTTGGTAGCAAAGATTGTTTCACAAAGCTGTGATAACCTTTCCTATGGCAAAGGAAGATCTGTTAGTGACTGCTACTACAAAACACATTTTCCAAAAATTGTGAAATCCTGCAACCACTTTGTTTTATAAAACATAGTGTCTCCCACAATTTAAGGAAGTTAGCCATTAGTGGATATTAACTGCCAGCATTGACTAAATTTTTAAGAACTACATTTTAAATCATGGACATATTATGACTTTTCTAATGGGCAGTTTATATATCTGGATCATTAGTAAAACAAATATTTTAACACTCGTTTGAAATCTTAAATTCAATCTAGAAATGTTGTTGTTTAATCTGCTTTCCAGTTCATATTATCTCTGTGTATGTAAATGCTGTTACCCATTGTGGCTTTCCTGAGGTCAGAGGCAAAGGCCTTCAAGGACTGGCTCTGTCAGCTGAGGAGCTTGGAGTGGATGTGGTTGTTTCCAGGTCCTTAGCAGCCTCTGTGTGAAAGGATGGGAATTCCCCACTGCCAGAAGAGATTCCTGAGGTAACAGGGCTGTTGGAACGTTTAGGACACAGCTTGGAGCCCCGGGATGTGTGGTTGGAACCTGCCTTTCCCTGGGAGGCCTGCTGGCTTCCTGTACATACTTTGCATGAGTGCAAAAGGTGGAGAGTGGTGTTTCTGTGCTCCCTGGCTCTGCAGTGCTCCTGCCAGGGCTGCATTTGAACATTTGATTCCCAGAGCACAGCACTCCCACCCTGGCACTGCAGTGTCCTCTCCTGCCCCCAGCCCAGGCCGTCCTCCCCAGCCCTTCAGGTGCCTGAGCTCTCTGCACGTGGCTCTTGCATGATATCACCCAGCAAGAGAGAGGGAAAATGGCTGAAAGGCTCCAACTGGTACAAAAATAAATCTTGCTGATTCTGACTCAAGTAAAACATACAAATTAACATAAACTCAGTATCAGCGGGATCTTAATTTGATTTTTTTTTCTTTAATTTTTTTTTTTCCTTCAAAACTTTTTAAAAGATGTGCTCATATTTTAAAATCTCTGCATAACAGAGAGACTGGTTTTCCCACCTCTTGTACACAGCATCATCAAGACATAAAATATCTTTCTGGCCATCTGAGTATAATAATGAGGCAGCTGTACAGCTCACTTTGGTTGTTTATACCTATTTGGGCTCAGACCTGTTGCAGTGTCCTCTGGATGAACCTTTCTCATCTCAGACCCTGCAATTTGATGTCTGCTCCAAGCATTGGTTAAAGACCAAGTTTCAGCAGTTCATTTGCTCTGTGTGAAATTTAGTGGGTTTAAATCATCACCTTTTTGGTGAAACATGCCAGTTTGAGGCTTGGAGATTTTGTGGCTTTGTTTTAAATAATGTCTGGGGCTGGGCTTCAGCCTTTGGCTTTGAAACCTGTCAGTATGTTGCACAGACTTGCAAAATAAATCAGAACAGTTTATGTTATCATAAACCATTGAATGGGGGATTTTTGAAAGAGCTAAGAGAATTACAGGTATATATATATATATATATATATATATATATATAGTGTATGTGTAATTATACAAGCTCAGTGAGGGGAAGTCTCTGTAGCTGTTTGAATTTCAGTGGCTTTTGTGTACACCTCAACTGGAGTTTCTTTTTTAATTTTAGCTTAGCTGTCAGTCCTTCCAGTTCCAGGATTGGAAAAGGGATTTTGTCCCACTCCAGGTCTCATGCCTGTGTGTTTCTGATGAGTGTGCATCCTGTGCTGTGTCTTCAACTGTAATTAATTAATGGATGTTCATGTAGGAATTCTTTTCTCTGTGAAACTGATCCCTAACAAACTGTCTTTAAATCTTATGTGAGTCTCCTTTTCCTTGTAAAGCTCAAAGTCACCTTCACCCTATGGAAGGTGGAAAGTGGTCTACTACTCAGCTCTTTTTTCCCCCTTATTTTTCTTTTATTCTCTTTTATATTTTTTAAATGTTTCTGTTTTGAGATTTGTCCCTTGCTTGTATTGCTGTCAACCAGCACAACAACCAGGGAGTTCTGCTGGAAAAATATTTTTAGGTATGCAAAATTACTATCAGAGATTTGCCACTGACCATGTCGCTTTGTATGCAGCATATCCAGCAAAAACATTCATATGCCAAAATAGCTGTGAGCTTGCAGGGTGTTAGCCTGGGATAACTATAGCTTTACAATCTAGCTTGTAAATTTTTATCATGCACACAAGCCCCCATGTACATGCATAACTCATAACTTAAACCATGTTATCACTACCACACAAGCTAGTGCTGTAAAAATGCAACCAAAGCTAAATTTAAATACATGTGTAAGTGCAAAGCACTCAGCTTCTGTAACAAAGGTAAAATTGGGCTCCTGTGGTAAAGATATATGTCCTTAATTTAGCCTGAGAAATCACCAAACTCATTGTGCTGATGGTATGACCTAAACTAATCTTCTGTCCAGATTTTCAAAGATGAAAAAAAATTCAGAAAACTAATCTAGTGCAATGCTGATAGCCTATGATGGTTGAGAGGTTGTAACATTATTTTAAAATATTATAATATAGCTGATGTGGGATTTTCTGTAATGCAACATCAGTTGTCTGTTATTTGCTTCTGACTATATTTACATGGGAGAATAAGGCTAAAAATCTCAGCAGGTCTGTTAATACTCAAGCTGCAGGTTGTCATAAATGCTGGTAATGTTTTTCTATTCCTGCTTTTTTCCTGTTATTACGGGTTTTTATGAAATATACAAGATATGTGGCAACATGAAACATAATGTAACCCGGTATTTTCCTTGTTTGCTGCTGCTCTTTATTTCTCTAAATCAAATGGGAGTGCTCCAAGGTGCCCAGGCCCTTTAATATTTTGTTGTTCACAGTAGCCCACATAAACAGAGTGAACCCTAGAGCACACTGTACCTTCTATCTGTACCAGTGAGTGGTTTTATTCCTAAAGCAAATTAAACACATCAAAGCAAGCAATCTGGAGTGATGAGCACTGGAATGGAAGCCTGGTATGTTTGGTGAGGTTGCTGCCCTTAGTGTAAATTAGTTAAAATCCCATTTCAGTGGTTCTAAGAACATATTAACTTTTCTTGGAAGTTTTCTTGGTATGAAGCCTATTCTGTACTAAAGAGCTGGTGGTCTTATGGCTGGGGAAGGAATTTGACACTGAAGAAAAGTCTGAGAACTCCTGCCTGGAGGGGCTGGAACCATCCTGATTTGAAGTAGGAAAATCCTTGAAGTTTTGAGGTATGGGCAAGAATTTTTTTTTTTTTTTCCTTTAATATAATTTTTCTTCCTTTGAGAACCTGGGCTGCAAATCTTATGTGCAAAATATTTTAAAGGTTCCTTTTCATCTTTGTGTAAAATATTTTTATTTTTTTTTTGGGCTACCTACCTAGTAATGCTGGCCAAATATTTATGTCTCCCTGTGCATGTGCTATATAGAAAGACCTCAAAGAAAATTTTTCCAGGCCTGGGAATCTTATGATGCAGATATAAAATATAACAAGCCAGATAAGTGGGGTGGTAGTAGAATGAAAGCATGAAATGGGAGTAGCAGTGAGAGTATCTGAGTGGAAATATGAGTTTCATTCTCAGTCCCTGCCTGTAGAATATCTTGGAGAAGTTTCCAGGTCTAAAATCTCTACTATGATCCAAAACCTGGCCACAATTGATTGCTGTAATTTCCAGACTCCTCCTGTATGCATCATAAGAAACCAAACCATCAAGTTATTTGAACAGTATAACATTTGCAGAATTCCAGATTTTCCCAAATAGCATCTTGGGTGAACCACAAGAGATGCATCTTACAGGACCACAGTCTGCCTCAGAAAACCTGGGGAAACTCCACTGTCTCAGATGGAAACTTCAAAGGATGCAGCAATTTTTCCCCTTTTAAGCTTTTTGGACTGTTTTATTTAAGTGCTGAAGAATTAGAAAAATTTTTCTAGTTAATGATTAGATTGGGCATATATTAGGGAGACTGCAAACCAAGTCACTGCCTGTTTGGCAGGCAGTCTGTTTTGTACAGCTTAAGTATCTACCACTAAAATGTTGTCATCCAGCAATGGTTACCACAGCACCAACAACTGAAATACCACAGCTGGTATAGAAAATATAATAACTAGTTGTCACAGGAGATTCAGGATAGGAAATAAGTGTGCCATCTCTCAGGATGGTCTTTTTAATGCCTGTTTTTATAGGCAGGGTCCATCTCTGTGCTGTTCCTAACTCCAGATGTTGCTTCCAGTGGGGCATGGCAGAAAAATGAATGGGGAAAGCAGGAAAATGAATTTTGTTAGAAAGTCCTTCTGTTCCAACAGACCTATTCTGGAGCAGGATAGGCATGAGATGGAGTCTCTATCACTGCAGTCTGTAACTCAAACTTGGGTGACTTAAAAACAGTTGTGTTCCCATGGTTTTTAGGCTTTAGTCATCCTAACTTAATATTCATAGTGATCCTTCTGACTTTGGGTGGTTACTCTCTCCTTGTTGGGTGGTTTTTGTTAGTCACTGGATATGCTATGAGAGTTCCTTAAATCAGTAAGAAGGAGCTTGATCTACTCATGTTTTTAATGACTCCACATTCTCAGTAATTTAAATCTCAGTCCACCAGGACAGTGAAATGACCTGAAAATGTTCCCAATCTTTCTTTTAAAATAGCAATGTTTATTACAGTTCTTAAAATAAACCCTTACTTGACCT
This sequence comes from Agelaius tricolor, assembly GCF_023055355.1. Classification (NCBI taxonomy): domain Eukaryota; kingdom Metazoa; phylum Chordata; class Aves; order Passeriformes; family Icteridae; genus Agelaius; species Agelaius tricolor. The sequence continues at coordinate 16,509,201 of NW_027269275.1, read as the reverse complement.
TTCATAGATTAAATTAGTAGGATACTTATTGAAATTTTGCTCGAAACAGAAGAAAGGTTAATTTTCTTTTGTCTTGTCACACAATTTTTGCTTCCAGTAACAAGAAACTCTAAACAACAGCAAAAAGCCCTCACCCAAACCCCACAAATACCCCATCAGTTTGAAACTATTAAAATCTCAAACCTTGGAAATGAATAAGGATATGCCACACATAAAAGTCTGCCCAGCTTTAGAAGAAAAGTTTTTTCTATTCAATTTCAAGGATCCTTTTTCAGTTAGACCTTTGTAGTTTTGTTTCCTTCTGAGAAGGCAGGAGTTCAATTGCATGATCCCCCGGCTTCATTCCAAGATATTGGTAGTCTGAATGAGTTTAATAAAAAATCACAAATGGAGCATTGAAGCTAGGATTTAACCACCTATGTTACACCATTCCAAAATCTAATACAAACCAATTGTGGTCTAGTGTCTAATTTCCACAGCTGTAAAGAGAAAGATTCAAAGGAGTCATTCCTGGATTGCTCCAATGAGAGGTCAAAATCCCATTCTTAGGATTATTACAATAATTAGATCCAGATTCTTTCTTGTGTCTGAAAGAAGACTTCAGGCTATCTAACATCAAATTCTGTTATAAAGCTGCTAACAAAATGTTTTACTCTAAAAGTGTGTTGGATGTTTAAATTCCCAACAATGCTCACAAAATATGGCTCTTATGCTGGAGCTTAATTGAATTTGGTTATTTATTATGCAACATAAAACATTTATTATATGGAATGTGTTCAAGAACGTCTCCATTTACCATATGTTTTCAAAAATGCTTTACAAAGAGCAAATTGAAAAGATGAATCTGCAGAGTGAAGCCACCAAGGGTTAGGTAGTCCAACCTCAGGCTTCAGAGCCCATCAGGGACCAATCCCTCTGGAGACACCTCACTGCTCACACTGGGCTTTTTCTTTCTCCAAAATTGTCCCTTCTGCTGCTTCTTGTTTATCTGGTTTTTACAGAGTTTGTCAAGTGTAACCACCCAGATTTTGTTTAGTTGCACATGATTTTCCATTTCTTCCCTCTCTCCTTTCTCTGTTATGAAATGTTATGGTCAGTGCTGTCCTGGCACAGTCCAGCTGTGAAAAAGGCACCATCTAATCACTCTCCATTTATTTTGTTGACAGCATGTGAAGGGCAGGAAAGCTTGCGTGTGTGGCACAGTGTTGGCTGAAACCATGTCTAGGAAGCACAGGGAAATGGTTTTACTGTTGTTTTGGATTCTGCAAAGCTATTTACTGCTCTGTGCAGTTTTGCAATTCCTGGCAAGTCACCATAAATGTATGGTCTCACTCTGTTATGATTCCAAGACCGTAAGTATTAACATTTCTTTAAATGCTCCTTCTGCTTTTCCTTTATCTTAACACTAGTTGAGATGAATATTTGAGTGAAGGGAAAGGAGGTGGTAACTGCATTTCACTCTTTTGCAATAAGCTGTGTATGTAAAATCATACCAGTTATATCCCAGGGCTTTTACATTTGTCTGGCATTGTATGTCATCCTGTGATGGGCAAAAGAATTCAAACTTCTTTGAGGCATTTTGTAAGGACATTGCAAACTTTTCTCAATTTTTTTTTTTCCTTAGATGTCAAATAGCAACTCTCCCATATTTATTTGGCAAATCCTTTCTTGTGAACACAAATAATTTTTCTTGTTAATTATATCTGATATAAATGCACACATGATCTGTTTTTTTCAACCAGACTTGAAAGGAGAGTGTCTGGGTAGGGGGGAAATCCCATGCAAGGTTTGCCTTCTGCCTCAGATTAAAGCCAGTCAGTTCCTAGGGAAGTAAATAGGAATGGGAAGATGCATATCCCTGAGAAAAATGTGACTCAACACAGGATAGAATCCTTCCCAGACCCTGGCAAATCTTCTGTTTGGATTAGCATAGTGATATCTGGGGACTAAACCTCGCTCAAAGTTTTCTATTAACTTTCTGTTTATGTTTGTACTGAAACAATGATTCAAGTCAAAATAGATTTGCTATATTGCTGTATAGTTAAAAAAAAAGTGCTCGGATATCTGAGATGAAAACAGAGGAAAATAAATTCAAGTGATCTCTGACTGAAAATGACCCATTTCTCTGACCTGAAGAATCTTTTAGCTGCAATAGTGACTTCTGGTAATTTTGATTGATAATGGCTGTTGAATCCCAGTGAGCTTGTTCCTCTGAAACCAAAGACCAGCACGTTGGTGCCTGAAGTTTGGTTCCTCTGTTTCCTGTAATATTAATGAAACAACTGCTCAGTACAACTTCAGCTGAGCTGCTGAACTTGAGCAGTTTTCAGATGAACTTCAGATGGTGGAATCTATGTTTAGTTTGTTTTGTTTATTCCTCAGCCACATGGTAACATCTCACTGACGTGGTGACAGTTGTTGACTCACAGCTACCGTGGTTTTGAAGCAGTGGGGTTCTGGCCTCTGCTCACCATGAGGAGCCTCTTCCAGTTGTTGCTCAGAAAATAATTGTGCACGAGGCAAAAGGTCAGTTTTGGCTCTATGACCCACAGGGGAAGGCAGATGGCTTTGTGCTCTGCTGCTACAACCAGACATTTATTCAACTTTGCCATGGGGCTCCTAATATCAGGAGAGTCACTTGCTGCAGAGAAAATTCACACATTCAGTTTATAGAATAGTTATAGGAAACTTAAAAACTCTGTTCAGTAATATAATTGTTCCCATAAAACTTACATTGGATCAAGCCAAAACTGAAACATACTGCTGTTTAAACAGAAACAGGAATAAGTATCCCACGCTAGGTTAATTTAATATTACATTCAGATGTTCTGGAATTAAGTGATGGAGCAGATGGGACAGTGATGACCAATTCTTAATAAAATAAAAAGACAGATGATACTTTTTAGTTATTTGTTTTTAAGAGCCATCAGGAATGGCTATGGATAATAGAAAGCCCGTTTTTACTATGGTTCTTTTAAGAGTTAGGTTTGTACTGGTTTATATGTCAATCCTCCCTCCCCATAATAACATCTCTGCTTACAGTACTTCACTATCCACATTAATTTAACTCATTGTTAGTAAAAGTAATTCTCCTTACTTTCTAATGGGCTTAGAGGAGTAGCATAGCTCTGGTTTACAGTAAAATCCTGTGAATTCTGCTTTTCCAGTACATGGAGGAGAAACTGTTTGGCAACAAGGCAAGGCACATATATAAAGGCTGCAGCAGCTATTAGGGAAGCTTAGTAAATACTCCACCATTTATTGATCAAATACATTTATACAAATAAGTTGTCATTTGAAATGGGTTTTTTCTTGAAGATGGAATTAGCCATAGGCCAGGGGTCCCTAATGCCTTCTCTTCCAGATTTCCATCTGTTACGGGGTCTGAATGACCAAACATGCTTTTGTTCCTCAAATTTCCCAGACTAACTTAATATCCTGAGGCAGCCATGTCTGCAGCCCTATCTAACCATGGAATTGAGGGTGAGAACAACAGAACCAAATTCACAAAAAGCCATCATTAGGGAAGCCACTGGTGGTCAACCAGGGTTAAAACAGGCCTGGTTTTCAGGCATGTGCTGGTGTTTTGGGATCACCATCCCCATGACTAGTTCCTCTGCTGAAGACTGGCTTTAAATTTAAAAGCACAGAGATGCTTTGGGTACAAACCAGAATAAGATGGATAGTGGCAAAGCCAATTAGAGCAATGTGATGATTAACAGAGGACAAAACAGCATATGAGAAAGTTGGAATTCAAGGAAAAAAGCCCCTATGAGGAAGTAGGGGAAACAAAGCAGAAACTTTTCTGTATAATGTAAAAATGAAGAATAAAGATCAGAAAGTAAAGATAAATCTGTTTTTACTGTTCTTCTGGGGAAAGGATGAAAAGCAAGTAAATGCTGTTGACATGAATAATGCCTTAAACACTGGCGTAACTGATAAATGTTCAAATTCTGTGAAGTTGAGCAGAATGCAGTTGTACAGGATGTTTCCTTTCTAACCTGAAACCAAGATGCCAAAGAAAGAATAGGTGCTTATAGGGCAGTGCATTGTTGTGGGGATTTGGGAACTTTTAAGATGGTCTTTAATATTAGAGAACTATGACATCTCCTCTGCCATTAGTCCCACTTCCATCCATATGTTGTAGCTGTATGAAAATTGTTCAGAGATAGGATAAAGTAACTCCTGTGAACCAACAAGGAGGAGAAGAGCTGTGAGAGGTGTTGGAATGTAAATCTTTGTGCTGGAAGGGCTGGAGGCATCTGTGGAAACAGCACTCTAAATAGACACTCTGTTAGCTGTGGAGACACAGCATTGCCTTGTGTTATTGCACTGCAGAGAGTCCATGAAATTGGTTTTCAGTCCTTATTTTGAAGGATACCTGTGTATTCTGCTTGGAAATGTTCCTAATTTGAAAGAAATGAAGGTTATGTAGTTCTTCCTAATCCAAATTCTCTTTACAGAGGTCTCTTCCCTGTTGCTTTTTGCTTCTGTCCTCATAACTAAATGAAAGAAGTTAGGTCATTAGTACACCCGGCTGGTCTTCAATATTCTTTGTACAAAGTTATGGGGAAAGTAATCAATAAACATTTTTGTTTCTTTTAGTCTCTTGGTTGTAGTTTGATTGCAGCAGAACTGAGAGCAGAGATCCATCTTTAATGCTGCTTTTTTCCCAATAGAGCTCATGAGCCAATACACATTGTTTACTCAAGGGGCCATATGCAGCTAATCTTTATGGAAATAAAGGACAAAAATATTCATATCTAGTAATATTTAGCTAACTTGTTTTTTTCCTGTCTAAGTAGGGCAGGTAAACACATGCCTGATTTAGAGTAAATCACTTGTTTGAAGGATTTTATTATTTTCCCTATTCTTTTCTACATGTCTTGAACTAAGAAAAATAAATCCATAAAAAGAATGCATTAACCTAATATAGGTGCATTGAATATCTGCTGCTACTTTCTGTACGGTATAATTCTCATCTGATTTACTTCAAAACATTGTGATCCCAGCTGTAGAATAGCAGCAACTGCAAACTAAAAATACTTAGAATTACTGAGTCAAAGAAGCTGGGCTTTTAAAGAGCATAAAATCAACTGGGACCAGATGGTATAGCAGGAGAGCAATTGCTGGGTTTTAAATTCACCTTTTCAGAAGTGAGATCATTAAAAGCCAGGTAAAAGCTGGAGCTATAAGTAAGATTCAGGAGTGCAGGCAGGGAACAGAGAGATTCAGTCACCAAACAGAGCAGGCAATAATGTGCAGCTTTGGGATGTGGAATCCTGTATCATTTCTCTCACCACCAGCAACATCCCAGAAGGGAAAAGTGAATATATTTTGTAGCACAGAGAGTCTTCTGCATGTAAACTGGAAAGAATGACCAAGTATTTACTGAGTCAATAGGAGGTGATACATTTTCAGTTTTGCTGTCAATAAATAGTTGAGGATGTTCTGAAGAAACGACTTATTTAAAGAAAAAACAGTTTGGACTGAATGATCAGAAAGGTGATTTACTGGAATTTAAAAGGAAAGACAAGTAAGGACAAGTCTCTCTAAATAAAGTGCTAGATTTCCAAAGGACAGGCAGTGATATATGAGTGAAACCAATGAAATCTGTTGAGCTGCAGAGCTGTTGAAGCTGGATGTGGAGGAGATAGTGAATGAGTCACAAGATCTGCCTGGAGCTTGTGTCCCAAAACCTGGAGCTGAGACCCTTGAGTTATGGGCTTCCCTGCTCTCCTCACTTTAACATAATGTGCTCTGTGTAGGCAGGGCAAACATTTTTTAAGAGCCTTATTTGAGCTTGCAAGGAAAATTTAAAATCAAACAGAGAAAAACAAAGCCCCAAAACAAATGACTAAAGACAGCTGGGTATTAGAGGTAAAGCTGTAAATAAGCCAGAAGCAGGAGAAGTTCACCCTGCCCACTGATCAGCTCTAGACAGGCCAGTCTCTGCCCAACTGGCAGCTGCCACCATCATATTTGGATGACACAACTGCCCAGTGGGATGCTTGCTTTCCCTCCTGCTTCCCCTTCTGTGCCTGGATCTGTGCTCCTGCCACCCTTCCCAGGTCAGCACTCACTGCTCTGCTGGCCCAGCAGTCATAGCAGAGGATGAGCCTGCAGCTGTGCCTCACCCTGGAACCATCCAATTCTATTGCCCATGGGAGTGGAGAGAGGAAACCTGGTCCTGAGGGAAGGGGGATCTCTTCCAAATGGGCGTGTGCTGGTGGAAAGTGTTCCCAGACCCAGCTCCCAGGTGAGCAGGGCAGTTCAGCTGTTCTGGAGGTGTGGGATCCCCAAGGGTGGTGAGGAAATAATCTCTGTGCCGAGCTAACTGGGAGGCAGTGAGTGTGAGATGTGCAGCTCCTTTCATTCCAGCCTGGCACAAATGCTCTGCATCTGATCCAGCCTCCTCGGAGAGGGGAGTTATTCACTTGCAAATCACGGTAGGAACAGAAAACCGGGAAGGGAACAAAACTGAGTTTAGCTGAGTAATGAGAAGGGTGGAGAGAGTCTTGTCTGTAACACCATGGAGGGGAGTCTTGCTTTTTTTGCTTTTATCAGATGGATGACTATGAAATGCATACTAATCTATCAGAAGGGCAGGAAATAGGTAAATGGTTTTAAGACCTCATTTGGTTAATGAATTAAAATGCAGAAGAAAAAGAACCCGTGTAGATATACCCACTTGGTCATTTATCACTGCAGGCACTCCTAACAGCCATGCCAAATTCAGGCTTCAGGTTATTCACTAATAGCCATAGGCAAATGAAATTAGCATACTGGTGAATAAATTAACCCCAGTTCAGTAGGAAGCTTCTGTATCCTACTAAAGTGCAGTGCAGAAGTGTTGGTTTGGGGTTTTATCCCTACAGGGTGTGGGTGATACACCAGAGGAAAACTGGCCATGTGGAATGAGCAGAATGCCATCCAGGTGACACCTGTAGACTGAGAAATGGGAACTGGCCAGAAACCAGCTGATTTTCAGCTGTATGCATACAGTGTGTATATCTATATCTATATCTAATCTATATCTATATCTATATCTATATCTATATCTATATCTATATCTATATATCTATATCTATATATCCTAGAGTTTGAGGGGAGTCTGTCTCACCAAGGAAGGACTCTAATTAGTGCTGGTTTGTTTTTACTTGGTTTTCTGAGTAGCAGTCCCAAAAGAGAATGTTGTGCAGTATCATTATTATTTTGTATTACAATGCCCAAACTGCAGTGAGAGTAAAAAAGATGATGACATGACACAGACCTGAAATATCTGATGTAACACTGTGCCTAATGGGTAAAAGATGAGGAAGAGGAGAAAAAAGGGTAAAGAGAGGAATAAAGCAATGAGAGGCTGCATTTAATCATTGCAAGTTCCTCTTGAAGGCAGTACTATTCAAAAACTATTCTAATGTTAGGAATATTTATTGATTTAAATATATTTTTGAAAAGGAAGGGATGACCATATCTGTTCTGTTGGGAAGCTTGCTAGGTGTTTACTACCCAGTGAGGTAAAACAAGGTGAGGCTTTTGACAGGTGTAATTCTCCCAGGAGTCACAGTGGCATTCTCTCTGCCCACGCCTGGTGCTCCCTGGACTTCAAAGGCACTTCCTATTACTCACTGGCACGGGGCCCTGCTGGCATGTTTGCTGCAGGGTGAAAGACTGAAATAAAGGAGTAGATGTAAGGGATATCCTTTTTGGACCGACTATGCTGGTCCAAGAGAATGGATAAAATCTCTCTGGGCTTCATGTTTCTTCCTTAATTACCAGAACTGTGAATTTGGTTGTTAATTTTTCTTTTTTTAGTACCTAGAGAAGATGCCAGTCAAAGATGGCTTGACGAAATGACTACAATGTGATCTTAAACAGGACAGAATTTTCTGTACCTAATGTATCTGACTTCTGGTCAAGACACCAGCTATCCACAAAAACACTGCTATTAACCACTTAATGTATCATGAAAAATTGCTTTGCTATCACATTGCAGAGCTGGGTACAAAAGGGACTGATGGCTGCCATAGTGTGGGGGGGGCTTGTCTGCATTGTATGGGAAAATTTGATCTCTCTTGTTTATACGAGGATGGAGAATACAGAGCACGAGTCTTCATTCTTAGTCCCACGCTATGGGTTTTTGCTGGCCTTTTTCCCCTCCTAAAATCACTTCTAATTGGGGATATCTTGAATTTTCCTTTTGCTGGGCATAATGGTGACAGCTCTGCTGCAAAAACAAACATTCCCTGTGCAGCACAGTCCATCACTGTGAGCCACTCAGCACTGTTGTTGCAGTGATATAAATGGATCCCCATGCAATGAGATAGTGATTAATAGCAGGTAGAGCACAGTCTGCAAAGACGTGGTACTGTATTTGTCACCCCCCCAGAAGTTGTCATTTAATGCACTCTATCAGGAGCAGTTTTATGTAATGGACATGGGAAGATCCATAAAAGTAACATCTGAGACTGCAGTAGGGCAAGTATTGATTTATTTGTTACAATAAAATTTTTGTCATTACTATGCAATTGCTCTATCTCTGGAAGAATTGATATATGTTGTTAGATGTTATAACCCAGTATGCAAAACTTTTCCTTTTTTTTTTTTTTTTTTTTTTTTTTTTTTGTCTTCCATAATTTCCTATAACTCTTCTAAGGAATCATTATTCCTTATTACATAGGCCTGGCATGCCACCTATTTAGATAAATGCCTGAACAAGTGTGCAGTAAATATTCACAGCAGCTCATGTTTCAACTATATATGCCACTAATTAGATAATTTAGTGGATCAAATAAATAAACACAAAAATAGAACAGACCTGAAAAAAACAGGGAGTAAAATGTACAGCCACTGTCGTTCTGTGGGCCAAGATACCAACTTTTAGTTTGTATCAAATGGCTCTAATATGCTGTAGATGGGTAAAATAAAGGAGGATAAACAAGGAGAACAGAAAGAAAACCCCATCTTACACTCAGTTACCAGGTACAATAACAAATGATCAGGGAATATTATAAATAATAACTCCTCTGTGTCACATGTGTTTATCCATAGGTTTTTGGCACCTTTCTCACCCAAAGCTCAGGGAACGTGCCAAGCAGAGTGTACCCAGGATTTCAATATCCAGAGCCCTTTGTTTACAGACCTCAAAGCACTTGTCAAAGGGGAGAAGCATCATTGTCTCTCATTGACAGAGGGAGAATAGCCAGCAGCTCACCCAAGGTCACAGCACAGAGCTCCCATGCAAAAGAGCTGCTGGGGTTTTCTGCCTGGGTTTGCCTTTTTGAGGTAAATAATGCAGCCCTTAAATGTGCTGGCAGGAATCATGGCCTCAGTGCTGGGCACTCCCACGTGAGACCTCAGCTGATGTGGGACTGATGCAAGAATGCTTTTTCCATACCCCAGACCTTTTATTTGCAGAATTTTGACCTGTTGACAGGTTTAGTTTTCCTTATGATTTCTTTACAACTTCATTTATCAGCCCTGTGGTCTTTAAATTAGATTATCCTTAGATTAAACCCATAGATTCTGAAACTGCTAAGCAATTCAACTAAGCAGGATGGAGAAAATAGGTGGAAGTTTTCTTTTGAATATCAACCTTTGCAGGCACCAGTGACAGTACCTGTGTGAAGGCACTGGCACAATTCAGCCTTGTTTATTCTTTGAACACTCTGTCTAAAAGGCCAGATATATTTAGTCATGTACTATTTATCATTTTCATTGCTATTCCTGATCCTAGTAAAGTCCATTTTTGCTCTTGCAAGCTTTTGGAATTGAGTGTTGGGTGGGAAAGAATTATAGGTTTCCCAAACTGCTTTATTTTCATCTTGCTTACCTCAGTAATTGATGGTGAGCATCCTAATTTGCTGTTTTCTCCCTGATTGTAGTTTTTGATAAAAACAGCTAGTGATTCAATTTGCCCTAGTATGCTCTCTGGCTAGGCCATATTTTCTTGTGTACTTTCTTCAAAACTTACCCAGCACTTCAAAAAGAGCACATGCAGATTTTCCCTGGGACTTTGCCTCTAAAGTGAGGTGTGTGAGGTGTGTGGCAGGGACTGCACCACTCAGTGGCACAGAGATACAAAATCTGCTCAAAATCTGCTCTGACTAAGCATAAGGGCTCCAAGCTTCCCTTCAGTCAGTGCAGACAGCTCAGATGCTGAGGTTCCAATGTGATCCTCACTGAAGTTTTGATGGTCAAAGCAGTGTTTGCATTGCTCAGCTGGAGCACTGGGTTCAGCAGAGGAAGGGCTGAGCTTGCTTGGAGGGGGCTGAGGATGAGGGAATTAGCCTGGAAGCAGCCCAGGTGGAGAGGGGCTGTAAGACATAAATCAGGGACTGTGGGGTTGTGTGAGATCTGACCGTGAGTGTTCTTTGCTAAGCTGCTCCTGGAAGGGCCTTGGATTGAACCAGTGAAAATTGGGGTGCTTTGAGGACAGTGTTCCAGGCTTGACTCTGTCTTTTATCATCTTAAGGGTTTTAAGGTGGTTTTAACATTGATTTTCATGTCTGAGTTTTTCCATGTTGGATTTTCATTATTGCTCAGATAACACAAACTACAAATATTTGTGGTTGCTGATCAGCTGATGGAAATATGAGGATTGCGTGACTCGCTGCTCAGTTCCATCTGAGGATATTCAGTATCAGTTAAGGTTAGGATCCAACAACAGCCAAATGAACACTCAGGAGAGGTCAATAAACTGCAAATAAGATCTCTTCTAGATTATCCTTTTTTCCCCTTTCAAGCTGTTTGAAATGAACTTTTCTTCACATTTCACACAAAGAACTTGCTAGCATTTTGTCATTTATAAGCTGATCAAAACTGAATCATTTACCAGTCTATAATGTTCATGCCTGTGCTGCTTAACACGAAAACGCAAAAATATGTAATAAATAAAAGACCAATTTTGGCTTTAATTCTCAGCATCCAAGGAATATACTTTTAAGTAGTGAGATAATTTCCAGCCATCCAGAGCTAAGCAGAAACATCATACCACTTCACTAAACATCCGTGGTTTATGTAAAAATATAGATTTCCTTTAAGTGCTTTACTTAAGTCTTTGGTAAGTCGTATTTACGTTATTATTGTTTATGTTCCGAGAAGTCAGTAGAAGGACAGCATTGTTGCAGTTTATGTGGTTTTATGATTCACACTTGATGAGGTTGCTATCAAATGAGGGAGAAGAAACCACTGACAAGTTTAAAGCCGTGCTGTGCCATTGGACGCATGGCAAGAACACAGCAGCGCAGGCAGGACGCTGTGCTTTCATAATCAGCATTTTTATATTCCCAAACACCTTTTTGTTTTGATCTTCTGGAATCATTCCGCCCAGGAAAGCATCATTTTGACCTGAAATTTGGTTTTGCCATGGCGTGATTATGCCAATCTGGTTAAATATCATCACCACACAGCTCACAGCTGATGCAGATTGCAAGGTTCATTGTTTTGAGGAGACTTCGCTTGAATCCTCAACCAATCCTAAATTAAAGTACAAGCAGAAGAAAAGTGGATCATAAAATCTCAAGGTGGTGGATGGTGCAAGAGGGAAGCATCTGGTTCTTATGATGATGTAATTGGGCAGATCCAGATTACCAAGGTTTGAACTCTGACCTTCCTGATACTGATTATTTTTTCCCCCTGTGATGTCAGGAGTTTATTTATTGCATTGTCACATTCTGTCTGCTTTGTCCAAATTTCAAGAAAGTCCTTGGGAATCTCAAAGTGTGCACACAAGTGTGATGCAGAGGATGCTGTCAGACCAGACAGACAACACAGGCACAGTAGAAGTGCAATAAAATCTTTTTGGATCAAAATTGTTTCTTCCAATTGTAACTATATATTTTATTTAAGCTGCCTCTCTGCTAAAGGTAACTTTGACTAGGGAAAGAACTTTACTCTTTTTAAGGCCCCAGTTTGGATGTCTGGTGCTGCTTTGGGGATTGACATTTGTCAATGTTAAGTTGTGTGTTTGTTTCTCCATCTGCCAAAGGTTGATAGGAATCACCTCTGTTGGTGGGTGAGGGATGCAGTAGTGGATGATTGTTTTCATAGAGATGATTGTGGTGAATTTCTTGTGGTCAGCCTCTCTATGGGTTGTTAAACAGGATCTGCTGCTGTTTGTCACCTTGTTTTGATGTCTTGTTTGGGCAGATCTGGACCAGAGAGGAAACTTGCAGCTTGTCTGGCTGTACTGCTCTGCAAAATGTTTGTTCCTTTTTATGTTTCCAACTGCCCTGTTAGATTATTAAGCCTCTACAGAGGTCTCCAGAGCTCAAGTCTCATGCTGGAAAATTCCATTCAGAGTGTGCTGTGAATTCCTCCTCAGATATAAGTGCTGCTTTGAGTGTCTTCAGGGAGGATGTGGATACTTTCTTATAGCTTCTTTCTAAAATGTGTGTAGGTGTATTTGTGACTTTTCCCAAGGCTGATAAATCAAAGCAAAGATGCCAGGAAATTAATTTTAATCAGATGAAATCCAAAGTGCTCTGAAGCTGGTTTCTACCAGCCCTACTGAATTTTGGATCAAACTACATAAGAAATCTTAAGCAGTTCAGTATATAGACCATATAAAACTGCTGGTGCATGGAACTGGCACCAATAAACTACCAGGAAAGTCCATGGTAGGAAGAACATCCCTTGATCCCTTTTTCTATGAACAAGAAAGGACAAGACAAGGAATTAGTACCAGGATAACTCTATGAAAGCAGGGCTAGGTAATGCAGGGCTTGATCCCCGTGTCTGTCAGGTGTGAGGTTTGTAGGTGGCGCACACCAACAGGAGAGGCAGAGTGGGTATGGAATGCTGGCCAGAGCTGAGGCTTGCACTGAGCAATGGGAAGGGCAGGAGGAACTGGCTTTTGATCAGCACTGGAGAGGGAGGCAGGGTCATTCCACCCTCCTCTGCTGGGCCCAGAGCTGCAGGGAAGGGAAAGCATGTCAGTTCTTGAAAACATCTTTCTTTTGGCTCTTTCCAACAAGATTCTTCAATGTGTTTATTATCATTTGGATGCTTGGGGATCACTAGTAGGGAGTTTTATCTTAGACTGAGTTCACAGGGCTTGGACTTTGCTCCTCCAAGCTGGTGTCAGAAGCAATGTGCAGAGCTGAAGTGAACCATGATAATTTCAAGATTTTTCAAATCTCCTGTTTGATATCTCCCTCTCCTCTGAATTTTTTTCCTCCACTCCACATAGAGAAAAACTTAAATACATATTTTTCTAAGAGATTGCTGTCTAAATTTTCCTTAAGTTAAACCATGTGTTTTGTTGGAAACTTTAGATATTTATCTGTTTTTCTGTGTTTGGTTTTTTTTTTTTTTCCTTTCCCTCTTTTTTACCCTCTCCTTAGGGACCTACAAAGCAAAACACCAATGCCTCTTCCAGACAATGTTAGAAGGACAAGAGATAAAGCAGGGTTATATTTGCTTTCAGAAGAGTTTAAGATAACTGGTTGCCAAGCTCCCCATCTGTGTGGCTGAAGAGCAGTGGATGCAGAGCCATGCACGTCAGCTCCATGGGGAACAGGCAGAAAAGCTCCTTCCCTGCTTCTCCAGGGAAAGGGGACAATCAGTGTAGGCAGTAGCAGAAGGGCTTGCCCATCTCTGAAAGGGTTAGAGCTCTCAAAATCTCCTTTAGTAAGAGCTTGCCTTTCTACCAATGAAATAAAGGGCCTTATTCATGTTCTTGGTGGCTGTGAATTTGGCAACTTCCAAGAGCACGATACAATTTCTATTTTTAATAGCTTGGTACATGATTAGAACAAGGAGGAATATGTAGTATGTAACAGACCAAGAATAGAGCAATGGATGATATTTTCAGATTTAATTTTTCATTTCTGGGCACTGATTTTCTGGTGTTGTCATAAGCATCATCTGCATGGCCATTTCCCAGTAGGAAAGAGTCTCTGATAGATCTGCCCCTTCCCTGGAGGGTATTTTTGAACTGGAAATGAAATCCTCTCTGCCTTACTCATGTGTGTCAGGAGCAACTGTAAACCAGTCCTGCCTGGGCTGTTCCCTGTAACCAGAAGTTTTTTACACTTTAAAGCAACAGTGCAGTTCACTTTCTAGCCTAAGATTTATATGGGAAAATCATGGTAGGTGATAAATGTAAAAAAAACCAAAACGGAGTGACTATTTTGTCTTCCTTCCTGTGTTTTGAGATTTAATAACCCTCATTCTCCACCAACACAAAAACTATAATTCTGGCTTTTAAGAAAATCATTATTTCAGGAAAATTCAGGTTTTCAGCTGTCTATTCACCCAGCCAGTAAGCTCTGTCTGTGCACCTTTTGTGAACAGGTACATGTGGATTTCTAGAACAAAGCAGCCATAAACTGCAGTGACACTGGTGACAACACAGAACAGGAACTAAATTTAGTCCCTGTGTAAAGGTGACACTCAGCTCAGTGGCATGGTTTGCTTTGGAATATTAAAAGTTAACATATGAGAAACATGCAGCTCACTAGTGGTGTAGCTTTGGGGATTATTAGGGAGGATATTAATTCAAGTAGCTCAGGACTTAATCCAGGGAGGTAACTTAAAAGGAGTTGGGAACAGCAAGCAGGAACCTAGCACTGCTGGAGAAAATGAAGAAACAGCTGGAGAACAGGGCCAGCCTCACTTTTATTGTGCACAGCAGTGAGTGGCATCAGGAATAAGTCAGGCAACACTGAGCTCCAGCTCGGTTTGTGGGGTGTATTTTCTGCTCCCAAAACCTGTGCTGTGATTGTCACCTCAATGATAGTTCATGGACAGCAGGTCCTGTGGGTTGGGTGGTGGAAACTTCTGCTTTGCTTTGGAAGATAGAAACAGCAGAGTGAAACAACTCCACTGCAAAGAAGAAAGGATTCAGGGGGAGGGGGGATAAATTAGTCTCACTTCACTAAAGCAAATCATGCTACAGAGCTTTACACTATCTGAGGAATGGGCTTGTGTTGGGATAAAATGATGGGAGTATTATCATTCTGCCCTAAACTGCTGTAAAAGGAAGATTTTGTGTGTTGGAAATTGATGGTGGCATATAGAAGTGTTTATGTGAACAGCAGAAAGCAAAAACACATTCTGGAATATCCTGACCATGTGTGTTTGCTAGGCTTAGCTTGGTTTTCCCGTGACTGAATTTTAATTTCAGTCTACTCCCCCTCCAAATATCTGTTTGTTCTCCCCTGTTCTGCTGGTTACCGTGTTAAGTGTAGTGATGTATTGTGAGAAGTGCCTTTGTAACTAGTCTGTCTGCAAAGGACCATGTCCAAAAGAACAGAGAAAGTGATGCACAGAGCATGAAAGTCCTGTGGAGACTGATGCCTGTGCACACCAACACTTGGAGATGTGTGTTTATGCAGGGAGGGAAGGAGAAGCAGAGCAAGACGTTTCGTACTCTGGTCAGTCGTGAGAACTGACCCTGTAATGCTTTCTGAGGCTCTTTGCATGTGTATCTTTGATTCTCTGTAATGAGTAACGTACTTACAAGGGATTATTTCATCTCCTGGGGGACAGCCTGACCCTTCTCACCTCCCCTTATCGTGGGTGTGAGGAGCCACCGGGGAGGAGAATCGTGTTTCGCCCTTCCCTGAAGGGTGTGTGCAGGGACGGGGTCTGGCAGACTGAAAAAAGCCCAGCAAAAAATGGATTTTCTGGCCAAAGTGTGGCTGTTGAGTGTTTAATCTTGGCTGTGTGGCTGTGGGTGCTGGGCCTGGCAGCCCCTGGGATGGGAGGCTGGGCTCAGGCAATATCACCTATATATCTATAGATACCTACACCTTTTAGTACACAGCTGCAACTCACCCAAAGGCACTCCACTGAAGTGTGTACACATTTATTAAGAAATCCTTATGTATATTTTACACCTCTTTTCCTCCTGATTTAAATGTTCTGATGAATATTTATTATATCCAATTAAATTTTAGTAGCATATTTGGTTGTCGGGAATGAAATCTTTATTATTATTTACATATTCTTTTGTTATTTGCATATCTTTATTTACATCTTTGGCTTATTATTAATGCACACATACAACTTTTAAAGACAAAGCCTTTGAGTAGAAGGAAGCTTAAATGCAAGTATTTACACTGCTAATGTCTGCCAGAGAAAATACAAAACAGAAACTCATACCTAAACTCACATGCTCAGGAAGAGACATTCCTAACATCCTGTTGTTATTCTCTTTTTTTCTTCATGATGAATTTAAAATATAGGAGGTTGGCATATGAAAAAAATGTGAATTTCTGCATCTGATCTAGATCTATGCAATGAATATCTAAGAAACAAGCAATTTGTCAGGAGTTTTCAGACTAAAGTTCCTATAGCACATTGCTCGTAGGGAGCAGTGATTTACAATTCCCTGTGAAAGCTCTTCTGGGCTGAAAAGCTAATAGATGATGTTGCTATTTAAGTGCTAAGAGAATGTTTTCAGCCCTCAAAGGTTAGGATCAAATAAAAGTTGTGTTTCTTGGAACACACAGGGGAACGGTTTTATCCTGAAATGATGTGTCTCTGTTATTTATCTGTTTGAATTCATTGGAAAATAAATGTTTTCACCAGGGAAATATTTTACTTTAGTATGAAGAGCCATTGAACACATACATCTGCCTTGGTACAAAATTAGCTGTGATAATAAACTCCTGTTCAAAGGTATATTGGCAAACATTCATGTGGAGTCCAAAACCACTCGTTACTCTTGTTTGATTCTGCAAAGCTGCTGTAGGTTTTCCAAATTAGTACCCACACAGCTACCTAGTGACTGAGAGATGGATTTAACACCTCAGAGATGTGACAATTCCTTGAGGACTCTTGTGGCCTGTCTTGGTATGGAGGTCTTAAGTACAATTTATGAATTCTGGTGGAAGTTATGAAGTTGCTGGTATGAAAAATGGGAGCGTCCTGGATTGTTGCAGATAGTGAATCCATCATTTTCTCACAAGGTCTGTCACGTTCTGCAGTATAATGACCATGGAGAGTCACTCATCTTAATGCCTTTGTTCTGAACAGGGAGTCAGGAGAACAGATTTTTCCCCATAATGCCAGAAGAGGGAAATAAGGACTTTGGTAATTTCTTGGACAGAAGCAAGAGGATGAAACATTTTTTGAAAAAGAAGTCATGGAGGAACAAGAAATACAGACAGAACTCTGAGGAAGGAATAAATAATTTCCTAAGAGAAAAACCCAAACTAATGGCAGGACCCAGAGTAGGCCAGAGAAAGTTGGCAAGTAGAGCTGAAAAACTCTCTCTGAAAAGAAGCCATGAGACAGCAGAAAAAAATCCTCATCAGCTAATGAGCTCAGATTCCTGTCCAAGGAATTCTCCAAAGTGCTGAGGAACCAGAGAGAAAGAAATAAATATAAGCATTGGGGTTTTTTTTGTTTATGTATCTTTTGACTTCATGATAAGTGACAGGGATATTTTGTTCTTGGACACACATGAGGATGTGTAAAGGATCCTTGTGTTTAGAGTTTGCAACTGCTAATTCTAAAATCCTCTGGCTGGGAGGATCCCCTGATGAATAACCACCCTCAGATGACTCTGCACTCTCCCCCAGCAGTGAGTTTCTGCTCTTTTTTCTCACTCTTAGTGTAGAGATGACCACTTTTTGCCAGGGTCTGGTTTCCTATCACTGTTGAGGAGCTCTTAGAGGGCAGAGCAGTGGAGCACAGTTTGGATTTGCTTTGCTGACAGCTCCTCTGTTCAAATTCTTTTTGGCAAATTGGAAGTCTGGTCTGAACCACCACGCCTTTTGCATCTGAAACAGAAGAGGTGGGGAAAGCCTTTGTCACACAATTAACTTCATTTTGTCACACTGAAGTCTCTGTTCCTTTGCTTTGCCAGTCAGACTTCATAGAACCCCTGCGAGAGGACTTGCAGTGTGTTTTTGAACTTGAGAAATGACAGAGGCCTCCAGCACAGGGTGTAAAACATAATTCCTGCCACTTCATCTCTTTTCAGTGACAGAACAGTGGAAAGCAGTGCTGAGCACACGATGCAGAGTCACTTTTTCCTGTCTCTGCAAGACGTTGCTTTAAAATTAGGTGAGATGCATTGATTTGAGCAAGGCAGGAGCAGGGCTCAGAGGAGGTGAAAGAAGAGATGCTACTTGCTCTGTTCCAGCTATTTACTGACCAGCTTTTATTCTGGTCTTTTATATTGCTGAGAAATTCATACATTGTATTTGCCTTTTGTGTACAGCTCTCAACAAGTATCTCTTTGTCAGCCTCACAAAGGGCAATAAACTCTGTGTTGCAAATGAGCCTCAGTAGCCGCTGGACATTATGACTAATTGTAATGCAGCGTATATCCTTGAGGACTATAAACCTATATTAAAAGACAATGGTTGGGAGAAAAGCTATTGAATTGAGATAGTACTCATGTAACCCCATGGGGGCTCAACAGACAACAAGGAGGCCATTGATACCAGCTCTAATACAAAAAGCCACACAGACACAGAGTCATCCAAACCAGTATGGTGTGTGGATGACCACATAGTTCAGTTTAATGCTGCTTTTGTTTTGTTCTCACTTCGAGGCAAACAACACACACTGGAACATCAGAATTAGTTCTGTTTAGATTGCTGCACAGGGAATAAGTGAGAAAATTAATGGAGCAGTGCCCCCCTCACCTTCTCTTGTTGTGTGCCAACGTGTCTGAAATCTGCCCAGTCCCAGGGTAAATTCTGTAGTAAAAGTGAAAGAAAACACTCTGTTGTCTTTTTGGGGTTTTGTGTTTGTTTGTTTGTTTGTTTTTCCTAAAATACTGAGAAATGTTTAAGTTTCTTTTGCTATTTCTCTTTTTTAGCCTCTCTTTTTTTTTTCCCTTGCATGTTCTGAATCAGTTCAGGTCTGATGATATAACAGATCTCCTGAAACTATCAGGAGAGTTTTCAGTTAGGATATGAAAATGTAAGCAGTCAGGTTTAACATGCAGAACTGCTCAGAGGCTTGGAGAGATTTAATGTTGAGGAATCCTGGCCTTGGCTCTCGCTCCTTGGGGTGATTTTTTCTTGGGTACCCCAGTATTGTATTAGTCACTGAATGAGATGCACTAAAAATCACTTCCATCACTCTGGAGTGATGCTTTTTCTCTGCATAGATATAATTATTTAGGTTGGAACCACTGTGTCTCTGAATGTCTGTATTTTACTGAGACCTGTCTGAGATACAGCTGATTCTTGAAATTATGTTTCACTCTTTGTTTCAATATTAGGAACAAGAGTGTTAAGTTAATTTAAAGCCTGTAGTTAGAGCCTACTTGATAGACTAATTAATGATAAACTCCACCTAGAAGAATCCCAATCTATTGCCTTACTAGCATTTTCAGGAAAGCCAAGGAAAGATTTGTAAACAGAAACAGAGCAAGGACCTACTTTCCTTTCTTTTTTTTTCATTGTTTTATTTACCGATTACATCCTCTGTTAAATAGTTTAACAGAGTTAATAGTTTAAATTGTCTGCTGAATCACGCAGAAATCCTTTTAAATTCCATGCAAAATTCCCATCCATTTGCACTATGGGAAAGTCATAGTTCTTTTTCCTCACATTTTTTAGTACCATCAGCTTAGATTTAAATTTTTCAGGGCCTTTGTAAGTACAGTTGCTGTTGCAATGAATGTGTAACTGCTGCCCAGGAGAGATAAATGCACCTCTTTCACCAGGTTTGCTCAAGCCCCAGGCAGGACCCTGTTTTTCTCCCTCTTTCCTAGTATCTTTTCCCTGTCACTGGATGCCTCTCATTCTCTTCATAATGTTCTTTTTAGCTTCTTCCCAATGTGACTTGATTCCTTCTTTCATAGGATGATTTTTCCCTGACTGTAGTTTCTCAGCAGTGTCTGTATAGCACCTCCATCTGCTTTTGTCCTGTGAAGGAACTGCCTCTAAAGAAACACCCTAAGTGGGAATTATGCTTTTATTGGAGCCAATATTTTACCCAGTGAATTAGTCCCAGTGGAATGAATAGGACGATTTGCATGCTTAACATTAGGCACACTGAAGTCCTTCACTAAATCAGGTCTAATGTGCACATTGAACTTCCCCTGACTTAGGAGAAATTCTGCAGGCCAAAAAAACTGTGATTTAGAGCCACCATGTGAAAACCTGGCTGTGTTGTGGCCAGTGCCAAAGCTGACTGTGGTGTCTGTGGAACCAGGGTGGTACCTCAGCTGCTGAGTCCTTAGACAAATACCCCAAGAACCACAAAACCTGCAATTGGGAGCCATCCAGAAAATGAACCCTGTCTTGTACTGAAGGATTTGGTATTCTAAGAGTTAACCTACAAATCTGAGCACAGTAATTTCGTATGAATTTCACTTCTACCTTTTTTCCTGTTAAATAAATTTGTTTCTTTTTAAACTGACTTCAAGAAAGAATAAGAGGGGGGGGAAATCTACCTTTTTGTTAAATTAGCTCAAAGCAAACAAACTAAAACTTCTCAATATTGTCCAATGCAATTCATTATGCTGGTGCAGTAGTCTTTTTTTTTCTTCTTCTTCTTTTTTTTCCCCTTTCCATTGCCTGAATAATGTTCTTTGAAGACTACATCATCAATAAACCACTCTGGTGAGGTTTAGAGGGCCTAGAATAATGAATAACAATTAGGGGCATTTAAAAGGTAATATTTTTTCCTGCAATTTGGGAATTGATTTATGAAGTTGGGGATCCTCCAATTTCATCAAATAAATGGTTTCTTAAACCAATTCTTCTTACCGTCATGGTAACACCTTTAGATCTGGCACAGCTAGCAAGCTTTCTTGCCAACTTATTGTTTTTGATGCAAATGAAGCATCTCAACTTGCACAATTAACAGAATTCCTGTCTAAAATTGTTATACATTTTCTACAGCCCAGTTAAAGTAGCACAGTATCAGTTTTACAATGAGAACTATCCTGTTGGGTTTCATCTGTGTGGTGTTACACTTATTTTTGAAATTGAAGCCATGGGAATTTTTCCTCATGACGTTTCTTGAAAATGTGTTGGAATTTGAAGGCCTGATGAGCACACCTCAAATGGAGCCATGCAGTGAGCCTGGATAAGTGAGTAAAAGGTCAAAGTCCTGCTTAGCAGCTCAGAAGAACAAACCATGATGCCAAAACCAGTCAGTGAAATCAAGGAGTGGATGCGTAAAACACATGGAACAAAGTAGTTGGAGTGAGGAGTAGGATTGTGACAAAGAAGTGTCCACATCCTTAACAGCAAGGGAGCCCAGCCTGGTCAGTCACTGACTCCCAGGCTGCCTGAATGACCTTCATCTCCAGCTCCGTGCCAACGAGCCTGGGATCCTTCCAGTACCTTGCTGGTGGGTCTACTAATGGAATTAAACTGCAATACCTTGCACTCTGGTAGGGCTGAATGTATGGATGAAAAGATGCTGAGGTAATAGTCTTTCTTACAGATCCATAAGCCTCTTTGGAAGTACAAGCCAGAATAATATTTTCCAGAGGCTCTAACGTCTTTGGTAGAGCAAACCCCCCAGGCAGAATGCGAAAAGTTTTGAAAAACATGAAAATATCCCTTTTTACCCCAAGAAGGGTAAATGGCACAACTTGTAGGAACCAATTATTTAATGCACCCAAAAGTATTGCTTATAGTGCATTGCCAATAAATTCTGTTTCTTCAGACTTCACTGCCCCCTCCTTGTGCTGGGTGATGTATTGAAGCCTCACCCTTTTGCTTATCATTGCACTGCTGGTTGCTTTTTGCAGAGAATTCTCAGCCTGGGTGGTGTATTGGTAAAGCAGAGGGGTGAAGTGGAGGAGGGAAGGTGTTCCTGGAATTCCCAAGAACTGAAGAGCAAGGGCAACATCTCCCAAAATTCTTTCACGGATGGCACACTTAGGATCACCTCGTGTTACACGGGTGCAGCCCTTGGGCTGGTGGTTGACTACTGCTTTGTAACCAGTGTGGAAGAGCCTGAGAAACACCACCTCAATGTCTTCAGGGAGTGGATGTCCATGACCTTTTTTATTAAAGCTGACTCATACAAGGATTCATAAGATTTCTTGTACTTCCTTTCTTGTTGTTTTCCTTTTTCTTTTTTCTTTTTTTTTTTTTTTTTTAATTAGGAGGCACCATCAGCCTCAAGTATACAAAGCTAGGTATTTAATTTGTATTTGCTTGTTATGCCCTAATCCTACCCACTATTTAGGCTCGTGAAAATATGGGCAATTAAGTTCTGGGTCTTTGTGAGCATTTTGGGGCCCTTTGGAGTAATTTAATTCCAGCTCACTTGGAGGTATCAAGTGTGATATCTGCAGTGGGTTAGGACAGGCAGTGCTAATTAATTTTGAAGGATATGTTTGGTAGAAATTTGATATCTTGTGGCAAGAGCCCTTTGAATCATCTTGGTGGTGGGTGTAGAGCTGGCAGGTCAGGCACAGGCAGGGGATTCTGACTTGCCTTTTTGGGGGCTGAGGTACACCTAGAGCAGGCTGAACTGAAAGGGGTGGCTCCCTCACTTCTTCTCAGTAGGATGCAAGGAACCACTTCCAGAAATTTGATGATAACCACAAAAGCAATAAAAAATAGAAATATATTTTTTACTCAGCCAGGACTCTGTCAGTGGGTCTTGGAGAAACAGGACAAATGTTTGGAGATGCCCAGTAGGAGAGGGATGTGTAGAATTGCTAAATCAGATTTTTCACTGTGGCACTAGATAGGTGGTCTGGAGAGTAACTAACTTTGTGCTGGCTGAGACTGTTTTCACATATTCAAGCTTGTGTTTTCAGAGAAAGGAAAAAAAATTTAACATTTTTTTCATTTTGGAAGTCTTTTCAAATGGTGTTGCATAGAGAAACAGTATGGATATCACAGTATTTATGAATCAACAACTTTAAGGAGCTTAAATATGAAAAACAATATCTTTTTTGTTACTTCTAAAGTACACTATTTGAAAAGCAAAAAGCTTGTTTTCCCCACTGCAGTTCTATAGACTGAATATCTGTCACTGCTTTTCATCAGATCAGCCTGGAGCTACTAAACCCTAATACCCTCAACAGACAACAGCCACAGTGCCAGGGAGGGATTGCCTGGGCTGCAGCTTCCAGAAACATGTGAATCACCCCAGCACTGTGCAGCTTTTTGTGCCTCTCTTGCAATTTCAGCAGGAAAATAAGAGTAATTAGAAAGCTCCATTTGGCACCAATGCTGCTGGTTTGAAAGTGACCTACTAAGCTGCAAACCATTCTCCCCCCCCTCCTCCTTTCTTCTCCACCCCACTCACAATCTACATCTAAAATCTGGTCATCTCTAGCGTGGTGCTGCTTGGAGCTGAGCTGCTGCACTCCGTGCACATTCCTGTTGTGTTTAGAAACTGTTGATAAAAGATCTCCCAATATTTATGTTGGACAAATCCATGTATATCAATACTGCCATGTCCTCGCCGCTGCCAAATTCTGTCTCTTTTTATTATTTTGATATATGGTGGGTTATTGTAGAGCACTTGCTTCTGTACTCCTTCAAATGCTTGAGTTATTCCATAGTTCCTCTCTGAGAATCCTTTGCTGCAGCTGTGACATTACTCATCCCTTAACCTAATTAGCTGGGTTTATTTACTCTGGGAGAAGGGAAGCACAGGATGGAGAGTGCCTTGTGCTCCAGCCCATGCTGCAAACACCACAGCAGAGGTGTGCCAGAGGAGTCTTTATGAGTCTGGTTTTGGAGGTCTTTGCTGCTGGAGGGGGGCTGTCCAACATCTCGTGGATATAAATAGAGCCACGGGGAGAGAGACAGGGAAAGATGAAGTAGCTGACTCAATGTTTGACTGATGGGCCAATGTAATGAAAGTTTTGCAATCTTTTGTAAGCAGGAGTAATAGGATAGCAAAGGAACACTGGGGGATCCATTAGATTTGCATACTTATAATCCATCACAGTGATGAAATTAATTCACTTGTATCTTACTGCAGCATGTGCTGCTGTATGAGGCAAAAGTGGTAAAAATGAACCTAAAGTATGGATTTGTCAGTGTTTCAAGCATTTATATGTAGCAAGTATGCAAAGTAGTCCAACATAGAAGTGATTGTTTAAATGGTAAAAAATTTGAAAGATGTCTTTCCTCAAAAGAAGAAATATTTTTATTTAATGCTGTCTGATCAGTACAATAGTCTTTAAATGTAAGGACTCCTAGTCATCTAAATATCCATATTCAGACCTACATATTGATTTAGATTTCTAAATTCACCCAGCTCCCCCAGTCAAACTTCAGTTGATGAGAAGGACATAAATTTTTTTTTTCTAGCTACAATTACAATATTTGTTTATTTTGAGGTAGATTTAATGTGCCATATAATTAACTGGTGCAGAGAATTAAGCTATAAAGCATACTATTATCTCTCAGGCTTTTTCCAGGGCTATGTGAGATTGTCACATATGGCACTGGTTGTTGATAACTAACCTAATGAAATGATACCATCACACAGAGGCTGTTTCTCAGTATCCGTTCCCACTGATAAGAAGTTATCTGTCTTGATATTGATTTGACATCTATCTGCTCCGTATGTGACTTTGGAAACTAATGACTGAGGTTGTACTGAATATTCAGAGATAAATTTTCAGATGAGCAAGGGACCAGCCTTCCTATTTCTCAGAAGATTTTTTTTTCCCCTGCCTGCTAATGAACCGTGGGCACAGCATTAGCTCTGAGACAGCTTTTCATGATTGAAGATCAGATCAGCTGAGGGCTAATATTTGTGCTTGCAATGCATCATGTGGAGGGAACCAAGGGTGTAAGTACTGATGGAAGTTTGGCAAAATGAAGGGCAACTTTCTAACAGAGCCAGGCTGGAGATAATGCTCCTTTTTTTGAAGTACAGCTTGATTTCAATGGAGCAACTCAACTCAAAGTTATGGGAAGTGCCTGCTGCATCTCGTCCCCACTGGGGATCTGGAGCACTTGGAAAGGAAGGAACCAGCAGGATGAGCAGGGCATTTCTGTGTGTGCAGGCCAAAACAGCAGCAGAGGGAAAACAGAACATGCAGGTCCATGATTGGGTGTGAAAGGGGTTGGGACAGGGGAAAAGATTCATTTTGGGGTCCTGATATCCTTGCCAGGCGTACTGGCACGATGGCACCCACTGCCAAAGGAGAGACAGGAGAGGTGCTAGGGCACAGCCAGGCTGCCTGACCTGCACTCCTGTGCTGCCTGAGCTTGGGACAGCAGTGTGGGGATGTGTGCTGTGAGTGCAGTGCACACAGAATTCCTTTATGGTGTTAGCTCCGTGGGCTGGGCAGGAATTTGGTTGCATTGCTTCCCCTGGCTCTGCCCAGAGTGCCTTTGGAGGGTGACAGCTGGTGCTTTCACTCCTTACATGCAGTCATATCTGTCAAACAATCCAGAATACCTTTGAATCTGGCACAGCATGTCAGGAGTGCGGGGTCTCCCATGAGGCAGAGCTCTAAGAAAAACACCAGTAACACAAAACCCCCTAAGTCACTCAATATGATTTTATCACATGTATTTATGCTGGCCTGACAGCCAGCAGTGAAAGAGAATGGGAGCAAAACTCTGGATTGCCACGAGTGCAAGCCCAAGGACTTGTCAGGGACTGTGGCACTCCATGTGCATCCCTGGAGTACATCCTCTGGTTTTCAGAGGGATTTGTGTGCTCCACAACCAGCTGTGCCATGAGCCAAAGCACGGTGGGTGAGTGAGGTCAGTAGAGGGGAGGACTTCAAAAGGGCTCCCCTAATGCAGCCTAAACTCCTCATGAGGGCATGTTGTTTGGAGTTGGGCAGAGGGGATTGGAATCCCTTTCTCTGGGTTCACATCTGGTGTCAAAGTCATCCCAAGGGGTGAGTAGGTGGTGAATGCTTGCATCAGCTCCTACAGCACTGGTGCCACGTTAGAGAGCTCTGGTTTTCAGTGCTCTTGTTAGCTCTGTAACCTTTCTGAACTGCCTTTGCCCAGCCTGCTGCATGCTGCATTCTTTCCTCTGTCCATTGCATTTTGTTTCTGTATTACACCATTTTTCTAGTGTTTCCATATTTATGAATTCATCCATCTACAATAACAATTACAGTTGGAATGTTTACTTTGCCTGATAACATTTACAGTTCATCTACTGGGCAAATACTTGTTATTCTTTGCTTATTTTTTTAAATATATATTATTAGAAGAGCTTTTGCAAAATTTAATTCATTCCTCCCAAATATGTTCCATTTCACACAATTGGCAGGAACAAAAAAAAAAACAAATCAGAACAAAACAAACAGCCTCATCTTCCCCAAAGAAAAACTAAAAAAAGGGGGAAAAGGGAGTTGAGGAAGGCACCAGAATTATAAAGACATAACTAGCAGGTCTAGCATTTAATTTTAATTCATTTTCTGATCATTTTACATCATCAAGTGTAATTATGGGTGACTTAAGACTCCATTTAGTCTTGTGTGAAAAAACCCAGGCCTGACATTCCCCTGTATGCTGGATCAAGTGCTTGGTGCCCATGGGCATTGCCAGTGATGATTTCATCACAGGGAATCCCTGGTCCATGATGTGAATCACAGCAGCCTTGGAGAGGCTTTTTTATTCACACACAGAGGTGTTTGGCCTCAGTGCAGCCAACAGCCTCTGCCTGATCCCACGCTGGGAAAGGAGAGGGATAACAAGCTGCTGGTACCCATGGCAGTGTCCCACCTCCAGCCACTGCAGAAAATGTCCCCAAGATTCCTCTGGCCCATGCAGAGCCTTCTCTGCTGGCCCTGGCAGCCCCCTCACCCAGCTGGGTTAACTCTGACCTGCACAGAGCTGTCCCCCAAAGCAGCAGGCAAGCACCACGCCGCTGTAGAGGCAAACCCAGGCATTTTGTTGCCCGTGGAAGTCTTCTCCAGCTGTGGAGCAGCTCCACAAAGCATGCACTGCCCTGTCCATCCTGGTTCAGTGAAGTGGTTAATGCTCTGTGCAGTGCTTGGGATTTATTTAGTGCAGATAGCTGAGGGACTCGGTTTTAATGTGCACTGGAAGGATATTGGCACACGTTTTTGGACTGCACTTTGCTCTCTGCCTTGATGAACTAAGCAGATACTGTACCATGAAAGGGAAGAGGAAGCTGAAACTTGGAATAATGTCCCTGTTTGTCTCACAGCGTGCTGCTGCTCATGATGTTGAGTTGGCGCCAGTCCTGCTCTGCTTGGAGAACGCAGCCGTGGGCTCTGGTTGTGGGAGGATGAACCCGTTGTTATCTGGCAGGGCTGGTGAGAAAGGAAAGGAAGGTTGATTCTGGCCAGATGGGAGATGCTTTCCCAGTGTGAGAAAAGCGTGCATGGAGGCAGATTATGCTCTGAACAAAAGAAGCAAGCAAGAGCCCTCCAGTTGGTGTGAGGGAATGAGGGGTGGGACAATAGGTATTGCCAGGAAACACCTGGCTTCAGGAGGAAGCTGAGGGGACCTTCCAGTGACTGAAAACCCTTGTTGTAAAATGTGTTTATTGACAGTGAATACAGCACTGGGCAAAGAGAGTCCAAGCCTTTGTGAGGCGATGGGAATGTCCTTCCTCTGCACTGTGGTTTAATTTCCAGCAGTCTCAGATATGTGTTCTTTGCGGTTGGGTCTGTCAAGAAACTTTCCATTTGTTCAGTCTGAATATTTGGGGGAACAAACTCATAGGGAGGAGCACAAAGTCTGTACATTTGAATGCTGGAAGGAGTCTGCTCAATACCTTTGGAAGTGGAGTTTTACTAATAGGAGAAAACAAGACCTGAATGTTATCTTTCCTGGAAATGTCACTGCACTTATGAGCAGACAGGTTGAAACAGAGGAGTTACCTACTTAACACAGGCTCAGAAGCTCTGCATTAAACTTCTGGAGGATGGTAATAGTGAAGAAAAGCTCTTTAAATGAAAAGGTGTGAAAGAATGCAGATAAGAGGATGCAAAACTAAAAGAAGCAAAGTAAAGGTGGAGAACAAAAGGGAGGATTTCCCAAGAGGTTGAAATATTAGTGAAATCTTGCAAGTTTACACAGAACCAAAGGGTCAGCAGGGAGGTGGAGGTGAGGGGACTGGAAAGAGAGCTAGTGCAGCCCTTGAGTGACACAGCAGGGAAAGTGCAGGGCAGGTTGGGCTGTCCAAATGTTTGCAACTCCAAAGTGGAGTCAGCTCTAAGGTGGGAATTGTCTGTGAATCATCTTCTCATCTTTTTCATCAGGGACAGAAGTTTTCACTTTCCCACTTTTACCTCTCCCTTCGTCTCTGTTGCTTTGAGAATTTCTGATGGTTTATATTTGCTCTGCTTTTATGTGAAAATGAGTAAGGAAACAGGAAGGGAAATTATTTTTATTTCCCACTGCATTTTGAGAAGGCAATGAGGTAGATATGGAATGGGTACCTCCTCACCTCTATCATGATTTTCCTTTCAAACTATAAAGACTCTTCTTGCATCTCTGTTGGGAGGTATAATCCGGAATCAATTAAACTGAACATCATAGGCAATGAAAATCATCTTTGTCCAATTCTGGATGAATAAAGTAAATTTTCCTGCTCTGCCTGCACTATCAGAGATCTGTATTGGTGGGCATTGCCACAATCCACATGGTTTTCATCACTGCAAAAAAGTTAAATCCACCATGTCTTTACCATGCCAAATAATAACAAGAAATCATGCTTTAAGTATGCACCTGTGTAAGCTATTTTTATGAGACAAAAAGGCTTCCTGGTCCCTTGTGGGATCATTTCTATGATGGAAATAAGAAATATGGTATTGTTTGGCTGTGAGGATATAATTCCTTAATTACCTGAGGCATGTCTGAGTTATTTTGGAAAGGTTGTTATGAACAGCATGGTATCAGCTCTGCGACTGTAAAGAACAAGAACCAATAACGTAAGATCCAATTTGTTCTGGCAAATAACAACCTGGGTCAAAAGGGTT
Organism: Agelaius tricolor; assembly: GCF_023055355.1. Taxonomy (NCBI): domain Eukaryota; kingdom Metazoa; phylum Chordata; class Aves; order Passeriformes; family Icteridae; genus Agelaius; species Agelaius tricolor. Next base: position 16,480,364 of record NW_027269275.1, on the reverse strand, counting down.
GGGGGGGGCAGTAAATTGAAGAATTTACCCAATGGCAAAGTACTCAGATTTTCTTTCAGAAAATACAGTTTCAGCAGTGTTGATGCTGAGGTGCTAAAGGTAATAAACTGGGGGATAAAATAACAGGGGTAGAAGAAGTGGTGGTGCAGATGGTGCTGGTGCTGGAGGGGAAGAAGTGCTGCCTCCCTCCCAGCAGGATGGCTGGGCTCCTGCAGAATGGCTGCTAAGGAAAGGCTTCATCCCTCTGCTTTTGGGTGTCTTTTTTTCTTAGTTGATTTTTCAGTTGTTTCTTTGGAGTTTTTTTTTTTTTGTTTTGTTTTGTTTTGTTTTTATTTTTTGCTACCCAAATATCTTGATGTATTGATAAATTACACCTGTTGGGAGTCAGATTTTACCTTCCTCGGGAATTTCTAGCAGTCCTGCAAAACTTCTCTAAAAATTGGTTTAATTAATTTTAGGGACTGCATGGGCTTTGCATGCTCCACACTTGCTGTGGTAGAGTTCTTAACAAAGGTGAATTAGGGAGAGCTTGGCTGTGCCATCCCTCATCCCCTTCTGCTACTGGGAAAACACTCTGGGTTTGCTCAAACAGCTTTGCCTTTCCTACTTGCATTATTTTATATTTCTATCAGCTTATCCTAACACAAACCTTACTTGGCCATGCAGCAGTGCCTTCACCATCACCATCACATTTTTGTGCAAGAGAATGGTGAAAAATAAAGTCACCTTTGGTCAAAATATGATTCTTCCTAATGGGAATTCAAAATGAGGTTTCAAAATTGTGGTAGAGGACTGTGGACAGAAGAGTTTGTTTCAAGTATTTCCAGTGATAGTATGACTGAATATATATGATTTATTTCTTTTTTTTTTTTTATGAATTACAAAACTATGAATTTGTGATGAAAGGCTTGATGGCTTTATGAATAAGTGCTAGTTGATGCTATTTAAGTAGGATTCAATTAAATCTTCATAAAATGAGCAGAGTGAAAAGGCTTGACATGAACTGAGGCCCAGGAAGGCAAATTGCCATGTATGAACTATTCCATGGAAATCAGATTACTTTTCATAGCTGCAAAAATGTGCTTAGCTTAAACATATTGGGCCAAATTCTGTTCTCATTTCTGTGTGTAATGTGGAACTAAGTGCAATATTTGGGTAAATCTATTTCAAATAATTAGTTGATAGTCTTGGAGGGAAAAGAAACCATTGCTAATTTAAATATTGGCATATTCTGTTTTTCAAACAGATGTTCAGACTCTTATATTTTGGCATCCCAAGATGAAAAGATAGCGCAGTTGCACAAGAGGGTTTTTATGGAGACTGTCAATGGAAATGAGAAAACTCTTGGGCCAAAATTCAAAGTTCTATACATAGTTGCCCACAAAATTTCTCATCCTGAGAGCTGTGGGGAATCCCACTGACTTTAGAAATTCCCTTCTCCATTGCACAGTTTGTGGGATTGAGGCTCGACAAAACCCAGCACGGTTGTCCTGGCTCTGTGGAGGTAGATGGCAAAATGCCTTTGGCATAGGCAAAGTCAGACCTTTCACTATTGTCTTTTTCAGAGACTGAATTAAACCCACCTCCCCTCTTTTTTTTTTTTCTTTTTTTCCCTAAGAGAGTTCAATCTCTCGCTATTTTACCAAGGTTTTAATTTGAAATCTGAAGTAATTTTTTACCTTGATATGCTTATATAGCTTTAAAATGTGCAATAAAACAGAGTAGGTATGTTATTGCCAGAATATGAATCCAAGGCAACTAATTCAATTGAAAACAAATCTAAAATCTTCCTTCTATTGATTATTTATTTGAACCAGTGGATATCCTTGTTCTGCATTTATCCCCAACACTTTTTAATACTATAAAACCCCCCTGAAAGTAGCATTAAATTCTCTGTCTTCTGAACTTGTTTTTAAAACTCCATTACCATTTACTAGAAAAACGATTTCCCTGGTTGCTTTTAAAGTCTCTATTTTTTTTCCCCCATTACAAAACTCCTTAGTGTTAGGAAAATGTCAAGCCAGCTTCATGGGGTACTGAGATACAGTCATGCCAAAAGATTTGCCCAAATTATAGTGCCAAGGTTTGGTGGCATTATGGGGAGTAGAGTTTCTATCTCAAACTCTCATTCCAGCCTCACAGACCATCTTTCCTTTTCATCTGTGATTCAAATGAGAATATACTGAACCAGAACCACTCTGGGTTAAAATATCAGCTGTAGTTTTCCTTTCATCCCAACTATACTGTGATACAACAGTATACATATCAGCAAAATGGCTTCTGATTTGCTGCAGGATGAGAGAGAAGACTCATAGATTAAAAAAAAAATCAACTCAAATTGTGTCAATTAAAGATATTTACACTGTGAAGCACATTATCAACATGTAGTAATAATGGAAAATGAAATCTTACCACTCTTCTCCCTTCCTGTGGAAATTGCTATTCAAATTTCTATTTATACAATGCCTTGACTGAATATTTCCTCAGCTTTTTCTTTCTCTGTAGCCTGGCAGTGAACACGTTTTTCTCTAAGTATGGTGTAATCAGAAATTAATATAACAAGGTAGGGGACATGCAAGATTAAATTGCATGACTTCAGCTTCACTGATGTGGCTTTGTTTGCTTCAACTGTTGCTCAGATCTCTGTATTTTTCCCCCAGAAAAAGATGACCTGGAAACAGCCCCAAATAGTTCAGAGAGTCCAGGGGGGTTGAAATATTTTCAACCAATTTCTCTCATCTTGACTTTTTTCATACCAACCACCTGCCTGTATAGAAGTTGTACTGTGCTTTTAGTTTTTCTCTGTATATGCTTGTCTTCAATACCTAAATCACCTCCTTTTTAATGCTGCATTATTTAACTTTTCCCCTCCACTAGAGTGAACATATACTTTACAATCTCTTCCCAACTTCTGTATTTTCATTAATTTTATGGACTGTGGTAAGGTTTAAGGCCATATAAAATGTCTGATTAGCTCATCTCTAACCAAGGTAGCTAAGATAAAGTCAAGGTGTTCTGCCAGTCTTCCATTGCCTTTTTGGTGCCAGATTTTCAGAGGATTCTGCATTTCAGATTCTCTGTTTGGGCTGAATTTGTTGGTTCCCACATGCAAAGTAATGCAGAGGTTTTCAGAAGATCTTCAACCAGATGTTGAAAGCTTCCCTTGACCTGCTGAAGTGAACTAGACAAGCTTTGGATTCTCATTGCTAACCCTGCTTTATGTGGGGCAATGGACAGCACAGAAGGTGGACAACTCATGGTTATTAAAGGATTGAGGATGGGCTTATCTTCTGTCAGAAAAGCTGGCCCCTGCTGAGTGGCCAAATCCATTTTTAGAACTAGTAATAATAAGAATAATGCCAGTTTGGCAGCCCAGCATTGCACCAATTAATTCATGTTGACTTCCCTGAATTACTTGTGTCCAATCAAAATTTAAAAGCCAAAACGTCAATATTTAATTTCAGCAGTCTCAGCTGAAAGGACTTTTTCTTCAACTTTTACATGAAATGTTATCCAAAAACCTTTTGTTCAGATTGAGTAAGCTCCAAACAAACAAACAAAACAAAACAAAACAAACCAAAACGGACCCCTCAGCTACTTTTGCAAATCCATAACTGGATAGAGCTTTTGGATTTGGAATCTCCACAGTGGTGACCCCAACAGAAGCTGGAGTAGGTGAGGTGCTGGGTGCCAGCCACAGGGTGGTTTTAACAGAGATTTCAGGTGTGCTCCAAGGTTTTCCTTTGTAATCAAAGCCCAAGAAAAGATTCCAGTGATTCAAAGCAGTCGGAGGCTTCTCCATAGCTGCTGGAATTCCCAAGCATGCAGTTGTGGCCATCTTCCATCCCCTTCATATGACTCAGCCAGTGTGAAAGGGCAGCTGACTGGGAAACAAAACAATCTGGCTCAGGTTTGTTTCAGAGAAGAACTCTTGAAAGTAGATGCTTATAGGAAATTAATCTGAACCATCCTCATTTCTTGGACCTATAAATCCGGGCCATAAATTTTTCAAGAACAGGTTTCTTTATAAGATCTCCAGGCCTTATTGCTTCTCAGTGGGGTAGAAATTGTGTGAAAAAAAAAACTCCCAACAACCTGCTTTGTTTAGGTATTTTGGCACTCTGCCATCTTGCTTTAGAATATATAATGGATAGAATTTAATGGAATTTTTCTGATCTGCAGTGCATTCTGAATTCCTTTTATGTCTGGGGCAGTGGCTTGGGGAAGCAGTATTTGCTTCTGAACAGTTTTCACACCCCCATGCTGCTTTTCTTTCTGCAGAGGTTGTGCAGCACACATTCCTAGGTGGAATCTGACAGGCACAGCGACTAAATGGACAATTCCAGCACTTCCAAACACTCCTGTCATTCAGCAAGAGAGAAGTCTTTACTGATTAGGATCAGAGTGGTCCATGACAAAGTTGAGGAGTGGCCTCTGTCAGGAACACATTGTCAGTGCAATGGCACAGCCCTCGGCTGGGATAGAGGAGAAAGCAAATCAAGGCAAGAGGAAAGGGTAAAAAGGGTGTTCTGCTCCTCTGTAGACAAGATCATACCCCACTTTCTTCTGCAGACTGCTTGGCTACTGCAGTCCATCTCACTCTGTGCCATTGGCAGGCCTCTGCTCCCCCATCTGCAGGCAGTGACAGGGCAGTGATTTGCTGTTTCTGCAGTTTTAGGATCCCATGAATTCTTGGGTGCGCATTGCCTAATACTCAGAACTAAGTAACTTGTTGGCACAATGGCACCTCTTGTGCTGTTCCTTCACCTGCCAACTTTCCCCTAGCACAGGCAAATTCTCTCTCTCCTTCCATTAATGCACAAAACAAGACTTTTAGAGGCTGCCAAGAGTCCCCTATAGGACTGAAGGACTTGGATGTCACACGGCTTCCTCTCTGCTGCCTGAGATCAACAGTAACCTTACTGTATTTCCCCACCTTGATGAAAGGCAGCTCACAAGATTAAAATAACAGGCTGCAAAAGCAAATGCGGTATTATACCACATTAATCCTCTGACACAGCATTCATCCAAGTGCCACAATGGCTGTGATACTCCTGTACAGGCATGTGATTCATTCACCATTATTTGCCATAATTATCTTGGCCAGAATTAGAAAGGATTAAATGAAACTTGGTGGTCCGTGCACTTAAAAGAACAATGGAAAAGAATTTTAAAATAAGTGGTCATAATCACCTTTGTTAAGCATTTTCCCATAATCTCTTTTTTTAGCAGGAATTTATTGCAGTAAGTGTTTGTTAGTATCCATTTGTCATCAAACATTAAACACATCTTTGAGTTTCTCATTATTTATCTTGCTGTTTTGAAAGAATGGCCATGTGGTTAGTTGTATACTACAAATTATAATGGTTATAAAAATTGTAAATTACCTCCCTCTGTGATGTACCCTTCTTTTTGAAGGAACTAATGGAGATTGGTCATAATGGAGACATTTAGACCAAATTCTGATCACCATTGGTTTTGGTGTAATCTGGAGTGGTCTCACTGAATTTATGAATTTAAGCTGATCTACTTCTGGTGAGCTAAAATAAAAAAAAAAAGAGAGAAGAAAAAAATATTTTGAGCTGTATGTTTCTTTTCTGATTAACATTTAAAAATATTTTTCTACCAGAAATGACATTTAAAAAGCAAGAGGATTCAAGATGATTGTAGCATATTTGTTTAAGAACTGGATAGATCAGAGGATTTGAAGAAAATAATTCTTAAGTCTATACACTCAGCGACTATGACAATAATATAAGTGAAGTAGATGTTCAAATATGGAGATTAAAAATATGTCAGGACCACATTTCTTATTTCAAATTTGTATTAGAGATAGAAGGTTCTGAAGTACAGTTCTGAAGTGGTTTGGGGATCTGTAGTCAAGGACTAATAATCCTGACTGTGGTAGAATACCAAATATATTGTTGACAATTAAATATCTTTCCCCCTCTGTATTGTTACATACCTGCATAAAATGAAGAAAAAAACCAACTATCTGAGCAGGAATAAGAACAGCAAACATTGTGTATTATGTGCTTTCAAAACTGGGTACTGCTGATTTGGTGATGTATTTTAAAAACTTTGAATTACTTGTGGTGATCCTGCCAGCCCTGTGCATGAACACTGCTCCAGAAACTGTCTTGCCTGTCTTGAGGATGCTACTCAAAAGTGAAGCAAGGCAACAGAATCTGACTCTAAATCAGCTGTATTAGGGAATCGATTCAGTGTTTTTGGAGGCAGATGAAGATAATCTGGGCCTCTCTTACCTTTGCAAACCAGCAGAGCCCAGCCCTGGTGCCGGTGCTGCAGAAGGACAGCAGGAGGAACGAAAGAGCCTGGGGGCATGAGAGGTTTGTGAATTTACTCTTCCTGCAGGGAGCTGGCAAAGCTGCACTGCCTCGAGAAACTGGTGTTACAAAGCCTTGCATGGAGAAACCACAGATTTTTTAAAAAAATAATTCTATTTCTGAATTAATTAAAGTACTGTTAGGATTGATTGTACTGCCTGCATTAGGATAATAAGCTAAGATGAGCTTGGATATCGTTAGGATCCCTCAGGTGGATAAGTGCTTCAGCAACATAGATGTTGCAAAGTTGATGTGATAATTAATATGCCTTTTATTTCTCAGTTCTGGCATCTCTGCACTGTTTTATGAATCAGACCTTATCGATTAAGTAAAAGAAGACTTAGAAGAGGAGCAAAGAAGCCCTGTAAATTCGGAAGCCAGGCATAATTAGTTTGCACAGGTTTTGTTGTTAGAGTTTCAGGTATCAAATCAATAGAGTAACATTAATAATTAAGGACTTGGGTAAATATACCAAGTCCTAGATTAGAGCTTTGAGCTTTAAAATGCTCACATAAAAGGTTTTCCTGAGGCTCTAAATGTTCTAAAGTGCTATAATGTGACTTTTCAGCTAGAGATACTGTTAAGAAATACCAGGCTACTGTACCAGGGAGAGATTTGGATATCTCCAGGTTGGAGAGTACCTACTGCATGTGCAGGGAAATTGCTGGCATCACTTTTGCAAGGCTTGCCTTTCTTGGCTGCAACTCGGGGGGGAAAAAAGTGCACTCAAAATAAATAATAGCAGACAACAAAAATGCTAGGAATGTTCTTAATTCAAAATGGAGAACGTTGCCAGGTTGGAGTTTTTTTTTGGGGGCCGCTTTTCCCGTGTGAAATTACCCTGAAGGTGGCAGGACATCAGAAAGCCACATGGATTCCAAAGGATGCACAAGGTGAGCAGCATGGTGCTCCCTCTGTGAGCACCATCCTCATCCTGCTGGGAACGGGGCAGGGCCAGCTCCTCCCTCTCCCTCACTCCCAGCGAAGGAGGCAGCCCTGCTTGCCTTGCTGAGTTTCCTCTTTGTGTACCATCTGAAGACACAGAAACAATAATCAAAAAATGTATTGCTTTTCTGTTGTGACAGCGTCTAAGTCAGAAATAATGTTAATGCTTCCTCTCTGAGTGGTTTATTTTTCAGAGTACTATTTTTTAACAGATAATCTAAACCAGATGTTTCACTTTTGGTGTAATTAAGTGGCTTTTTGGGTAAGCTGGCTCACTTCAGATAATCAAAACATATGTATCTCTTATTCCTTTTGAATCCCTTCTGTTAAGACTTTCATTTGGAAGCACATCCAAACCACTTTTGAGTTACTTACTTTAATCATTATTTAATTTAGCGTACTGACATAAAGTACCCAAAAAGCCATGCTGTAGAGGGTCTGATAATACACTCACTGACACCACTGGAAGATTTTCCATTGGCATCATCTGTACAAAGAGTGCAGAGAATTTTCTGTAGGGCTTGCTTGGAAGGAAGATAATATTTCTTGTTGTTTTAATAGTCCCTAAGTAAATAGGAAGGAGATGAGCCAGGTGAACACAGGGTGTGTGTGATAGTATGATGATCCACACAGCTGTACTGACACAGGGATCTGTGTGGATGAGGAAGAAAATGGAGAGAATGTTCTCCCTCTGGAAACACAGGGGATGAATTTAGGCCAGACCGTGGCATTGGTGGGGGAAATGGAAAGGTCTGTGTGGCCCTGTCCATATCGATGCAAAGTCAGGCAAATTTTGTCTGACTTTGCAAAGACAATCAAATATCTGACTGTGCATTGAAGCAGGCAGTGAGGATTTATGTGTTTCCCCTCTGCCTGATGATGAGCTGCCTTCCAGCTTGTGCAGCTGCCAAGGACCACTGCTGTGCACCCGAGTTAGACCTGAGCTGCTTCTCACTGGGAGAGAGGAGCCAAACTACAGCCCAGGCCTCAAGCTGCTGGTTTTCCTGCTAAATGCCTCATAACTGACTTAAACATGTAGTGAGGCTAATGTAGGAATGCATTTAAACAACTTTACAGAGGTGCCTGAAGTACTGCTAATTCAGAACCAAAATGTGTGTATGCCCTTGCTGTGTGGAGATGGGGTGGCAGCTTTTTAAATCTCTTGCCTAATATTTTGCATCAGTTGGAATACTGGTTCTCATTTCCCAGCAGAAACAGTCTATAATTTGTACAAAATAATTTTGCTTTCTTTGAAAGAGGAAGAGAGGTCATATTACTGAAGTTGTTTTTCTGGCGTGATTCACTCTGGTTTTGTTTATTATGAAAATTGCAAGGAATTTATTTGTTTCTCCCTGTGTGCCTGTTTGAAAGGCATCTGTTGCAGGCAGAGGATTACTGAAGGAAGGATGTGGAGGTTTGCACCACTGCCAGTAGCTCTCGTTTCTCATTTGTGTCTCCTTCATCTGGTAGGCCAGGTTGTAGGGAGCCCCAAAGCAAACAGAGCTGTGCACCAAGAGAGTGGCAGAACTTCCCTGCTCAGTCTGAAACAGGGCTGGGAAAGATGTTCCAGAAGCTGGTTTCAACTGGGCTGTGGCCAGTGTGAGTGGTATATGTGACTAATTAGCCATGTGGTTTCATCAGATTCTTGAGGAGACTTTACTAATTGCTTGCCCTGTGATTAGGGATGGAAATTATGTTTCAATAGAATTTTGTGTGATTGCAATCTCTTTAAAAGTTTATCAGAAACCATGCTACAAGTCTGCAGGACAGTGTTCTTAGCATGAAAGTTGTGTAGCCAGACCCTTTTATTCTGTGGTCACAAAACAACTTTGCAACCCCCAGATTAGGCTGGGACTCTCACTATGGAACAAATACTCTTTCTTCAACCTCAGGGCTCATGGCCTTCCATCCTATGAGAAATAGTAGGAGGACATTCCTTTCATTAAATGGATAAAACAAAACCAGAGGGAGAAAAAACCTTAACTCAAGGAAGGGTATCAGCTTCCTGGTTTGTGTAAGTAATACACACATGCATTTATTTCTGCACTGAAAATGTGGATATTGCAGTACAATGTGCATATATTCCATTCTGCTCATCCATGCCTACATGGAGAGGTAGATGGCAATGCCAATTGATATATTCTGTATTTTTATGAAAGAGCAGCACTAAGCCAGGAGGTCAGAAGCTGTGGAAATGTTGATATTGTCTGACCATGTTCTCTATTTTCAGTGGTACTTTTAGAACAAAAGTCCTTCACGCAAAAGAAATCTTTTGTTTTTAGGAGCAGAATCCGAAAATCCTTCACCCAGGCCACCCAAGCTCAGGGTCTGGAGCAAAGCAAAACAAATACTTAGCAAAGGCTGTGCACAGGCTGCAAATGGATCACAGAAAAACCCTGTCAGACTTCCAGGCTGCATGACAAGTCCAGCAAAACAGTAGCTGTTATCTGCAGAGCTGGGGCAGCAGGAGATAGCAGCTGTGAATACTCGTGCAGGAATGGATTTCATGTCAGAGTCTGGGCTTTATGTGC